>NC_044495.1:37349710-38057210 GCF_902362185.1 Chanos chanos | reverse complement strand
CCTTGTGTAACATCCTCCTCTCTCTTTTAACAACGTGTACATACGAGAGTGTGTGAATAAATGTGTGTGTGTGTGTGTGTGTGTTTAACACTCCCACCCCAACCCCCACTTAAAACAACTACTCGACTCTTTAAAACTGATTCCATCTGATTTTAAATTCAGTCAATATTTTATAACTGAATGAAACTGGTTTCAGACCATACTAATTCCACATTGTTCATTTTTAATTTTTACATTTGAGCTAATATAACACTGTATTCCTATATGCACAGAGTTAAGTTCACAGTTGACGCTGACCTGAGTGAATGTGTCAGGCAGTCTATTGTTATACATAAGTTTGCAAACAACAGTGTCTCATTGGTTTAACATCTGACAGTTAAGTTAACTATCTTTTCAGAAAGCAGGTCTGAAAAGGTGTTGTTGCCTACAGTGGGGAACTTACATTTACATTTATTCATTTAACAGATGCTTTTGTCCAAAGCGAAAGCAAACCAAGCATGTAGCTATTAAAGAGCTGTCTATAGTAAATGTGCTGCCACTGAGATCAGTATAGAGCAGATACAAATGATAGAGAAGTTGAAGGAAAGTAAGAGAATGAACTACAGACAGACACAAGTGGATCTATAGCCCCATAATCTAGAGCTATCATGTAGTTTCTCACACAAAAGATGACAAAAAATAAGCAGTTCCAGTCATTGGGGGGATACCACATTGTCATGAAGTGCACTGACTGTCCAGTCTATCGAAACATGTAGTTGGGATGGCGAGTTTAGGCTTCATCTTCCACACTTATATCTGGACTGACTATCCTCCACAGCTAACTCAATTTTCTCTCACTTCGCCATCTCACAAAAAGGTGTGTCTTATTTTTCCACAGGGCAGAACATTGTAAATACCAAGACATTAAAACAATAAGATGACGAGTTGATGCAGATGATGAATATTATGATTGCCCAGACATGACCGTGGAACATTTCATTCTTGAAATTATCTCCCATGCTTAATTAATGTACTGTAGCACATTCCAGAACTGAAGATAAATTAACAGTTGGATCATAAAATATGAAATAGTCTTGAATTTAAAGAGATAATGATCCTCTCATCTGTTCCTGCTACTGCACTATTGTCCCAAAAGAAAAGCAAAAAATAAAAAGCTAATACTAATACTGATAACTAGTGGCAAGTAGTATCAGTGACCGATGCAACTACTAAACAACGACAAAAATATGAACAAAAATAATACAATTTACTTTAAAATAACTACTTCAGACCATGCAGGGAACTGCCAAGTTCAAGGATATCATAATTTATCATGGTCCTGAATGACTCTTCAATTTTAACTCATATGAAATATCCACTTTAAACTATGTTTTACTGGTTTTACGCCGAGCCAAGTTGGATATGCCCATACCACATAACGATAAGCTGATGGGTTTTACAGCTCTTCTCTCGAGGGTTAGTGGAATGGGAGGAATTTCTCATTGGAAAAGGTTTGGGGTTGTCATTGGCGTCTCACAGGCCTGTAAACATATTTGTTGTCATTAATTAATGAAGAGCGAGTAGAGAGAGGCTGGTCTGTGTGACTGAGCGTCTCTCTGCAGCAACGAGATGCCAGGAAAAAGTGACTGAATTAAACACCACTCAAATACAAACACGATGGCCTGGCACACCTCTCTCTCTCTCTCTCTCTCTCTCTCTCTCTCTCTCACTCACTCACTCCTTCACACACATACCCATAAACAACACACACTTACTCACCCTTCAACCCTCCTAAAGTTAAACAGAGACCTAAGTAATGAACAGGCTCTTTTTTACAGTCTTTCTTTTGCTTGAACCCTGCTGGAGGGCATGAGCTTGCACATTTCATTCATTCATTTTGAATTTTCTGTAATACCACACTAACAAGTCTGCTATTTTCACATTCTGATGACTAAATTTTTGTTTTGTTTTGTTTTGTTTTGTGTAATGCCACCACAGATAAAGTTAAAAGGCTTTCTTAAGACGAGAAAGCCCGTGAAGCGAATTCACAATATGTGCCTCCCAGACACGTTCTATCAGTTTGACTGCACCGTTTCCCACGGTTTATCAAAACATCCATCGATTAGGGCTGCTCCATTTCTCCTTATGCTTTCAATTAGCCAACGAAGCGGTGGACAGAGGCAGTGACTCTAATTGACCGGCCTGATGTTTAGCTCGCCTGCAGCCCAGGGCTGGATCTGGTTCCCCTTGACCTCCAAACACACACAGGCCAGATTGTTTGAAGGGGCTGTGCACTTTCCCTGGGCTGAATTGTGGCCAAAAGGCTTTGAAGGTGTGGACTGGAGCTGCGGTCAAGGCTTGGCTGTGAGAAGGACGGCCTTATTCAGGACGCCTGGTGCCTGAGAGCGGGCTCCGCAGACGACCTGGCCGGAGTGCCCTGACGTGCCACACACAGCGTTACCTCATCAGGCTCTGTTTTGCACAAACACGCGCAAGCAAACATACACACAGAGACACAGACACACACACATTCACATACGCATACACAGACACATATGCATACACCTACACATACACATGTGCACATGCACACGCGCGCACACGCACACACACGCATGCACACAAACACACACAAACATACACACTTACACACACACTAGCAGGACAACTCAGGGAAACTGACCTGGAGTAGTATCATGGGCCCGAAACTGTGGTTCCAACCCAAATGCGTGTTTAGAAAGTCTTAGTATGCTGCCATACCATCATATCCTTCACTGTTTTCTGTCTGTCTGCACTATTTAATAATCCAACTCCATTCATGTCTTTTTTTGTTGGTCAAAAAAAAAAAATTCTAATATCAGGAAGTATACACAGTCAGACTCAAACACACACACACACAAGCACACACACACACAAGCACACACACGCACTGAAGAGGTGTCAGCCAGCCCAGAGGTACCCCGTGCCAGCCTTCCGAGCCCTATCGTTCTAATAAGGCCTGTCACTTGATATAATTAACACACAGGGTCTGTCTATAGCTAGAGCAGGCATTCAGTGGCTTTGAGTGAGAGCCAGAGAGTGCGTTCACGCAGACTGGCATCACTTCAGCCAACCTACCAGCCCTCCGCTACACTAGCCACTTTGTTTTGGGCCCATGCTCAATTGCTTGTTATCCTAATTAATTCACTCCATTAGCATACATGAGAAAGAAGGGAACCACCCCTATTGACTGATCGTTTTAATAAGGTACATTTTGTTTCTTTGTCAAGGAGAGGGTAGATAAAATAAGAATAAGAATGAGGATAAAGATAATGATTATGTATCTTAGTATTATTTAGCACAAGTGTACTGTTTTCTCCAGGTATGCAAATGACGAACTTGTTCTCACTGATTTGTAATTCTCTCTTTAAATAGGTAGATAGAAGACTGAGAGATGTCATCTAACAGCGGTCTTTGTTAAAAGCAGTGGCTGTTTACACAGACGATAACAAAGAGACAGAGAAAGAAAGCCATTGCATGTGAAACGACTGATATCCGATGGAACTGTCGAAGGTATGACAGCCATCTTCCGAGAAAGAAACCACTTCAAATGAACACATGGCAGTCAAGGTCATTTGGTATTTATTGATATTTTCCATGCACAAAACATGGGATTGCCTGCATAACATGGAAGGCATCAGACTGAGGCAAAGACGCCCTCGTGCATTTTCTCATTAAACTGTCATTAAGCTCTGTACTTCAAGAGTTCTAATTTGGTTGATGGTACTGCCACCCATAAGAAAAAGTAAATATTCATCTTTCCAGCAAATTCCCATGAGATAACAGTGAAAGCCTATATGAAGCAGGGAGGGTCAGCATTTAGGTTGGCAGGAGACAGATTATAGTATTAACATTGAAAAGGTCCTCTTATTTAAGTGTTGACGTTACACTCACATAGGGACGGCATGGGGACAAATTTGAAGTTATACATTTCTATGGGAGCCTTTGAGGGAAATAACTAAGGGACTGAGTGAAAAATTTAATTCCGGGGGGTTGGGGGGGGGTGAATGAATGTGGTTGGATAAGTAAAAAATGTTGCTCTGATATCAAGGCATCTTTTTTCCAACTGTTACTTTGTGCATGTACATCACAACAATGTTTGAAAGCCATTTCTGTCTCCAGCTTGTTTACATCTCAAACATCTCTCATCTAAAAGAGGGTGAGTATATTAAAAAGCAGCTCTAGAATAATCAGAAAGGCTCTCCAAGTTTCCTTCGCCAAAAAAAAAAGTTCGATTCTCTCTCTCTCAGTCTCTTGGAATCTCATATGCCGACACAGTTATGTCTTCATTAAATTACAATCATTTGTGAAGGCTCTGTCTCCAGCACACTGTTTGTAATTGCTAAAATGATCCAATCAAACACTCAGTGAAAGCAAACTAAATGTGTTGATTAAAAAGAGAGAGAGAGAGAAAGCAATGGGGGCCCATTTTCCCCCCCTCACAGCTCAAACCATCATTAATTTACAGGATTTCATTGTTCAACAAAAGGAAAATTGTTCTCAGTACACTCACATTTGTTTCGGTGCTTTGCGCTCGTTGGACTGTCATCACTCGAGTGTTGTTCTCTGTTTGTTTCTGTTTCTGGTTGTGTTTAGAGAGTGTGAGCTAGACAGAGCAGAATGCCTGTGTCTACCTCACTTCCTCCGGTGGTGCCTATAAGTCATTGGCTGATTGGTAGCGCCTGCTGCTTCCATCTGCCTACACAGCCTAATCAGAGGAATTGTATTTTCTCATTATTTATTTTATCTTTTAAACGGAGAAGCATTCATCAAACCTACTCCAATTTGTCTCCGGTCCCTCTGGTCTCTTCATGGCAAATATAATCAAAAAGATGTCATGTATGTACAATAAAACAAGAAGCCAGTATGGACATGCTTAAACAAACAAACAAACAAACAAACAAACAAAACATACTAATTCAAGTTGATCATTTTTTTTTAAATGACGCTTTTGTGCCTAACATATCAATATATATCCTAAAATACATTCTATAAATAGACAACACTGATCGGTCTTATTTCTCTCTGTTTGTCTGTAGGGACAGAGAGGACAGAGGTCATATGATGGAGGAAGATTGTGACAGCCTAAATCGTTCCATCTGTTCCTTTCACATTCTGCCAGTCTGTAGAAGTCACCAGCTTGATCCAACAATGAATGCTCAATCAGCTAAATCTTCATGTCCTGGCTTTTTAGGATTCATTTATTAATTAATTTAATTAATTTAATCTATCTTTTTTGACTTTTTTTTTGAGGTGTATAACCCATCATGCAACTAAACTCATAAATATAGCTGCTGCTGCTGCTGCTGCTGCTGCTGTCTCTGCTCAATGTGGTATCTATAGATTTTATTCAATTTTGATCCAATAATGGATCCAGAAGTCATCCTATACCAATGAGTAATGCTAAACAATGAAATGGAGACACTCGCTGAGGCAAAACCCGAACAAGGTCAGAGAAGTCTAATCAAACTTGAAGTTGAACTTCTGAAATTGGACTCTGGAGGTGCATAAATCTCAGACCAGAGGCTTTTGTCTACAGAGCCTCAGGGAGAGAGTTACTGTTCAGGCTCTGCTCTCACAGGACCTGAACGATACAGCAATAGCTTACAAATCATTTAAGATCTTCGAGAAGGAGGAGACTGACAAAAAGAGAGAAAGAGAGAGAGAGAGAGAGAGAGAGAGAGAGAGAAAGAGAAAGAGAAAAATAAAGTGGGCTTAGTCGTTTGTCAACGCAAGACTCCTTCCCCCTGATAACGCTTCTCTTTGCAGGTTTTAGCCCCGACCCTTTTGTTTGTCACTTCTTAAAGCTTTTGGTCAGTGCTATGTGACCTTTGACCCTCTCTTGCTTTGTGTAACTGGACGGTGTTTATGGCCCGAATCCTCTGAACTTTTATTTTCTTTATTGCAAACTTTCCCAGATGAGGATGGGAGGACAATCCATACCCACCCCCCACCCCCAACCCCTCCTTAAGCACAGCCTCCAGGGTTTCCACACTTCTATGAGACTCCTTACAAAGCTGGTTCCTGAGGGGAGGACGAAACAACCCCCTCCTCCCTCTCCAAACCACCCATCACCACCTTCAAAAAGAAATCAAGTGCCCTGAGCAGGATTCTATAATGAGTTTGCACATTGTCCAGATTCTATCATTTTAAGCATTTGACAAAACGAATCAAAGAGAAACTAAAACTGAACAATAGAATTTAGGGTTTTGGAGGAATTTAAAGCTTTCTAGGCATTTTTACACACTGGAAATACATGTATGTCATTGCTGTGTTAAAACAAACTGCAATGGTAGGACATCACACACACACACACACGCACACACACACACACACACACACACACACACACACACACACACACACGTGCGTATGAAAATGTATAACTTAAGTTTTTCCATACACATCTTGTAAATTTTCCAGTGTTCTCAGTTTAAGAGAATCTGTGTGTGGGTATCATTAGTTCTGTTAGAACTGAATCCAATCGACGACGCAAAAAAAAAAAAAAAAAAAAAAAATCTCAACATCATCAATTCTACAACGTGCAAACATCATTTAGGAACAATGCTATCGGGTAACAGCATAATGAGCCTTACCAACATTCAAATTTGATGGGCAAAAAAAGGACTAGATGTCTGTCCAAAAGTAATCCATTACAATACCACACGTTCACTGATCACAATGAAATCTCTTTGAAGTTATATCTCTCTCCTGGATTCACTAATAAGACTACAGACTCTTGCCAAATGCCAGTTTATCACTAATGTGCCGTTCTTGAAAAACGTAGACACAGAGTTGATTTTTTTTTCCTTCTTTTTTAAAGGGCTTTGCTTGTTCAAGGCACTTCCTCATTCAGATCAGGCAGGCATTAGTGTTTCTCACTGCCCAGTAAGCCGCCTGCATTCTGCCTGCATTCCAGAAGTCCACACCACAGAGGCAAACAATGTGTCGCCTTTTTCTCAACAGCCTCAGCCCCTGAACAGACCTCTGTTTGACAACGTCTGAGCTCTCACGTTGCAGAAATTCCAAAGACAAAACTTTATATTGCACATGAGATGTGAACAACAGGGAGAGAAGGAAATCCCCACCCCACTTGATAAATCTGGGAGGACTGAGAAATTTTTAATTATGGAAATGATTTAAATAGTCTATGTTATTGTATTTGTCGCTGTCTTTCCATAATGATTTTCATCAGTATCTTAACACTGTACTTCAAATTACAGTAAGAATTTTTTGTGGCTTACTGTCTGTAGGGTTGGCTGTTAGCAATGTCCATTTGGTTGACATACTTTTTTTGAAGAAGAAGAAGAAGAAACTGGGGCAATTCCAAAATAACAACATAAAATTCCTAAGCGAAACACTTGGTGATGGAAAGCAACACCACTATTTGCACCCTCAAGATGAAAACCATCTATCCTAGCTTTCCCCTCTGAGCATTCACTACATTCACTGTGCAGCGTTATTGACAAACACTGAGCATCTCGATAATAATGTTACTATCACAGGTTTTATTTTGTTTTTATTTTTAACTAAATTTTGACATAGTAAGGTATAACATATACATAAACCACATTTAGGTCCCATTGGTGTGCTATCATTCAAAACTTATCCAAGACTTACATTTATGTTTGCGTTTAGCCATTTGGCAGATGCTCTTGTTCAAAGTTCCTCAGCGACTTTCAAAATAGCATATAGAATAGAAATAGCATGAAGAATAGGTTTAAATCAATGTGTCTCAGTATGCAAAACTAGAGCCAAGAACCACTCCAAGGACCATGTGCGGTTTTAATGCTTTATTCAGTCAATTTTTATTTGTTTCTCCTTAAAGCTGAAATACAGACAAATTCAGTTAGTGGTTAAGAGATTAGATAGATGAAAATTCTGATCAGGTCCATTGAGTGGAGCTGAACTGAATTATGTTTCTGTCAATAGAAATGTGTGTGTTTTCTGCTTCAGAATTAATGAGTTAATATGTGAGATAAATTTTTTCTAATGCTGTTTACAAGTTTTGTGGGGAAATATTGCTCAAGTGGCTATACATGCCAAATGGAGATGCGGCACTAGACTGTCCCAGTAAAACAGCAGAACAGCCTTCTTTGTAACTGTCATAAATGCTTGCTCTTATATTCAAGCCAAGTTTAGTTTTCAACCCCAGTACATCAGGTCTGTAGTACCATTTATGGGCAAATGATGTTAGTGAGATGAGATCTAATGCAGCACTTGTTACTTTGTTCAAGTGTGAAGCTCAGAGGCCAAGAGACAATGAAAAAATCTGTAGAAGGCTAATTCTTTCATCTTTTTTTTTTTTTTTTGGTATGAGATAGTTATTTCACCCAGTGTTTCTGCTGGTAACACAACAAAGTCATATGACATCCTGTATATCCTTAAGTTTTGTCTATAATAGAGAATGAATAGTGTGGCAATACTAAGTGTCGTCTCCTACAAAGATGTGAGAACAGGAAGGTCAACAATAAAGGAGTCCTTTAGCTTTAACAGAGTGGTAGAGAAACCACACAGACCCTGCCAAACAAAGTACACTGACTTCCCACGCTGCCTGGTCCTTACAGAGCAGAAGCACAAGGAGAAAGGCCCCATTCATAACCAAAGGTAAACAGAATCTCGAAAAATAAATAAAAACAGTAAATACTTTAATGTTCAGAGATGTATGCAGTCGCTTACATCTTTGTGATCTGTTTGTGTGCCAGACATTCATGGAGTCGAGAAGAGTATGTCATAGCTTTGATTCTCGGCCAGTTTCTTCGTACAATACTCGATTCACAAACTCTAGTCATTGACTTACAGAAAAATATTCCCCCAACTGTATGTTTGTTTACTCAGTGCATAATTTGATATCCACACACCATAAAACATTTAGATACCTTTGATAACTGCATAACTGTGAAATTAGTGGAATAAGGGCTGTGTGTTAGCATTTCTAGAGCAATAGCCAACAGTCTGAAGATACATTTTGATGTTCTACTGCCTGTGAAATGATCTAAAAGGCGATTATTTATTACTGATTGTGTTTTTGAACCCATAACCAGGACCTTTAAATTATTGGTTCAGTAATTAAAGACTTACAAATTACCCATAACCCCAATAAAATGCACCCAAGTATCTCTAAACAAGTGCAGTAAGGCATACAGTAATGCTTTGGACAACTTGCTGTGAATTCGTGAACCGTGTAATTTATAAACGACTGTGTAGTCAATAACCTGAAAATTGACAAGTATTCATTCAGTACCTGAAGAAATATCAGGTGAGTACTGGCAGAAAAGCTTAGTGAACATTTAGTCTCCCTAATAAAGTGCTCAGACTGAGTCAACTTCAATCAGCAATAATAGTAATAGTACAAGTAATAGTACAACATTACTGTTTCTAATTCAAGTTTAGTATCTGAAAATCAAGGGACAGTATAAGGGCTGTAAGTTTGGTCAGATAAGCAGGTCATTTTTACCTACTGAGTAATAAACAACACTATTTTATGGCTAACGAAAAATTTGTCTCATTGTTGAAGCACAATTTAAGCATGCTATGAAAATCCACAGTATGAAAGAGTTTGTGCAGTGAGAGCACATAAAATCATACCATGGAATGATTTAAAGCTATATAATGTCATGTATTCTGAGCTCTGTGTGTGTATCTACACAGTCAAAAGTAGGAAACCTTGACACATCCATCTCGGATGACAAAACTGTGGTTTATAGTGTATTTTAATGATGTCATTGTAATTACATATCTTTAGTAGGGAGGCACATTGATGAAGTTCAAAGTCACACGTTACATTTCTGTTAGTAATCACTCTGACGGCCTGGGCTATCCTGAGGGACACTGTGCTCATAGCCCAAAGAACTCAACTGACCCAAAAGACTTCATGACAATCAAGATGATGATTTTTTTTTTTATGGTACTCAGAATTCAGATCTAAATTCCAGTACTGAGAAACATCTATTTTTATCTACAGTGTAATTCATTTCACACAGTCGTGTTGTTTCTGGCATAATAATAGTATGGTTATGAATTCATTGTTGTAGTAGGCCATTTTTAGAAGAGCAGATTTATGAGAAAAGCCATATGCTCAAATGTTAAGTTAAACAGCTTTGTCATTTTAACGTTTCATTTTTCCTTTAACTGAGGATGAGTCATTAATCCAGAGAGGAGGTTTGTGCTTGTCATTGCCTCCTGTGGAAGGTGCGGTAAGTTCGTCGGTACTCACAGATGTGAATTCAAGGTGAACTACTGACCACATCAGGTCTGCTGTCCACAGCACACTAATCTTAGACACATGCACAGACTACTGAAAATAGAAGAAGAGACATACAAGAGTCATCATGCTCCAGATAATGGAAACAAAAGTGGCTAAGCCCTCTTTGTTCTCTATAGAATACCAGATTTCTTCTAAAAACTCCTCCGGTAATTCTAGCATGTACTGGCCAGTAGCTAGGACCCACATACAATGAGCTCTTAAAGACAAAATACATAAAAATTCCCACACGATTTTAAACCATTTCGTACATTCAGTTATGAAATGCAATCTGACTTTGTGTGTGTGTGCGTGTGTGTGTGTGTGTGTATGTGTGTGCGTGAGCATGTGCCTGTGCTTGTGTTTGTGTTTGTGTGTGTGTGCGTGTGTTTGTGTGTGTGCGTGTGCTTGTGTCTACGTGTGAGTGTGTGTGTGTGTGTGCGTGTGCTTGTGTCTATGTGTGTGTGTGCGTGTGTGCGTGCGTGTGTGTGTGTGTGTGTGATGTTAAGCACACAGTTTTGAAAACTATGCCAAAGTAACTGGGAAAAAAATGACAATGTCTAGCTGAAGTCCATGTGTTAGCATGTATATATGAATAAAACTTCATGCAAATGCCACCATCACACAAATCATCAGTGAATCAACTACTTGCAAACATTTGTGGCAACAAACTGTATCACATAAATGCTCTTGGTTCTTTGAGTTTGTCCTGAGATTACCAATGCAACCTTAATCTGTGTATGATCATGGAGATCTACCAGAAAGATACATGATTCTAACTGTCATATATTCCCTCTCTAATTCTGTGTCTACACATGGCTTTCGATGAACCCAGTGCAAAGGCAACCGCAATCTTAGTCCTATCGGTTAGTGCTAATCATCCACGGTTCAGCTTTTCCTCTAATCGATCGACTAAGTGATTAGGAGCCCCTTGACCTAGATACACCAGACAATAGACAAGGCTCTAAATTCATAAGAAAATGAAAATGGGAAAAAAGGGGGAAAAAATGGAAGGGGGTTGAGGGGGGTGGGGTAGGCAGAGGGAGGAGTTTCATCTCTCATCTTCAACAGAGACCTCCACTGTGTTCTGAATAGTGCATCGTGTCAGCCCATCCCATCTTCAGGAAGAGTCTTGTCATCACCAAGTTTGTCCAGTGAAACAGTTTGACAGGTGGAGGCCTTCAGCCATGTCAATGGTGCAACCGTTAATGAACACGAGCATGATGACGGTGGAGGTCTGTGAAAAAGACACAGCCATTTGTTCTTGCTGATGTGGGATAAGGGTTCGGACAAGCCTCCTGAGAGGGTGGGGGGGGGGGGGGGGGGGGGGGCTGTGGGGATTTGGTTGTGGTTGGTGGGCTTTCTTGTTCTCGGTGGATGCGCTTGGATTTTAATGAATGATTATGCTCAGACTGTAGTTACACCACATGAGCCTACCAGTCCTTTTTATTTTGCTTTCATCTCCAAAACAATAATATGCCGCTGCCGAGACAATGTCAAATTATCTGCACTCTTTTTTTTTTGTCAGTTTACATAAAAGATGCAAAGAGTATATAGTTCCAACAAAAGAGCTGGGCGCTCATTACTTCCCTTGTCCATATGGAGCTGATATGGTAAACAGAGAGGGAAATGCTAATGATTTTCCTCTGACCCCCACTATTGGCCTTTATTCAGTAATTCACAAAGAACAAGCAACAAAAAAGTAACAGTTCCCTCTACTAGCAGAACTGTTTGATTTTTTTTTTTTGATAATGCAAACAGCTGAATACGTCTGGAGACATGCTAATGGCTCCACAAAAAAACACGAGGCTGAGCATATGGAAGTTTGCTTGGAAGTAAAACAAAAAAGAAGTTGATCTAGTGAAATCTTGTGGCTGCATTGTTTACAACTCTGAATAGTTTTTCTTTTTCTTTTTTCTTACTTTCTTTTCTTTTTGTGATCCTACTTGCCGCTATTTTATTGGAACTTTCCAGGACAGCGTGTCATGAGACTTGCTGCAAGGCAGACATGGTGTGGCAGAAAAACAATGACGCCTCTCAGTTTGAGACCTCTGCAGAGACTAAGGCCCAAACAACAGAGCTCACAGTACAAAAATGCCGAAAGTGCTGAATTGTTATGTGATGTTTTATATCCACTTGTTTTATATTCACACATTCATGTATTTAATTTAATGAAGTGTCCAATAAGAGTTTTAAGGACTATTTGGAATTTCCAAGATCTTACAGGGAATTCCTAGATCTGACTGAAGTTAGATATCTGCCAGTTGGAGCATCTCTTTCTCAATAAGCTGTTGGTTTATTCTATGGTCTAAAATCGTAAACAGCCCTATAAAATATAATTGATGCCATAGCTTGACTGAACGGTCAATTAGTAGCGTGATCGGAACTAATTACTCAAGGTTAATGACAATCATTGTACTGTATGGTCAAAAACAACTCTTGCATGGTAACACACTTGCAACCCAATCCATTTTTCAATTTATTTTCAGTGTTGCACACTGGTGCTTTTTGTATTTTTTATTCTTTATTAATCTGATGCCCAGTTATTTTCAGAAATATCTATAGCTTATGCTTTTTTTTAAATGCCATGTTCTGGCTTGGCGTGTATGTCTAAAATATCACAGTTTGTGACATACTGTGTCAGAAGTGCAGTTCCTCTGTTGAGGAAGTCCTAAAATACAAAGCCTGAATTTCCCTTCATCAGTTTGAGAGCTGTTGATAGAGATATTTCAGCTGTAGTGACCATGAGCATTCCGACCTTCCTCTCTCTCTCTATCTCTTATCTACAGGAAACTGTCCTAAGGCTCCTGTAGCTGTTTGGGTCTGAGTAGGATGAGGGGAAACTTTGAGTCATTGTAGCCTAGCATCTCTGTAATATTTCTGAGGTTTTGATGCAGTACGATATGATGATTATTGGCATTGCATTTTATAATCTATTGGACAGCCTCAGAATTTCCAAGGAACATTTCTGAAAGATAAAAAAAAGATATAAGAGAAAAGTAACAATGCTAAAAGTTCAGAAACCCAGGTCAGCAAAGAGAACGGATGATGTTAAGCATTGCTGACTAATTTCTCACATTTTTCCAAAATCTGCTCATTCCAAGGCAGTAAACACAAATAAATATGAGTGCAGTTTCACAGAAAAAAAGATTAAGATTAGTTTGTATTGAAATAGATCATTTCCATTTAGAATGCAACTTAATCCAAGACAGGGCTTAATCCTTGTTCGAGGAGCAAGTCCATGAAGTCCCGTTTTCAGAAAAGAATCTCCCCTTCACGTTTATTTTAATGGGCTGTGTATACTGGGAGTGGTAACTTTTTTGGTTAATTTTGCCATTTTATAAATGTTAGGCCAACTATACTTTGGTTTTTTATGCAAACCTGCCAGGAGAATGAGGATGACATTTAACTCTGTGGCTTTATTAGGCACAACACACATCAATTTTCAGAAGTTTCTGAAATGTTCATTCATATTTAAAATATATTCTTCTCATCTCAGATGTTGTAAGTTTCTGAAGTAGTTTTGTAGTTCAGAGCCTTGTTCAAGAGTGCACCAAAGCGAGACTATAAATGAAGACTTTCATCCAGTCAGTCGCTAGTACACAGTGCACATTTTCCCCATTATATCGAGGAACCAGTAATGGGAGCTGTGACCCATTTTCATAACGTCTAAACCACTGATAGGTTAAGGGGTGCTTTGCATAACTTCATATACAGTAGATCACATTATTGTTCAATGACAATGTTGCCTGTGTCATTAGTAACCAAAAAGCACATATTGGTGAAGTTGTGAAAATTTGCACTTGCAAGTTGCAGTACTTTCTTGTGTCAGTGATGTATTCTGGAAATACGCCCCACTATTAACGGCCCACTAATTTAAAGTAGAATTAAACGATTATCCAACAAGTCTGTCCTTTCATCAGACACTTGTTTTATTTATGAGCTGAGGAGTACTTTCAAATGGTTTTAAAGCACATGAATGTTGTTGACAATGGGGGCAAACACATCTATGGTTAAAAGGGGGATAAGACACTTCTAAAGGACCTACTCACCTGTTTTCACTTTGCCTATTTTTTTTCCTCATTGCAGCTAGTCTGTTTCTCTTGCTTTGAGCAAAAACAGAATGCATGCCAGCTGAAATCCTTCTCTTGCCTTCACAGGCATCTTCATCCCCCCACCATCCAGTCCCCACCCCACCCCACCCCCCCTCACCAAAAGCCCACAAATGAAGCTGTTCGCATAATTTCTGCAGTTCATTAGCACTGAATGGCCCTGCGTTGGTTAGAGAGAGGAGGTGGAGATGGGTTTGGAGATGGGAGATAAGGGTTGGAGGGGAACTTGGGAATGGGAAGGAGGGTGTGGGGTGGGGCAGAGGGGTGGGGCTGGGGGGGGGGCAGGCTGCAAGAATGGAGGTGACCAAGTGGGTGGTTTATCAAATTCCACAGATTCCTAAACCAAGCCTGTGAGAGCATCAGTTTTTGAAATCACACGGTTGATCGTACAAGGATTTGCTTGTTTAAATGTAAGTTTAAGTAAAGGCTAATGAACAAGGGGGAGCCTGTCTGTTAATAATTTATGTGCAATCATATGACAATTGCTGTTGTGGTAAAGTGAGTGTAATTACAGAGAAAATGTGGGGTGTTGAATTAATTGGATTGTGTGTTTAAGCTGGAAGAGAACAACATGTTGAGCCTCGGTAAAACTTTAAGCCGAAGAAAATCTTCAAAGCGAACAAGTAACCATAGTTTTTCATTGTTGTTGACCAGCTATTCATCACTGTCATCCCTATCTTTGTATAACAACACAGAACTGCAGCTTTCCATCTAACTGTGCCAAACATTGTACTCCATATTGTGAACTTACATTCTTAAGGAACGTAAAACTGTGAAAGTTCTCTGTCTGGATTACAGCTTGTTTCATTAGAAGTTTTTTTTTTAAAAAAAGAGCCTTTTCTCCCATTGAGCTACTAATACCCATTGGTGTAAGGAAGGACCTGCAGAATTGTTTCACACCTCACTGGAAGTAATCTAGAAAGCCCCCCCTAAGAGAAACACAAGAGAGAGATTACATCAGGGACATGCATTCCACCGCTTACCCACTGATACACCAAAGACTTCATTTAAACTTCCAGCCTGACCGTCATGTAGGAAAGCTCCTTTTTGGGAGGAGAGGAGGGGGAAGGTGTAAACTCATTTAGGCCAAAAGACAAAAAACATCTGCGACACAGAGAGACAGCATTCTGAACGACAGAGGTAGTAGATGTGGATGTTCATATTTATGAAAAGAGAACACTGGGGGGAAAAATCCTCAGTGGAAGATGTAATTTCCTCCTTGACCCTTTCTTGACCAAGTACATTTTTATTTATGCACTTTCGTTTACACACTGGGTTAATTCATTGCAGTTTTTATTTGTGCTCTCTGAATTTGCAGCTGCTAATCAATAGACACAATGTGCTGGTTTTGCTGCACTTTTTCTTTCTTTTTACAGTACTGTAAGTACTTTTTACTAAGAGCTGCTTTTCTTTCATTTTGTTTTTATTTGTAGTTACCGATCAGTATGTCCAACGTTGTATTTAAATGCTATGCACTGATCGCTATTCACAAAAAGTCATGCTGTAGCCATGTGGCCCAAGTGTTCATACATAAATAATAAGAAATATGAATCAGTTTCATTCAGTTTCAAAAATGTCATCAGTTCTCCAGTGACCATTACACACAAAAAAAATGGTGTAGGGAGTAGGACACATGATGACTGTCATCAGGGATAACCAGCTGTCTGAGTCAGAAACCCTGCAAGCAGCTGAAGCCCCTCTCAACAAAGCAAATACCACCGTGAAAGGGATTCTCATGGCCTGGGCACCAGAGGCAGCATTCCTCCAATTATTCAGAGACAGGCAGTGTGTGGATCACGGCAGCCAGGAGCCCAGGATGCAGCCTGACCGGACTGAATGGAGGCTGCCTGTCTGGGAGGTCACAGTTTTACCATTAGAAGTACAGTTTGCATTCAGATACTCTACCTGCTCTCTGCTCAGCCCCCACCTGACTTTTCTTTGTTCTCTCTGTTTGTCTGCCCTTGTTTGTCTGCCTTGCAGAGATGGGAGATTCATTCACTGCTAACTTTAATGGGGAGGGGACCCGAAATGTTGATTGTGCGATGAAACCTATCCATCTTTGTGCAGAATTATTATGTATATAACTTTTCTATGTGGTTTATAAAGAGTTTTGAAAAGTAGATTTAATGAGGCCACAGATTTGGTGGTGACTAACTGTACAGGGTATGATGATCGCATGATGATGATTGCACATACAAAACATACAAACATACAAAACAGACACATCAAACTCTAGACAAGTGATTTGAAAATTAGGCAAATTATTTCTCTAATAAGATGATTATCTTGGCCTTTGTACTACAGTATAGAGGACAGATACAGCAGACACAATATTTGAGGCAAAGCTGATTTGTTCTTGTTGTACATTCTGCTAAGCACTAAATAGTCGACAGATTACAAAGGGCTATGAAGCCCTTTGTCCTCCGACAGATTTGGTAGTTTGGTGTTTCAAAAATGAGAGACATTCGGCAATGTGAATTTACAGTTGTCTGCCTTTAACCATAAACTTTGGCTACTGGCTCTCACAGCAGTCTTGGTTAATCTACCACTAATAAAACTGAGTTATTTTCACTATTTAAAAGCTAAACTGAATTAAATTCCAAAACAAATTCCATGACAAAATATAATTTAGGTTGCAACAATACTGCCGTAATTCTTGTAGTGTTTTTTTTTTTTTTTTTTGAGTTTTTGTGTTGTGATTTCTCTGTATGTATGTTATACAATGTACATGGTAACATTTCTACTATGAACCAGCAAATGTATCCCTGGCTGCAAGTTATGTAAAACCCTGTAAAATGACATTGAAAACCACATGAAACCACACGGAAGTGGAACCAGCCTCAAAATGTGGAACAAGGCAACCCGGCGCCTTTTTTTTTTCCCAGGAATTTTTCCATTACAAGTGAAAAATCGGAAAAGGAGGCGATACTTGTTAGCTATTTTGTTGTACTTGTGGTGGTTTTTATTTGCATGGAAATGTTTCACAGGGTGTACAACTGAGTATTAAAGATTTTTTATTTTTATTTAAGATGACTTGGCTGTCTTGACCTTTTCTTATTGGACCTCTGTGTTAAAATTGTTTTAGTTCATTTTCCGTTGACCTTAATGCTAACCGCAAATTGTAACACACATGAATTTAGAACACACCCAGTCATTAGACATGTAATGAACAACACCAGTGTCTGTCATTCAAGTAAACATACTATTAATTTTACATGAACTGACAAAAAAAGTATGCAGAAATCTCAAATGGGCGACAGTCTGCCACTGTAAAGAAGTACCAGTAGCAGTTATTGTCTGCGGTAGCCAGTTAGCTGACTTTAACCACCACTTTTTGTTATTTGGTTCTTTAAAAAAAAAAAAAAAAAAAAAAAAAACAGGAGTCTGAGGAAATGGGAATGCCATGCCAAAACAAAAGCATGACTTATTCATTGTATTAGCTTTATGACTCAGAGTACTCCAGCCTGACTGAATGGGTACACAACGCATGGTGAGTGCAGTAGTGTTAGCAAGCAGTAGTTGTTAGCTACCTGTGGTTAAAGAGGTGGTGTAGTCTTCTCCGCTAGAGTAAATTATTTTAGCTTTTGGAATGGAACATAATTTTATACTTATAAACATAGTAAGTTAGTTCGCAGTCTAATGTTGAAGTCCTGCCAAACACTTGCGTGCATCCAAAGTGCAAAAAGTGCATGCGTTCTGCCTGGTTTTTGTTTGTTTGTTTGTTTTTAATACATTTGTAACTCCACATCTGCATATAGGAAATCAGATTCTGCTGGTGTTTAACAAGTGATTTGTATACCCAGAGCAAGAATTGAACACTGGTACCTTGTCAAATGAAATCTTCAACAACATTCTTCATTATGACACATAAACCAACCAGTGACCATGACATCAATGCCGGCCTCATTAAATACAGTTACTCCAGGTAAAATTCAGTGTGTTGAAGAGGACCAAAACAGGACAGAAATTTTTATAGTTGATTCTTTAGAACTTCAGAAGCAAAAGGAAACGGACATAAAGCAAGAAACTGGCTTTTGCTGGGTCACATGTGGTAGTGGAAAAACAACTTTAGTAGCAATGCCCCAAAAATCCGGTTAAAAGCTGTGGATAGTAGGTAGATAGAGAGCTTTCCGGAAAGTCCCAGTGCTTGAGCAGATGAAATAACAAGATTTAGATTAACATACAAGTGTAGTTACTGAACATGTTCACTGACTGATATTTAAAAAAAAAAAAATCTATCATTGTGAGCATAAATATACTCCACTGCATTGACGAGCACAAAATCAATAGCATGTATACATACAAGTTGTATTATTCTTGAATGTGAAAAAAATGCTTTCATTTAATCTGTGCATGTAAAGGAATATCAGTATACATGGGGAAAGTTATGGACTCCCTTGGTTATATACATAGAAGAAAAGAAACAGGAGAAACTGAACTTTTGTGGCTATATTTGGGGACTAGATATTTCTAACAAAGCAGATGTAATTGTTACTCACGCTCTCATAAAACCTAGAAACAAAGCTGCCTCTCCAAGTCCAGCTTCTCAGGAGATCAGTTTTAGGGGAATACCACAGTGAACCCTGAAGTTATTTGTCTACTGCTGGCACCTCTACACCTCTCCTCTCTCCCCTCCTACATCAATATATTTTTAACCGAAGCTCCTCACTTTCAGTCCTTAGGCTAAGAACCAGCAAACGTTGCCTGTTCTAACTTCCCTTTGCTTTGCTTCCCTCTTCCTCTCGGTATATCCCAAATTCATAGTTTTCTCCATTCAACATTAAAAAGAAAAGTTTCCTGTTTCCACCCATTCGTGGGAGGAAAAAATCATGTGAGTGAGAGAGCTGTCATTGTTGAAGAAATTTGAGTGTTAAGGTTCCAGAGAATGCCATGTTACTGACTCCTCACAGGTATCTGTGTTACACTTTCCCACGTGAGTCATTTGACACACTCGTACTTGAAAGTGCTGTATATCATGGAGTGTCCCCCACACAAACAGGTGAGAGCTCAGAATTACTCCTGTGACCCCACAAATTCTTATAAAACCCTTGAGTAAAAGAGAAAGACATCAGTTAAAAAAAACTTGAGGCAGTTAGCTACTTACATAACAATGTAGTTATCCTGAGAGTCTTTATATTTATTCAATTTAAATTCAGCCCTGAAAAGGACCTGCATGCAGACAAAACTTCACAAAAACTGGTGACGTTACCCTCTGAGTATCGTTTGCTATTATCGAAACAATTCTTTAGTACAGTGTAACAATGAACGTCATAAATAAAACTAAAAATAGAGAACAAATATTTAGATCAAATAAAGTGATATATTGATTACCATCCAACCCAAGCACAGTAGTTCAAAGAAAACAGTTGAGTCCTCCATTTCCCATCTTTTTTTCTTTTTTTTTTAATCAAGTGACTTGTTACAATGCTGACGCAGTAACTGCATATATTGCGGTGAAGCATGTAGGTAATACTTTCTTCTTCTCCCTCTCTCTCTCTCTCTCTCTCTCTCTCTCTCTCTAACCCCCCCCCTCTCTTTTTTTTGGTCATTTCATCAATGTTGGACAATGAGCTAAGGAGAAGAGGAGCCTCCTGGTGAGGCCCACACAGGATCATGCAGCTGCCCCTGCTTTTCCAAAAAAAAAAAAAACCTTCCCAGAATTCCAGATGCCTCAACATTTTCTAAAATTCACCAAATCAAAAGTGCATCCAGCCTGACCCTCCTCCTCCCTTGACTGTGACACCCAGCTTTCATCTCCACTTCCACAGAGAAAAACGTTTGTGACGTGCCCTGACCATGAAAACACTGTCTTGCAGCGCTACCATCATTTCTCCCCCTATTAGCAGGTGAGGGGGGATTAGCTTTAGATTTCGTCAGACCAGGAGGAGTGGAGATGCATCCATAATTCATTTAGAGTTGAAGATATGAGGGGCATAATACTTTACAGAAGCTCAAAGTAAATCATGGTCAAGCCAACAAAAGAGCTTTCCTCCTCTTCTTTTTCTTTAGATGGAAACAGAAATGATGTTAAAGCAAAGTGTGTTGACATGTGCTTAATTTAGTTTGAAAATACTATAATGTACCAAGCGAATACAAGAGTAGTATTTTATCGCAGAATTTCTTTCAAACTGAAACATGCCATCAGACTCTCATCTCTCATTAGAGTTGAGTAAGATTAAGCTAAATTTGTCAAATTTGTTTAAGCGCTCGATAAGGAATGCAGCTCTTTGGGTGTTTGGGGTGATATATTTAAAGCTCCCAAGCTCCCTTGTTCTGCTGTTTTCCTATCAGGGGAAAGGGGTCAGAGAGGAGGGTGAAACGCCTGAGTCGTCTGATCTATTGATTAGCTCTGACTCTCCCCTAGCCAGGGAGTTGACCCACTCATCCACATGAATGTGAGGCATAGGGGTGGTTTCTTTCAGGCCCAAACAACCCTAAATCCACCCCCCCCCCCCACAACCACTACCTCCCAAAAAACCAAAGCCCAATTCAACAGCTTTTCCAAAGCAGCCTGTCAGATTAGTGATGTTTTAGCAAAGCGATTGTGATGCAAACGAATCCCCAGCACTCAGCCTGCTTCACCTGCAGCCTTAGGACATGTGACTTCCATCCAACAGACCATACCATTACGCTGTGAGTAATGGTAAACCTGTTAGAACTATGGGGGTGGGGGGGACTGCAGAAAACTTTACCATTTGTTGCATCTGAAGACCATCTGAAAGCGTTCACTGCCAGAAAGCCAATAAGTTAACTGGACTGATTTTAAATGAAGCCTCTTTCAAATGGCTTTACACTGAGAGGTAAGGTAGTTAGTCTGCTGACAGGAACAAAAAGACACTAAGACCTGGTTATTTATGGCTGACATTACGAGCCATAGGGAAAATCTGTGCCTAAACCCCTCCTGGTAAAACATTCACCCTCGAGTTTGTTGTAAGTAGAAAGAAGCACTGCCTACTTTCTTTCAAAACTGGGTGCTGAGAAAATGACCAAGAAGAGAAACTGAGAAAAGAAAAAAAAGAGATGGAGGGGAGAGAGTGGGGGGTGATGGTGTGATGTCCTTTGTTGGACATCAGAGATGCTGGTCTTCAGCAAGGGTCAGGTTCCTTCAGATTGCAAGGTCAGACAGCGCCCTGCTGGGAGCCTTGCAGGCTCTGCTCTGGAGAACTGGAGTCGTTCCTAACTAGCCACACACACTGGCCAAACCACTCTCTAATCTTCAGCTCCGCACACATCCACATGGCATTCACCTCTGTCCCATCACCAAGGCTGGCAGTGGGCGCCTCTGTGCCAGCAAACACTTCCGAAAAGCTAACAGGGGCAACAGATAAATATTCAGTCACTGATGCTCCCCAAACAACTGATTGTGTTTGTGTGTGTGTGTGTGTGTGTGTGTGTGTGTGTGTGTGTGTCTCTGTGTGTGTGTGTGTCTGTGTGTGTGTGTGTGTGTGTGTCTGTGTTTGAGCATTCAGGTCTTGTGCATTATCTGTGTTTGTGTGAATGTAGGTGAACATGTATAGATTAGTGGTACAGTGTATGTGTGTGTGGGAGAGGGAAGGGTGCGGGAGACGGAAAGAAAGAAAGTGAATGTGTCTTGGGAAGGAATGGAAGCACTGCTAGGTACTGTAGCTGTTTCCCATGGGCGATATCTACACTTGCCAAGTGGTTAAATTCCAGAGATAACGCACCATTACGTTTATCACCCCCAGCACTGTGTGTACATGCTGCAAGCACTTCCGTCAGAAAACAGGGTGTCAAACATACAGTCAGGGCCTCAGGCAGTCCAATGGTCTGGAGGAACTGATATCAAAAAATTAAAAGAGAAAGACAGATAGGGCAGGGTATTCACAACTGAAAGAGAGAGAGAGAGAGAGAGAGAGAGAGAGAGAAGGGGAAAGAGAGAAGGGGAAAGAGAGAGAGAGAGAGAGAAGGGGAAAGAGAGAGAAAGGGAAAGAGAGAGAAGGGAAAAAAACATGCACACACACAAAAACTGTAAAATGTAAATAGACTGTCAAACAAAAGAAAACATGAGCTGACAAAGGGTGTCATTATACAGCAGAGCTATTGATTTAAATTGCTGTTTTGTTTTATTTTCTTAATTTCTCATATTTCCTTCCTGATAGTCATGACATATTTATAATAGGGATTCCATGTCTCGACATCACAGAAACAACACAGCAGAAGACAATGATCTGGAGGCCTGCCAAGAGAAATTTGGGACAACCTTCTTCACATCTGTTAATAACCTCCTCACCTGACGTGATGACCCCATTTTTAAAAACATGAGCTCATAAAATAAATAGTCCTTAAACAATGTAACTATTTTCAGTTTTGAGCTTTAAATATGATTTGCCGAAACAGAGCATGTTGGAATACTTAAAGTTGCTGAAATGCTAATAAACAGGTAGAACAAAGCTAGCTAGTCTCTTCAGAAGACTTGTGTTTATAGATTAACATATTTTAACTTAGCTCAGGGTATACAATAAAATATTTCCATCAATTAGTGCATGATAACCCCTTGGGACAAAGTCAAATCCACTGTCATGATTCAGTTTCATTGTTCCAGTTTTTCAGGGAGGTGGTAATTTAACCATGAGTCATGAGGATAATTTTTAACTTAGCTAACTTCACACGCCAACGCAAATTACTTTGACAATCACAAGGATTACTTTGATCAAAGTGTAAAAATACCACAAGTAGCAAAGCACAAACAAAGTACTTCACTGTTTCTTGAATCCTGGGTGGCCGATTCTCTCTCCTACTGGAGAACCACACTCCTTTCAGATTTTGTTCTAGTCTAATCTAATCTTAATACACCTGAACCTTACATTCAGAGGCTCCTCAATGATCAGCTCTTTGATCCGCTGAATCAGGTTTGTCGTAATAGATTTGGAGTAAAAACTCCCATACGCCGCAGTCCTCCAAGAGTGGAACAGCCCCCGCCCCACTCTATATTAACACTGAGCATCAAACAAGATTTAACACAGCTATTCAACATTTATACAAATGAGTCCATGGCTTTTTTCTGACTGTGATAACCAAGAAAATATTCTAGGAAATGAATGTCCTATTCACCTATATAGATAATGTATTGTCGGATGGCACGACAGTATACACTACAATCAAATCAGATGTAAGGTTTCAGAAATCTCACAGAAGGTTGAATGTATGGTTGAACACTGATGTGTTCTTCCTTTACATATTCCTGTAGACAGACTCAAGGTTATCCATCATTCCCAGCTGAGACTGGAAACAGTCTATTTCCCATCCTGTGCATTTTATCAACCTGACAAAGGACAACTTCCCCTGCAGCTGTTGTGTCTAAATCATGGGCAACCTCTGCTCACACTCTCTAAGATCCATGTGAGGGAATTTTAAATGTAAAAAGGGATAAGCTTCACCACCTGTATGATCGCTAAAAATCACCAATTTTGGGGTGGAAAATACTAGAACATTGGCATGTCCAGTGTTGGGTTTCTGATGTTCACAGATCCAAAGGAATGACGGACATGTCTCTCTGAGTCTTGGCGATATTGCTTTGAACGGAGAAATTAGAACCCTTGGGCTTGTCATGACTGTTAAAGAAAGACCTCTGGGGATTAAGTGACAGCTGTGGAGAATTGCCACAGTCTTAAATGCTCCCAAACGCCGTTATCGTTGGCAGATGAAGATTAAATTCAAAGCATTTTCATATTTAGCCAAGCAGGCAGCCAGGAACTTAACATCATACCGAACATTTGTTATGTAAAGATGTTGGGAAAAATGTCATTCTAAAGCATTCAAAATATTTTATTGTGTTGTGCCTTTACCCTATTCCCTCAGCGAGATTACTGCAGTAAATGTAATGGCGTCTCCCACACAGAGCACAGAGAGGGGCTGGATCTGAAGACAACTACACTAAATCCCTGTTTGACCCCAGGTCTGGCTGTGGATATGTTGTACATCAAACTTTGAGCGATTCCCTCCTGTGGGACACCACTGTTTCTCTTAAGATACGTCATCCTTAACAAGAATAAATGACAGCTTCAGTTGCAAGGAGAGCACCAGGCAAGAGTGGCATTTAGCTGGGTCTGTGCAAGTAGGTGGGGTGAGGGTTGAGGGGTGTTAGCATTGGCGTCCTGAAAAAAAGTCTTGCCTTACACAGTTGGCATGGGTCACAAGGGAGCTGAGAGCAAAAAGTTTTCTTTTGGATTGTCATTCCCTTCCCCTCCCAAAATCATGGGGTCCGGCACTCAAAAAGAAGCTTGTCTCTCTTTTAGCACATCTCTGGCTCCACTCCCCTCGCAGGGTTCGGACGACTGCGGGGCTGTGTGAATTAATATACATGCCTGCGTCTTTGAGGAAGGGGGGGGGGGGGGGGGGCAACTGCACAAGGCCTCAATCGGCTCTCTCATTGTGGACCTCCTCTTCTGCGTTCACTCCACAGAGCAAGGCCTCATCTTCACAACAATGCCCTTTAAAAAAAAAAAAAACGTCTCAGTGCCACTCCAAGGGCCTCCATACATGAAAGGGAGGCCTTTGCTTGGGGATGCGGTTTTAAAGGGAAGGACGGGGTCTGCGTTGGCAGGAGGCCACCACAACCTATTCACGCAGAAACACGGGCAGCAGAGACTAAAAAAAAAAAAAAAAAGGAGAGAGGGAGAGAGAGAGAGAGAGAGAGAGAGAGAGAGTGGGAGGGAGGAAGGGAGGGGGACAAGCGACAGACAGGAGGAGAAAGAGAGGGAGAAAGAGAGAAATATGCCCAGAGTAAGTCACTTTCAGCAGTGGCGATGCCCCCTCCCTGGAATAAAAGGCCACATAACAGGAGATGGATGCTGCTAGGAAACTCCACTCAGAGGCATGCTGCCGCCAGACCCCCCACACCAGAAAAATATCAATGGGCTCATCCAAACCTCATTAGGAACCTGAAATGATAGAGATATACACGAGGAAAAAAAGCCAGAGATAAAAAATGGGTATCAGAGACAAGTAAGGCCCAGTGCTAAACTGATCAAATTGGCTAAAAGGAGCATGGGGTTTTTTTTGGTTTTTTTTTTAAGATTTTACCACATGGCTGCGTCAAAAATTCAACTGGACATGAATTAGTGGTGGTCCTTCGAGGCAGGGTAATTACACAAGGTTGAGTTCCTAGGGCATAACTCAGGAGGCAGTTGACAGTTATGTCGTAGATTTAACACAAGAATGGCTTTGGAACGATAAACAAATTACAAGTGTTGTTCAGTCACCCAAAGTCAACTATTTTAACGCAGATGAATTACCACTAATGGCCATAAACTGATTTATAGACACAAAAGCTTTAAACATAACTCCAGGTCAAATCCTGCAGTGTCAAGAATGAAAGAAATGGGCATGCAATTCATCTAGCAAAATAAGTTCATATTGCCTTTTTTTTCGCTGTGTTGTGGTGTTTATATCTATCAATATTCGGATGCGGCAAACAACAGCATAATTAAAAAAAAAATAGCTGTTTCTGTGACAGAGATAAATACACACACACACAAATGTACGCTCACTACTGCTAGGTATGAAGATGAATGTGTACATCATGCACTTTACGTGACTGCTGCAGAAACCACATAAATAGTGGTGATGGTTTTGCCAGGAACTTTAGGAACTTTTGGGCTTTCCCCCTTTTTTCCTTAATCTTCCTTCAGCCCTTTGGTTTTTTTGGTTTTTTTTTGTTTTGAGATTTCACTCATAAGGGATTATTCCTCGGCTCTTTCTAAGACACGCTGACAGGTTTGTCGTTCTCTGAGGAGCCTCGCCTGCCCAGAGCGGATGTAAGGAAAGCTATGAAGAAGCAGAGAGCAGTGGAACTTCCTCAGACTCCCCAAGTCAGGAAGCTGCCAACTGGGACCAATGAAAGGGTCAATCATCCGATTCCTTGAGCCAAGACTACTTCTGCTTCCGTGGACGTTCAAAATGCGCTCTCACTTCAGGGCATGGCGTGTCAGCTGTCCACACAACACTGACCGCGCACTGCATGGTGCAGCAATGGAGGATTGGACGTGGGTGACCATAATAACATTTGACACCATTTTGTTACTGAGAGGGCAGAGCAAGAACAAGGAGGGCTTGGCGGAAATTGTTGTCTTTGTTTTGTTTTGTTTTGTTTTGTTGTTGTGCAACAGTCTCATTTCTTATGGTCAGGTAATACAGCTTCCTATAAGAACTCACAACATAAGATAGTACATAAGTTATATTAAAGGAGTCGACAGATAAAGTTGAGAACGTAATATCAAGCATTTTTGACTACATGACACAACATGAAATAACTCCAAATATCCAGAACCAAACCTCCTAGCTACTATAATCTATAAAAATGTACAATCTATGAAGCGCTGATTAGACATTACAGCAGTTTCAGAGATCTCAGCGGTATAACAACGGCCAGACTTGTATGATTTTCAACAGGGTTAGCACTCTTTTGTCACGCTCGTGTATTCAGTGGTCATCTCCAAAAGAGAACATTTTTAACATGTACAGAATCAAATACCAAACTAACAGCTTGACACCCCCCCCCCTCCCCCGAACCCAGCCCCCCACTCAACTCCCCATTTATCTTTCTGGTTCTCAGTCTCTTCTGGGGTGTCTCTGTTTCCCTCCACTATAAGAACACTTTTGATTTTCTTTTTCTCACAGTCGTATGCCTTTCTGAAGGCCTTTCTGCATAGAGCTATGCAGTAAAAGTTGCCACTGTGTCCTCAATGGCTAATCCCTAAACACTGGAAGCACATTGTGTCCGACAGCTCAAGGAAGGAGCAACGGGGAGATACAAGGACCTTGGAGGCTGCGAAGGAGACGCAGCTTGACAGAGGGAAAAGAGTGACAGAAAGCAAGAGGGAAAGCGAAGGAAAGGAAGACACAAGGGTAAAAAAAAAAGAAAGAAAAAGAAGTGAGGAAGAATAGGGACAGTGGCAGAACTGGAAGGAAAACAGGGACGAGAGTGAGAGGGAGGGGGTAAAAAAAAGTCAAATTCGCAAATGAGGATGAGAGAAAAAAAAAGAGGGATTATGCCACAATATCCGACTGCACGGAAGGGTCAGGAGAATTAAGATTGGGAGCAGCTTGCTCAGTATGTGGACGAATAATAGAGGCCCCTCGACTGAATGAACGCGGTTCAAGTGTGGAGCCTTTGGGGCAGGCTACACCCCGATTCTTCGAGGGCTAGGCATCACTTTCATGTGTTGGCACGCATTGTCAGAAAAGCCCCACAGAAACATGCATCTGTAATGGACCACAGGCAGAATAGGCTTGTTCCACTGAGGCCAGTGGAGGTCAGGAGGAGGTGGGGGTTATGGGGAGTTCCTGCTCCAGTAGTTGATTGAGGCCTAAAACCAGAAAACCCTCATCCACATAAACTATGTGAACATCAAAGCAGTTGGGTACCAATAGTATGACGTTGTCTTAAAAAGTGAACCTAAAAGGCAACATTTTCCATTACATAACATGATTGTTTTAACTGGTTTCACCTGTACCCTGCTTTTGTCTTTGTGACCCATTCTGTGATGAAGGCATGGGAAGAAAACTGATTAATCTCTGATGTCACTTTCACTGCAATGACAAAGTAATGCCCTGCACTGATTTTAAGTGAGTCTCCCTGTCAAGAACAAAACAAAACAATTTGGGACAAAATGTACTGAGTTAATCTGGTATGTAATTAATAGTTACATTCCAGAGCTCTTGAAAATTCTTGCATCTCTTTTTTGTCCCTTTTCCTTGGAAACCGCACTTTTGTCTTAAGCCAGTTTCAAATAAACCAGTATGGTAATCACTTAATAACTGTTCATGGCAAACTATACTGGAATCTCACTGAACACTGAACTGAACCAGTTTCAAAATGTAATACATGTTTAATTAATACTTTATAATGTCATTGAAGTGTGCTCCTTTAGCGCTTATAAACTATTTATTACACATTAATAAATGCCATATAAACAAGTCAGAGATGCAACATACAGTAGCTGTGTTTTTGTGTTTTCATTCTCACTCATCCTGCTGAAGTAGAACTTGTTAACAGAGCCATTGTACAGACTTTCACTTCAAATGCGAACCACCGGCTCCGGATGCAAGCTGAAGTATCGGCGTACAGTTGGCGTGTGACACGTCTAGTGTGGGGTGACAGTGTCTGGAGGGGTGTTTGGGTACTTCATATCCTCAGGCAATTGTATGGGAGGGCTGCCCTCACAACCTCCAAAGTGCATCGGAGAAGGTGGAGGAGGGAGGTCCACGCCAGACCACAATGTAATGGTTTCTGTATGCTGTACAGAAGCCTCTTCCTTCCTCAGGCAGCACAGAGTTAACAGACAAAAGTGGAGAGGCTAAATATAAACTTGCTTCCCTGCATGTGCAAGGTCCATCCTAACAGACACTTCCACAAAAGGAAGACGATGCTTTTCTGTTTTCACATTATGGTCGGCTAGGATAAACAGCATTAGTAGCTGATGGCTCTTTTTCATCCCTGGCGTTTGCATCTTATGGCTGTTTGGCCTACGTGGACTTTTCTGGAACTCGAGGGTATACGGGGACAAAGTCCCTTCTGCCCTACCATCTGTGTGTGTGTGAGTGAGCGTGTTAGAGAATTACACAATGCTGTAATTACACTGTTGAAAATTAATACGACATAGCGTTAAAGTTTATAGTCTTTATGGTGGCAAAGTATAGCATTAAATGTAATTTCTTGGGGTGGGGAGGGGGTTGTTTGCTTGTTTGTTTGTTTCCTTTACTATAGAGAGATGTTGATTTGTTTTAAATGCTCGTCTACACGTAACAATTAAATGTCTACAAATAAAGGAATTGTGAAAAAAGTGCCCCTCAAGAACTAAATACACCTTAACACACATGGCTGTGTTCATTAAACACACCATATAGTCAGATCAAATTTCAGTTTTATTCTTCTATACTTGTAGAAGCTCCCCCTGTTGTGAGAATTATCCAGGTGAACTACCACTTGCGCACATTCACTCAAAGCTTTTTACTTGTCTCCAGCAGCCATGACATGGTCTGACATGCCTGTGAAGGTATGGCGTTTGTTAGCAGCACAGATGGAGACATGCTACAGAAAGGTCACGGAGGCATGTAACCCTTATGCTACACAGGAGTTCATCACACAGGGGGTCAAAGGTTAGAATTCTGTTTCCTGTTCACACAGAACAGGGATCATCTGTTTTGAAGTACTGGTATACCACATCTAACAATGCTGGTCTTTTTAGTCCTATGTTGCTTGCCTGGGATACAAAGTGCAGAGTAGAGGCCCATTTCCTCTTCTGATTTCACACTAATTTACTTCTACAGACTAATGTTCGTCAGAGATGGTGTGTGGTCAACTGAGACCTTATATCTCTTTCAAACATCAACGACTGATATACATACTCTGTGCTGATGAAACAGATTACAGAACTCAGAAATAGTCTTTTTAGAGACAACGAAAACAGTAGTTAGGAGTAAGCCAAAGTGAACATGAACTGTAGGAAATGTTCATCCCTTGGTTCGTAACGGTTCAACAGCAACTAACCTTTTCTCTTGCTAATTCCCTGCTTGTTAATTAATTTCTACTTTACTCAAGTGTTTTTCATCATCTTAACTCTCTCTCGGATACCACATCACTGTTTCACATTATACAGCAACATTAGTCTGCATATGGCATTCAAGATACACATATGAGACCATTATTGAGTTTTTGATATATTTTTATATGAACTGAATGAAGCAGTTGTAGGTTTTGTGGCTTCTGTGCTAGGGCTACACGTTGTTCTCATCGGTGGGGACAAGAAGTGTGTGTTCTGTGTTTTCTGGGCATCTCAAAGCTCTTCAGGACAGTTTTCCTGTGCGAACGTTGAGATGCTTGTAGTGGGTTAGTGTATGGGGGCCTAGAAGCCAAATGTGGTTAGGCGTCTGTTGAAATTCCTTCCCTCTCTTATACCACGTTTCTTTCACACGCACTGTACATAGATTCATGACATCTGTGTGTGTGTGTGTGTGTGTGTGTTTGTATGTTGAATGAATGTGTGGCCCCATTCTTAAAAAACGACACAAAAGCAGTTTGATGTCAGTGTTGCCTAAATCTAACCACATCCTATCAGCATTGCAGGAGTTTGCCAGTTCAATATGTAGCCCTTTACTCGCAATCACACGCTGTGCTTGTGCAAGTCAAACATCAATATGTTGCAACTCAAAACCTGCAAAACCTCATTACTTTATGTAGTTATTATGCAAAACACTGACATGTTTGTTGTCCTTAACATAAAAGTGGGAACAAATCATGTTTTGTTTTGTTTTTTTCTGGAGATGTCTGGAGATTTTGAATATCTGTCTACAGCTAATAAGGGGCAGATAGAATCAGCCCCTGTGTAGGAGAACTCAAAGCTCTGTTGGTCTTTTGCAGTCAGTGAATAAAGCCATTAGGAGCCCAGAAACTCTACACATGTGTGGACCATTACAAAGGCTATTAACTCTGACCCTGGCCATTTTATTGACTTTCATAAACCTGACTGAGGTTGGCAGCAGGCACTGACTCATTAAATGCAATTGTGGATATTGAATAACACAAAAACAATGGATTTTTTTCCCTTCTTTATCTTGTCAGTGCCTTTCAACAATACTTCGATTGTAATTGAGAAGAATTGGTTTGGATTCCATATTCTTGCAGTGATGATGAAATTAAAGATCTAGAGTGACATGAGTTGTGTAATTATACTTTTTTAGTAAACTAACATAATTCCATTCATCTCCAGTGGCTCTATAGTGCTAGTTCACATTGGTTTTCACACCTGCGTTCCCTTAAGGGTTAAATCCCGGACTGCAGTTCTGAGTCTATTATTAACCAACATCAAAAGCTGCTGCCGACTGACTCAACTATACCTGGGAAAGTTTTCCCTCCTATAAAGCTGCCAACCCAGCGTACTCATTTGTGCGCAAGAGCAGTGTCTTGTGAACCTTTTCTTCTGGAAAAAAAGTGCTCCTGGACCCCAGTGTGGAGTCCAGCCGTACTGGGCGTCTCATTAGGGTCGGTTCTGAAAATGGAAACATTGTTAGAGAGGACAAAGTCTCACACAAAAAATTTATAAGGTCTTCCCCTCACGTTTACATGACGCCATTAGCCCTTGCACTTGATGCGAAACCTAAGAACTTTTTGTCATGAAAAAAAGGGGGAAAATGGTTTTATAATCCGTTTTCTCTGAATACAAAAAAAAATGGTTTAGTGCTTTGTGTTTCATTGGATGTGTCCTCAAACAGTGCGGGCACAACCAAGATTAAAAAAGGAAAAAAAAAATCACTGTTGAACACAGTGCAGAGCTAAAAAGCACACACTTTACCTTAAGGGAGGGGGGGGGGGGCTGGTTTCACAGGTTGTCAGGAAAAAATCGGGCTTGTCATCAAGACAAATCAAGACTTACCCAAACTCTTTTTTTTTTTTTTCATTTTTCGCAGCTGAATCACCAGGTAAATAAAGGTGGTGCCATAATTCCGCCTCCAGAAAACGTGACGGAGTGACAAAGGAGCATGAGGACATGGGGATTCCATGTGAAAACTGATCAATCTTAAAACTGTCTGCTTTGGCTCCCACAAGCCTTCTTGTTCTCTCTGTGTCTTTAGGCATCTCAAACATCCATATGCTAAGAGGTGAGACAGCTGCGTCTTACTGCAAGTCTTTCCCCCTGCCTGCGCAACCTCTCAGCGCCCACACAGCCCCGTGGCAGGTAGCATAACTACTGTCCATTTTTGTGCAGTTCATGACAGGTTTAACTGTATGTCAAGAATGCAAAGAAAATTCCTGAAATGTTACTGGTCTTGACCTAGTTTCACAAAATGATCTCTTTTCACTCTTTTCCAGATTAACTTGTCATTCACTATTATGATGTAAATGTTTAAACAAACGGAAAAAACAAAAAACAACAAAAAAAAAAAACCCAAGTGCTTAAACGTTAGCATTGATGCACATTAGATCTCTCATCGATCGTTGTGTAGAAACACCTCTAAAGGCTTGTGAAAGGCTTTTCACAGAGACGAACATGCATTACTTGTCAAAGATTGCTGATAGAGATGAATGGGCAAACGTTAAGCGACAGGATGACATACCACGTTCGCTGTTAAAAGACAGTGTTTTGAAACCACAAATGTGTTGGTCTTTTAACACCAGAAAGTCTGTTACTGCCAGCAAGAATATAAAGCTCAGATATTTAATATGTTTGTTTATATAGTCTGCTATACTGTTTAGTATACAGAGGTAACAGGTACACAGGAGAGAACGAGTGGGAGCAATGAGAAACCAAGTATTGCTGAAGATGTGCTTCCACTCCTCATTATTTCCAGAGAGCATTTCACAAATGAAACATCACTTCCTTTAAAAGAGTACCTTACAAGCATCTTGGCAGTATCATGTAGGGTTTCCATTACAAATGATGTAACAGTGAAACCAATGCAGTGCATTAAAACAAAATTATTGGAGCAATAGTAACCAAAACATAGAGGTTAGTTTTTATTCTTTTTTTTTTTTTGGATTAGTATTCTTCCTAACAAAAGGGTGTTGTTCTCTGGGTTCAAATCAGAGTTTAGAATCAGGAGATCCCGTTCCTTTAACCATGGTCGTGATTGTGTTGGTTTTGCTCTGCACTGCTGCACATGTGTACGCCTGCACTGATTGCTCCCACTGTGCTGGAACGAAAGCACTTTCAGTTAAATTCCTCCACTTCTCTACTCTGGTGCTTGTCACACAGGCTACAGACCACCACCCCCCCCCCCCCCAGCCCCCCACACCCCTCCTGAGAAACTCAGACACAGTCCAAACAGAGGACTGCCCCTGTCAGTTACCCCTCACCTGAAACAGGGGTATAACTCCACCACACAGGTAAGTCATGTCAGTCAGTCAGTCAGCCAGTGCACCTCAATAAGACACTGACCAGAAGTATTTGTCTGGACGTTTGACTATGACTTTTCACTACGTAGAGTTCTAAAGTGTGTTAAAACTCGTTTGTCTTTTCGTTCAGAGCCATATACACCCAGAATTAAGGCAGGAGTTTTTTTGTTTTGTTTAGTTTTGGGTTTTTTTGCACAATGTGTTAAGCAGATACACATTTGACATATCTACAGAGGAAATAACTGAGAGTAATGTGTCAAAAAGGCTTCCATTTGGCAGACCAGGTTAATAACAGTGTGCTAACAATGGCAGGATTCAAAAGCACAAAGACATGCATGCAGGCTTAGGCAGAAACACACAGAGAAGGAGAAAAAAATGAAAGAAAAATGCAATGAAAGGTGATGTGACTCGCGTGGGAGTAGTTTGGTATGACCGTTCTTGTGTGAATTGCCTTCCCATGCACTCCCTAAGATCAGGTAACCTACATAGAAACATGGGTGTGTGTGTGTGTTCCTGCACCCCCCCACCCCACCCCCCAACCACCACAACGCCACCAACCGCCCCTTTAAGTCTGAATGATAAGAATGAAAAAAAAAGGCAGGCAAGTCAGTGTGCAAAAGTACAAGTCTCATCAAACAGAGCTTGTCTTACATTCCAGCCACACTTTCCTTTGACAGGCAATGCTTTCTCTTTCACTGTAAGATACAATTATTGCATTTATGAGTGTTCTCACACCTGCTAATTAGAGAAGGCTGTCACCGTGTATTTGGTGTTCCGTAATACATTGTATCTGATGTTTTTATAGTCTTTTTGGCAGAAGTGAAAGAGCAGCGCATAAGAATCCAGCGAGGTTTTCTTTCTTTCTTTTTTTTTGCTTGTTTGTGTGAGTTTTTCTTAGCATTGTTATGAGTCACATTATAAGGTAGAATTGGAAGGAGAAAAAACACAGTGATAAGCCTGTAATGAACATGCCATTCCTATCTCCAACTGAGGACATTTTTCTCACATGTGGTATTTACCCTGAAGCAATGAGAGAAAGAGAAATATTATCTAAATATGCATATATATTTCTGAATATGTATATTAGTGTGTGTGTGTGTGTGTGTGTGTGTGTGTGTGTGTGCAGGCATGTGTGTGTATCTGTCTGTTTGTGGTTTGTTTGTGTGTGAGATAAGGAAATATACAACATATACAATAAAATATACAACCCCACTATAGACCATCCATAACTGTGTGCAGTAAGACAGACCAGACTGGTGGACCACACTGTGACCTGTGACCTTGCCCTCAGTTACCGAACCAGGACATGATCAAACATGTGGAAACTCTCATGCTCCAGTCACACGTCCATCTGCCTCAAATCAAATCAAGATTACAGAGCATTTCTGCCCCCTCGGTCTCCAAGTCAAACAAGCAGGAGGTCCAGAGCGGATCAGGTTCCACCTTTATTACCACAACTCCAAGTTTAGAGGTCTCTGTTGAGCGTTGGACTGGACCGGCTCCATTAATCACGCAGTACGTCAAAGATGGTACCGGAGCTGGAAGGATTTTTTTAAAAGCATTTCTTATCCACTCTTATCCTCAAACCAAATGTTTTGGTAAGCATCATGAAAAGAGCTATATACTGGAAATTAGCTTACTTCATGCCCACCAAAGACACACTGCCTTACATCAAAAGAGCCACATCCTAAGCTGCACTGCCAATTCCAGCGTCCCATATTGTGAAGTGACTGTCCTCAATGGTTCCCAGTCTGGCGTCAGCTCCGCTGGTTTGGCTCAGATGGCAAGCACGAGCCCTGGCACTGGTCTGGTCTGATTTGGCTTTTCATCTCTGGGAATGCCAGCCGTTTTGTCTGGGGGGGGGGGGGGGGGGAGGTGGACTGTGTGTGTGTGTGTATGTGTGTGTTTGGAGGGGGGGGGGGGGGTAACTGGTAGGCCAAATCCCTTCAGTGCGTCATCTGACTATATCAAACATAAGACCCCAGAGGATTGGAGCTCTATGTCTTCTGCCATATAAAGCTATTTCAGACTTGACTCACTTATTTTTAAGATAATGGAACATTTAACATTTGGGCAAAAGCTCAAAAGATTTTTCTCTATGCTTTGTAATGACACTGCTATTTAAGCGATTTAAGATTTAGTCACTCCAAAGCAGATCACGAATTATTTTTAAACAGAAATGAAAGGCATAATGGTAGACAGAGGCAAAGTATCATATCATTTGATCAGATATAATGTAGACCTGGATATGGCCTAGCTGGATTTCTGTTTAAAACAGCGAGAGGGTGGAAACAATTAAACTTCAGTCATGACACCTTCTCCACTGAATCTTTTCTGAATAAATAAGAATCATTTTATCTAGGCTTTCACATGAAAACACCACATCTCAACTGAGATGACAAAAAGGCAAAAGAAAAAAAAATGTTGTCTAACACAAACACTCACTCACTCACTCGCTCACTCACTCGCTCACTCACTCACTCACTCACTGACTCACTCACTCGCTCACTCACTCACTCACTGACTCACTCACTCACTCGCTCACTCACTGACTCACTCACTCACTCAGCCTGTGGCTCAACCTGGGGCCAACCAGTCTCCTGGACGTACTCCTCCTCCTCCAAAGCCTAAGAAAAAGTGAAGGCTCTCGCTTTTCTTTCTTTTCTTTTCTTTTTTTTTTTCTTAAACGACTCAGCTAGTGCTATTTGTTTCAGCGCATTGTGCGGGCAGCTGAATGCATTACGTAAGCGCGCGCACGGGGCTCTGTTTTGGCATGAGGGCCCTGAATTACAGCGGCAGATGGCAAGGGGCCCCGTTCACCCTCTCGCCACCGTGCCAACATTCCAGGTCACTGGCCCCCCCTAGCATCACACAAAGGCCCCAGGAAGTGGCCATGAATGCCCACCCAACACCCCCCCCCCTCCCCCCCCAGGACGACAGACTTGAGCTGCAGTCTGAACGATCAATCACACATACTTGTTGATGCATGGCCTTACTGCGTTTGCTCGGCTTGCTTGATTCTTTTTTTTTTTTTTTTTTTTGCCTCAGCTCCTCATGTTCCTTTATTCCAAAGGTTCCTTAAATCCCTAAAAAAGAAAAAAAAAGATTTGAAAAGTTATTTTCTTTTCACAGATACCAGATACATTTTCTAAAAGATTTTTTTTGTCTTTCTCTCAAACAATTTCACTTTGTCTCTGAGCACACAATATACATCCTGGCACAACAAAACAAACTATTTAATAGCTTCTATACCTATGTATGACTTGAATGAATCCAATTCCAAACTATGTCAGCACCTACAGAAAACTGTTTCATAGAACATACAATAGAGATGTTATGACAGAGGTTCTGTTCTCTGAAATCCAATAGAGTAACAACCACAACGGTAAAGGTAATGCTAGAGAAATAATACAGATGGTCCTTTGATCAAATACAGATGAATGAACTGAGTTTCTTTCTATTTGTATTAGTACCTGACACATGCCCAACTACTTTCATCTGTATGAGAGAAACTTGTGAATACATGTAAATATAAAACACCACATGACTGAAACTAAATGTTAACAGATCCCACAATCAGTCTTGAGAAGAGAATACATGCTGTCTCATGCAGCAGGTTCTTGTTGATCTTTGGTAACTTAGCATCGCACAGCAATACGCGGTTGTGCAAAAGTCTCTTCTTAAGCAATCCAGTGAACAAACGCTGAACCTGACCTAGAGAAAAGAAAAGGAAAAAAAAAACCAAAAGCACCAAGAGGTGAGATGCATCCTCCTTGAAGTGTCCCGCCTTTCAGCTTCAGCTGATCTGTGTACTTTTGAATGCTCTTCAAGAAGGAAGCGCATTGTTTTCGGTGCCACAAGAGGAAACAAGTGTTTATAACCCTCATTACCTTGCCGCGATACTATTCCTAGTGAAGTTCCGGGATGCCAGTGTTAAGAGTGCTGTCAGCTATTCGTGCTGTGACAAATTCACGCCTTTGAAAACGTTTTTGTGGTCAAAAACACAGGGAAAGGAGTGGAACACACGTTAGCCACCTGTTCACGGTTCAGTCACACAAACACACGAACGCAGCCAACAGAGAATTCAAGCATCCTCAAATTAGCTTCCTTGTGCTCTTGTCGACAGACAATTAAGCTCTGTCTGGGCTCACATGGTTATGAATTCAGGGCAGAAACCCTCATGACTGTACCACTCATGACTTGAGAAGCTTTGCTTATGGCCACTCTCACTGTACAACTAACAGTGTGAGCTAAAAAAGAACCTATTAGATAAAACTCAACCAACTGGAGCCTAAAGAACCAACCACCCTCCCCTTGTCAGGCCTTGGGCTGGTTCCTCGCTGTGTCACCACTACGTCCCCTGGCTCTTCCCCCATGTGTCCCCTACCACTCATTACCCAAATGCCAAGCCGCTTGCCAAGCTGGCAGGTGCCGGCCTGGGTGGCAGATCAGGATCATGAATGAGGAGGGGGGTGGAAATGAAGTTTGTTTTGCCCCGTGTGCGCTTTCCTCACTCCATTCATCCTTCTCTCTTTCTCTCTCTCTCTCTCTCTTTCTCTGAAATGCCTTTGCCCTTCTCAGCCATTGCTGTGTTATCACAAGTTAATGGGACAAAAGCAGCACTCATTGTGGCAGGGTTGTACAGTACAGAACATGGAATCCTGTACCCTGTATCATTGTACCACTGTAACGTTGTTCTCTGTATTGTTGTACCGCCATAACATTGTTGTAATGTCTCACACACACACACACACACAACACAGGCTAATAGAGATGTTGCCACAATAATATGGTCACAGAAGAGGATGCTGCTTATGAAAATGTTACAGTAACTTCGATCAAATGACTTTTGAGCTCTTCTTGTGATTGATTCATTGACAAACAAGCAGTCTGAGCAGGACAAAAAAAGAGAAAATCACATGGACTCACTAATTTACTTTCCTAATTCCTAGGAAAGAGATTCTCTGCAGTGGTTACCACATGCATTTCAAATGAATCCACGTTACTATCTTAACAACGCACAACTGTCATTTTGCTAATGCAAATCTCGCAAGCTTTTTGTTGTTTGGAAGTAGCCATCGCTGTAGGGAAATCACAGGGGTCATGTTCGTATACCTCCCACATTTCACCACCGGCGAGGGAAGGAAAGAGAAAGCTCCAGAGACCGTGTATTAATCATGAGTTTATTTTCCGTGAATGCAAACCGTTCTGTGGAGTTGGGCGGAGGTCATAGTTGACCAGGCACTGGTTCTCCATGTGGGAATTTATCTGTTCCATACACTCAGTGGCACATGGATTAATTACAAAATGACATGATTGAACCCTCTTTTGAAGTGGCTGGATTTATTCTCTTATCAGATTTCATTTAATTGGCCTATAAGAAACCGTAGGATACCATTGACCCAGTTTGACCATGAGGAAAAATAATTCCAGGAACACTACGCTGTTCCTGCTTTTCATCTCAGAAGGTTATGGCTTTCAGTGAATGTGTGAATATATGCAAGAGTATACTTGTGATTGGATATGATCCATAATTACAGAGGAAAAACTGGGAAGTCTCAAGTCATTCAAAGTCATAGGCATTCATCCACCGTGAAAAAGATAGCAATGAAAGAGAGAAAGGGGGTCTTTCTCTTTTCCCCAAGAAAGTCAACCTTATTCCGCTTTTCGGCGTATCTCTGACTTTTTACAAGCTGAGGATTACACGTGTTCTCTGCCCTGTCTCTGACAAGACTGATCTTCATAAAGCCCAGGAAATGTCGTCGTCCCCCCCTCCCCCCCAATAGTCTGCAGAGTCTTCGCTTAGCTATGCCGTAACACAAAAATCCATCCATAATACCTTCAAAAAACCCTCATCTGGATGTATTTTCCTCATTTCCTTTCTCACTGAATAGGGCTAAGCGCTATGTTTTGGTATGGCATAGACAGTTCTTTTGTTGACACATCCACAGGTTACTTTCAAGGATTAGAGCAATTTGCCTTAGTGAGGAATTTGATGACATCAGAGCAGAGTGAAGTATTGGGACAGAGAGACACAGATATGAGTGAACAAATGGATATGTCTGGCCACCTAAGGTGAAGGGATTTTATTTGATTACATAAGACAACTGTCCAGTCACAGTACCACATCGAGAACTGAAAACATGTCTGACTACTTTTTTCTTTGTAATTGTCTCTGAAAATAGATCATGTTAAGGCCTCATGAGAAATCAGAAGCCAATCAAGAGCCATTATCACTGACAAAGCATGGCTGGATTTTAGATGATTTGATTTGATTCTATGATTAACCCCTCTCTTCTATTTCTTTAAGAGAGGCGAAGACTGTATAAACAGTTTGTATGGATTTCCTGTCTTTTGATCATGTGATTCTGCCCTGTACTCCATAGCTATACAACTACTAAGCACGTCCACCGTTAACTGGTTAACTGTCTCTTGGAAATAATAAACAATTACTTTCCATAAACATATACACTCTCCAAAGAAATGCTGCAACACAAATGTGTGGTTAACACACTTACTGCTTCAGAGAGCCTGAAGTACTGTGTGTTTTTGTTTTTATGCAACAAAATGAAAGTCAATAACAGATTAGTATAGTTTTATGAGAGCACTTTTCCCTGCTTCCTGTCATATTTGACCTAGACTATCTTGCACAAGTTTGCTCGTAAACAATGCCTGATTTTCTAAAGCAATTAAGAGATTATAGGGCTATTCTCTTCAACAGTTTTGCTTTCTCAGGCTGGTGGCTGAAAATGAATTTCCTGTTTTCTGAACTTGTGGTTGTAACTGTCTTCATTCCTGAAGATGTCCTTCCTCTGTGATATTGCCTCTGTCAAAGGAGGGTTTCACACACAAATTAGGTCTGGGAAGGCATGGGAGAGGAGGAGTCCCCAGTCTTTCCCAAACAAACAAACAAACCTCCAGCCGTGTCCATTATACAAAAACGGCTACGAATTACAAAGAATGTGTACAAAGGTCAAAGTTCATTTTTTCAAGGTAACCATTTCAGAGATACTGGCAGGTCTAAACTGCATTTATAAACCACATTTTACCAAAACAAGAATACACAGAATACATGGGCTGTTTAGACATAGACGTCGCCTTACCGAAGACAACTTCAACCACAAGAAGATGAAATGTAAAAATAGGAAGCAAAAAAAAAAAAAAAACACCAGAGGGAAATGGAGAGATTTCCTGTGTTATTTGTTATTAACTGATTTTCTCCCGGGGAAAGTTAATTCCCTCTACAGTTGAACTCTCACAATAAGAGCGACAGGAAAAACGATTTTGAGTGAAAGCACATAGCTTAGCCGAAATGTTTACCTTAAGAGGATCTGAAACTCATCCCGGGGCTTACAGACAGTTCCAGACATGTTGTTGTGTTTGCCTGTGAGCAAGTCAGCCTGTCAAGCACTGTTTACACTTCCTTTTGTTGTGAAAGGGTACTGATGTTTTTGTTGGTCTGTGGGAGGTAATTAGTTTCCCTCACTTGGAAAAGAGAGTGACTTGTTCAAGTTGAACTAGTTGGTTGAGTCTCAACACGTCTCTCAAACTTGAATGAGTTTAACATTTTTTTAAAAAAGTATTTACATTTAAGAGTCTAAAAGCTATTATGAGGATTTCTATATGTCCCTCCTGCTTTGTTGAAGTAAACATCAAATGCTGAAATGAAAGGGTGAGTGTCAATATTTGACATGGGTTTTTTTGTCTTTGTTGCAGTTACACACTCTGACCATTGGAGGCCACTCTCTCATTTCTCCCGCAGTTCAGGCTAAAATGCTACAATCAGGAAAAAAGAAACAAATCTGAGAGTGCGGAAGATCATTTTAAAAAAAAAAAAAGTGTGATAAAATATTCTTGCGGTGATGATTTTTTTGGAGTTAGAATTTGGGATAGTTACTCTTGTAACATTTAACACTGTTATATCAGTGCCATTTCTTATGATTACTAAACTAACATGTTGTAGCTGTCAAATCTTTTTTATCTTCTTATTTTATCTTTTTATTTTAATGTCAAGTTTCTACTTCCTCACACAATAGGTATCCCATCATTGTGATCTGACTGGGATTACTTTAATCAAGAGTTAGTAACACCTTAAATGTTAGCCATTGGCTAGGTTCCTCCACAACTAGTTAGCATAGACAGTGCTTAGCAAGGCTTTGAACTGGTTCAAGGGACGAAAACGAAAACCAGAAACAATTGATATTTCGCTAGGAACAAAAACAAAACCAGAAACTTTACATTTTTTAATGTTCTGGAACAGAAACATTTATTTGAAATAACGGTAACTAATTAATAATGTTATTTTTTCATACTTTTATTTGTAGCAACAAATTAAAGTGTTTTCTGCTTTTAATAACATTGGTGCAGAGTTTACTGCCTGTCTTCCTCTAAATGTCACTCACCTCTTCAGATGGCGGACATAAATTTACCAGCAGCGGGCAGTGATATCTTGAGAGTGAAATGTGGTGTGGTCTCCCTCTTTGCAACCAGCGAAGGTAAATAATATGCAATGAGCTTTGTAAAATGTTTGTCTTAGACATCAACTTCATAAGTGTTTCATAGATAGGCTACCACATAAAGAGAACTAATGTTGGAAATAGCCAGCTAGCTCCAGTTAGGCTAAACATAATGTGCCCCGCATAGCCTATCAGCAGGCTTGTTAACTGCGGCGTTAAAATAACATAGTTTCTCATGACCGGGAAGCCACAGTGGATTTTGGCCTGAGGACAGATTGGACTACAGCACTCCTAGTCAGCGATGCAATGTGATTTTGTAATGTTTTGTGACATTAGCAATAGAGACTATAGAGTAAAATATCTGTCAATAGACATTTTCATACCGTCCGAAAGATACATTTTGCCATGTCACACAGCCCTACATGGAATGCTATTCTTCTAACTGGTTCGAGAACGATAATTTTACGATGGAACACAAAACCGGAAACGTTAAAATACCGATTCTGCTCAAAATGAACCAATTGAAAAAAAAATCTGATTCGAAGCCCTGTTGTTTAGACATATAATTAGACAGCTTGCTAACTGTATCACTTGATTCAAGATTCAACTTGGTTATTCATCCAGCAACTTCCATATAATGTAGGTTATGTGGTACTCAAGTCAGTGCTTCAGGATACTCTGAATAATCCAGAAATGGGGAACCTTCCCTGTCATAGCATAATGGTCCAAAGTGACTACGTTCCTAATCAGACTGCAGAAATCAGGGTGAAACCAGCAGTGCCACCTGTTTCCAGTTTGGTGCATACATTTTTTGAAAAGAATTCTCTTTCTTTGCCAGTGATGAAACATGCCAATTATACTGTTTCCAGAGATACATCATAGCAGAAAGAGATGCTAGCCCACCACTGCAGGGATGCAAGTTCAAATCCCAGTAGCGGTACTACCCACTACCAGGTGGACACAATTGCATCAACTGGTTAGTCCTGGAACCATATTAGTGGTGGACAGACCTGGGTACCATGGTGTGAACCTCCACACACGTTACAGTTTTCAGCAAAGTCCTTTGCAGTCTGGTAAAAAGAAGAAGTGGTGACTCCACATGTACTGGAGGAAATTTGTGGTTGTCTGTCCCTTTCCTGGGCCACATGGCAGTTGTGTAAGCAACGGGGAATATAAATACATGGGAGCTGGCGAAAACTGGGGTAAAATGGAATAAAAAGGCCAAAAATGTTAAATAAAAAAGTGATACGACAAAAATAAAATATTATAGATGTATTACAAAACTATATGTGCAGTTAGAAATAGGTGAATATATACAACATATTCAAATATCCCAATATTTGGGAGAACGGTCAGCAAAGACCGAGACTCAAAGAAACTAGGCCCCTAATTGCTGAGGAGCCAAAGTCTCGTGTAAATTTGGAAACACACAGCATAAACTGGGTTTTTTTTCCCTGCCTTCAATCTCACCAGCACCCGGCATCCCACCATGGCAGAGCTCAAGAAAATCAGGGCCTTACAAATAAAAGTTTCACGATCCAAAATTGCACTTTGCTGCTGTCTGCTATCTGCACTCTTTTTTTGACATGTCAGTCATCTCAAATATGCTTCACTCTCGTTTCAGTTCAAACAAAACAAAGACGGAGCTGAGAACATCGGCACGGTAATGCGGCCATCATTATTCCATTAAGGCTAATTTCATAAAACTTGAGACTTGGAAAACGAGGAGACTAAACAGATTTCAGCAATTGGTGGGCCCCTTTATTGAGACGGCTCCTCGAAAACTGAGTCTTTCATACGTTTCAGGAGGCCAGAGGTTGACCTCAGTTTCACTGGAATTTTTTTTCCTCACCCTCTCACTCTCTCTCTCTCTCTTTTTCTCTCTCACTTTCTCCTGATGTTCTTATGTAATTCCCCTCTGAACATCAGCCACCATGCAGCCGAGCACTGGAGTGAGAAGAAAAATGTAGACAATGCATGAGGGTTGAGATAAAATAAAGCATGCACACAGCAGAGAAGTGTAAAGAGGAACTTCTGAGTCCTGTGATCTAAGGAAACCGTCTTAGCAAGACGGGTTTGATGAGTAATGGATATAATATATGGAGATTTGAACTGATGCCACACTGAATGAATTAAGTTATGATGCGGTTACAGATCGCAGTGTTTTTTGGTTGATCGCTCATCATGCCATACCTCAGATTCTTAAAAAAACTGCTGAAAACTCAGTTTTCAAAACGATATGTTCAGCTTTGCAGATCTCCTTTTATCCTGTTCAAAACCAAACATAACCATTCAAAACCATTTACACAGCTTTCAAAACTGAATATTTTCAGGGTAATCTCTATAAAACATCATCTAGGCCCAGTTGTTCAGACTGATCAGATTTCGGCTATCCGATTGGATCAAATCTTGAAATGGGTTGTTCAAAAGAAAAAAAGGATTTTTGAAATGGAATTAGATCACGTAATCCAATTTTGGTTTCAATCTGGATCAAATCTTCAGTATATGTTGTTCAAAACTTTTTAGCGGGAAGATCCAAAAAATCAGGATTATCCTGATCCCAGCAGAAGGGTGGATTCAGGGTGGATTTCATGAACAAAATGCAATAAGACTTTAAAATCAGTCAAATAATACAACATTTGTATCATATAGTATATACACATTTATTTATATTTTGCACTTGATTTGTGTAACCGTTACAGTGAAAAACCAGCACAAAAATAAGATGGATTACCTTGTCCTGGATAGCAGAACATGGGATTTCCAAATCTGTATCATTCTGATCCAAATTAAACATTTTGAACAGCTGGGTCCAAGTGACCACTGAATCTAAATCAATTTAGGACTGTCATGCTGCCATCAGAATGTAGATACATTTTAGACCTAACTACACCTCGTTATAATCAACCATTATTATAACAAATACAAATCTTCTGAGGAGCAAAGCAAAATCTTAAAATCAAAGGATAAATTCTTCAGTCAGAATATGCAAAATGGCAAAAAACATGTATACATATATGAGACCAATGCAAATCAAAGTCAGTGAGTCAGAGCTAGGTTTCTTTCTTTCCTCTCTGACCATAGTTCTCATCAACATCACAGGCAATGTTTTCTCTGGCCAAATAACAGGGGGAATAGTGTATTGCATGGGTCCACCTATGGTTTATATCTGGCACTATGTCCTCATAAACGACTTCCTTTGCTTGAAGAGGGGTGGTTTGCTGATTTCTTGGCTTTGGTTACAACTCTCTCTCTCTCTCTCTCTCTCTCTCTCACACACACACACACACACATACGCACTCTCATATACACGCATTTCCAAGGCCAATCTAAATAGGCGCTCGCCAGACATTCTTCGTCACTTAACACTTTATCAGTGTCTAACATGTCACGCAGTATTTGACAGATTAAAACGCCTCTTTGCAGAAAGAGGAGCATCCCCGTGTAGTCTGAACATTTACTCTGCCTACATGATTTTTTTCCGAGGTATACATCTTTAAGGACTCCACAGATGTCACATGAGAACTGTCTGGTGTCTCACAGCTCTTCCCAACCAAATACATCTAGATAGGTTTGAATCACATGCGCCCCCTATGGACACATCTGGTGAACTGAGGCAAAATCAAAGGGACTTTGGGTCGCTCCAGAGTTGTCTGCCTATCTTGGTTTTGTCTCCTGTTTGAGTTCTTGTTCACAAGTCAGACGAGGTGGAGAACAGGAGGAAAATTAAGGAAATCCAGTTCGATGACCCTCTCTAACGGTTTGCGCAAGATGATTTGATTTTGAGCTATCACAAATCTAGATGACCTAGTTCTCATCATTCTTATTGAGAACTAAGAGCAAAAAGTGTCATTTCCTCTGCAGTTTTAACAGTAAGAATGTTCTTTTGGAAAGCCCCAGAATTGGAAATGTTAATGAAATAATAAAGTATTTCCACATTTGAACAGCAGAGACTTTTCCATTCGTCTGAAAACAGGCATCCTTTGTCTCTACACTTAAGTAACATGGCAACTGTTTTGAAACACAAATTTGTTACACTGATGGCTTTCAAATTTGAATTCAACTGACCTATCCACACACCTCATTAACAATGAACGGCACCCACCCTGCTCTTTTCTACATTCGGGCCGGACAGATTGGAAAATAAATATTAGAGTCAAGAAGCAGTTGTCACATGCAGAATACACACACAAAAGAGTGGAAAATGTTAGCAGTGGGCTCTTTTTGGTTATTCAAGGGGGGATCCCCCAGGAAAAGACCTGTTTCCACACAGACAGCCTTTGACCAGACTGGAGCGGGCCCCTGATTTACCATGTACCACTGCCTGCCTGTTCGCCTGCCACAAATGTAACAAAGTCTTTCCTGTTGGATATGGATCCCTTTGGAGCAGCAGGCCTGCACAAAAATGGCATGCGGGGGGGATGTGTGTGTGTGTCTGTATCTTGTGCTCTTCTGACAGACAGAGAGTATGTTTCTCTCTCTCTTTCTGTCCCTCTTTCTCTCTCTTTTACTGTGTGTGTGTGTGTGTGTGTGCGCGTGTGTGTGCGTGTACACGTGCATATACTACCCCCTTTTATGACAGACTGTACCTCCATACTGTGCTGTATCTGGACAATCCCAGTGTTTGGACAAGGCTAGTTAGAAGTCAAGGAGGGGGGTGGTTCTGCATCATCAGCTACCATCCAACCTGAAGACTTGGGCCCAGAGCTCATGTGTCTGCCCAGGGAGGAGAACTGAGGTGGTTCAGGTCCATGTGGTTCTTTAAATAAGAGCACCACACAACCTAGGGCCAAAACTCTTCTTCATTAAAGAATGGAAACTATAGGCGCGTTCACCGGGAAATTCCCAGTAAATATAGCACATGGTTGTGGCATTTTGTTTCGACTTGGCGGTGTTAAAAGATCCGTTCCTGAATGTTATCTGCGTTCATTGAAAAAAAAAAACACCCTGGTATGCAGCGTACAGCACAAATTATGAGTCATTGTGTTCATATCTGTGAATTAGAAATGCCCCCCCCAGCCCCACCCCATCCCCAACTGCACCCCCCGACACTCTTTCCCCCAAGTCGGAAATTTGAAATACCGTTGACCAAAAACACTGATGATCATTCATCAGTTTGCAATAGCAATTACATAATTAAACATTCTTCCATTATACATTTGATGCTTCACAGATCTTAACACATAACATCAAAAGAAGATGAAACACATTCAGGAAGAAATAAAAAACACAGTGTGACAGAGTGCCAGCTATGCTTCAATTAAATAACTCTAACAACTCATCAATCAAAAGATCAAAGAAGGTTACTAATCAATAAATCAAGCTTGTTAATGTTTAGAAAAGTATACAAATGGTTTTTTCACTCTCTTTCTCTCTCTCTCTGAAATGCCTTAGCCCTTCTCAGCCATTGCTGTGTTATCACAAGTTAATGGTACAAAAGCAGCACTCATTGTGGCAGGGTTGTACAGTACAGAACGTGGAATCCTGTACCCTGTATCATTGTACTGCTGAGACGTTGTACCCTGTACCGTTGTACCGCTGTAACATTGTACCCTGTTGATACCCTGTGGAGGCCTCTGCCCTTTTTTTCGGATCATTCATCTTCATTCAACCCCCGTCCCTCAGCAGTCCCGACAATTCTGGTCGTAATGCATGGGGGTGTAGTTTTGTCTTGGCAGACAAGCTCATTCCTGCACTTCTCCCTGACCTCACTGCATTTAACCTTTTGGCCAGAGGAGCAATGTTAACTCTTCACCGATTTTTTCGGGGGGTTCTCCCTAGCCTTAACCAACCCCCTGTGGACTCCGTGAGAACATTCCTGAGGTGTTGCTCCTTAAGATCACTGCATTTTAGCTCTGACCTATGTCCTGGTCCCCCCCCTTGATCTCCACCTTCTGCTTGCCTTCCCCCTCTTTTCCAATCCTAGATTCATGTAGGGGAGGAAAAGAGGTGTAAGGAGGGTGGTGGTTGGGGGGGGGGGGGGGTTGTGTGGGGGGGCTACTGCTCCGGCTCAAGCAGCAGCCCACCCAGCCTGCTAGTGTAGCCATGCTACCCTCATGCCCCCGTCTCCCAAAGTCTCCTTCACTTTAACGCAAAACACCTGCATCTGTTTGGGCTGTAACACAGAGGTATTTCCTGATCACAGTCTCTCTCTTTCTCTCTCTCTCTCTCTCTCTCTCTCTCTGTGTCTCTTTGTCTTTTTCTCCCAGAAGCAATGACCGGCGTGTAGCCCTTGTGCCCCGGAGCTTTCCGAACAGCGCTGGTACAGAAATTAGCATCTCAATCGCCAAGCACTTGCATTCATCACACTAATGATGAGATCCGGACAGACGAGTGAAAAGAGTCACCCTTTGGAGGCCCAAAATCGCAAAAGACCTCTGCCAAATAGTTTAGTAACATAAATCATAGAAAAGTAGATCAGTAACTTGATCATTGTCAGAGCTTTTTTTTGTTTTGTTATTATTGTCTTAGTGTTCTATTTACAGTCTATTTAAAAGGCATGATTTAAGACTTTGGTAATGACATCTGTTAGCCCATGGAGCTCCACGTGTTCTCTTTAAAATGGCCAAAAACAGTCCAATTGTAATCATTTTAATCATCATTATTGTAATAATACTTTTGTTTGCATGTTGATATACGAAGATCTTTGCAGATGTTGACTATGAGAGAGGTTTTTCTTCAGCACTGTGAATTTGACAGCTGAGAGGTTGGTTCACAGTGGTTATTTGAGTAATAACCCACCTGGAAGTGTCAGGTCTGGGTTATCTGTGGATAAGAGTGCGAACAGTTTGTGCTGTCACGCTCTTGATTAGAGCAGCCCAACAAAACCTGACGGAAACAGAAGCCTGGAGTACCGCTACAAATGGTTGGCATTTATTTATAGAGTTGCAATACAAGCATGCATATAGCCAAAGATCTCCTGTAAATTTGATCTTGACTCAATCAGCATTTTTCACTTGTGTCAAAACATCCTTTACAAGGTGTAAAAAATTGGGATCAATCCAAATGGAAATTAGCATTAGAATGGATGTTGAAACAGCCCAGTGCAAAGTTCAACATCAAAGGAAATTTCGCGTACCATTTCACAAGCATTCTCAAACGGTAGATAATGTGATCTAAATACTTATTTCCATTTCTTTCTTTTTTTTTTTATTCACACCTTCATGAACTTTACAGCAGTGCAGGTCCCCACGTATTGATTATTGTACCCAGTTGACCTTTGAGCAAACATAATAAAATAAACTTCAAACGCTTCAAAGAGGTGAATCTAGATAAGCCAATCTCAACAGCTGAGCGATAGGATTGGAGACTGGAAATTAGACCATTATAGACCTCACAGAAAAATCTCCTTTACATGATAACGAAACTAAAAGTTAAGGTATTTTATCATGCAGGTTTGCTCCGGATGTTACCAAACATGGCGTTTTTCCGTTTGCATGACGTTGTCAACTTGGCATGGAGGGAGAAAAATTATGATTAAATGGGATTTACAGGAATGAAAAACAGGTTTGTGTCCTAGAACCGCTTGTTTGTTCATATGTCAACTTGAAAAAGATATCTTCTTTTTATGTCTGCTGTTTCTTTGAATTGTGATATAAGAGTACTACTTTTTTCTTTCTCTCATTTTTTTTCTATTAATAATCAAATGTGCAACACTTCCCTTTATGAGTCACACCAGACTGCAAACAATAGCACAGAAAATGCTCTCTAAAATCTAAAATCAACATATTGTCATTGTCTCTTCGGCATGAGAAAGTTGACAGACTCCACCGTTAGGCAAACTTATCAGATTTGTTCAGGTCTGTCCATTGTAATAGTGGGTAAAATAAATCGCATACTTTTCCCGAACATAAAACACAATCACAAAACCACATGCTGTACATTATCACTCAAACTGTGAGGTAGCACAGGAGGTCAAGCCAAAATGATAACAAGTGTGTCACCAAATATTCTTTTCATCTGTCCCAGTAATTTTCATTCTGAAAAACGAAAGTGTAATATGTTGATTTTCAGATTGTGCATACAAATCATTTCAGAGTGTTTATGTATTATGTCTTTCTGTGTATGTTCTCTGTGTACTAATTTCACATAAGCTATTGGAAAATTTGACAAGACGGAGAACACTATGGGAGATGCTTTTTTTAAAACTGATTCCATTTCGGCACAAATTCCAAGATTAGTACCAGATATTAGCTTATAGTTTAACCAGCCAAGCCCTCTACCTTGAGTTCCACTGGAATGCAACCAGGAATGGCTGCCCCATTGGAAGCAATGAAAATGTCGATAAAGGCATTATAAACTCGAAGTGAGAAAACAGCCACTGACAAGAGATGTAGATTAATGAAAGTGACAAAGCCCAGCTACAATTTTGCTTGTCCAAGTGTTTTAATTATGACAACCACATAAACACATTCCGTCAAGTTTGTTCATTATCAAGACAACTCTAATTTACATGCTTTGATGCTTTGCCCCTACAACTAACACAAAAATATTCCTCCACACATAAAATTAACAACACTGTGACCAAAACAAAAGCCTCCAATTCATTTATGTAATTGAATCCCATGCGTTGGATGATACCTAATATAGAGCAATGATATCAGCAGTGAGGTCACACCTCGACAGAACAATACAAACACTAGTGAGAGGACGTAAATAAAAGTGGGTGGACAAAAGCAAAACCTCGTGTACAATATGACACTCCTAAAAAACACAAGAGTCCTTGATCTAAAATAACATTGTATTTTTAACAGCGTCTGCTGATGCCACAGTGCAAAGATGAGGCCTGACGCCGGAAAGGCTTTGTTGTCGCGCCCCCTTTTTTTTTTTTTTTTTTTATTGCTGCGTCTATGAGGGCAGGGCTTCCTCAGCCCTACGCTCCGCTAATGTGTTTCCTGTCCAGTCCAACTTTAGAAACGGGTCCTGACCCCCAGACCTCTGGAATTTCACTCTTGCTTGGTCTCCTCTCCTCTCATGATGTTGGTTTAAATGGACGTTTCATTCCACGCCTTTATGTCCCCCCCCCCCCCCCCCCCCCCCCCCCCCCCCCCCCCCCCCCCCCCCCCCCCCCCCCCCCTGCAGAGTTCCATCACCTGCACCTTTAGCACGTGCACTGGTAGCTTCGCTTTATAAGATTCAAAACATAGCTGGAGTAGGAAAGTGTTCAGAATACCTGATAGATCAGCACTGTCAGAATATTCTTTGTTACCCCTTATTCCATGTAGTTTTGATTTCTTTAGTTTGACAGGAGACACTAAACCATTATGATAAACGTTCTACACAGCTTATAGTCGTGTTCAAGGGAGACTGATTTTTAAATTGCTACTATAACAAATGCCATGACTAGTCTAACCAATCAGTGGTCTTGTTACTTACTGTGCATACACAGAAGGGTTGGCCCATTAGACCTACTGAATAAATCTGCTGAACCTGCTTCGCTAAGTTCCACTAAACCTGTTCTGACACCAGAGTAACTACCCATTTAGGGGTATAGAAACATGCATGAATTCATTCACTAATTCATTCTTTCATTCATTCATTCTTTCATTCATTCAAATATATCTAATAAATTTGTGATACAGGATCATTTACCTGGATATGACACAGCCCTAATGGACTCACTACCGCCAAGAAAGTAAACGCTCTTCTTTTTAATTTACTTTCAACAAACTGACACAAAACTCAAAGTGCCTTGTGTTTAGTGTGAAAGAGCAGAATCTAAATAATGCAAACAACAATAAACCGACAGCAGAAAACAGGCAGTAACTGCTGTAATCTACTCAGCCGTATTTGTTTCACTGTGTTAATGTCATAAACTTTCCAAACTCATTGCATGAATTAATGAAAAACTTTACAGTCGATTCACAGGATGCATTAGAACTGCCCCAGGCTATAGTTTCTTTAGTCATTTTGTTTTATCCAGAGTGTCATTCCTGTGTTTTTAAACTACACAGTGTTATATGTATTTAAGTGACTCTTTGTTTTTGATCTCCAGTCATAATTTGAGGTATGATAAAAAAAAAAAATTTCAAGCGTTTGCAGCTACATCTTTTACCAAAAACGTTCTTATCTAAGAGGCCCAGAAATGAGGACACGTATGACAGAGTACATTATGAGTTTTGGAGGTTACATGAACTTGACCGTGCTTTCCCTTCCTACCAAGCGTCAGTTCCCAGGCGGTCTGAGAAGAACCAGCTACCCTCTCTCCTTTGTGCATACGCAGTCATCGATTTGGCTCCACGCAATCTCGATGTCTCAGACAATGCTCGAGGTGAACAGATATTACTGAACAATGATGATCAGCTGGCGACAGGGCCAGTTCTCTAAAATAAAGCCTGTCAAAATGATTAGACCTGGGTGTATGGAGGAGACAATGCACAACGTTCACAAATGCATGGACGTGTGGACTCTGGTTGGGTTACCCCCCTGCTGTGGTCTCCATTTAAGGAAGGACAACCCTCCAAACTTCTGTAAACTTTAATTAAGTGGACGGTGCGTCCACGCAGGGTGGCAGTTTTCTCATTCAAAAGATGACCATTTTCATTCAAATGACATTGTTCCCGTGCTGGGGATGCAGATAAGGTGGTAGTTTTTTTTGGTTTTTTTTTTTTTTAATGTGTATGAGCATGGAGAGAAAAGAAAGAGACAAGATTTCAGATTCTTCTTTGGACTGATGGCCACTCATTTATCTTAAGGTTCTTTAATTTAGGTCTTATGTTTACACTGTATCATCAACATAATCAGTGTCATAACCAAATTTACGAGGGTTTAATAACTCTGAATATTTCAAAAGGTCAGCTCACTGTCAGTGTTGCACTTCACATGAGAACCCCATGTAGGACTCAAAGCTATAATAATGAATAATGAATAATGTTGTTAAATGTGAGAAGTGAATAGTAATTATATCTCTAGATAAATAGATAATTAACCAATTGATGCAATGTATAAGGCACAGAGATTCAGACTGAATTAAATCTCTGCCCGGAAAACAGAAGGAACTCCTATCCAACTAATTTAACGTCTCAAAACTTTTTTTTCTTTTCATTTCATTGTTGATTAGCTACAAATGTGATGTGTCAGTTGCACGTGCTGCATCTGCTCAAGTGACGCTCCTTTTTAATTGACCAAATGGTTATAACATAACGAAATCAATTTCAGTGTGCTTCTAAAAACACACATATATACACACATATCACGCACACACACACACACACACAAAATTGCGTTCTTGCAGCTGGATTCACAGTGGCACGTTTCTTATTCGCCATCTGCTGCTCTGACGGGACAGACTCCACATCCCACCAACTGAGGAAGAACCTCGTTACAAGCTTCAGTACACAGTCTCTTTGTGCTAATGGCTGATCACTGTTCTGATTTAATCATTTCCATTCAATGACTATTAACTCAACTGTCCAAACCTGGTTCTGTTTTATCTCCATAGTGTATGTTCACCATAATGCCACAGTGCTTCTAGCTCTTGACATTTGGAGAGTGTCTTTTTTTTGTCCTTTTTCTATGCCTTTCAAACAAGGCTGTTCCAACTTACAGACACTAGAGACCGTCGATTAACATGTCAGAGCAGGTGACATCATGTCCATGTGTGCTGGTGACAGTAATGACCACGGCTAGAGAAAGGCTTAAGAGTGAAGGGTCTGAGTTTGAGAAAAATTATACCTAAAAAGAAGAAAAAGTCATGAAGTAATGTGGAATTACAGCATAGACTGGACTGACCTGTCATGTGTCCAGAGGGATGGAGGGATGTTTACATTTCTCCAGGGTTTCTGATGACTAACCAAGAACACAATGAGACTATATTGTGCATTTGGAAGTTGTTTACATTTGTTGTCGTATTAGACCCAAATATGGGTCAAAGGTGAGGACGCTTTCGTATGGAAACCTCTCAAAAACAACACAAGGAACAATATGGTCCAAGACAGCTTACTACAGCTTTGTCTGTGGTGAATGTAAAGGCAATTAGTGAACTAGAAACAACACTCACAGCGGCAAAAATGATACAAGTCAGAGTTATCCACTAAAAGGTTATCTGTACTTTACTGAGGAGTCAGGTATAAATCAGATATTTAAGTTTTTCCCTGCAAAAGAAAAGCACACTATCTAGAAATTAATATGCGTGTTCAGTTATTCAGAACAGAATAATTGATGAGAAATTCTAATCGCTTATTCACAACATATTCCTCATATTTTTCGGGGTGGGGGGTGGGGATGCTGACAGTTTGTCTTTTGCGTAAACTGTACAGTAAATTATAGAGTATACCATAGGTCTTTTAGTGTTAGGATACTTCTTTTCTGTATAAGGTTCCAGGAAGTAGTGATCGATACATCTTCTTGCCCCTTGCCTCTTCTTGTGTCCACTTTGAAATAGCTATAGGTGGACGACGTTGATATATCGATGATATGTGTCTGTCATGAAAAAAATGAGATGCAAACCATATCATATTATCATCACTATTCCTACATATTAAAATTAAAATACACTGCAGCCCACTGAAAAATATGAGAGATGTTTGAGTGGCATGGTACGTGAACATACACAGTCCTGAGGTGTAATGCTTGTTTTCCTCTCGGTGATATGAATGTGATTGTCTGTCAGACAGCTAAAGAACTGCGGTGGTAGACGCAGAAGAAGCAGTTTACCACTGTATTGTTTGTTTAGCAGACCCTCTTACCCAAAGTGACTTACTGCATTCATGTTTGGGCAGAAAAGAACTACAAAGATCTAACCCTCAGGTATAAAACCATGAAAAATTGCAGTTATAATTCATGAAGATTTTATTCCATAAGTGAGTACAGTAGTAATTAGGTATGGTCTGAACAGAAGAATGTTCTGAAAAGATGAGTTTTCAGTAACTGTCAGAAAATAAGGAGAAACTCAGCAGTTCTCACATCTGTGAAGAAGATTTGTCCACCATTTGGAGCAGGAGGTGATAACTGTCAATTCCTGGAGGAGTCAGATCCAGGAGCACATAGCACATGATTGGTAGCGATTTTACCTGCCACTCCAAAGTCACAGGAGTTCAACATCGACAGCTCCTCATACAATTTCACAACGAGATCTTAAAGAAAATACAACACCATCAGCAGTGCAATTTCATTCACCGTGTTAATTCAAAAGAAATAATGATTTAAATTGCACCTTATATATGAACAATTTTTATATCTCAGTGCTAGAGTGCATATAGCTGTCATCCTTAAAGAAAACCAAATGATTTTCATCACAGAAAGCTTATCTGTAAATAAGAGTTCTTATCTCAAATATGTGCCTCTGCCTCACTGTTGAAATGTAAGACGGTTATCTCTCTCCCACGGTATAAAGTGGGACAGCTCCACCATCTTGACATCCAAAAAAACCACCACTCATGCAGGTCAGAGTTTTGACTCTCTGAACCTGCTACTGACAGGTTATGTTCAGTTTAGGGCTCTCATATCACTGTCAGTTAATCATCCCCGTGGTTCTTTGTCTAAAAGCACCGGGAAAGTCAAAGACAATGGAAGCACCTGCCTGATTGTTTTCAATCACCCCCCTTCACACTAATATTCACACATACACACACAAGCTTCTCTGATCACTGCGCCCGCTCAGACTCCAGATGATCCTCCTGTCACGCGCCAGGCACAAGGCAGCAGTTGTTGTCTCCCAAAACTCACAGAAACACACAGGGAGACTCATGGACACACATCGTCACATGCTGACAGAGGGACCCGACTTCCATCCCAACCCCTGTTTACTCTAGACCAAGCATTGTGCCTGGGCGTTATGTTCACAGGACAGAGAGATGGGGACAGAGAGATGGGGTTTGACCATACATCTGTTCTGCTTCATACTCAGTGGGGGGCACAGACTCCATTAGGACCCGCTCTTTGTCCACTCTTTAATGAGGGACAAAAACAAAAACCATCCCCATTGTGGTGTCAGATGCTCTTATGGACAGTGGGCATTCATAAGCACTGATCGGTCCATAGGATGCACACTCATGTCAATTGTTCTTTGTCCAGAGAAGAATTGAATTTTTTTTTTCTTTCCCAAGACACTCAGCAAAAGTGCAGGTGTCGTTTACAGGATCTGGGGGTCACATGTCTGTGTGTCTGCGTGTTTCTTTCTTTCTGTTTGTATATTTCTCTCTCTCTCTCTGCATGCGTGTATGTGCCTCTCTTTATCTGCCTGTCTGTCTCTATGAATTTGTGTGTGTGTGTGTGAGAGTGTGTGTGTTTGTGTGTGTGTGTGTGTGTGTGTGTGTGTGTGTGTGTGTGTGTGTGTGTGCGCGCAAGCGTGTGCGTGCTTGTGTGTGGGTGTGTGTGTGTGTGTGTGTGTGTGTGCGCGCGTGCATGCGTGCGTGCACACGAATGAGTCACACAGTTTTCTGGATCAACAGGACAGAGGAACCTGTTGCATTATTGGATGACACAATATTCAGTGTGGTAAGAAAAAAAGAATACAATAAATGTTCTTTTAGAAATGACCCCTGTACTTGGGCCAAGTGTGTCACATGAATGAGTCAACAGAGCTGTAACTCAAAAGAGTTGTGCCAGAACTATCTCAGAAACGAGATGCTTCTGGCAGAAATACTACAGATCCTCACAGTTCCAAGCTGTTGTTAATTCCCTGTGTGGTAATCAAATCTTCCTAACAGAAGCAATGAAAGGTCCTTAAACTTCTGGTGCAAAGTCATTAAAAACAACATCTGATTCATAATTTAGTAATTATACTGCATGTAATAAGTACAGAAATTGCTGATTGTACCTTCCTATGCCTCAGTAAAAATTAAATGATCAACTGCAAAATATCGCCACCTATTGGAGAACAGAGGAACTGTTCGTGTTCTGACCTCATGTCGGACAAGTTGGAACAATGACATCAACAGTATACAAAATTAAAAAAAAAAAAAAAGAAAGAAAGAAAAAGAAAAAATACATACACGGCACACACTGTAAAGCATAAGACAATCTATACCTCTCAGCCAAAAAAACAAAAAAAAAACCCAAAACAAAACACAGCCTGTAGCAGTGGTTGAAACATGTTTCCTGTTATTTGGTAGTGACAAATGAATGCATCCACCCGTGAGAAGAATAAGATCCAGTGTTTAATTTAGCTTTTGTCTAATACTCTCCTTTACTGTGTCTGAAATGGGTTTGTCCATGCTTTTACCTTAAGGGCAAAGGCTTGTTTTCGGCAGGAAGGTATAACAATTCAGCCATTTCCAAAAGCCAATGGAAAAAACAGCAGTGAGAGACAAGCAGGCTTTCTAAAGGTGTTTATTACTGAACATACTAACCAACACTGTCTTTTTATTTTCTAATAATGCTTTCATTCAAAAAAAGTTTTTTCTGTTGGCAGATAAAACCCACACGCAGCTAACACAAGGCATGGGCGGCACAGTTTTAAGGTGGTGGAAAACAAGATTCCTTAAGATTTCCCAAACAATCGAGTAACTCTAATCTAAGTGGACAGGCAATCAGCATACTGTAGTTGGCAGACACAATGAGCTTTAATTAGTTATACAGAAAATGCAAGAATTCAAACGGGTGCGCCCAAAAGGGAACTTTTTTTTTTTTAAACATTACATAAAAAAACCTGGGACAGACTAAGCATGGTCTATTTGCTTAAAGCAATGAGGGCCCCCATGCTAGCTGAAAGGAAGAGGGCTAGAGAGAAAAGCACATGCAGGCAGGCAGACGCACCAGTAAGGACTGCTGGTACAAGCAATACACACAAAGGTCAGGCGGTGGAGAACAGAAAGCCAAAGCTTATTTACAAAAGAAACTATTATCATTGCCTCTTTGTTTGTTTGCTTGTTTGTTTGTATGTCTCTCTCTCTGCTTCTCTCTCTCTCTCTCTCTCTCTCTGTCTCTCACCCACTCACTCTCTCTCCCTCCCTCCCTCTGTCTCTCTGTGTTTGTTTGTTTGTTTGCTTGCTTGTTTGCTTGCCTGTCTGTCTGCCCGTCTGTCTGTCTGTCTGTTTCTGTGCCTGCTTGTTTACTTGTTCAGTACATTAATAGAAAATTGTGAATTAAAATTGAATCATTTTTGTCTCTGGTTCTTACCAGGTGTCAGTCTTTGACAGAGAGCCAGAGTAGCAGGGTAAGCCATGTAACTTCTCAACACATTAGTTAAGCACTGAGGACATTTCTCCTGTCAAGACAAAGTAGGCAGTGTGTTTCTGTGAACTGTCAGTGAGGGGGAGAAGAAGTTACACGCTGACAATTTGTGACTTTTTAATCCATGGCCTTATCCCAGAGGTCATGGCAGATGGAGCGTGGATGGAGTGTTGCCCTTTTTGGACTTTCAAACCTGCCCCCCATCAAAATGAGATTAAAGTTATTCCCATAAAAGTTTGATGACAGTGGAGATTTATATACATAAAAGGTTATGATCTCTTATCAGAGGGCCTAAGTATGTGAACGGTGTGAACATATGACATCTCTATAATCTACGTTGTCAGCCATTGTTCAGACATCTGTTCATTCATACATAAATAGTTTCTTTTCCTGCATTCTCAGTGTACTGTGTGTACTGTGTGTACTGTGTGTACTGTGGGGACTGTGTGTACTGTGGGGACTGTGTTAATGTGTGTACTGTAGGGACTGTGTGTACTGTAGGGACTGTGTGTACTGTAGGGACTGTGTTAATGTGTGTACTGTAGGGACTGTGTGTACTGTAGGGACTGTGTGTACTGTGTGTACTGTAGGGACTGTGTGTACTGTGGGGACTGTGTTAATGTGTGTACTGTAGGGACTGTGTGTACTGTAGGGACTGTGTGTACTGTAGGGACTGTGTTAATGTGTGTACTGTAGGGACTGTGTGTACTGTGGGGACTGTGTTACTGTGTGTACATTGGGGACTGTGGGTACTGTGTTACTGCGTGTACTATGGGGACTGTGTGTACTGTGTGTACTTTAGGGACTGTGTTACTGTGTGTACTTTGGGGATTGTGGGTACTGTGTGTACTTTGGGGACTGTGTTAATGTGTGCACTGTGTGTACTATGGGGACTGTGGGTACTGTGTTACTGTGGGTACTGTGTTACTGCGTGTACTATGGGGACTGTGTGTACTTTGGAGACTGTGTTACTGTGTTACTGTGTGTACTTTGGGGACTGTGGGTACTGTGTGTACTGTGTGTACTATGGGGACTGTGTTACTGTGTTACTGTGTGTACTATGGGGACTGTGTGTACTGTGGGGACTGTGTTACTGTGTTACTGTGTGTACATTGGGGACTGTGTGTACTTTGGAGACTGTGTTACTGTGTTACTGTGTGTACTTTGGGGACTGTGGGTACTGTGTGTACTGTGTGTACTGTGTTACTGTGTGTACTATGGGGACTGTGGGTACTGTGTTACTGCATGTACTATGGGGACCGTGTGTACTGTGTGTACTTTGGGGACTGTGTTACTGTGTGTACTGTGGGGACTGTGGGTACTGTGTTACTGTGTGTACTGTGGGGACTGTGTTACTGTGTGTACTATGGGGACTGTGTTACTGTGTGTACTATGGGGACTGTGGGTACTGTGTGTACTGTGTGTACTATGGGGACTGTGTGTACTGTGTTACGGCGTGTACTATGGGGACTGTGTGTACTGTGTTACGGCGTGTACTATGGGGACTGTGTTACTGTGTGTACTATGGGGACTGTGGGTACTGTGTGTACTGTGTGTACTGTGTGTACTATGGGGACTGTGTGTACTGTGTTACGGCGTGTACTTTGGCGACTGTGTATACTGTGGGGACTGTGTTACCTTGTATACCATGGGTACTGTGGGTATGACTCTGTGTCATGATTACAGACTGGCACAGGGATGTGGGGCAGCCATGATTTTCCCTATCCTATCCCTAAGTAAAACACAGCAGCATACAAACTGCTTCTCGGTGATGTGGTGTGACGTGGTGCATGTAAATTGATGATTTATCTTGTTCTTTTTTGGTCACACACTGAGAGTGGAAGAAAAGAGACTAGCTCTATTCTCTTGTCCTGTGTCTGCATCCTTACTTAAAAAACACAGACAGACAGACACATTCACACACTTTTAGAATACCTAATCCCTTCCCCCTCCAGTTTCCTAGTCCTTTAATTAGGAATGCCAAACTCTTCCCTGCTCTCTGTCACTGATACCTGCTGCCCAAGGGATTTCATTAGCAGAAGCACCTTTCCTTCACAGGTCAAGGAGGGACGGCGGAGGGCAAAAACAGCTCTCTGCCAATATTTCCCTCACACCGCACCAGCAATGGGCAGATACAACAACAAAACACTCTGACATCTGATGATTTTCCCTTTGTACCCCCTGACTTGGCAAAAAACAGAGCTTGGACACTTGTGAGGCAAGAGAGAGAGAGAGACAAAGAGAGAGAAAGTGCATTCTCATACCACTGAAACACTTAGCGAACCTCTAAGCTCATGCACTAAACCACAGACACCTCCCATTACCCCCCCTTGTGAAAGTCACTTGCTGATAATGCCTCCCTGATTTACACCAGGGGTCACCCGCAGCCCCCCAAAAGTGTGGCTTTGAAGTTCAGATAGCCAAATTATCCCAACACTCAATAACTGATTAGACCCATCGACAAGCAAGATGCCGCTGGTGTGTGGGTGGGTGCGTGTGTGTTTGTGTGTGTGAGAGAGAGCTGAGCCACAGGGACTTTGATGTGGAGGTGTTTCTCCGTCACGGGGCCACCACTATCACTTCACGGGGTCTCTGGAGGTGTGACATTCCTGGAGAGTTTGTATGGTGCCTAGAAGCTGCTTTTCTACCAGGCAATGTGTGTCAAAGGAAAAGTCAGCCTGGGATTCAGCCATGATCTCTTTACAGTGACACTCATTATAATGGAAAGACATGAACTCAGTTTTTTTTTTACATTAAAGTTAAAACATTAGATGATTGTAACTCCTTCAACCAAAGCTGGTTCTGACAGAAACTGCGGGTGTTTGTAGTGTGGGGCATCAGTACTATCTTACCCATGATCCGAAGGTCCAAACTGAGTCCATTTCCTGTTGGTTCAGGTAAAGTCTTTTTGAAGCTGGAGGGTTTTTTTTTACAAGCCCAGCGGTCTCCAAGTCGTCCAGATGGGAACTGAGGCCTGTTTTTATGACCTCACCCGTCACAGGAATTCTGCCCATACCGGTGGTCCCATCAGGAGCTATTAATTTAAATAGTCATTTTTAGCTGGTTGGTTTTCTCGTTGATCTTTTGACGGGGTGTAGTTGCTACATCTTTTTTTGCACCTTTTGTAGGACAAAGTGTTGTTTTCACAGTAAGGTTATCAATTGGATTGCTCATTTACTGGTCTGCCCAAGCTTGCAAGTTATGTTCACAATAACTTTTTTTTCCTCTGTACTTTCTGTGTGATGGAGTTTACACGATCTTCCCTTTGTACTCTAGGGATATACACAGCAATATGATACCATCAGATATTTTGCACGTGTGAGTCTTGAGGAAATTTAGATTATCATGGTCACTGATACTTAACTGCAGCGGTCTAGAAAGATGTCCTGTTTAATAAAAATGAATGCACGACCCAATAATATTTTCTAACTACTGTTTACATTGTTTACAAGTTATGGACTACATTGTACAGCTGTGTGCTCCACTGCCATACATAATGATGCTGATAACCGTGTTATGTAGGAACTATCATAAGTGACCTCATGTCCCTCACTTTAAACACATCTGCATGTGTGGAAGCCCGTGCATTGATTTACACATGACGGTGACATTTAGAGGTCCCGACAGCAATGTTTGCCCCCCCACCACCCCCACCCAGTCATTCAGAACCTTCTGTGGGTCCCTCAGGGGGAAGATCGGTTGAAACCGGCGGGCGGCTTTCAGCCGGTTCTTCTCTTATCTACGACCATTTGTAGCAGACCGTTCCCATTGAGAAAGGGCTCATAATCCCAGCCCATTGGGAGGATAGACTTTCAAAGGCTTAAGGCATTCCTGAGGTCCCCTCCTCTTTCCCATTCTCTGTCTACAGTCTTCATTATGACATCTGCCCTTCACCACACATTCCTTCCCATTCATCCCACCATCGTGTGTGTCTGTGTGTGTGTGGTGTTACAGTCTAGTAGCAACTGATTGACTGGAAGTAATCACCTTTTATTGTGCTGAGTTGCATAAACAAGAGAGTATCTCATCAGTTTTTTTTTATAATAGAAATACGTAAAACAAAAAAAAAAGGATAAAAAAAAAATGGATCTGTCTCACATGTGTGTGATGTGAACTCTTCTGTCACATGTGGTACTGTTCCTCTTAAAAATCTCTCTGACACCGATGATGAATGGTTCTTTCTGGGGAGTCCATTTCACTAAGGCTTGTTATACAGACTGCTTCTATAACAGAGCTTTTGAACTCTGTTGGACCATCCATACGCCACACCGCCACCACCATATTCCAAAACCCGCATCCTCTTTACTATGTACTGTGTGCTCCTCACTGGATCATTGTGCTCCCTCCCCTTTCCTATCCCAGTCTGCACCCAATCAGAACTGCACAAATAAGAAGAGCTGCCATGATTGACAAGTCCAGCTCTGTCTTGTCCCACACAGCTGGAAAATATAAAACACATGAAGGCTGTGGTAATAATAATTATTTATTTATTTATTTATTTATTTATTTATTTATTTATTTATTTATTTGAAAAAGAAATTACTCAAACTAAACTGTGGATTGAATGTATGTTCCATAATGATATTTTCACATGCTACATTTTTGCAAATACTGCACTCAAAAGAGGTTTAACCTTTGTCATGGAAAAGCAGGGAGCAAGATCCTGTCAAAGCTCAGCTATAGAAGTAACCGTGGCGACATGATCCAGAAAACATCTGCTGATATCAATCAAGATAACTGGAGTGAGGTGAGGTGATCTCCGGTTCAAGGAGCATGTAGACTGTTTGTGTGAGACCTTTGGACACAACTCTGATACGTTTATAACTTTAAAAAAATGTATTTTGCTCCTCACTGTTGGCAAGTTGTCACAAATTTTGTGATTATCAAATGGCTGAACTGTAGAGGGGAAAAGGTCGCAGGACACAACTGATGGATCATGGGCCTCACACTGTACCACTGACAGCAAAAGGGAACCCTCAGGAGATTAAGCTACACACCCAGAATTCACCCTCACTCACACTGTTTACAATGAGAGCTTTGTCACAAAAGAAGACCGAAAGAAGCCCCCCCCCCCCCCCCCCCCCCCAAAAAAAGGCCTGTGTCCATGTGGCCCGGTCTGTGGAGTGTGCCTCACCTCCCCGCCTTCACCTTCTCCTTTCTCCTCCTTTTCCTCCTCCTCCTTCTCACATTCTTTTACATTCTGCCCTCCACTCATTCTTCTGCAGCACTGACATCGTCTCAAAACGAGCCACAGGAGCAGCTGCTAAGCGAAAGTTTTCCCCTCTTTCTTTTTCTCTCTCTCTCTCTCTCTCTCTCTGTCTCTCTCTGTCTCTCTCTCTCTTTCCATGTATCTCTCTGAGTCTCTTTCTTCTCTGTTTTGTAGAGGTGCACAGACCCTGTTACTGAGAGACATGGAGAGAAAAAAAAACAGTTTAAAACAGACGTTTCAGAATGTCATGTCTGAAAAGACTTAAGTCAAGCAAATATCTGGTGTTCATCTCAATACTGATGATCTCAACCAAAAACATTCAATATCAGTCATCTGCCAATGGATCAAAATAAATATTCAGTGTAAATCTGTGTCTTTAAGGTAGCTGCATCTTAGAGGACTGTGAAAACCAGTCAACCGCAAGATTTTTTCCACAACTGGTCCATATCAGACTCAAATAGACTGTATGTTGGTAACAGACTGTAGGTATGGTGTATTAGAGAAATCAGGGTGAATTGTGACCTCGCAATTCTAAAGCGAATCAAATTTCTCTACCATGTACATTAAACAACTTCTGATGACACACACTGAAAGGACACTGATATGAGCAAGGTGACTGTTATGGAAATAGTGACTGGGGTGCCCCCTTGTGTATTGTGTTGGTATTACACAGGATTTAAGCTGGAAGAATCACCCAGTCACCTCACCTTTAAGTGGAACATGTCCAATTAAGACTCCCTCATGAATGTACACTTTACATGAGACGCTTATAACTCCCAAAAATGATTCACTGACATGTTGAAGAATGTCTAGGACAACGATGCCACAATGAGCACTGATCTGTGGTCAGTAACTGTTACAAACGCAAGAACCCCCCCCTCCAAAAAAAAAAAGAAAGAGCAGCGGTGAAGAAACAGCTGAGAGTACGGACAGGTACCTCTTCCTGTCTTTTCCACTGTTCCAGACTTGTCATGCTACACCTGGATTGTCAGCAATCCTTGTCTAAAGACACACCCAGAGTTTTGGAAAATATTACTCAAGCTTTTTGGAGACATTCCTATGTGAACAGACTATGTTATTCCTCGATCATCGAGACTAAGCCAATGTGGTTCCAATAGCAAAGGAACACAGAGTTATTTCAGTGACATTATAATCATGTCGTCCAGACCTGGTTAAAGACCCCTGGCCTTGAGAAAGGGAGAAAAGCCGCGTTTTGAACTCGGCAAAACCTGAATGCACATGACTTTGACACAAGAGAAAATCAAGTTGATGCCTGTGTGAGATATGACTCAACTGGGATGATGATGTAAATGATGCATTAGAGAAACTTTACTACACCCATTGCATTAAGAAAATACTACTATAGATTCAATGCTTTTAAACAATTAACTATGTTTCAAATGGGGCAGAGAGCACAGAATGGTTTCTATGACTTATGGAACACGTATTATGGGGTATGGTATGGTGGATTAGCCAAAGCTATTGGAGATTACGTTTGATAAAGAGCCCTATAATCACTGAAATCCTTCCTTAATAAGCATTCTAATAGAGCACAACTTTCCATAATTCTTCAGGTCCGTGCGCTAAACGCACGATACAATAGATCATTTTCCGTGTCAGGCTAGTCCGTCCCAAGACAATGCTCCATGGTCCAAAAACTGACATCCCAAACAAAGACATGGCGTAAAGTCTGTGTGAAACCTTTATTAACGATTCTCCTGAAATGAGATCATACGCTCTCGACGCCTTTCGCTTGGCGTGTACTCACAGTGAATGTTTACACAGTGTCACAATACTTAGGTTACCTAAATCAGTCATTCAAAATGAGGAGATGTTGTGGCTTCAAAAAGAAAACAGTCTGTAGAACTTGTGGTTTTACCTGAAAGTCATAACAGATAAAGAACTCATCTTCACAGAGAGTGGCTGATGTGTGTGGCTGCATTTTTGAATCTTTTGTTTTGGTAGTGATAACTGAAGCACAAAATGGGCAGAAGTTTGTTTTACCAATACGTTTTTTTTTTTATCTTTCATCAAACGATGCTTCCGTCTCAGCACACAGGCTTAGTCGACATAATCTGTTTTACTTCTAAACACAGCCACCCCTTCCACTGTTTTGTAACCAACTTTAGTACCATTTCACCAGATTTACTGGTGATTTATTAAGTCGATCAAAATCGAAATTAGAATTAGAAGCAAGCTTTGGAGGCCCAAAAAAGGGAAAACGGAGGGGAGACAAGTGTCAGGGTTGGGGGAGGGGGGGGGGGTAGAAAAGGAAAGAGAGAGGGGCAACAATAAATAGCTGGCGCCAGCAGCAGGCGCTCCCCGAAACACTCGGGGGGAGATTTAGTGCAAGGGCCGGAGCGAGGTAAGGGGAGGGTCCAGCCGCAAGTCCCGTCGGGGTGTGTGTGAATATGGGGGCTGTTCATGGCAGATTTCATGGACGACTGATCAGAACGAGGGGGGTGGGGGGGTGGGGTGGTGTGGGGTTGTCAGGCCGACCCCGGCGACAGCTGCAGGCTCCGCTGGTCAGAGCCACACAAAAGCAGCGGAGCAACACCACGCATGAGGAGCAGGCAGGGCCGCTGTTAACAACAGGGGCAACTGTGTGAGGTATGCGTATCAGGAGTGTTAAACGACAACCAATCTAATCTCTTTCAGCTCGTTCGTTTCCTGCACTACTGCTTGCCTTTTTTTTTGGGGGGGTTATATGCTGTTTTCTGAGGCCCAATATCATTTGTTGAATCTTGCAAATGTTTGTATAAATGTTTCCCAAACATTATCTCATGACTCATTCACCTTTTTTTTGTTCCTCTTAAGGTGCAACTGCAGATCATCCACCCACAGTTTGGATGTTTCGGGGTTTTTTTTTTTTTTTATGAGGGTAAAGTTTACAAGTTAAGGTTGTATTGTAAGGTGAGGCTTTGGATTTCAGGCTTTTACAGATGTTCTTTTTGTGTCATCCGGGCATGTACAGTGTGAGAGTCTGTGTGTGTGTGTGTGTGTGTGTGTGAGAGAGAGAGCGAGAGAGAGAGAGAGAGAGACGGCAGTGAAAGAAATCAAACGTGTGCTGAGTGTTTTCAGCGGCGCTACACAAAGCCTTGACCTTGACCCTGCTGGGCCTTGGTAAACACGGGCAGTGCCAGAGGAATGTGTACTGCACAAGGCTTAGACAGAGAAACTTGAAACTTGGCCTGCCAACACCCCCCCCCCCATCCCCACCCAACCAAAAAAAGCATGAAAAAAAACCCAGAATGCCACAGTTTGGCGGGTGCTTTTGCGTTCCCAGGATCCAGCAGGGGGCAAAGAGAGAGGGACGGCATGCAGGGAGAGGAGGGATAGAGAGAGAGAGAGAGGGAGAGAGAGAGAGTGAGATGGAAGAAAGGAAGATAAAGGAGTAAGTGGGTCATTTAAATTCGAAACACACTCTCCAAGAATTTACCTCACCACTAATTCTCTGGAATTCACTTTTTCTTCATTCTTTCATTTATGTCCATTTATATGCCTACTCATTCATACTCATATAGATATTAGGTCTTTAAAACAGAATTACATTTATATGCCTACTCATTCTTACTCATATAGATATTAGGTCTTTAAAACAGAACTACATGTGTCAAATAGCCTAGCATTTAGTTAACCGGTAACATTTCATTATACTTGGGATAATAACCACTGTGTATGAATCTGTTCTGAGTCAGATCCAGGTACCAGTCACACTGAGTGAGCTTCCCATACAAAGAACTGCTCAAATTAGTTCTGACGCATTTCTCCTGGCAAAAAGTTGAATGCTTATCTGATATCAATTCTTTATCTCTCTCTTGGATCAGAGGTCAGGAGGAAACTTTGTGGAACAGCCAGTTAGGGTAGTAAGCCATGGTCACACAAGGCCTGATTAAGATCAGTTCTCACACTTTCACCGCATGCGTTGACACTATCTGCTGTCAACCAACTCCAGTTACATAGCTTAACACAATCATACACACACACACACACACACACTCACCTACGCGAGCAGACCGACTCACATTCTGCATCACACCTGCATTCACAAAGAGACATCCGGTTGGGAATTTGACCCCGTGAACTTTTGACCTCCGACGACCTCCAATCCCTTTTGCTTGTCAGAGAACGTTGCGAAGATCGATGGAGGCTGACCGACTCAGCAGCAAACGCTCAGCGAACCGCGGAAGAACCAGTCCAAGGGCTCAAATGCGCTCATACTCAGTTATCTTCTCAAGCTAATGAGTGTAGTGGTCGGACACATTCCTCAGACAACATTAGTGGCAGCCCAATGAACTGAAAACCTGGCCTAGACTTCCAGCAATGACAATCAGGAGGAGGGTTTTTTTTGTCTGTTATTCTCATAGTACAAACAGAGTTCTGCACACAGGAAATGAGAAGTTTGTGAACGAAGAACAAAAGGTGTCCATGTGTGTTGGACCCTCAGGCCACAGAAAAATGTAAGAACGTCACATTCCTCCTTGTGCACAGATTACTTTCCTCATCTCATTATCAGTGTGTCGCATAAGTCTTTATGTGAATGACACTGGACCTCTCTCAGCCTTTACCTCTGGCCATTCACGGAGGCTTTCCAGCGGAACCGAAGGCTTTTGTTTAAAGGTTATGAGTAAACCTGCGGTATTGTTCGAAGAACACTTCTCCCAACAATACAGAAAAAGAGTACGGTGGGAACTGACTGAATGCACAACGCTCGAACGCACAAGAAAAACGTGACGCTTCGAATTTATGAAAATCTCCAAACAAAAAGATACAGCTGAAATATTAGATCCTTTTGAAATTATGCGTATGTTTGATATGATTTATTGAAAATGGACGCAATGAGGGATCCATCGAAAACAGTTGCAGAACATTATTGTTTCAGTATGATTGCAGAAATTCTACTTTTGCTGTGCTTGTAGACATGACAATAATGTATTGATTTTAAGTGTATGTTCTGAGGTGACCACAAGAGACCCGAGGTCGTGACACAGATCCACACGCAATTGCAGGTTGAATACAGGCTTTCAATACACACGGGCAGCACTTCCAGCTCAGTGCAAACAACGTGTGTCATGTGATCAGCAAAGCTGTGCTGAATCACCTCTGAAGCCAAGAGGTTGAGAGAGGGATAGAGGATAAAGAGATAAAGAAAGAGAAGGAGGGAGAGAGAGAGAGAGAGAGAGAGAGAGAGAGAGAGAGAGCAGAGGGAGAGTCATTTGTCAAGACTGGGCACATTGTGCCTGTGCTGTGGGAAACTGGGAGAGTCTTTCTCCTTGGGGCGATTACCAGGAAACTTAAGATGCCGTATCAGTGGCCTTGCTCTTTCTGAGTGGCATGAAGGGAAGTATGTAGAACATGCTGCATTCTCTCAAAGGAAAACGAATCAGACAGACAGTCTCTTTCTCTCTCTCTCTCTCTCTCTCTCTCTTCATCAGAGAGGCATTTGACAGGAGAAAGAAAATGACACATACATTCACAGATATCCATATGCCACACTCTCCAAAAATATAAATGCACAAGTCCCAGTAATACTGCTTACTTGAATGATATTTCTGAATTAAATATAAGTTAGCTTTTCAGCTGCACATAGTGTTCTAGACCAATGAATTGGAGCGTTGTGTACACATGTTCACTCTAAAAACAGACATCTTTTCAGTCTACAGTGCTACAATAGTCCATATTTAACAATTAAACTTCAGAAGAGCAAACTATGATCTTAATACAGGAATGACCTACTGCCATCTAATGGATGATTCCAGTCTGTCCTGCTCTGTATCGCTGCTGATCACATGGAGGTCCAGCCCACAGCATAGAACAGGATCACGCACACACACACACACACACACACACACACACACACACACACACACACACACACACACACACAAGAAGTTCTCAGAGCTTTTCTCATATGCTAAGAAGGGATGCAGTAATAACTCTGATATCAAAACATTTTTTCCTGCATACACAAACACTGCCCTTTGACAGCCAGTTAATTTTTCACTGGAGACCTGGACTGGCATTTATTCCGGCTATTTGTACAATGACTTCAAAAGCCCATAAAGAGTCTTTGGATCTCTTGATGGGAAGTGCTGTGGAAATATCCACTGTCTTTTTCAATTTCATTCAAAAGCTATATGTTCATGATGAATGACACGGTGTGCATTCCATTTTTACATTTTTCCTGACTGATACTGACAGTAAGCTGAGAATAAAAAATCAATATATTCCAACATATAACTATTACCATTAAAGGACATTCCCAGAATATGCTAAACGCTGAATGTGAATATCTTGGGAGTAAAGTTCTGTTACGTGTCTTGAGGTTCTACAAACACTGTGTCGTTTAAAAAGTTACAACATTACTGTTTGTTATTTTAAAGGGATATCCTGTGAAAGTGTTGAGCGATAAATAGTAAGAACTGATCTGATATTTTGGAAATATTCCCTTCAGATGGCCGTGATACTTCATAAGAGTGACTGTTGAAAGACACTGCAAAGATTGTCTAATTGTTCAACACTATCAGAAACAACTCCAGCATGGCTAATCTTTACAAATCTGCTAAATGTAAATTTCATCATTTCATACCACAAATTTTCCAGTTTTCCCAAGCCCCCCTGCACTGCCTTAAGAGATGCACCTGAGTGCCAGGCAGCAGTGCAAGCAGAGAGTCCAGGGTTACAAGTGATTGGTGTGGACCACAGGTCAGGCCTGGCTCTCACAGTCAGGGTACTCATCTACCACTACAGGAGCATCATCAAGTTACGTCATCCAGCAGAGAGAGAGAGAGAGAGAGAGAGAGATGCATGAGATGGAAGCAATAATTACAGATGAGAAGTAGAGAACCAAAGAAGAAAGCAGGGCCCATTCCATCTTCCTCTCTTTCTTCCTTTTCCCTCTTTTGCTCCCTTTTCTCTCTCTCTCTCTCTCTCTCTCTCTGATGTCCGTGGGGCAAGTCACCCACATCAGAAAGGAGTATTGTGCGGTAAAAAGACATCTTATTTTACCTCTTCCTCTCAACAATACCCAAGAGACCCTCCCACTGTTATTACAGTTAAGACCGTCAGGCTTTTTCTGTGGAATACGGTATTCTCAAATGCCTGTCTAATTGCATTCGTCTCACATCCTGATGTCTGAGGGAGTGTAAGCTCGAGGCAGGTGTGACCACTTCATAGAGAAAAGAGAACTGAAAACCTCATCAAGTTAATGTCTGTGCAGCACAGGCTCTAATTAAGACCTCATAAATCCGTAGAAGATTAATTGGATTAGAAATTCATTTAAAAGCAAACTAGTACAGTATTAGCTTGTAATAACATGGGTAATTATATTTCACATAATGTTTCCCGTGAGTTTTATCACATTTCAGAGATGTCCATTTTAAAATATCTTCGATACAAATGATCAAATTAAGCAGTGAGACTGAGGTGAGGTTAGAAGAATATATTTTTAGGAGGAAACTTACAGTTATGTCATCTGGACCCAAATACACAAAAACATAAGTAAAAACAGTTTCAAAAGTGTGTGTGTGTGTGTGTGTGTTTGGTTTGAGAGGTTCTGGCTACCAGTGCTGTATAAATTTCTACCAGTGATAAGACTAGGGTTTAGAAGGGCAGTTAGTCCCAGCAGAGTTAGTGATGGAGCAGGGCAGAGTGATCCGGGCACTCGTGCAAAGAGGCTGGAAACTGACGTGCTTACAAAGCTAGAAGTAAACATGGCAAAACAACAAAGCAATTCTAAGAGCGTATTCCCAGACAGACGCACAACACGTCATAACAATCATATATCAAAATCTTTTCGAGAGAAAACAATTGGTTTGTGGTTTTAATGTTTTTTTTTTCACATCCATATTCTAAGATGAAGACTTGTAACATATGTAGTGTCAAATGCTTTGTAGACTTTCTCAAAACCTTGATCGGCCTTTTAATTAATCTGGTTTAGTTTAATTACCATTCATTACTCTAACAGCAGCAAACATGCAGAAACATGACAACTCTCAGTTACTGTGAGCTGTATACAGCCACACACCGTTAAAAGAAAAAAAAAAAGTCAAAATATTCTCCCAGTGCCAGAACAAATGTGCACCTTTCCCACACCTCTGTCAAAAATTCTGTGGGAGGGCTTTACTTTTAAAATCACACATACATAACTCGCATTGTTTCTCCCTTCACATTTTGACAGCGCACAGATAGACAGGCAACTTAAACGTTTCAAGAATGAAAAGTGAGACTAGGCTGTCTGGACTATGCAAAGCTTGTGTGTCTGTGGGCGTCAGAGATGTTGCAAGCTTATGCAAGTGGTTTGAATGTCCTGACATTTCATGGAACCGCACGATTAATTTTTAGTGTCAAACTTATAATGGACAATGTTTTTGTCTGGTGTTCCAGTGGATTAGCTGTAAACCAGGTTTTTTGTTTTTTTTACAGAACTGCAGATATGTAGGATCATACATATTTTGTACTTGTATGTTTAATCCCTTGGCAATCTTAAAAACAACTTGTATAAACTTCAAATGGTAAAGGTTCCTAGTAAACAATCGTGTCCAAGTCAACTCTTTAACACATTTAGAGCAGAGGCTAAGACAAACATCGTTTGGACTAACTAAAACTAGCAGCAGACTCAGACTCAGGACTCAGACTGTTTGCTGTAGGCTGCAGTCAACTAATTTTACCAGCAAGCACAGTATCTGCATATGTGACTGCAGAGTGCTCAGAAAATCTTTTCATGAAATGTGGGATATGTAGTGAAACTGACTAAATGAGCAGCTCAATTTAACTCCAAGATGTGGCAAGATGTTCAACATCATATACCATTCTATTTATTACAAATAACTAACACAATTGCCTGCAAAATTGTTCTCAAAGACTAAAAACAAAAATAAAAAAACAAGAATTGCTGTTCTTCCTTCTGTTAATGTTCAAGACCAAATTCCACATCTAAAGGACTCACTGAAATACAGGGAGATCAGCCCAATACATATCTGAGCTTGTGTGTTTTGTCTGGAATAATCTAGAAGATATGATATCAAACATGCAGTCTACTCCTCTAACTTCACAAACATAGTTTTGTCTGTTTATAATCTCCTGGCTGCCTTTAGAAGCTATGTTTTCTTTCCTGTTTGCAGAATGGAATTCAGCAAATTATGGGTATGTCATGGAATTTCACCGATATCCAGAGCTGGATAGAATACAGGTGTACTTGCCAAATTCCGGTATACCTGGCACCGGTATTAAGAGAGGCATCCGAATTTTTAAGCATGACCGTGACCTTGACCGGAGTGTGTTGTGATTCCAGGGCAGTCCCGCCCTATGGGCTATGAGCATTCGCCTGCCTGCTTGCAATCATTTGCTTGCAGTTTTCAGCACTGAAGGAATGTGAACAGTGCTCTGGATACCAACTTTGAAACCAAATATCTTTCCCACACCAACAAGGCCACAGTTAAAACAACCAAACAAAAAAAAAAGACACACGACTTCTGAGAACAAGCTAATGCTTGAATGTCATTTTAATGCCTGTGTGTGCTAGGCTAGTATGGGGCTTAATGCAAATGATCTGAGATTATCTGGTCCTCACCAATATACCATTCCAACTGAGGGACCTGCTGAGGATTTCATGGCAACATCTTAGAACAAAGTGTCAGCCTTTTTTTTATCATGTTATTGCACAACATCACTGTATCGCTGGATTAAGAGAGTCAGATTTCACGTGGAGATCTATCAACCTTAAACCAGTAGAGCACCATCTGACAAATCAGATATGGTGGTGGATTTTTTTTTTCCAAAAAACACTATCAAAACTGCTTTGATGAAAATGCCCTTACATAAATGACCTTAATACAAATACCGCGCTAGCCTTTGGGCTACTCCTTAATCTCTGTCCCTCACAATTCAGCAAAGACGTCAGTAGGGCTGTGCAGAACAAAGGACCGTGAGTCATGAAAAACTGAAAAATCAAAAGCTCTCTACAATCCACAAAACACTCTCGTCTGATCAGCTGAAGGAACCACAATCTTAAGTAACTACCGGCGAGTAACGTACCTCTGAGAGAACAGATCTACAACATATCAAGTGAAATACACCAACATAGTGGCTTCCTCCTTTCTCATTGTCTAAATGTACTAATCCCAGGCATATGAACAACAGAAACTGTCCTACAAGAACAGACAAAGACACATCAGGCAGCACCGTCAAAAATAAGAAAGCACACAAGAGGGGTTCCATTATCAGCCGTGATGGCTGCCCTTGTATCTGTTACAGGTATAATGCCAGTTCAAATTCTAATTTTCAACTGGACAACGCACATGGCAGAAAACATCCTGCCAGCAACTGAATGTGATTTTCAGAAACATCAGACGAGTCCAGTGGAAACAAACTTGCTTTATTTCTAGACCTCATGTGTCTACATTAGCTACTTGCAGCAGACAGTCTTCACATTACACGAACACTATGTGACCCTACCCAGCACACATATTCCCACCTGACCTGTGACAATATCTCAGAATGCCCAACAGCACACAAACACACATATGCACACACAAAATGACACACACTTATAATGAGCAGTTACGCATTCATACGGTTACATAACTCCATTGAGTTAGCCTCCTTTAACTGTGGCCTGTATTGCTGATTTATGGTCTATATGTGAGCTCTTTTCAGTCTTTCAGCACTCTGCCATCTCCTCATGAGATTTACTTTAGTGTTACCCTTCAATTACTTTAGTGTTTCTCAGAAACTGGCAGTTGGAGAATTAATAACTGTAACTGGTGAGATAATTCTCCTTCACTCCAAAGTGGACAGACTTGTACAAACTCAGTCTGTACAGAATGTCTGACAGTGAAGATACTCAATACCTTCCTCAGTATCCCTTGAAGTGGTCACAATTTTCACCGGGGAATAAAAAGCCAAACTCAGAGATACTTGGTCACAATGCTTTGTATTTCTAAAGCCAACATCACACTGAAATTCTGCAAAGACACACACCACTAGAGGGAGCATTTGTACAATGAGAGGGCAGCAGTGACTGAGTGAACACACTGAACCTCTTCAGTACAATCTCAGAGGAAAAGTGAAAGTTATCGCAACCTGATCTCCTGCCCAATCATTTCTACTGTTTATAACAGCACGTAAACTTATTGTCTCTTGCCTGAGACCTGTAACTCAGCAGTTGTGGTACCAAAACAGCTGACATTTTACAGGCCTCTTTGTGCCGAAAGAATCGGTAATTCAATAACAGTATCTTTATCAAAATTGTTTTGTATCAAGCATATTTTGCTCAGACAGAACTGACACAGACTAAATTACCAATTATTTTTTGAGAGAATCGCCACATGGCCATCCGAGTTTGGTATATAACATGACATATAACTGAAGTCAGAATTTTGCTGTCTATTTGATATATGAATGCACATGTGCGGTCATTCTCATCTGCTATGGTATCACAGAGTCAGGTGAAGATGTGGATGTTCATGGAGTCTGGTCACCACTTCTTCCTCAGAGGGCTTTTGAATGTGTTCTCTGAGGACAGGATTCAAAAAAGAAAAACAGCAAATAAGTTTCACATATAGCGTATATGTTTTTCATATATATGTCACCTGAACAAAGCCAAAAAAAAAAAAAAAAAGGTAAAACAAATAAGTCTCTTACCTGAACATGAGCTGTAAAGTGGTTTCCACCTCAGTGATAGAACTGTCGTGACTTCGGTCCCATTTATAGATGAAGTTCTAAGTTCGACAGAAATAATTACAAAGATGAAAGGAAGACCGTGATGTTAATAACGTTGCAACGCTAACCCTGGCTTAGTGCATGTTGCTCTTCTTGATGTCAGTAATAATACCTCCAAGATCAAGGCTACAAACAAATTGACCCAGAGCACGGAGGAAGTCAGCCACCAAAAGATGAAGTAAATCTTAGACCACCTGGAGGGTAAAGATAACAGAAAGGTCTACATGCATCATCACAGAATGACATTTTTGTGTGTTTTCCCACGTTATGGGTTAAAATGATCTCCTACTGAGACACAGCAGTAACCAAAATGTGTGGGAGAGAGGAGACGTGTGTGTGTGTGTGTGTGTGCGTGTGTGTGTCCTTACTCAGAGGTGTATCTGGAATAGGCCTCCAGAAAAACCTGCCAGTTATTCACCACCATTATGTTATAGAGCAGAACAAGGGCAGACTGTAAACAGGGAAGAGACTGTCAAAAGATACGCATCAAAGTACAAGTATATATATATTCACATTGTATGCTGCAAAATATGAGAAAACTGCATTTTAATATTTAAACATTTGATACAGTTAATTTTATTTCAGTATTAGAACTATTTTATTTTACAGTCTTAAACTGTAAAAACCTGTCATGTTTATTCAGACTTTTTTTCCATAATTAATTACTGTATGTAACATTTTCTACATTAGGCTTTTTCCTTTTTGAATCTGCTTTTGTGTGTGTCACATTCGATACGTGCAGGGTTGTGGGGTTAACTCGCATGTCTTCCTGTTTTACTGAGGTTATAAAACGATACAATATGCATGTAAAATCCATTTGTCATCCATCTCCATGGGAAGAGATTAAGAACTCACAGACGAAAAGACAACCTCCATAAATCTGTCTGAAACATCTAGAAAATTATAAGTATAACTTTTCAGTCATTGCTCGATGGTGAGGAAGTTCAAAAAGAACTTTTGAAACACCGGAACAATGTGGAATAGGCCCAGCAGAGATCATAGGGGTATTGCATCCCATGGAAGAGGAAGTTCAGGGGACAAAGTGAAATCAGTGGACAGAACTTGGTTGAATCTTGGGGTCACTAAGTCTAATTTTGAAAAATTAAAAAAAAAAAAAAAAAAAAACTTCTACCAAGAATGTCTAACAGTTTCAAGAACTGTCTTGCACTGGATATAGGTGCCATTGTCAGGTGAAAACAGAACTCTGTGACATCAAAAATACAGAAAAAAAAAACACACCTATTGTAAAATATGTTGGTGAATTGTTGGTTTCACTAGTACTGGGACCATTCTCAGTGAGAGCAGTGTTATCACAAACTCACATCACAGGGTGTTTTAAAGATTAAAAAAAAAAACTTCCTGGCTCTGCAAGGAGCTTGGGACATTTGCTACAAATACATCTTCCAACAGAGCAGAGACTTCAAGAACACATCGAGTACAAAAATACAAAATCAGCATTTTGCAATGACCGCCTGTGTCTTCATTTATGAACGACTGACTTTGTAAAAAGGAACGATTTTCTTGCAGTGTGTTCGCTAATCTCATAAAATATCAAAGAAAAAAGTCTTGTTAAAGGGGAGGGTACACAGTAATATTGACACAACTGTTATACTATTAATTCTATGTTGAGAAATTTATCATTTTTGCTGATTCCACAAGTAAAATAAAATAAAATGCATTCTACATGCTGTAGAAATGACTGTCTAACTAGTGAAAGTATTATTTACTCTCTAAAGGCTTTTTGTTCAACTTCATGAGGAGGACAAATCATTTTGGAGATTACTGTATGTAATAAGGCATTTCATAGACAAAAGTCTACTTTGATCACAAGTTTAAATAAAAGGACAGGGTAGGCTTTAAAACACTTCAGCATTCTGAGCAATGCTTTGACATGATACAAAACCTTTAACCTGTCATTTTCATTTTTGCAAATTTTTCACTGAAAAACACCAAGGCCCGCAAGAAAGCTTGATTTGATGAGTCATATTATATTTTTGAGAATATGGTCTCCGTAGAACATTAAGCAGTCTTGAGTGTTCACCTGTTCCCTTAAGTCAGTAATTACTGACAGTCAGAAATGACACTGTGAAATACTCACAGCAAAGTCATCAAAGTTGTTGGCCCAGTAGCCAAGCTGTTCATATGTCCCACAATTCTCAGAGAGGTTGACAGTCATTCTGTTAGTGCTTGAGTTCACGTTTGCACTGGAAGATTAATGATATTTATTAGATCAACATACAACTGACCGTTGATAAAGAAAATGTGTTGCTAGGTGTTTATGGCTTAATCCAGGGATTTTCAATCAAGGTTTGCCAACCCGCAAGGGTTTCTGGCAGTATTGTAGGGAGAAAGATTGCGATTGACATTTCAATGGCAAACTAAATTCACCTAGTTGAAAATTTCAAGGGGGTACTTGAGTTAAAGGATTCAGTGAACAAAAAGAGGTTGGGAACTCCTGGCTTAATCAAATAAGTATTAAAAATGCAATTATTCATCACCTTATGTTACCAGGTGCAGGGATGGCCCCTCTGAACAACCAAACACCAAGTATGGCAAAGACATAGTAAACCACCTTAAAAGGAGAAAATGTGTTAACATTAGAAACATGCCCATGGGGAGGGGAGCCAGGACAAGATAATAAGAAGTGTAGACACTGATCTGGTTCTGTTTCTGGTTCTGCATTCAAACATAACGTTGATAGATGCTTCTACAAAGATCCTTACCACTAAGATTCCGGCAAATGCTCTGAGGTTCTTCACCAGGTCTACCAGTGTGCTGGCTGCGAGTGCCATAAGCTTAAGTGGACACAGAAGACAGATTACAAACGTCTTTCATAGTAAAGGAGTTTACGAAAAAGGACTTTACAAAAGTCAAAGCGGTATATGTGCAACAGACGTACCTTGATGTTAGGAATGATCCTCAGGAAACGGAAAACGATGAGCATGTTGACGAGACGGGCCATTTCCCACAGTGAGAGAAGGCCTTTCTGCGCTGGGTTCCTGTCACACAGCCAATATTTTGAGAACCTGTAGCTGGTGCAGCGTTTGAAAGACAAAACGTATTTGCAAAAAACTATCGAATAAAGCAGCTGAGGAATATCTCACCAGTTTGGGTACGGTAATCGGTACGTTGCAAAAATGGATATCTGGAGACCCTTTATCAGTCCAGGGGAAAAACAAATAAATGAAACTGTCATACTTACAAAGCCCACAAAATTTTGAAAATCATCAAAAATTTTTCAACCGTATGACACGCACATACCACTAAAAACACTGTGAGGAGTCCATCAAAAATGTTGTTTCCATAAGACAAATAGCCTCTCCAGCCCAGCGCGATTATTTTCAGAATCATCTCCAGCAGATAGTAGACAATGAAGAAACAGTTGATAGTCTTCAGAGTGAAAAGTAGACATAATATGCAATCAAACCTAATATACAGTTAGTCACAATGGAGAATTACATATGCATACATAATAGTGGGGCTGTACGGCTCGGCTAATGGGGATCCAATATGCAATACATAAACAAGGCTCAGGCGTTGTAAACTGGACGTTAATGTATGACTATTGTACGTATAAGATTAAATGTGTGGCACTATATTCAGTTCATCTGTGAGTGTCTTTTCACTTGAGTTTTGTTTTAAAAAAAAATCGTGTATGCTTCCCTAGTGGAAATTCCAGTTGAAAATCCAGTAGCTAGTCTATTGGAATGAACTGGTCTCAAATGGTCTGTACTGGTTCCAATTGGTTCCAATTGGGTTTTCAGATTCTAATGGTTTGCCCAGTTAAGAATACCAGTTTAAAACCCATTTAGACCAACAGAGCCATGGGCAGTGGCTGCTTCACCAGTTCCACCCAGTTGAAACCAATAGGATGTAACTGGTGTTGTCTGCTATTTATTTCAACTGGTCTCAACTGGTCTAACAAACCCAGTACTTGCACTTGGTGAGAAAGTGCTGTAAATTGAGAAAGCACTCAAAAATAATGAAATATAATGAAATGAATTGTTTGATTCATCAATTAACAACGTACAAAGTGCACTCAAGAGAATACATTGTTTTTTTGAAAATGTCAAGTCATTTGTAAAACGTTTTAACCATTAGTGTTTCTTTTAAAAATAAGTGTTTTTAAATTGAATATGAATTCATATTCAAATTAAAAACATTCATTTTTAAAGTTGTATATTGCTTAAAGAAAGTTTTCTGCCTTCCTATTGGTACATTTTTATTAATTATATTTCGTGCTTTCCGAGGAGATTTGATTACAATTTTTCAGGTTTGAAAAGCCGCCAGACAATGTCTGATAGATTTACCTCAAGATAAAATTCATCCCGCTGAGACACGATCTTGTGTGAGTCCATCACAAGAATAATCTGAAAAATAATTGAATTCATTAAGGCATATTGTCCAGAGTCAGGCACTGAACATGGCTGTAACATAGGATTTAATCAGCAGATGGCGTCCTAAACGCACACGAAGTGTAAATAATGGCAAATATTTGAAGAAGCATTCAAATTTCTGAAATTTCTGTATTCCAGTAGAACTGCAGCAGTGACATAATGTAATTTCTGCCAAACTTAAGTATTCTTCGATAGTGTCCTCAAATACAGGTATGATTGTGTCGCTTTTTAGGTGTACGCAAAATGTTTTTTTTAAAAAAACAATTGCTATGGTAACAGTGCATCTTGCCTTAGTTTTCAAAGCAAAATGAGAGAACAAATGTTTCCTCTTGTGGACTTAGTATCTGTCAACCTTTCACAGGTCACTGTAATAGTACAGAGCTGCTGTGTGGAGCCTGACAGAGAAATTCCTCAGTGTTGGAACTAAACTCAGAGAGTGCATGCTCTCTGTTCAGCTCTGTTTCAGAATTTACTCTTTGTGATTGCTTTAAAAAACAAAATATTTTACCTAAAACACCAACCAAGTTCGTAATTTATAATAGTATCACAGAGATACTGATCAAGCAAGAAGTACTTTTTTTCAGGGAAACATAAAGAGGTCAGCCTACAATATTATAGAAACTTTAAATTTAAGCATGTGTTTAAGCATTCAGAAAATAAATTACCTGAATGAGTTTCTGTTAAAAACTGTATGTACTTAAATGCCGTACTTAGGTGTTTTCCCCACAGTAGTGAAGTAAACAAAGTAGCTTACACAATAGCACTGTAGAAATTTTACCAATCATGAGACTTATCACAAAAAAAAAACCACTTACAAAGATACAGATGATGTTGACCAAGGCCACTGCATTTCCCACCTGAGTGCCATAGTAATAACGGAAGAAACACTGGATCTTCTGAGGGAGCCGCGAGGTGTATTCAGGGACAGGGGGATGCTGTAGGGGAGAAGGAGGGAGGAAAGAGGAAAATTACAACAACAGCATCATCATCATTATCAGCCCTTTTCCACACCGTCGCACATAACATGTCCACAATTACCTCTTTGATTCTGTCCTTGTCTAGCTCATCGAAAAGCTTCTGAAAAGCTTCCCTCTCGATGAAACCACTGTATGACTGAAGAGCCCTCTGAAAGGAGTGACGACCAGACATGTTTTCAAGGATGAAATACGCCACTGAATGTATATCAGGTGATAAATGAAACTAATCCTATTTGTGCAATGTTTGAAACAGCGAAATTTAAAAAGGATAGTCAACCCAGTCAATTCCAGCCCTGTGTGATCTATGCTGAGAAGATTATTATAATTATAATAACTGATATAATTAACAGGTCCTGAGAAGAGCAGTGATCTGGACCTTTTGGTAGTTACGAGTGTCTCTGATGGTCTGAACATTTTTTGGTTACACCCACCTTAATGATGGCCTGTTTGTAGTAAGCCTTCATCTCAACCTTTTTCAGTACCTTCACCACTGTCTTCACCTGGGCTCTCTCTCTGAAACAGCATCAGTCACATGCCCACATTACCACTCACTTGCATTCACTGAACATCTGAGGATCTTGTGAGGAAAGGAACTGAATTGGTTTTATGCAAAAGGATACAATTCTGGTATCAGTTACTAGCTTTGAATGATCTGAGCCTTAGAGCATGTTGTATGATGTAGTATGAAGGTTGCTGTGTGACATAATAGGTCTGGTGATCATGGAAAACGTTACACTGTGTTATCTCCGGCGAGGCTCTGTGATAGGTTCTGACCACTCAGGAGTTCAAAGGCTGCTCTGATTCCCATGCATCTCCTCAATACAGAGGTCTGAATAGACAGCTGCATCACATTTAAACAACACAGTAAAACATACACAAACAGTACGACACCCACAGCATGTTTACCGCTAACACGCATCTGGACCGACACAGTTCTGGAAATATCCAGCTTTGTTAAACAGCAAAATGTGTAATGTAAATATCAAGAGAGCTGTACCAAACATAGCGTAACTACACAGCTGCAAACTGGTACAATACAATGGAAAAATGATGACACCTCACCAGTAAGTATCCTCTGAACTGGTTATAAATGGCTGCAGTCAGGAGGTGCATTAGGAAGTAGGTCCCTAATAGAACAAGAAGTAAACTGAATACACAGAGAAGGTACTCTATGTAATTTCAATCTCAACGATGCAGGCATCAAATACATGTGTTCGTGTGAATGAAACTGCATAGAACATGATTAATGAATCAACCCCCACCGATACTGCTGAAGAGAATGAAGAAGAGAGAGTAGCTCCTGTTTGAGGAGTAAGCAGGAGTCATCACTGCAAAACAGAGGTGTAGAGGGGAGTCTTCAAATCAAGTCTCTGCTTATTTTATACATCATTACAGTATAAAACAGATTTATAGTACACATACCATCTGGATTGTTGGCAGTCGTAAGAAGAACCAATAAGGATGAGAGAGACTGTGGTAAATCTTTGAAATAGCTCTCCCATTCTCCACTGTCCTCTGTCTCCTGGAGGAAGAGTACAGTAGCATGATTTGCTTGTAGTCCAGGCATACAAGCAATAATGATGTAAAGAGGACAGCAGTGAGTGCTAGTCAGAAAAGGACCTCTTCAGTACTACAGTTCTCATAATTACCTAATAATCTTTTCACTCTATTTTTAAATTCAGACAGTGGAAATAGAAATACTGATCATAAGAACATGACATTTTACCTCCCCCCTGGCAAATATCACCATGCCAAACATTGTGAAAAGGCACAGGTGAAGTAATATAAGTAAAATGACACTGAGGAAAACAGAAGAAAATTAAATGTTTAGAAACTTCAGGAAACACTCATCTCTTGAGTAATGTACTTTGTATCTTTAATTTTGCACAAATATAAAAATTGAAATACTGAATGCATGAGTAAAAACAGACTATCACCCCTCATCATAAGATAAAGTGTGTTGCCTATCTGGATCCCTTATTTATTTGTTTGGTGGTTAGATTCGTGTGGAAATAAAAGGTAACAACCTGGTTATTTCTGGAAGTGTCCTTTTGATGCATTTTAAGGTTTTCTTCATCAGCGAGGAATTTTGAAGGAGAAAGAATGGTCGAATTATTTTCCTGATGCTCAGATGGTGCTGTTAGGTTCAGAACATGTTGAATTATTGTTAACGTCCAGGAGGTAAAACACACTCCTCACAAACAGAGACAGGTAGAGGAGAGAAGTTATTAACGAAGAATCCTTCAATACAAATCACAATCATTTAGAACATCGATACACATCATCGGGGCAGCCGTGGATCTAAAAGTTAGAGAAGCAAGCCTGTGCCCGAAAGGTCGCCGGGTCGATCACCAGGGCTTGCAGGAAAAATGTGGCTGGGGGGTATTCACTGCTCTGGATGGGTTAAGTTACAGAGACCTAATTACCCCTTGGGGATTAATAAAGTATCTAAAGTTAAATTAAAAATTCCTTTACCTACCAGTGGAGGAGAGCATCACTCCACTGTGCAGAGTCAAAAGCATATCAGTGCATAAATTTGCTGCTGTAGATTAATCTCCGTGGTGAAATGAAGTGTAAAGGACAGTTTTACCCTCACCTCATTGCAAACAACACTTAATGATAAAGTCCAATCAACAATAGAGCCTACGATGACCACCAAATAGCACATCAGCCATTTGCACTTCCAGAACTCTTCCCAGTCAATCAGATAAACCTAGAGAGAAATATCAATCATTGCATAACCAGATGCAAAACTACAAAGGCAAAAAAAATGGTTTTTTTTGTCACTGATAACAAGATAGTAACTCATTGAGTTAGTACTATTCATAGTGCTTTTGCATTTTCTGAAAATGGTTCTGTTAATTGCACAATTATAATATTTACCTTTATGGTAAGATCAAGAGTAAAGATGAGAAGGCAAATTAACTCAATACTTTCAGTTAGGCCACACGGTGCTTCCCAGGGGCTCAGTTTATAACGAAGGTCAGAGGTCACAGACATTGACGAGGGCTTTTCAATGAAGGCCAGGGCAAGAATAACCGTAATGACTACATTCAATCCCCTGAACAATCCAAGATAAAAAAATATTAGTCATTGAGCTGTTTGAAATAGATGGATCAATGTTTTGTTGGTGGCTAAAGAAATTAAAAAGTCAATTTTCAACACTGAAATTTACCACAGGTTTTTTCTTTCTTCTTTTTTTTTCATTTTAAGCCCCCGTTATTAATGGCAGAATTCTTTGATTCAAAGACATAGCATAAAAAAGAAGCACGAACATGTCCTTACCGTTGGTAGATTCTGGAAAAGTACCATCTATAAACTCTTAGTGACCTTAAATCCATGCGATGATTGATGGACCGATACTATCAGAAAAACAATAGGATAAAACCAACAAAAAAAATGTTGTCGTGAACACAAAAATAGACGTGGCTGGGGTTTTTTTTTGTTTGTTTGTTTGGGGGTTTTTTTCATTACTCGATAAAAATGAAAGTTCCTCTTACATGAATTGCATCTTCAATGAGAATGACAGCCTGCTGAATATACAGGTCCTCTTCTGTAGGACAAAATGAGCTTGCATAAGCTTTGATAAAGAGCTAACTAAGATGACATGATATCACACACACACAAACACATGCACACACACTAGCTCACCGCCTGTAACCCAAGTTGAAGATCTCCTAGCCCTTAGATCTGCAGCTCTACCATTCAATCCGTAGTCTCTTGAATTTTTCAGTATACTCTTGGGTAAAAGAGGATAATCCTCCATTCTTCAAATTGGGCTTTTGTTTATCTATAAAGCCTGGAAAAAAATTCAGAACAGCTGGCTTTTTATCACAGTCAAAAGCAGAAATGCACAAAGCCAACACATGTAAATAAACTAATACACATGCATTATCTCACAATTACTGAAAAAATGTGAATGTTAATTCCAACATTGTATTGAATATACACTTGGGTTTTTGTGATCTCATAAAAGGGACCTAAATTAGTCATTTCTTACCTTTTCTACTCAGCAGTTTCTGCATAGTCTATTACCAGGAAGAAATGTCTTCACAAGCAGACATGCTTACAACAATGTCTGTTCAATTCTCAAGCATAACACTGAAGTAGATAAAAAATAATCAAGTTCTTGATGAATGCTGAGGTGCACTGCAGCGCTTGGTAAGACTCGCTAACAAATGCTGGTATTTCACACTTCACAAAACGCCAGTATGATTGGACTGCTGGAGTTCACTTCATTTGCAAAGTCATTTCACGTATGTTTCATAAACTCTTGACTGGCTTGGGAACAAAGCCCTTATTAACCACAATGGGCAACACTGTTTCCTGCAGAACTGTGTCAGGCAATTTTAAATGTTTGAGTAAATATCGGGTACATTACTAACATCGTCTGGTGGTGTGATTTAAGTGGAAATGTTTATGTTTATGTATGTTCTGTCAGACCCATCCAGTTTCACTGTGACATCTGCTACGCAAGAATTCTGTGAAATTTCAGTGCGTGCCGCTGTTACTGATGTTGAAAATGAAAAGTACAACCAATTTGAAATACCAAAGAAGCGTGGTCGCTTTCAAAATCTCTAGATTCCTCTTTTCCGAATATGAGCACTCTCCTTAACGCATCGTGTTACAACAAATAGGCTACGTTTGATTGTGGACTACAAACGGTGTTGAGGTGCACGAGAATTATTTGTACTCCATATCCCAGCATTCTTTGCCTTGGGTTTACAATCCTCTGATAATCGCATCATCTGCGAGTTTCGGAGCTTTCGAGAGATCACAGCGACGAAGTAGGGATGACTCTGTGAGTCATCGCAAAACATCAGTGACTGTTCGAAGAACCCGTACATGATTTTCGGAGCGACTGCAAGAGAGAGGGTGCGTCTCCGATCCAGCAATGAAAATGGATTTAAATGCCATCATAGAAAAAATGGAAACTGGCGATCAAGATGCTGCACTGATAGCACTTCAAACGTATAATAAGGAAGTAAGTAGTGTACGAGACTTACTTCAATCATATTTATATTGTTTACATTTCACTAGAAGTTTCGCGAGGGATCATGTTTTGAGGTAATGTTAGGCGTATAGCTAGAGCAAACTGACTGTAAACAACAAGGGTACCTCACAGTGGCGTTTTCTCCACACGACCAGCAGCGTAAATCCTAAACCGTTATTATCTGTCGGAGATAAGGATATTGATAAGGATTTGGGCGATTAAGCCAGCTAATGAGAAATGACACTCTGCAACAACAAATGTAGGCATCTTTGTTGTGGTCACTGTGTCGCGTTGTCTCCTGCATTTAATTCTGCATTCTTCCTTAAAATAATACAACGATAAAAATAGATATTTCTGACATGACAGCTCAGTCCTTAAGTTAGGACTGCCTCGCGGGATACATCAGTAGCTAATTTACAGAGGAAGAACGTTAAGAATTACATTAGGAGGAATTATTTTAGAATCAAATGATGACGGTGACAGACACTGATGATGTGTATGATGTCAGGTATTCCGATCTCCTGTATTAATGTGTGCATTCTTAAGCAGTTGTCATTCAGTCTTCCCTCATAGGTATTCATCAGGTAATTGCATAATTCATTAAAATAGCAGTGCAGCTCAATAAGCCTGAGACAAAGTTAAGGAGCTCTCTGATCCTCTCAGCATTTCCATCCACAGCTATGCGAGCCTGTGGAGGGCATTACCAAGGCAACGGCACCCTAAACTGTTTTTTTACCACAGTCGTGTTATAGTTTGCCTCAGGATGTGCACTATTCTATTCAAATGAGCGTATTATATGAATCCATTATAATCCCCCAAACGGTGGATAGCCTGAAAATCTCAATTTGGTTTTATGTATTTGTTTATTTTTGGGAAGCATTTGTAAATCAATTTCGCAACCAAGTCAATAGTTTAGTTTATGCAGTAAGTGATATATGCATAAAATGTCTGAAACTCCTTGTAAACAGGACTGCAAAACTGTACATTCACATCATAGCTGCACATATTTAACTTCTGCAAACCAGTGAATTTGTATTTAACCTCACTTCTGTAATACATGAAAAGACAAACAGAAAAACTTCCTTTAAGTATTTAAGCACACTAAGACAATTTGTACCTACAAAGTAATCATAACACATTACTTCAGTTCCCATGTTCACACACAGTCATTAGAGTCATTAAGGATGTCTAGTCAAAATGGAGATTGATGACTGTTCGTGTTTCGTTTAAAGACAGATACAAAAGGTTCGACAGTGATGAAGTAGCTGCCTGTCATTACATACTCTTTAAGGACCAAACTAAGGAAGAATGTGTTGCGTGGTCAATCAAAATACTTCCTGTTTAGGCCCAAGGGCATATCTCATTACTCAAGTGGTAATTAGAATAGGAGCTACTTTCAGTTTGTCATGACGTTGCAGGATTAGCTGTGCGACCACACAAATAGACACCGTCAAATCCCGTCGGTCTAAACGGCTCTGGTTTGATCCTGGTGTGCTCTAATCCCTGCAGAAAGGACCATTGATATTGTTATCAATTGGGAGCAGTGGAAAAAATAGACACTGTGTTAAAACTAGCTTTGTTGACGCTGACGTGTAGTTTCAAGATAGTCCAGTGCTGTGTATCTAAACACTTTCACACTATGTTCAGGTGTTTATAAAGCTGGTATGTTGTGATGTTATGAACAATACAACACCTCTTTTCTTTCTTTTCTAGAAAAGTCAGTGTTTCACTTTTACCAGCGAGGAACAGGAAGACAGAGAGGTATGCTGTTTTTTGGGGTTTTTTTTTACTCTTTTCTTTTCATCATTTACAAAAATATCATCACAGGGAAGATTCTAATATGAGACTAGACTATATCATTATCATTGTCAGGATGACTTGGGCACTGTCTTTATCTGTTTTACTTTAGCTACACAAGCAAATGTTTCATTAGTTTCAGAGAAATTGATTGTACCTCATTAAACGTATGATAATAATGCCTTAGAAGAGTTGAAATTAGTGTCATTGTTTTCACTGTTGTTTGTAATGTTTAATGATGTTTAATGATATTAGATGTTCTTGATTGTTTTGGGGTTCTTTCTTTTTTTTTTTAATTGTGCATTTTTTTCATCTCTTCTTTGCATGCCTTTATGATAGAATGGAAATATACAAAAGGTATAAATCCACCTAAAATGTTATTAGTGATGCTTCATGGAGTTGTAGATCCCAAAGGTTAATTCTAATCCAAAAATGCAGTCCCGAGAAGTGAACAGATTGACCAATAGGAATGCTGTTGAATGTTTACCTAATATACAGTCTGCGTTTTTTCACACTACCTAGAAGTAAACTGTTGGTTAGCATTGTCTTCCATGGTGAACCACGCCTAGAAAGATATTTTCATGGGTTCAACTGTATAGTCACTGGGGATTCATTAACTTAATACCATTCAGTTCTGGATCACCCAACTTATCTTCTGTGATCTTTCCTCTTTTATGTCAAGGTGCTTACATTTTATTACATTTTATCAAATATGTCAAAGTCCTTATCTGAGGATTTGAAATCTTGGCACATTTCTGGCTGTGTCCACCTCCTGTTCAGATGCACAAAACTCCTAAAGAACAGCACCTGGAATTATGACAAAGCGTCGGTTAGATTAAAAATAGTGTTTGTACATCTTTTCCTCAAGTACCCCCTGCTATAGTAGCACTACTGATTCAGCTGAGCTGTTCATTATCAATCAGAGGATCATTACAGGCATGTTGCTTAGTACAGAGCCAAAGCAATTGGATGTAATCCAGGGAATCCTTGAGAAATGCTGTATAGACAGACATTATTTTGGGCTGAGTTTGTAACACTGGAGATCAGATCCTAGAACTTTCTTAAACATGCATGATAAAGCCCATGTTTCTTAAGAGCACACTGTTGGTGATTACTAAAAACAGTAGTTTGATCCAGAAATGAAAGACATTTTAATACATAAATGGTGTATTCATTCTTTTTTTGTGTGTTTTTTTGTTTGTTCAGTTGTGTTTGTGTTTTTTCAAATATCCCCATCAAATGCCTTGTCATAGAATTTGTGACTGTGAACAGTGAACATTGCCTGAGGGTTTTGAATAATCACAGATTACATACACATGGACCTAACAGAATCAAAAGCAGTACCGAATGAGCTTACTTGTGGACCCTGTAGTACACCTTTTTTTTCTGACTCATCTTTGGCCCAGCACTCCCCACAAGACCACACTGCCTTCCAAATTGGCGAGATTTATTCTGTTTGCCCTCTCCCTCTTCCTGACACTAATGGCCACACTCTGATTCCAGTTCCTTTGATAAATATAGGTGTCAGCTTGCCGTTTGGCTACGACTTTGGTCGTTTTAACCTGAAAAACACTGAATATATAGTACAGCAGCACACCTATAAATCCATCCACTCCTTTAAATCTGCTGCTCAATGCATACAGAGCACCATCATAAATGTGCTCCTCTCTCACTGTGATTGATGAGCTGTAGGGATGTGGTGCCTGCTGCAATGCGTATGCATAAACCTCAATGTATATGGACTGTATTTTATGCATGGTGGACCAGAGGGTGGGTTGTTACATTACATAACCTCTTTACACTATGGTGGCTTTTTTGTACCACCGGACTGGGAGTTTCTGGAAGATTTAAGGACCTGTCAGTAAGTGTGTTTGCCCGCTGAGACAGATGGCTGGGATGTGTGGTTTATCCTGTAATATATTGCTCTGTGAGTTCCTCAGGAAGTTATGTAGCCCGTTGAGCTTGTCTCTGTCAGTCTCAGTTTGACAATGTTTTAAATCGTACACACACACACACACACACACACACACAAAAACATGCTAAACCATATCATGCTAAACAAACACTTGTTGGGTTGTTGGATTAAAATGGGAACTACAGTTGAATCTCATGAAAATCCAATGTCATTTTTTCTTCCTTGCTTTACACTTTGCTCGTCTGAAACGGTGTTTAGATTGGAGGGGCTGATGATTTTGATGACATTGAAGATGCTGTGACATATGCTTACACTCTCCTTGTTGGCTGTTGTTTATATAGCGACTTGGAGAACTGGTGCTGGGTTTCCTAAAGCGGGACCTGCAACCCTCCTGCCAGCTGGCCTGCCTGGAAACCATCCGCATCCTGTCTCGCGACAAGAGCAGCCTGGCACCTTTCGCCAGCCGTGACGCCATGCAGACGCTCAGCCGGCACGCGGGCATCGCCCGGGGAGACGGTGGCGAGGGTGGGGCTGCCCCGGAGATGCCCGACCTGGACGTGATCGTTGAGGCGCTCAAGTGCCTGTGCAACATGGTCTTCAACAGCGAGGCCGCGCAGCAAGCCGCCGCCGAGCTGGAGCTGATGGCCGGGGTGGCGGAGAGGCTGAAACAGTGCCGCGACCCGCAGTGGAACCACGAGGTCCGGTTCTTTGACCTGAGGTTGGCGTTCCTGCTCACCGCGTTACGCGTGGATGTTCGTTCCAAGCTGGCGCGGGAGCTGCGCGGAGTGGGATTGCTGGCCGAGGCCCTGGACGCCACGCTGGGCCTCTGCTGGCCCGACACTCACGAGGTGGCCCGAGCGGGAGCCGACGGAGCCGACGGAGCCCCCGAGCTCCCGCCCCCACCCCTGGGCCGTGAGGAAACGGAGCGCGCCATGGAGATTCTCAAGATTCTCTTCAATATCACCTTCGACTCCAATCGCCGCAAAGTGGATGAGGTGAGAATGGTCTTCTGGAGTACCACCACTTCACTTTTAATCAGAGTCTGATAACTCTGCACTGTTCAGTCATCATACATCATTCAGTCATAGTCTAATCTGCATAAAGTGCATTTCCAGACACCAAGGTGGGTACAGTGAATAAGTTGACACTTTCTTCTGGAACTGTCTAGACAGTGGCAACACAGGGCTTTTACTGTAAGTGTGACCGTAAGCCTAGCAGAAGTGGTACCATGCTATTAATATGTCACTTGGTGTTATAGCACTCAAAAAGATGACGTCTCAAACAGGATTAGGGTAGAAATAGGTTTGTCAGTGCATAGTTGAATTGTTGGAATTGTCCCTAGTCAGTAAATCAAACAGAATCATCAGTTATTATATTTATCTGTGACAGCTGCACTGGCGTACAAGTATTAATATTTTATAATAGTATTTAATTATAATAATTAATGTATCTAATGTCTGTGTTTAATGAGGCATACTACATGCAGTATGGAGGCTAAATAAACCAAAATGTTCTGTTCCATAAATATAATGAGCTGACTACAGGCATGGCTGTGTAATTTACCCTTATCTAACAGGAGGAGGCAGCCACCTACAGACACCTGGGGGCCATACTCAGACACTGCCTCATGAGCTCTGCAGAGGGAGAAGAAAGAACAGAGGAGTTCCACAGGTACACACATGCATGTGCCCGCACATACACACACACACACACACACACACACTCATACACACACGCGTGCGTGCACACTCACACACAGACATACACACAAGCACACGCATACATACATGCGCACATGCAAGCAATACACCGTTGTCAAGAATTCTGCAGCAGACTTATCAATACCTTCACACACAAAACCAGCCCTGTGGTTGTGTCAGTAAATTAACATGTTGGCATAGTTTTGAAATAACCTGCTCTACTTTTACTGCCTCCCGCTCTACTTTATTCAACTGTTCAATGAACTAGAGCATTTCTGTGAAGATATATATCTCAGAACTATGGAGAAATACAACTCAATCAGTTGGAAAAATGGAAATGTAACAAAAGCAGTTCCATATTCCTAATTTAGGTTTATGTGTCAATTTTAATGTTTGTAATAGGTGTGTGCTTGTGTTTGTGTTTGTGTGTGTGTGTGTGTGTGCGTGCGTGCGTGTGCGTGCATGTGTGTGTGTCTGTGTGTTTGCATGTTCTTTATAGCCACACAGTTAACCTGTTGGGAAACCTGCCTCTACCCTGTCTCGATGTGTTGCTGATGCCCAAAGTTCAGCAGGGCTCCATCGAATACATGGGTGTCAACATGGATGCTGTCAACATGCTGTTGGAGTTCATGGAGAAAAGGTTGGACAGGGTGAGTAACCCTCTACAACACCACCATCTATAATCAAAAGCCCACATTAAAAAATCCCTCACTTTTAATATTAGTATATTCAGTTTAGACAGACACTTGGGTATTACTCTCTATATGTCTTTTAAGTGGTGTTTACTGGTGATTTAATTGTTGTTAACGATCATTAAGGTCCCAGTGTGATTATACTGATAGGTTGCCTGGTCTTGTGTTGTGTATGGCAGGTGTTGTCGCAGACAGAACGGGGCTTTGGGGATTTGTGTTATACAGGCCACAGCTGGTGGTCCCGTGAGGGAACACCTCATTCCGCCTCTGGCTGAGCCTGAACTTGTATGTTTCTTTTACGTTTCCAGGGAAACAAGCTGAAGGAGACTTTGCTGCCTTCTTTAAATCTGCTGACAGAAAGTGCCCGGATCCACAGAGAGACCAGAAAATTCCTCAGGATGAAAGTAAGATGATTGTAAAATGTATTTTTGCTCAGTTCATGCTGAATTCCATTCCTGAGTTCAGATATACCTGCAAAAATAAAGACCAGTTCACAAGTACTGAGCCTGCACTTGAAGAGTTAATTTCACTTAGACTCTGTTATCAGACAACTTTAACTTTGTTGATGAGTAGGGTTTGCTGGTGTGTAATTGATTGTTTACTCCTCAAACAGTTTTTGTATATTGACAAAATTCCCTCTATGTGTGTGTGTGTGTGTGTGTGTGTCTGTTTATGTGTGTGTGTGTGTGTGTGTGTGTGTGCGCATGTGTTTTTATGTGTGTGTCTGTTTGTGTGTGGTGTTCAGGTGTTACCACCATTGCGAGATGTGAAGAACAGACCTGAGGTTGGCAACGCTCTGAGAAACAAACTGGTGCGACTGATGACCCACATAGACACTGACGTCAAAAACTGTGCAGCTGAGTTTCTCTTTGTGCTGTGTAAGGAGAGCGGTGAGTGTCACAAGCCATATTATGGATCAAAATCACAAACTTGGTAATAGAATAATTACAGATCTAAGGAGTGTGAGCTCCAGCGGGATGTTGCAAATGTAGCAGATATCCACATGCCCACATGTGTTTAAAAAACTAATTAAGTCATTTTGGATTTGCCTTCTAGAACGTTCTTTAACACAGTGGTATTTTTTTGGAAGCAAAAATATGTGTCTTTTTATTTATTTGACAATGCTTTTATGTTGAAAGGAACCTCCTTCAAGAGCAAATGTATCAATGGCGATAGAAAAGTTATTATTGCATAGGAAGAAACATCTTCTATTGATAGAGACTGGTATTGTCCTCACATATATGTAATGGACATTAAATTTACTCCCTGTGTGATAGATAGTTCAGACAGATAGACAGTATGGTTCAAGTTTAAAATAATGAACTGGGCTGTGAAGATAGAAATGCAAAAAACTGTAACGTCTTACCCTGGTGTCTCATAGTGTCAAGATTCATCAAATACACGGGCTATGGTAATGCAGCGGGTCTGTTGGCCGCCCGTGGACTGATGCGTGGGGGAAAGGACCCCGGACACTACTCTGAGGACGAGGACAGCGAGACTGAGGAATACAGACAGGCCAGACCACAGTAAGTCACAGCATCTACAACCCACCTTTACACAGACTTATCCTTAGTACCTGCATTACAGCATTACAGCAAAACCTCATTCCCAAATGACTTTAGCTATATCATCACCCAATGAGGAGATATGAAGTCAAGGTAATAATACGGTGTTATACATTACCCTATGCTGAATGTATAGAGGGCGTGACTTGCAAAAGCTGTCAGCTTCAAAACCACTAGCTCGATTGGTCATTTGATTATCTGTGTGGTAATCAGAGGTGTTGTTATTTGTGACTCTTAAAGATCTATATGTGTGTGTGTGAGCAGCTGTGGTTAATGTTCCTCTTAGACTCTTACGCTTCCACTCTGCTGTGTTTGTCAGTATTAATCCAGTGACAGGGAGAGTGGAGGATGAGCAGCCAAACCCGATGGAGGGAATGACAGAGGAGCAGAAGGAGTACGAGGCCATGAAGCTGGTTAACATGTTTGACAAACTGTCCAGGTAAGAGCAGCTTTGTTTGGATGTATGTGGGGGGGGGGGGCAGAAAAAAGCATTCTGAATTGAAAACACTAGTTTTTAGTGTGTTAGCAGGTGGGTTAATGACATTGTCATCTGTTCATTCAGTTGAGATAAGTATTGGAAGGATATCTAATCTTAAATTCCAACTGGAGTCAAGAGTGTACATTCAAATACAATAACATTCAGTTTAAAAAAGGATTCTTATAAGTTGTAGATGTCTGATTATCATTTTTTATAAGTTCAAAGATCTCAAATGAAAACTTAATCAAGTGTCACAGGCAATGTGGGATATAACTTCATTTAATTAAGGTAAATTCTCTTCCAGGGAGCATGTAATCCAGCCAATGAAAATCGGTCCCGATGGCAAAATGACGTCACTGGAACCACATGAGCTTCAGTGTTTGACACAGCAACCGTTTCAGCAGAACTCAGACGACGAGGAAGGGGAGGACTAAAGAGGAGCCTAGGCTCCTGGATCTTGTACGTTGTGGTGTAATAATAAGTGAAATATTTTCAATGAACTCACACAATCTATTTTAAAACAAAAGTCCACTGGTAAAAGTGAACAAAAAAACACCAGGTCTAACAGCACGGTAAAGATTGGCTTTATTTCCTTTGGTCTTTTCCTAACATTCCTAGGCTCTATTGGTCAACAAATTTTGCCTGAATGGTAATATTCTAGCATGTTCCGTACAAGGACTCTCAAAGTCAGATGCATCACCTGTTCACTTTTGGACCTAGGATGCACTTTAACTTCTTCTGTTAGTATTCTCAAATTTAGTTTTGGCTTAATTGACGATGTTTGAGACAAATTGGGCCCTGTAATCCACTGGCCCTTGATGTAAAACACTGTATGAAATGTTCTGACCAGTTTCACTCGTTATATGAGTCTGTGTATTCAGAATGTATGTCTTGCTGCTTTTAAACATTTATTTATTCCCTTTGTGATTTAGTATGTTGTTTCAAATGCAAATCAAGCTTTACTGATGATTATGTTCCACCTTCATTTTGTTTCATTTGAAGGAATTAGATCTTTTTGATGGGTTTTTCAGCCCTCTGGAGGAATATGACGGGTGAACTTAAAAAGATATTCCCCAGATAGTTTCAGCTTTTATGTCTGGATCTTAAACAGTAACTTTTATTGTGAAAGTTGAGTAAGAGATGTCTGTCATTTTAGATGGGGACGTTCATGTGTTTGTAAAGTCAGACTATATGAAAGTTGATGTAAAATGACTTATTTACCATAATTTTTAACTTATTCTATGAGAGATTTAATGTGAAATTAATTAAACAAAATGAATTGAGAAATAAATGTTTGTTTTATTGATAGAGTGAGATAACTGAGCAAGTTACAGTTTAAAAGAAATTGATATATGTGTACGGTTATCGGTAAGAACCAAAGAAAGCAAATCCAGTCATGCTAGAGAATAGGATTCAATGAAAATGCATTTCAAAGAGCATCATGCAGTCACATCTGCCTTTGATGCAGTGCTCAGAAAAGAGTATTACACATCTGTTCCCAGAATGCAGTACCCCTTGCATGTTTGTCACTAGCTAGTCTGCTCACAAAATGAGCTGAACAAAATGGGGTAAGTGGAAACAGCAGTTTTCTTCAGATATCTAAGTGCACACATTCTAGCTTTAATGAGAGGAATGCCTTGATAAAGTTAAAACAAACATCAGCAATAACAAAACAGAATTTTAAGAGGTAGACACTTACCATTTTAAGCAGCAGCACTGTTATTAAATACAACAGTCAGTGGTTATTTTATAGTTCAAATATCTCATAAAACCTGATAAGGCTCTTCTAACCAGATTCTGTATGGAGCACAAGGGCATCAATCACATGTTAAACTCTGTGGCACAGGGAGCTTTTAGTATTGCATAGTCAAACTGCTGTTTTATGCCTCTTATAAAGTCTAAGACAACTGTTAAATAGTGGAGTGTGGACTCTGAGGATGTGAAATTGGGGAACATGCAGGGTAGCTTCTTAACTGGTGGTGTTTCATTTTTAAGATCCTGGCAAGGGGTGTGGTCGGCGTGAGCGTGAAAGTATGGCAAGATATTCGCCTCCCCACACCCCAGCCCTGTAGGTGGCGAAAGTGCAATTTTACGTTATATGGTTGCAACGAACCCAAGAAGAGGAAGAAGCAATAGTGTGTATGTGAGTGTGTACGCTAAAACGCAAACCTAACTGATTTAGGGAATAGTACGGCTTGTCGGTCTTCTGTAGGTAATATATTGTACTTAAGTCAACAGTCACAATGAAAGATGTCACTGGATACCTCAAGCAACAACAAAGCAAGAGCCCGACGCCAGAAATGGCAACGGAATGGCATACATTGGAGGATCTATATAACAGAAAGTAAGAGAAATTGTTCATCAACTCAGTCTAGTATCAACGCCTGTACGGCGAAACCTCAGCTGAGTCATTTAGCCGGTTAGCAACATAGCTAACCCGCACCAACTTGTTAAAGTGGTCCTTTTCAGCCAATTTTATGCGCTATTTCGAGTATAATTACGTTTTCCACTGTGGTGTTCATGTACTATTAATGTCAGAATGTAGAATATTATATGTGAAGTTGATCGATTGCGCAAAACAGGCAGGCTAAAATTAGCTTTTATGTTAGCAAGCTAGCTGACTGGCTCTGTAGGTTGCTGTCTAACTTAGCCAGCCTGCAGAGCAAATAAACTCTGACATTATGTTTCATGACTGATTCAAATTACAATATACTGTAATAGATATATAATATGATGTAGATATCTGTCTTAAGAAGTTGTCTGATTACTGATGTAGTGCTTTTGTAGTCATATGGGAGCACACGATGCAGTTTTATGCCCTGTCAAATAGACGCTGCTGTTTTGCTGGAGAGTTTCAAGAGGGTTAGATAACGTAATAGCTTTAACTACCCTCACAAAGTTAATTTTTTAAGAAAAATACTAATCGTTCCTTGTTGTCTTTTCTTGCTGTGTTAAAATGATTAGGTTATGGCATCAGCTGACGCTGAAATTGACAGACTTTGTGCAGGATCCCTACTTTTCTGCAGGCGATGGTCTCATTCAGGTGAGTAACCTTATTAACCACTCTCATGAAGTAACTAATTAACTCATGTTGTCTTTCAATAGTCTGTCATATCTAAAAGCATCTCCACATTTTTCCTCAGCTGTATGAAAACTTCCTCAGTGACTTTGAACACAGGTGAGTTTACCGGATTGTGTTGTGATTAGCAGATGATGCGTATTTACTCAAGATTTTTTCCTCAAAGACCAGACTTATATTCTTGGGAACTATTTGTGTATAGGGATGAATTGTAGTTTCGCTGCAGCCAGCTACATCAGACCTAAGTCATCTCCCTCTCTTTTTTTCCCTGTGTTTGGTAGAATCAACCCACTTTCCCTAGTGGAAATCATCCTCCATGTTGCCAGACAAATGTCAGGTATTCCACATATACAATTTCTTTAGATATGAGAATGCTTTTTGTTTCTTTGTCTTCTCTATCTCTCTTTCCCAGTATTTGCCATCAGTTCTTTACAGCTGCATCAAAACTTACACTCAGAATGTTGTTATTTGCGATATTGAGTAGTGCAAAGATGCATAAATAACTTCAGTAATTTTGCATCCACAGATCCCAATACTGCCATCAGCTTCCTTGAGAAAACAAAAGAAAAGGTAATTCTCTGACTAACACTCTCCAACAAATTAAGCGTGGAGAAAGGGATGCATACTCTGACACAACGTTTTCATTTGAACCCAAGGTGAAAGCCAGTGATGAGGCAGTTATCCTGTGCAAAACTGCAATTGGCAGTCTCAAGCTAGACATCAACGACCTTCCTGCCACAAAGGTAAAGCCATGTGATTCAAAACAATACTTGTTTCTTGAGTCAAGTGTTATTTGTTTGATTTGTGCATTGACATTAATGGTTTCATATAATGGTTGCTGACTGTCGATGTGGTAACCAAACCATTCTGTAGAAACTAATTGAAGAAGTGGAAGAGATGCTGAACAACCTTCCAGGTGTGACGTCGGTTCACGGACGTTTTTACGATCTATCAAGCAAATACTACCGCATCATCGGAAACCATGCTCTTTACTATAAGGATGCCCTGAGATACTTGGGCTGTGTGGATGTCAAAGATTTGCCAGGTGATGACCATGTTGTTGAATGTAGGTTTTGTTATATAGTTTACAGTTTGGCATCCAGTCACCTATTCTGCAAAAATGGCAACAAAGTCAACGATCTTTGTGGATCCTTGTGTATATGAAAAATGACTGCCTTACAAACACAACACATGGCTTATGCCAGTTAAATTATCTTCTGTGTGTGACAGAGAGAGAGAGTTCTCTTTTTTTTTCTGACAGATATTTGTTGATCATGTGTCACTAAATTGAGTGTGTCTGTGTGTGTGCATGTGCATGTTTACGTAATAACAGAGGCAGAACAGCAGGAGAGGGCCTTCACATTAGGACTGGCTGGTCTACTGGGAGAAGGGGTGTATAATTTTGGAGAGCTGGTGAGTGACTGGCTGTAGCTTGACTGACGATTGAAGACTTTGTCTATCATACATTAGAGGAAACGTTTTAAATTATCTAACATCATTTGTTTTAAAGCTAATGCATCCAGTGCTGGAGTCCCTGAGAAACACAGATAAGCAGTGGCTGATTGATACGCTGTATGCTTTCAATGCGGGAAATGTGGAGAAGTTCCAAGCCTTCAAGTCTGCCTGGGGCCAACAGGTAAAACAGGGAGTTGCCTTAGCTATACTTCACAGTGTCACTAGAGCAAATAGAAAATGGACTTAAACTGGGATCTGATGAGAACTTTGGTGATCATAAACTAATATTGACTTTGTTTACTTGTTCATGGATAAAAACATGTTGTGTGTGTGTTTTCTAACAGCCAGACCTAGCAGCTCAAGAAGCCAGACTTATGCAGAAGATACAGCTTCTGTGTGTGATGGAGGTAAAATCTCTTGAATTTCTGTGTAATTTGCTTTCAGTTTTATGTTGATCAACGTATGTTGTTCAACTTCATTGACATTTTCTTTAAAGACAAGTCTTCAGGTTGCTGGTGCTTGTAGTGGATAGTTGCAATATTAGCCTTAATGTGCACTCTAAAGGCCCCCTCTAAAGTGCAGAGGTGCACACTGGGAGATCATTTTGCAGTTGGCAAATTATTTACATTTAAAAGAAAATACTGTATTTACCCTCATTTATTTTTCAACAGCAGCTATGAATAACAACAACAGACACTGATTACAGGAATATCAGTGTATAATTACTTGAGTGAATGGTTTGAACCGTGCACACTTGACTGTGCCTTACCTCAGTAACTTTTGAAAGAATAAGCTTAATTCAGGCTAATGCAAACAACTTGTGAGTGAGTGAGAAGGAGCAAACTTCAAATATTTATATAAACAGTAGCTTTTATATAATTTAAACAGTGCATAACTGTAAATTTTCACTTTGAGATAAAATACTTTCACATCAAAGCTAAGAAACATAGGCTTTTACTATGATAAAAAAAGAAAATAGACTTTAAGCAAGAAACAAGTTCTGTGCAGGAAACAGTTTCACAGCCACAGCCAGTGAAAATAAACAAGTTCATTAAGCCAGCACCAGAATGAGACTTTCAGTCAGGTGGGAAGTGGCTTGTAATCAAGAACTGTATTGGGGGTAACAGAGCTGTGTGAGAAGCTAGATTTGAAAATTTTCACTAAAAGACTGTTGCTCTTTTAACAGATGACTTTTACAAGACCTGCAAATAATAGGCAGCTAACCTTCCAGGAAATTGCCCGGAGTGCCAAAATCCCAGTGAATGAGGTGAGTTATAGTCACATGGAAATCTTCACTGAAGGCAGTTTGTATGTTCTGCATTAAGTGGTGGTGTAATTTGTTTGTTTGTTTTTTGACCAATTTTCTGTCTGCCTCTTTTTCTGACCTCAGGTTGAGCTCCTGGTGATGAAAGCTCTCTCGGTAGGTCTGATTAAAGGCAGCATCGACGAGGTGGACCAGAAAGTCCAGATGACCTGGGTGCAACCCCGTGTACTGGACTTACAGCAGGTAGCAACACACATCCCATTATCTGCCTCCTAATGTGTGAGATTAAGACATGCTATAGCTATGCTAAAATGTTACCATAGAGCTCCTCATTAATCAGTCTGTATAACCCACCTGTTCCTTTATCCAGATTAAGGGCATGAAGGAGCGTCTGGACCTGTGGTGTGGAGATGTGAGGAACATGGCGTTGCTGGTGGAACAACAAGCCCAGGACATTTTAACTTAAATCCCACTTACTGCTCACAACTCGCCTCTCTCGTTTGAACCTCAGCACACCTGTTTTTGTTAAGGGTTTTTTTTTTTTCAGTTTTGTTTGGGGTTTTTTTTTTTTTTTGTATGTAGGGACTGATATGGTAAAAGTGAAAAGAGGTTACAGAAACCTTCCCAAGTCTGTATGTGTACTACTTGTTATTGTCTCACTTGATTTCATTAAAAAACCTTTAAACAATGTCTTATGGTGTGTGTGCAAATGTATTTTGATGTTTACATACATGCTTCAGTATTCAAGTGGTAAGTAATATTTTTCAGGGTAGTCATTTCTACATTTAAGGAGACATTTTTTCCCATGAGAAGGGAAAACAAACCGAAAGAGCTATGCATGAAATCAGTGCTTCTGGATTGACTCAAAAACATGAAAACATGATTACATGTTTCATCATTCCCATAGATGAGCAGTATCACTCAAGTGAATTGAGAAAATACGAGGAAGGCATTTTCAGAGGTATATCCGTTTATTTGACAGTAATTAAACAGGTTCCGTTTGGTAGGAATGCGCGCGGACAGACATTGCGCAGGTTTGAGTTATTGTCGTTTCTTGTAGTCTTCTAAGTGTGCCAGCACCCAACCGGAAGGCCCCAAGACTGTGACGAACATGGTCACCATCACAAAGGCTTGCTCCTGCACAGAGACGATATGACATACATTTTGCTTAGATCTAAAGTAGAAATGGGGAAGTAGGCTAATACTATGTTACTAAAACGCAATTAATTTTTTCTCTTATATTTTACGACAGAGTGATGCCCTTGATTAGTTTGTCTATTACAAGGCTCGTGTCTTTTAAGTTGCAAGCTATTCTCATTCTGGAACCGTTAGTGTGCTTAATGTAGGGTACGTTCATCTTAAAAATGTATTGCAGTTTTACGTAAATGTTAAAAAAAGTAATGTGTAAACTCTATGATATAGCATTTCAGAAAATTTCAGGCGAATACCTGTTAAATCTTTTGGTTGCTAACGTTTAACTTTACAAGGTCAGACTGCTGGCAAAGTATCAAATTCCTCTTAGGCGAGACTACACAATGCCTTCTCAGTGGATACAGCAAAAACTATCAGCGTCCAATATTTTAACCATTAATATCGCTCAAAAATGTTTGAGCATAGGAATAGATACATTTTTTTACATTGCTCATCTTCAACAACACCGTCGTAGCCTACGTGAAGAAGGTAGCCAAGTCAATGGCGATAATCGCAACTATATGGTCTAACTTTACTTAACATGATCAACTGTAAGAGAGCTGAACAATTCAATCATTCCTAAAGAATAAAAACTGTAAATGATAGCTGACTTCGACAAAAATTTTCATTATTTTATTTATATATTTCTTTATTTAGTTTGTTAGAGTTTTTTTCACAGTCTGTTGCAACCTTCCCTAAATCAGCCAAGTGCGCAACACCTCATATTCCATTCTAGTAAGTACTTACCCCTGTTGTCACTACATGTTTTGCTGGTTTGGCCGAAATATTGGCTCTGGGGACTATCTGATGGCTCAGTGTACCCCTCAGAAGATTAAGAGAACGAACTAGTCCCGACATTCTCGTCTTTGGATATAGATTATCGGTTAGATATCCGTAAATTCAAAAATGCGCCACTGCGCTCTGTTGAAGGAGTGTGGATGGAGTATGACCCTCTGAATGTTGTTGTACACCTGCCAAGTGCTATTTGAGGTCAAGATTAAAAATGTCTGCGTATACCAATCTGATTCGTCCGCTATAACGTTCCCATGTTTAATTGGCCGTCAGTGTCTGGGTAGTACCGTAGGTTCAACGAAAAGTCAGCAAGCGCACTTTCAGTTTGGCTGTCCTCGTTTCACTTTTTAACTCTAGCCCACCCGAGGCGGAGGAGGTGTTGTAGTCTAAGATAAGGGTAATACTTAGCCTGTTATTTTGTTTGTATAGTTCTGTCTCTCTCTCTCTGACTTTCATAGTGGGAGAATGCACCTTTTTAGCAAATATTATGTTTTGTGAGTAAAGATAACTACATAGTTTTAAAGTTGAGTTGTGTATTTAAAGAAGGAGACCACACTGTTAGCTACTGCAAAAAGTCTAAACGGTTCAAATTCATCTCATTTAAAAATGCAAAAAGTGTATCCAAAACAACTTTGCGCAGATAAATCTAGTACCCCAAACGCGCCTTAACATAGTCTTTCAAATAGCTTTCCGACTAAATGACTAAACTCTGACCATTAGATGGCGCGTTAGATGCAATTCAAACAGATGCTTGCATCAATGAAGGGAACACTCGAGAAATGAGAAATAGAAATCATATTAAAATAGCGTTTGAAATAGATACTGAAAAAAACGGACAGCACCATGTGAAGCAATTGACATAGAAATCTGGTGTCCAAAGTGCTTGTTTCCCTTAGAGAAGGGTTCTGATGGTTCTCTTATGGTGTGGGTCATGTTTTTCTTGCCACATTATTGATCCAGGGTGGGATAGGCTCCAGCACCCTCCACAACCCCAATTAGGATAAGCGGCTCAGAAAGTGAGTGAGTGAGTCAGTGAGTATTGATCCAGGGCGCGTGGTGGCACAGTGGGTAGGTGTGAATGAGTGTGTGAATGTATTTGTCTGTGTGTCTGCCCTGCGATGGACTGGCGACCCGTCCAGGGTGCTTCCCTGCCTTTCACCCAATGAATGCTGGGATAGGCTCCAACACCCCCCGCAAGCCCTAATTAGGATAACCAGCTTAGATAGGGAGTGAGCAAGTGAGTACTGATCCACTAAGAGGGCAAAATAAATAGAAATGCATATAAAATCATTACAGATGATCACTCCTCACATGCTATGATGGAACACTCTTGTCGTGATGGGTTGGGTTCTTTCACAATGACACTGTAACCCCTCCACAGGTCACTAATGAGCGTCAGGACCGAGTCAAAAACATAAACCATATGTTAGGACACACCTCAGTCATCAGATCTCAACCCAGTTCAACATTTACAGGAGATTCTCAAACAGCCTTTTTTAGCACCGTGAAAAAGTCTGGTTTTTTTTCTAATGGAAGAACAGTGTTGTATCCCTCTAACAGAGTTCCAAACACTTGCAGGATCTATGCAAGGGTGCACTGAATCTGTTTTAGCGGCTCATAGTAACCCCATGCTGATTAAGACACAACTCATCTGTGTTTCCTTTGTTATGGCTGTTATCTGTACTATCACTGGGCAAATATGGAAAATAGCTATTTCTGTTTATCACATCACATTGCATAAAGCCATGTGATTTTCCACTGATGGAAAAATCACAATGAATCTTTCATGCTTGTGTATAAAAACTTTGATTGTTCACAGGCTAAGAAAGCATCTAGGGTCACATCAACATAAACATGCAAAGTTTAATAGTTAGCACAGCTACGATTAGTTTTAGCCCGTACAGCATCAATGTTACAAAAAATGATAAAAGCAAGAATATTTCTTATAGTCAACCCTATTTTTGTAAGACATGAGCTTAGAAATGAATGAGGAACAATGCAGAGGAAGTGTCATCTAAACACACACACATACACACACATAAAAACAAGGAAATCCTGAAGCAGAAACCTTTGAGACACATTGCTAGCAGAGAGTCAGTACTGGTCTCTGAATCTTCCTGAGTTATTAACCAGCCAACAGCCTGCATTCCATAATGCGTTTGTATGGTGGCCAATAAAGAAAAAACTTGGCAGAAAGACAGCTTTCCAGAATGAAAAACCCATAGGGGTGAAGTGTTCGCAGCCATTTTACAGCGGACAGACCGCGCGCTGGCCTCATGTGACCTAAAACATTTGATTCACAGCTGCCAGACGCCTGAGACAACGAGAGGAAGAGTATGGGAGTGGATGAGCCCCCACATACATTCCACTTTTTATTCGTCTGACAGCTGTGAAGGGCGTTCAGGGACTCAGGCGTTTAGTCTCCCCCACACATGCAAATAAGATCAGGAACTTGATCTTTGAATCAGGCCATACCATTGCACGTTCATAGGGGTTTTCCAGCAGTCCATGTATTGATTTAACCATAGTTTCGTGAATGTGAGGTATTCAAGAGTCCTGGGAGAAGACTTTAGGTCAACTTTGCTGAGAGGAACAACACACACTGACAAATATAGAAAAAGAAAAATTCTGGTTGGATCAGATACTCATTTCAAACATTCTTTTTTTCAAACTTTATTAAACAACACATTTGATATACATGAGATTAGAAAATCGATATGACATGAACAGATCCATGAAAAAAGTATTAAATGATACACAGAGGGCTTACCACAACGACAACAAGAAGTAAAAACCTTGAAAAAAAAAGTTACGGACACATACAGCACTTCTACTCAAAATAATGAATCAGGACATTTTCCGCTGCAAACATTCTTCTTGGTTTTCTGACATCCATCGACCTCAACTTTTCAAACCCTTAAGCAAAACACAGAGGCACAAAACATGACCAACAAAAACACATGACCAACATTACAATAAATAAATAATACATAAATAAATGTATGTGTATAATAACATATTATAAGGCTGGATAGTACGTACCTTTGATAATTGTGTACCAGCTACTCAGACCTGATTTGTTAATGTTGTCCTCACTGTCAGGTATGTATCTTCTGCCATCTGGAAGTGATTAGAAACTAAGTCAATGACACTGTAATACCTCACTTCCACAGTTGTGGTTAAAAGATTGCATTACATGACAAAATATAGTTGAGATCATCCTATTATTTCAATGAAGTCTGAATAAAGACTCACATTTCCCTTTGAGGTACAGCATCGACTGTGGGCCCCAATTATTTGGTAATGTACTCTGTTGTAATAGTGTCAAAATTTGCACATGACAAAATGGTGAAACAGCGCAATCATAAGATTATATTTTTACACTTGCAAACAGTAGAAACATCTTACCTTCTGTGCGCAGTGTGACTCCAGAACCAAGAAAACCACTACGACAGAACATGTCCACATGACAGTTATTCTGGTGCTCTGTAAACAAAACAAAATGATATGTCATACAGATCGTTTTTTAAAGAAAATCCAAAGATTTAACATATGCACAAAACTCCATACGCTATGTTTACCATGTTTGTCTTTTATACAGAGAAACCGTGCCATCTGGTCTTACCAATGTTGTTTTGCCCCTTTTATTTCCACCACTAACAACAGGAACCCCTGTTCGATACTACCCCCTGTGCGAGACATCTCTTGCTTTGTACCTTGTGTCCTATCATGGGAAAGCCACCTATATTAGACTGAACACAAACGCTGACGTCAAGGACACAACAGCGGTGAAGAAGATCAATAGCCTGATGTTTTGCCCAACACCTGTGTCTTTTAAGTCAAGGCAAAAAATTTGGGGTTTTTTTTAGAACATTTCTAAATTATGATCCATGTAGCTGGACCTATCTTGGTGAATGATTTCAACTGATTTTCTGGTGGTTTGTTTTGCAGATGGTGAATTCAAATGATTTCAACTGATTTTCTGGTGGTTTGTTTTGCAGATGGTGGATTCAAAGCAAAATTCTGTTTGCAGGGAATCTGAGTCACCCATGAGCTTAGATATAAAATATATATTAAATTAGCAGGTAACTCACATGCTCTAAAACAGTGACCCAGGTACTAGCAGCAGAAAAATAAAAGTCTAAATAACCAAGCTAAAAGAATAAAATAAAAAAAAAAAAGAAATCTCCAACCAAATAATATCTCATGTATTCCTAAGAAAATGAGCAGACAAAGATCACGTTTTCCCGCTTTAATGTTTCACTGACTCCTCAGCACTGGCTTTTAAAACAGGAATTCAAATGGCAAAAATCTTAGTGCCAGATTTATAACAGAGAAATGAATGAATTTTTTTATAAATGAATCTCGGCACAGCAAGCAAATATGTAAATAATACAGACCAAAGAGGACAGTGAGACAGGGAATCAACTGACAACATTCACAGTAACAATGCTTTTTTGGGCGTAGCTTTCAGACCAGAATGAACAAAATCAGTTCCTAAATGCTGAGACATTTAAAAGAAACACTCGTTTAAATAATGAATTGTTCCAATTAAAAAAAAAATCTTTTAAACAATAATTTAAATAATGAAATTGAAAAGACCATTAAGTATTTCTAATACACCATAAATATTTCCAGTGGTCACAGATGGTCATCATCTCCATCAGAAGATCAAATCTTGTCAGGGAGCTGAATGAGTTGACTTTTTTTTTTCCCCCCGCAAGCTACACCTGCACGCAGCTGGATTTGAATATTGACCGCACAATTTGCGTCAAGCACTGGCCAAACTCCTCCAAAATCATTCTCTCAGCTTGAGACAAAGTGTACCCTTCCTTCTCTGCCTCCTCAGCTTGCGCAAGAAGGCAGCCGCATGTGGCTTCCACCACGTCGGCCGTGATGCACTTCAGAGGACACCTATCAACACAGAAACACATGATGACTGAAACCAAACAAAACACTCCGCCACTAATGTCTGCTTCCAGTTCAACCACAACCAACCAAGTAAAAAAAAAAAAATGTGACCATGAAAAATCTAATGACAATTTTACAGCAAGTGACATTTATATGAGGACAATTAGATGACCAGATGATTTTTTTTTTTTTTTTTAAGAATGATCATCTAATTGTCATCACCATAACAAACAGAAGTTACATTTTCACAGCAGATGGCATCTGTTTACAAGCATACTTAAACAAAATCGATTTTGCCCACCTAATGCTCCATGCCAAATCATTAAATTTATTTCATGTTCCGAGTGATAAGTAACCTCTTTGTGTACAAATAAGGTTAAGCAACACCAGAGAACATTCCTGTCTTTAACCTCCTGAATCTTCTAGTGGTTTACATGGAGCATTTACAATGCCTTAGGCACCCTTTTCAGACAGGAAATGTAAAAAACAACATGCATGAATGAACAAATTATTTTCATGGTTAAGTAAGATGAACAGGCACTGGGGTGGCACAGTGGATAGGACGCCAGCCAACCAAGTTTGTGTCCCGGTATCTTGGCTGGGCGTCCACAGGGAGGCACGGCTGCCAGCATTCACAGGTGGGAAGCCAGTGGGGGATCGTCTCCCTGTGGTCGTAATAGTGATTCCCACTAGTTTGTCAGGGGCGCTAGATTAGTGGTGGCCAGATCAGGGGAGCACGACTCAGCTTCCTGAGAAAGTCCTCCATAGTCTGGTGAAAAGAGGTGTTTGGTGACTTTTCGTGTAGTGGAGGATGCATGTGCTCTTCCTCACCTTCCACAGCCTTCATCGGAGATGTACAAGCAACAGGGAATAGAGACACCAGGGGGACTGGACATGACTAAAAAAAAAGGGGGGGGGGATAAACGATGGAAAAAAAAACCCCACAGTAAAAAGTAAGATGGACTCACTTGCTCTTCTGAGTGTCGGCCTTCTTGCAGTAAGTGGTGTTTGGACTGTCCCAATCCGTGGCTCTTTTCCCAGGACTCTGCTCATAGTTAAGGCAGCCAACACATTTACAGGCCGAAGAGCACATGATTTTAGCCTGCACAGTATTCAAAGCCATGGATGAGTTACCAGCTGTGGATTTTTTCACAGTTTAAATGGATTATACATGCAATGACATAAGGAAAAAACCAAGGGCCACGGATTCAACAGCAGCCTTTCACGTCTGTGGCAACGCCTATGTTTAGACACAGTATGTGTGTGGAGTTACACAGGGTCCTGTTATGTCACCTCGTAGCACTCGCAGTAGTTTTTTAGACAGCTTGACCGTTTGCAGTTACATCCTTTGTTGTGGCGAACTTTCAGGTCTTCAAGTCTGCCGTTGCCAATCTTTGGTCGAAAGGCCTCAGGATTTCGGTCAAGATAGACCTTTGAAAGGAGAAGAAAAGTGATGTGAAAAACAATGAATATGACAACAGAAATTCACTCAGTGAACTTAGTTCTGCTACAGGATTTGGTAAACATATTCACAAGAATACACAATATTGTTTGAGCAGCTCAAACTTGAGATTTTATGTTAATGAAAAACCTTAATGGCCTTGTATCTCTCTGTGTCATGCTCCGCATTATTGTAGCAGTTTACACAGTTGCAGTTGCTGCAGACTTCTCCATTAGCAAAGCAGTCACAATATCTGGAAGACAGTCAGAGGACAGTCAGGGCATGGCCGAGTACTGTATAAAGTTGAGCAACAACTGCTGGACCGCTTTCTTTCTACTGTATTTTTAGTAATTGCAAAGAGTGTGTGTGGTCCATGTTTGCAAGAATGACCTCAAGAAGGAATTGCCTTGGGTTTGTTGAACTGAATGGTTGTATGTAAGGAGGTAGCTGGAACATTTATGTATTTATGAACTGCATTATTGTGCAATGTAGAAGAACCATAGAAGAAACAATAACATAAGTCAGCCCCAATCTTCAACAAGATCAATGGGCTTTATCAATATTTTTTTTTTTACTGTGTTTATGGTTATTAGCAATTTGACATATATGTTCAGATATATATGCGGTCAGATGTGTTAAGATAGATTACTTACAGTTTAAGACACTGGGATTTAGTGCAGTTGCATGGCTTCCTTAGTCTGTCCAGATAAGATCCACTAAATAAACAGTATTTTTAATTAACGTATTAAATATATCAATAATGCCACAACAGAGAGATGATAATGAATGTGGAGGAGTTTATAGCAATCACTCATACCATGATCTGGATCCTTTTGGAGGACCATCGCTGGCCACGCTCTGAGGATCTGGATTCAGAGGGGAATGTGTCTGATGGAACTAATGAGAGAGCAGAGTTATATCTGAATATGCCACACATTCAAACTATAGCCTCTCCCTCCAAAAGCACTGTCTGAGCATTTGCTGAGCTTGTTGCTTGTTTAGGTTCAGTGTTGCTTAGTGACTTGTCTTGTCACATTCAGATGAATGTGTTTCACAAACTTACTTTACGGCACAAAGACAGCTCTTCACACACTTCAGTACCTGTGAGACATACTGCCCTGATACCAGGTTGAAGGCCAAGCCAGAACTGTACAAAGGTGGAGGAATTAAAGGGGAGGGGTGTATGTAGGACTGGCCGGGCTGGATGGATGAGAAACCCAAAGAGGTTAAGTATGGTCCTCCTTCCAAACCCTGCCCGGGTCCAGGCGAAGGCACTGGCCTTTTTTGGCGTGAGCTGAGTGGCTGACCGATATCTAGTAGCAGGCAAGAGCAGAGAAACAAAAAAGACTAGGCACAAGACAACACCAGGAAGACAAACCCAGATAAGGAAAACTGCACATGAGAATTAGACCACAGGTACACAGTTAGTGTTCAGTTAGAGTTACAGATAGTAGCAGCTAAAAACGTGCATAAGTGCAAACTTTTTTTTTTGGTCAAAACATCTCTGGAGCTAGACTAGCGCTTTTTCTCTGGAAGGATATTTTGAGCATGGAGAAACTGTGACTTATGCCAACTCTTTGACATGGGTCCCTGACCTTCTAAATGTGGGCGGCCATGTTCGGGCATGTTTCCCTGGGAAGAGGTGACGTGCTGACTAAGAACCATATGTCCTTCACCGTTCGTATTACACAGAACCTGCATAAAGAATCACAGATTAAGAGTGCATATCAAACACAGCACAAAACTCACAAAAGCCTAACCTAATAGTTTACTTAGTTCATACTACACACAACCTGCATAAGGAGTTGCAGATTAAGAATGACTATCGAACACAGCACAGAACTCCTTCTGAGTTAACAGTTTATGTATTTTGGGACAAAAACAGAATTTGTCTTCACTGAGATGAATTGCAGATCTTGTAAATGAAATAAAATGATTCATTACCTGACAGTAGTTGGGAGTCTGAAGAGCATGTTTCTCCCCCATGTGGTCAAAGGGTGGCAGAAAAACAGCAAGAGGAGTGTTTGCCTAATCCAGGATGTACATAAATGGTTTGTGGAATATGTTTTTTTTTTTATTTTTAAAGAAACGTTCATTAAAATCATGTTTTCATGGAATACTTAGGAACAAATATAACTAATTTAAGAAATGTAAAGATATAATCATTACAAGATATACACATACATACATACACATACACACACACACACACACATTTGTATACTTTAAGGGTCTTACAGGTGGGCACAGGTCCCATTGACCATGGTGTCTAAATTCAGCAGGAGACTCTTGCGTATAGGCCTCTTTTGTGTATTCTTCTGTATTTTCTGAGCTTATGCTAGCAACAGCATTACAAATTTCACTCTAAGGAAAAAGTAACATAGCTGAAGACAATTAAGATTATTCTTTGGATTAAAGTGATTACATTATCTTAACACAATTACTGTGGAAAAAAACTGGCTAAAATACTGACCAAACTGGCTTTGGTGCTTAAACATAAATGAAACAAAATTAGTGCTGAATAGACATGTTATAGACATGTAAAGCCCTTTGAGACTATAAATAGTGATATTGGACTCTAAATAAACTTGTATCATTATTATTATTATTATTATTATAAAATATTTGAATTCAGCTGAAGTGAGAGGCCTACATTACTTTAGATTTAATGTTTCCAGGGAAGATCACTCGCCAGCAATAATCATAAAAGAAATCGTCAAATCGTATTTCTTTTAAGTTAGCTGAACACATCGCCAATACATGCAATGTTTTTTTCACAGACACTTACGGATAACATGCCACCGCGGACTGTCGCCTCTGGTGTCCATGAACTACTAACGGAACTGTGACAAGTGTTGTTAACAAGGCTTGACATGGGATTTAGGAGATAGGTACTTGACGGAGGTAGAAAATAATCAGGGTAGTGTGCAGAAGGGAACTGAGTCAGTGTGGATGAAGGATCGCATGACAACGGGCAGCAGAATGTGAAACTGGTACCGTCATTATCCTCCCGGTAAGATTCGCCCGTACCAATATGTCGCACTCCATCTCCACGTGAAAAATGAGGCAGTGCTCGGTTGTCAGACATTTGAACTGAATCTGAGTGGAAGTTTTCGCTGAAGGGATTTGGCATCTCTTTAAGGATGGCATGGCCCACATTAGGACTGATAACAGGTGCCTCGCTCAAAGATCCACGGTAAGTATAGTCGAGGCTCTCAGGGTCATTCATCGTAAACTTTCTGACGAACAGATTAGAAATAAAAATTCAGGTGTTAACTGTGAGAATTTAATATAGAGGTCGACGAACTGACACTCTCCTCGTCTCCGTGACACTCAGGACGGTGATCGGTGAACTCAGTTTATTGTTACAACTACAGTAAGGTAATTAGCTAGCTAACCACAGGTACAAAATTACCTCATAATGTCCCGTTCGGAAAGCTGGAAAATGTAGCTATGTAATATTAGCTAATCAAATTTAACTTAACATCAGGGCGACGTGGATTACCTTAAAAACACGACTATTTGTTTAACGTTGAGAAGTATTGTGGTTCGTGAGATACCTTAATGGTCTGGTAGTCTGCGGGTTAGGGTATATCGTTAGTTGAGGGTAAAGATACACAAACAGCTGACGCGTAATCAGCCTCGTGAAGAGCGTGTGCGTGTAAATGTGGGTGGCGTTCAACGTTTAATTAAAACGATTGTATTTGCCCTTGTTACCTCTGAGATTACGATGGGAACCCCTTTTCACGAAGTTTGGTTGGAATAGAACAGTGTTTGCATCCAAATTCCATAGTGGCCAACCTTATTTTTTTACTCGCATAAGAAACTGGGAAGCAGGAAATTAATATGTTCAAATTGTTCACCGAGAAACGGACAGTGACTGAGGTTCTTACGTAGTCTTTTTTTTTTAAGGAAAAAAGGTTTGTCTAAATCTGTAGGTTGGTTGGCAATAAATTTGATTTTCGAATTTACCTTACTGATAAAGTCATACTAACGCATTCACACATTGCTCAGTAGTCTATATTTACACTTTTTATTTTTATGTAATATTAACGAAATCATCGTGTTTACATGTAAATCATACAGATATTATGATACATCGTCAGTCACGGCGATCATGTTCACCGCGACTAAATTCCTCCAATGTAAAATTTGACGTGACTGTGGCGCTAGATGGGGTTGCAGCGTTTACGTCGTAGTACACTGACAAACACACTTCCTCAGTTTCATTCAAACTGAAATATGTATTTTACAGATAAACCAGAACTCCTAATTTTGTCTGGTACTAAATGAGTTTCGAGGTCTATTTGCATGTTTACCTGGCCCTCTAAGATATTATATGATTTGATGAAATTTTCATGTAAGACTCTCATCTTCGTAAGCGACAGCGCATTGGGATAATGGTGTCCTGTTGTAATGGTCAGAAATCAGTCAAGAATCGCTGAAGTCAAAAGAATGGTTTGTAATGTTGTGAACACGTAACCAATGTATCACAGTCTTAACTATGTAACTCGTATCGCGGCTGTCACGCTCAGATTAAAGTTTTGGTAATAGGGTCCATACTGTTAAAGCTATGGTTATGAAACTAACCACGCCTCTTCACAGCTAAATGCGATTCCATGGGGCATTAATGTGAGGTCTTAAAAGTGTTTGTACGAGTTTTCAAGGTGGCTCAGCATAGGACGATCAAGACGGAGTAATGGTGCTCCATTTCAGCAAGTGTCGCTCGGTGCTGATCACTGGGGCTAGCCGAGGTTTAGGCTTGCAGATGGTAAAACAGTTGGTTGAAACAACAGAAAGGCCCGAGAAGATCATAGCAACTGCCCGCAATCCTTCGGCTGCACAGGTATTTCGACTGTGTGTGTGTGCGTGCGCGCGGTTTATATCAACAAATGAAAATTTTACGAGCAAGAGTTCCTGTGTAACAGCCATTTTTGATCTAATTAGCATACATTTGCCTGATTCCAGGAGCTCCTAGAACTTTCCAAGTCCCATGCAGGGATTCATGTCGTACCACTCGGTAAGGTTTTTAAATTTTAAGACATATTAGTGTAGTGAAACGTGAAACAGGACATAACGCGATGCGAGTGTGTTCTCTGCTACGTGGGAAATACATTCTAGCGGGTCATGCTCTGTTTAGCCAGACAGTAATGGCCGTTCGTTGAAAGTAATGGTGCACAAATATCTGCCTAACTGCTGACTGTAACTATTTTCTGGACTAGTGGTGGACAAAAAAACTCATCAGACCTATTGTTTGTTGTTCTCCAAAGCTCGGTGCCCTAGTTAAGATGTATCTCCTGACAGCATTTGCTTTCTTACGAAAATGTTTTGAAGGATAAGTTTTGACAATTTAGATGGCCTATACTTTCATCAAATGCAATGCCACAGCACAGATACATAGAAAAATGGTAAAGAAATCACTTGAGTAACAGGAAAGCTAAGTCCATTTTAAAGAGATAAAATTTAAGAAATAAAATTAAAACGATTACATGAACATTTAAAAAAGACTACTTAAACTAACGGTTTGAAGAGTATGGTTCTGAAACCTTGTAAATTTGGCTATACAAGTGACCCAGCAGATGGGGTGCAAGAGCACAGGAGTCAAATCTAAAGCTTTCAGGGCACTGCTTAACACTAAATGAAAACAGTAATATGCTCAAATAATATGCTGTTCTGATTGACACACATTTGCCTCTTTCCAATGAAAGGTTTAACTATAAGAATTCCAAAATGTTAAATGAATAATCTGGTTCATGATATACATATTATGATTCCTCAAGAATAAATGATTGGTATAATTATTCTGAGTGTGGTCTAATGCAAATACCCAAAATAAATCAAAATACTAACTTGTATTGCATTCATGCATTTTATTGTGTAAAGCTAGGTTGATCAACCAAAACACTGTGGCTGTCATGTATAAGGATTATGAATAAATTTGTCTATTGTTTATTAAAGTGCACATGAAATTGATCATGATATCTAATTTTTATCAGATGTAGTGAGTGAAGCCAGCATAGATGCAGCATCACAAGAGGTGGCATCCATCGTGGGTGCAGATGGGCTGAACTGCCTCATAAACAATGCAGCCATCAACATCTCGTCTGACCTCAAGACAGTGACTCGTGATACCATGATGAAAACCTTTGAGAGTAATACAGTAGCTCCTCTCTTTGTCACAAAGGTAATCCAATGTCTATTATGCACTACTTCCTTTGTCTGCACTACCTCCTTTGTCTGTTATTTTCTACTGTGACCTTTTAATGACACCTAAGGTGTCAGCTACAAAATTATATGACACACAGAACAGAACATTAACATTTAGACAGCAGTTAGTATAACTAAAGCACAAAGTTGGCAGTTAATTACAATAACAATCATCCGTGGTTAATACATTCAAAACATTTCTCACATTATCATATGTAAGATTCACAGAGAGTATAACCCTCAGTTTGTCTGAATACAAAACAAGCTTCTCTGTAAATGTATAAACTGATATTTATGTTGAAGAGTCTTGCATATATTTGACATGGGTGACATGACATGAGATGACATATGCCCTTGGCTCTCTCCCAGGTGTTTCTGCCATTGCTACAGACAGCAGCAGCTAAAGGCACCGGGATGGGTGTTCACAGGGCAGCTATCATTAACATCTCTTCCATTCTGGGCTCTGTTCAACTCAATTGGGGAGAGGGAGCAACTTTCAAAAGCTACGCTTACAGGACATCCAAGGTAAGGAAAAACTGAATGGTTTGGTGGATGTTGTCTACTTTTGTTTATTCTGTATTTGGATGCAGTCATTCTATGTCTTTGTTCTTTGTTCACTTGTGTTTGTGTATAGTCTGCCTTGAACATGGTGACTAGGTGCCTGGCCACTGATCTGGAATCAGAGGGAATCCTCTGCATGGCTTTGCACCCAGGTTGGGTACGCACTGACATGGGTGGGGCCATTGTGAGTATCTCAGTCGTCAATGCACAGTGCATAATGCTTTCTTATTAATGATGTGATGTTTTTAATACATGTGTTGTAGGCGTTGTGTTTACATATTTCCTATGTTTCCTCATTAAGGCGCCCTTGAGTCCAGAGGAGAGCATATCATCGGTGCTGTCTGTGATTTCTGCGCTGACAGAAAAACATCACGGAGAGTTTTTGGACTATTCAGGGAACAAATTACCCTGGTGATACATTCATTTATTCGGGTGTGTATGTGTGTGTGAAAGAGAGAGAGAAAAGGAAACGGAGAAATACTGTGTGTGTGTGTGTGTGTGTTAGAGAGCCCAGAAGATTGTGTGACTGGAATAGATTAAACTGGTTGCAATAATAAATATTCATGCAGCCACTCTTTTGCAACCTTCCTGATTTTATATTTTTGCGCCAGAGAAATTGTAAAATCTAAGAGCATGGAAAGAGGATGAATGTGTATTCAAATCATTTTGTAAACCTGTATAATGGCTTTATGTATTTGCTACTGACTTCTAAAATAAACTTTGATTGCTGCCACTGAGGAATTGATATTTTTGATATAACTCGATATTTTTGTATCCCTCAAAAATGCAAATCTCACTTGAATAAAATATAACCAAGAATGAGATGGATCAAATGCCATTTATGAGTTTTATTGTTGCACTGTCCAGCTTGAAGGACTCAATTTGTGAGTTTTCCTTTTAAGAGCAACTGGTGAAGAGAACAACAGAGAATGTAACAAGAAAGAAAGAACAGAAATCGGCTGCATGGTTAAGAATCTTAAGAAGAGCACAATGAGAAGTGGTTGAGGTCACAGCATCTGTAGGCAGAATTACAAACTAAGGCTGACTGATCTCCTCTGAAGCCAGCGACGTAGGCAGGCTATCAAGTGCCCCAATTTCTGTAAGATGAACCATGAAACATTTCATCAGAATAAGAGTAAATTGTAATGTATTTTGGCCCTGTTCCTTATAATAGAAAAACAGACAAAGAAATACATAGACGTAAAGTAAAAGATACTCTAGCTAAGATCTCCAGTTGAAGTATGAGTTATGTACTGCTGGGTAGTACCATTACATCATGAAAGAAACTCACCTTTTAGTTTGAGATAAGATAGGAAGTCTACCACAGTGTGGATTATGTCTTCATCTGCTATCCTTAAAGCTCCTATACAAGTGCAGGAGAAGTGTTAGCTGAGGACTGGATCACACCCCTAAAAAACGTCCACGTTCCACAGCCTTTAACACATGTCCCTTAATCTTTGAGCCCAGAGTTCATCGGGAGCTTACTCTTTGTGTCCACTAGATGGCTCCACTAAGCTATGATATCAGCTACTCACCTGATTTGAAGTCTTCCTCTAGGGGCATCTCCCTCTTTCCTGCCAGACCATGTTTGTCACTTAGGGTCCTATGACTGTCGATGGCATCTGAACCACAAAGTACAGAGTCCACAAATAGTACAGCTGATCCGTTCCAACACCAATGGAACTCTCAATTGGACAAACATACACACACAAACTGCAGCCCTAACTGAAATTCACAGAGCTGCTTGAGACATTCATATGGTCCTACTTGGTTGCATTATCCCTTTGCGATATTTTTTTTTCTTTTTTCAAGCGGTCTTTGGAGCAGCCTGCAGGACTTGAGTCATGGAATTGCTTTTGGGTTTGTTTGTCACACCAATGCAACGCACAAGGCATGGACACAAACACAATGACGTAAAAGAGGTGAACGCAACCAAGAACAGAGAGAACAGAGTATGGAGGTTGGATCTCACAGCATGAGAACTGACAGAGAATGGAAACTGAAGAGAAAGCAGAGAGAGACCCGTCATACTATAGACCCCTAACAAAACTAACATACCCCATGGTTTTTAAGAGTCTGTAGGAGACAATTACTGCTCTTATGCTGTACAGTAAGTCAAGCCTCTCAAACCAGACCCTGTTACATCCTCAGATAACTAGATGCCATCCATTAAAATTAATTTTGTTTCATTATGTAATCATTTCATCAATTATCTGGAGAGGAGGAGTCACCATGTCACAGTGTGGATACATTAGTCACACTAGTTCTTGGATGTCTGGACATAATACACAACATGTGCTGTAGACAACACATGTCAATTGAAAAAAGCCATCTTACTGCACTTTTTGTGCCTTTTTGGAAAATATTTTAAATACTGACAGGTATGCTCAAAGATAAAGTGCTCCAGAGAGGATTTGGCACTTTTTTAGTCTAATGAGTAAAGTCGTCTCACCGTTTGAAGATGAAAAATACCCTAATGTTTACACTGACAGTGTAAATGATGCAATAAGCACAAAGACTGATACATCACTCAGCAATTCCTCTTTTGACTTCAACGACCTGCAGGAGCTATCTTACATTGACCAAGCAGCTCTTCTCTCCCCCTTGCACTGGGAGTATCCTTTATCTGTATTAGGTGATCAATACGACCTGAAACACAATGATGATTTCATTTTACCTGTTCCTCCAAGCTTATGAGTAAATGTAGCCCACAAAAATGCGTTCAAATCATTTCGGTAGAGAGAGCGAGGTTTCCTTATATAGAGACATTCGGTTTTGAATGTCTGAGAACGCCTTATATTAGATTAGAAACGTGCAGAGAGCAGTAAAATGATGCATTCGCTATACTATCGAAAAAGGGACTTCAGGTTTCTCTCAGTATAAAGTGGCATAATAGTGGCAATGAATATAAGTAAAGTATACTGAGTAAAATGAGTGCTTAAATTTTAAGAACGGACAAATCAGACATGTAGAGTAGGTTAAGGTTCATACAAGACATTAGCAGCGAGGTGTAATTTATGTATCTTATGCTAACGGAAGTCATAGAATTTTCGGATAACTCACGAGGACCCAGGAGGTATCCTGCACTGTTAAGAGTCCAGCCTCTCTTCTCTTTTGCCTGTAATAGGAAAAGATGAAGACCGCGTTGTAGAGCACAAATACGCATTCACACACATTCCAGGAATACTATATAGACGTTTTTTTAACATTCAGAGTGGTCTATTCGTGTTATTGTCTAGCCCACATAATATTTTGCTCACATTTTTATCGCAGGTCTTTTTAAAATCAGCGTGAACGCTAAAATACTAAAATATCAAAAATATAAAATGTCAGGAAATCTGAAACTTCACTCAGGAAATGACAGTTTTAGTTGCGAAACATAGTGATCACACATCAGAACTTGTTTTTCCGCAATATGATAGAATTTCTTGTATTATATCTTTTCACGTGACTTATTAAAGTGCGGATGAGGATTTATCTTTACTTTTTGTATTACCTCTTCAATTACTTTTTTTTTTAAACTTGTTTGGTTATTCTTAATGGTGAGGGACAAATATTAATTTATGACCAGGGTCGCAGAACGTAAGTAGTGACACTGCATAATATCACCATACAGTGAACAGTTCACACAAACTTGTTTTGTTTAGACTGTCGATGAATATAAAAACATGACAGACTAGTTTAAAAATTTAAAAAAAGACGAGAAAGGCTGACCTACCGCAATAACCATTCCAAGTGTCTCAGTCAAGATTGCGCAAAAAATGAGTGATATACATACACCGGCAATACATTTCTGCATCTGGAAAATGAATGTTACGGGGGGAAAACATTCCTATTCAGAATTTTTGGAACAACGCAAAATATATCTGCTATAGCAAAGTAACAAAACTAGCATCAGAAAGAAACTTACCTTGGCTGTTCAGTTAGTTCTTTGGATAGTTTTGTGGGGAAAAAATTTTTTGGTTCCCGATACAATAAGAAACTACAAAATTCCTAGATGCACTCCTTATTCCTTGTATTTTCTAATGAGCTAAGTATTCTGCATGCACAGAAAGTCCCTGTTTTCCTCTGCTGTACCCCGTCGTCTGCTGATCTCTGAGATTTCGATGCTTTATATCCAAACCGAAAATGGCTCACCTACCCCTAACATCTTTACGTCAGTGGTCAACCTCCATTCTGTCATCGGATGCTTGATCACGACGGAAAGCAAATTACAACAGGATCGTCTTTTCTGACTCATGGATCTCCGCAACGGAACAATACTTTTAGATTATACTCCGTGCCGACATCTGATTAAAGTGGAGAATATGCGTCTATATAGTTGACATATTAAAATGCCATACAGGCACGTCGACTAAGTAATGCGATAGTACAATTTCCATTTAAAAGTAGAGGTGCTGTTTGAAGACGTACCAGATTTCCAGTTCACAAATTCTCAATTCAAACTGCAGTGAAATATCTTCATTAATACTTACAGTAGACACTTGACTGAAGGAGCCGTGCACAGCAGTTTTAACACAGCACAGAGTAGGCTATTTAACGTTAATATTTTATTTTAGAGAAAATGTTTCTTAGTATACGTACTGAATATGCAGCAATATATAGTAATACATGTTGCAGGTTGGGGTCATAGGGTTATGGTTAGGTGTTAAGGTTAGGGTTGAGGTTATGTGCTATGCTACATGTTGAGGATACAACAGTATCCTTTCTTTTTATGTTGTTCTTTTTACTTTTAATATTGTGTGTTCTTGCTTGGTAACAAAATAAAATATGTTATTCTGTGTCTGAGACATTTTACTGGGAAAAGTAAATCAGTTCAAACACTGAAGTTTATCTGGGATTGTTGTCAAGGCTTGCTGATTGTAATTCTACACCTATTTTGGTTACTAAAAATGTACATGCTTTGAATTCAATGCAATGATTTATTGAGGTCACTTACATGGAAAGAGGTTGTGTCATAAGCTACTGTCTCCTCCTGTGGGCACAGGGTTATTCACCTCTCAGCTGTAGCTCAGAAAGGGGGCTTGCACATCGTATCAAAGCACTGATTTGCTAAGCCACCAAAAAAGCTTTCAGAACACCAGGATCTTGGAACACCAGTCATGTACCAGTAGGCATACTGCATAGTAAATAAAAGAATGATGAATAAAACAACAGCAAAAACTAACAATAGTAGTGTTTCCTTTTTTGTTCTGAAAATTGCTGGACTTCTAGCTTTCCCACTAGCATCATCTATATCAACTGTTTCCTTATGTAATTTTGGGGTAGTTTCTAAAGTTATGCTCTGGTCAGTCTGTACAGCTTTCTCCTTTGTCTGTTTCTTGGTTGCTAGAACGACGATGTTTGTTCTTCTGTCTATATCTGGCGTCTCATAATGTTCTTCGTGACTTTGAGAAATCCCAATTGGTTCCAATGGTCCTGTGATTTTTCCTCTGGAAAGTAAGCTGTTGATAAAGATGAAAGCGGCACAGTTTTTTTTTTTTTTTTTTCAATTTTACACAATCCAACAAAATAATAAAAATAACTTTTTGCATTCATTAACAAATATTAGTTTTTACAAAACACACTTTGTGAACGGTTATTCAAAAACAGTAGGCCTATGTAAAGAGTTATAAACAGTTCATTATTAGTTTTGACAAAATTCACATACTCATATCACATTAAGAGTGAAAATGGTGTCAGTACAATTTGAAACAATATTTCTGAACCCCACACAGCTGCCTCAGTCAGAACATCCAAATTACAAACATAATTAAAATTTCAAGCATAGATTGGTCCATGTTGTAAGCATAGTCTCACCTGGAATTAATAATGTTATCTTGTCTTCTTTGTTCTGCATTCACAGTACGCTGTCTACAGCTAGCAGACAAGCAAATTACCACGACTTTGGGACTGGCTAACTCTTTGCCATTTTGAGGGATTTTTTTCTGACTCTTGAAATAGTCTCTTCGATCCGACACATGACTCATAGCCTCATCAGATTCGACGAGAACCTCTCCAAGTTGTACATTAAAGTCGTTCAATCCTCTGTGGACCACCTGTAGATTACAATGAAAAACAATGACTGCTCTGTGATTTATTCTTAGCGACATCAGCATTGTGTTATGATGAAGACGTTACTTAATGCGTGTACATGTGACACGTCACCTTCAACTGCTTGGAAATCCCATTTTGCTCTGTCTGGCTACATTGGTGAGACATTGGTAACACGTAGGATTGCCTACACCTGGTCACTCTACAGAGAGGCTGCAGCGAGGTTATTTACATTATTCCAACGGGGCCTGAATGCAGAGTGACATTTTAGCTCCGACCACTCACTGAAATTAAATGGACGCCGTTGAAGTCAGTGACACATTTGACCAGGATGTGGTTGTAAGGGTATTATAGCAGAACACACATAAAAATCCCAGCCACTATCTAACTGTTGATTACAAACAATATCTTGCAAGCCAGCAGCTAGGCCTGCACACAATTGTGGTAACCATAGTGATAATATGGTTTGGCTTCAGATTCGTTGGTTTGTCAACTGACGTGTCATGACTTTGATTAGTCATGGCCGATCACAGGCTTATTAGAAAATATAAAGGAAACGCTTTGGTACTGAAATTGACAGTCATTAAACTGATTTGTGTAACGATTACTTGGAGTATCGCACCTTACGTTACTTACTAAGGTATGCTGGCAGGTTAGTTGTATATTTGTTTTAGCTAATTGGCTAATTTATTCTAGCTAGTTTTATGTTTTCCTGACATTAAGAACAACAAATTGCTTTCTTCGAAAGTAAGCTTTCTTAGGGGCAGCAAGTTATAAGGAATTATATTTAATATTAATGATTTAGCTGAATGCTTGACTAATTTTCATATTCTTTAATAGAAATTGGTATACGGGTCCCCCAAATGCCAGCAGGGTTCTTATAATGAGCTACAACGTCAGTAACGTGAATTCACCGCTCTCTGGAGTCAACGTTTCTCATGGTGTGGACTCACATTCTCAATGGGCATTTATCCATCCAGAGAACCAACCAGGACTTATACTCATTGTGTTTGCAACCTTTATCTCTGGAGGTAATATTTTATTTAAATAAACTGGACAGCTATTCCATAATGCAAAATACCTTAAGTCATAGATGAATGATCTAAGGTGTTTGTGTAATATGTGTCTCTCAATATTGTTAACAGTGGAAAAGGAATAGGCCTAATTATTAATTGTAATATTACTGCTACTACTACTATTACTACTGCTATTACACTACTACCACCACTACTACTACTACCACTACTACTACTAATTTTTTTTTTTGTCAGCTATTGTCAGGATACTTTTGCAAGTCCTAAAACTTCCCTATACGATTGTCTTGGCATTGTGTGGATTGCTATTGGGATCACTCAGTGTTCAGTATCCAGAGGTATGTCAGTTATCCTTACCAAAAAATATATATAAGATCAGATAGCACAGAATTTCACACTGTTCATTTATTTATTTATTTATTTATTTATTTATTTTGCTGTGCACATGTGGTCTCCCTTAGTCTCCTGCCAACAGAGCTTAAAAGAATAACATTTGGTATAGCACATAGTTATTCTGTTTTGAAATGTGGCCTTCTTATTATTAAACAGCCTAACAATCATAGTGGTAACCTTTATTGGGCTATGTATTCTGTCACTGTATTCGATGAATCAGGGCAATCTTGTTTATGTTTTATATACTTGGGTTTTTTTTCTTCCAGATGGACTATTATGTGAAAGATATTGCAAATATCAGTCCCAGACTATTAATTCATGCATTTATGCCAGTGCTTATATTCAACCATGTCTTTCAAACTGAATCACACATTTTTTGGAAGTCTCTCCCTCAGGTAGGACTCCATTTTTGCAATTAAAAAGTCTCTATAAATGAAATCGTTACATAAGTGAATCCAGTAATGAGTCACTTGGAATCTGGCTCTCACCTTGAATTACAACAAATCATTCAGAGAATTGTACATTAATGCTAACGCAAAAACATGTAAATGAATGTACAAATCTGTGTGAATCTTGATTAAAACAGGTGCTGCAGCTTGCAATTCCTGGGTATTTGCTCAGCACATGTATGACAGCATTACTGAAAGTGTTCATTTACAATTGGGACTGGTATGCTGGCATGATGTTTGGAGCCATTGTTAGCACAATCGACCCTTTTACATCAACAGAACTGTTACGTGGCCTCGGTAAGTGTCCTACAGGTGTACTCGTAGGCTTTATTCATTGAAGTGGTAAGTTTTCACTCTTTTTTTTCTCTTTAACAGGGACTCTCAAACCCCTTATTCTCCTGATGGAAGGGGAAGCACTGTTTAGCGATGGGACTGCCTTTATCACTTTTGATGTGTTTAAAGATTTTGCGTCTGGTTTTATACACTTTGATGGTACCGCTTCTATATTTTCTTACTTTGTCTACTTCATATTGATGTGTTGAATTGTTACATTCATAAATTATTAAAAATTTAATGCAAAACTCCTCTAATTTTTCTTTTAACTGTCCTCCACACAGCAAGATTGTTCACTGCAAAACTGCTGCTGAAAGTTTTTGTGAGTCCACTTTTAGGAGTCATTATGTCTAAGGCGATAGTGTTCTGGCTGTCATATGTCTCCAATGATGACCTGATGGATGTAGTCATTAGCTTTGCTATGCCGTACATTGCATTTTATATTGGTGAGATACTTTATTGTTCTGCTCCAATACTTTACTATTGACTGTTTGATAATCAGTGTTGATTTGTATTTGTTTGTTTGTTTGTTTGTTTTTCTACTAGCTGAGTTTCTTAGTCTGTCAGGGATCATTACAGTTGTAATAATGGCACTTTTTTTGGATGGAGTCAACTTTAGTCCAGAAATACAAGCCTTCCTGATACGGTAAGAGGTTTTAAAACCGGAAATTGATTCACCTGGAGTGAATATTTGTGTTTTCTGTTTATCTATGTTGTGTTAATTTTTGTTCCTGCATAGTTTCTGGAAGATGTTAGCGTTCCTAGCTGACAGTCTCATCTTTCTGACTGTGGGACTCGTGCTTGGAGGGACATTACACCGTTTTGTCCCAGTAGACATCTTCACTATTATTGTCTTGTATTGTGCCATGAGCACCATAAGGTAGACATCATGTAGTGTCAAACGTCTTGATTAACTATTTCATAAAGCGGGGTGAAACGAGTCTGATGCTTGTGTGTCATCTTGTTATAGACTTATAACAATAATTGCCCTTTCACCTCTGTTGACACGAACTGGTTATGGATTTAATTGGCGCTGGGCAGTAGTGTGTATTTGGGGTGGCACCAAAGGGGCTTACTGCTTGATCCTCACAATCACGGCTTTTCGGACTGAAGGACTGGACAAAGGCCAAGTGCGAGAGAAGGTACTGACTGTATTTGCCCTTTTTCACATAGACTGTTTTCACAATGAGAAGATATACCCCAGTGCTTTGCCCTACACTCAGTGTAAAAGCAGAATATATAGACACACAACATATTCAGCATACACTAAATTATGAGTACCTTTTGTTTCTGAAACAGGAAGACTCCCTTAAGGAAATATGTGCTATTCTTTCTCCTAGGTTTTGGTGCTCTGTTCAGGGATAGTTGCTCTTATGCTCTTAATAAATGCAACCACAATTCCATGGCTGCTACGATTAATTGGTGAGTGGTCTGAAATTCACTGTGAACCGTTGCAGTGTACGACCAAGGCTGAATTAGACTGTATGTTTAGATAAACTGATTTTTAATGAGTGGTAAGATGCTCTAGCTTAAAAAAAGGATGATTTTGTTGTTTGAACAGTGAATAGAATTAAACAAGCTTTAGCCTCAGTTGGAGTTACTACGATTTGACATTTGGCACAGAAGTTCTACCAAACAAGTTCAGTTGGCTTGTGATTAAGCAAACAAAGGAACATTATATGTTTTAAACCAGATTACACTGAATTATATTTGCCTGAAAAAAAAATGAGTAACAGAACCCCAAACCACTGTGTAAGACAAACAGGTGTTCATGGTTGTCCTGATTTATTCTGTCCATGCAGGCCTGTGTGATGTGTCTGTGCCCAAACTCATGGCCATGTACAGTGCAGTGGAGCGAGTGAAGCAGAGATCACAGGACACTCTCAGCAGACTCAGGGCCGACAGGTTCCTGGCAGATGCCAACTGGGGGATAGTAGAGCAGCAAATGCTCATCGATGACCCTTATAAAACACCAGACGACATGGTTTGACATTAATGATTGTGAACCCCTCACAGACTGTTTTGTTGTCGTTGTTGTTGTTTGAATGCTGGCTTCCTTGTTTGTTTGTTTGGCAGAGTCTGCAGGGATAAAGCTGAGAGGTATTACCGTGTTTTATTTGTGACTGAGTAGTGCCTTACTCTCTCCAGGTCAGTGTTGAAGACTTCACTCCCGTAGCTTGGGTGGCCAAGTGCCCAGACTGTGAGACTGACATCCCACACACACCGTCGCCTCGCGAGCTGGAAGGCATGTATGAGGAAGCTCGTCTGCGCATCCTCAAGGTCCAGAAGGTAAGACCTTGCCCGCATGGAACACTGACCAAAGACCAATAAACACTCATGTAATGTATTTACATCTTTATTCTACTATAGGATGTATTAGTCAAGAGGCTTTGTTATACCTGTCTGATGTCTGAAAGAGTAGAATTTCTCCTGCAAAGTGTGAATTTTTATAGGTCAGAGATGTGAATTTTCCCCAAAAGGGCAGAATGTTCCTGTTGGATATGGATTTTGTAGGTTAGGGATGTGAATTTCTCCTGAATGTCTCTGGTTTTATTTTTCTGTATACATTGACCACTAATCATAAAAACAAAAACAAAAAAAAAACCCTGGTTGTTCCTGGTTGTTTTTTTGCCGTAATGATTTTCACAATAATGAAAATCCTTTCGATTCAGGGTCAGCTGGGCCTATGACCAAATTTGTCATGTCACTAAAATGCTCTGCACTGTATCAGTTCTTTCATGACCTTGTGGATATTGAGGCTTGATTGGGTTATGAGGCCATGCCAGGATCACAGTGAACTTTAAATACAGCAGAATCCAATCAGCTGCATTGTGTTATGGAGTCTGCATTAAGAGAAATGAATGAGAGTTCAGCATGAGCAAACTGAACATGGGTGTGGTGTTTGTCTACAGATGAATTACGGGGAACAGCACTCTTCTGGAATGCTCAACCAGGAAGCAGCTAGAATCCTCATCAACCTGACAGACAGTGTGACCAATGAGAAAGGAAAGTTAGTGCCTCATTCACCAGTCGGATTTTCAGGGTCCAGTCTGTGTCCAGTTAGCTTTTTGTTTACGTGTGCAAATTGTCTGTTTGAGAAAGCCATAGTATTTAATTGATAAAGGATCTTTGTAACTCTTAACTGAAGTTCTAAGTCATAGAAGTACAGGTTCAAATGACATCTTTAGTCTGTTCATGAAATTTCCATTTTCTGTGATTGTGGACTATGTTTAAATGTCATGGATTTTGTTTTAGATTCCACATGCATTACTATGTTATTAAAAAGGTTGTTGGTGTTAAAGGTTTGCTTCCTTCCACAGCTTTTTGGAAAACATGACTCTAAAAGTGGTCAGTCTAATTATTCATCGGCATGTCTGTTCTCAACCTTTATGTTATTATTATGGAGTTCTGTGGGACTGGATGGGTTGAACCTCCGTAATTGCCTGTAATCATGCACTTAAGTTTGTGTTTTCTTTAAGGGCTCTTAAATGCATGACATGCATGAACTAATAATAGTTGTAATTGACAGTTTTGTGTCACTTTCTCTGAAGTATGATAAAAAGTAAATAAATTAATAAAAGTAACTCATGACGCATTTGAATGATTAAGTCAAGGTTAAACTTGACATCTTTAGGTCAGATAAAAATGTATTGCACAACTGGATATTCAAATCAACACGCGTATTGTTGTGGTTGTTGTATCTGTCCCAGGAACAGTGACATACGGAATATGCATAAGAACCAAGAAATATCCTGAAAATAAGTAAATAAATAAATGTAGCATTTGTGGTCAACAAGAATGTGAATTTTATGTTATGCCTATAGAAAAAAATGTATTTTGATTCTTGTATTTTGTAGGTTTGAGTTGTCAAAAATATGTCAGTAAAATTTCTAAAACAGTTATTTTCTTCAGGTTTATGAATGTCGAGGATATTAAGAAATACTGGGAATTGAAAGGGTTTTTTGTGAGCCTACGACAGAAACTGGAAGACTGGTTATACAATGTGAAAATAAACAGAGTACAGCCATCCAGGTAAATGTCAAACACAATCCCTTAACTGGAGTTCACAGGTTTATAAATCACAGGGTTTACCCCATGCTAATCTTTTTATTTCACCCTGTACTAATTGTTTTGTTTTATTTCCAGAAATCCAAGGCTCAAGTGGTTGTACGAGGTTGTTTTCAGTTTTCCCTTCGATAATTTTTTCCACATTGTGACTTTTCTCAACATTTTCCCCATCGTGATGGAGTTCTACCCTGAAGTCAGAGACAGATATTCCCAGTCACTCAGTGTCTTAAACTACATCTTCTTCAGCCTTTACATTGTGGAAGCTACATTAAAGGTTGGCAGGTTTAAGACAATGCTTTCATCGTGGCTTTAAAAAAGCTTTATACAGTTAGAGACATAATTTACGCTAGATTTTAACACATTATTTTGTTTTCACATTTTCAATTTTCAAAACATCACAATTCTGCTTCTGTTTGATGTGGAAATGAAAACTTAAGTCAGAACTTGTGGATATATGTGATCTGATCTTTTCTCTGTGATTAAAAACTCAGAACCAGATTCCAAGTGTCAGCTTAGTCAGGCCAGTCTTGTAGTCTACTTCATGAATGATTGTTTAAATAGGGAATTCTTTGTGATATTTCATGTTTGTATAGCATACACTGCATGTAGTCTATATGAAGTGCTATGTTCTATTCCTGTCGTACCTGATAACATGGCATTACCATCCACTGAATGTGCTACTATGGTGAACTGAAGTCTAGCTGGGATTGTTTTTCCTCCACAGGCCCTTGCCATGAGAAGAGCTTACATATTTAATCACTGGAACAAGTTTGACCTCTTCATCATTTTAATGGCTGCCATTGACATCTTCATGGAACGTTATTTTGGACTGATAGATATTAATATTCACATGATCGGAATTGTTCGAGTGTTAAAAATGTTCCGTCTCACCAGGGCACTCCGTTTAGTGAAGGTATGTCTGCAGTAGCGGTAGAGCAGGATACACAGTGCCTAAAATGATGTGAACTACATTTTTATTTTGTCTGGTTGTGACAGACGTGACATGATGTATTTCCTCAGATACTCATTCCCAAGGTGATAAAGATTATCAGTGTGCAGATCTACAGACAGCTGAATTTTGGTTATGACATAGGGAAAGGTTTCATCACAGCAGAGGAATACGTCAGCCAAATCATCGACCACATCTGTGATGATATAAACATTTCTAAGGTGTTCACCCTTACGTCCACTACAAATATTTCCTTACTAGTTAATTTATCTGCTTGCTTTTACAAAAATCAAAAGAATAGCTAGTGAAAAATTATCTGACAATATTTTCAAATGGAATATTAATATCTGATGGTTTCCTGGACAATATGAGAAGTGAATGAATTAATGAGAGGGGTGGAATAGAACAAGATATTGTAAAATTAGTATATTCATTTACTGGTCATCTTACCAGGTGGTTTGTTTTACATCTGTGCAGTCCATAGCTTTGTTTCTTTTATTTTTTTTTTGCAGCGGTTAAGAGGCATAATTGATAATAACAAACAGGAAGCTGCCCGAGAACTCGGTAAGTCCCCTGTGCAATTCTCTGTCTGTCATGTCAAAATTTACATACAGTTAGTTCAAGCAGTGTTTACATTTGCTGAAACATTCATCTGTTAAGTTTAAATAACCATAATTGTGGTTACTTATGCTTGATGATATAAATATATTGAACATGTAAAGAGACCGTATAAGAGTCAGATCATGCATCCATTTCTTTTTTTATTGTTGATCATTAATCTAGTGGCGATAGTTTTTAACTTTGAGACGAAACCATCTCAAGGTTAAGAAAACTCACAATGTTTGTTAGATTGTAAAGAACGATCTGCTCTCAGATGGCATCGGCGACATGAGGGGACTGGTTTGTGAACTTACGGGAAAAAGCGACCGTAATAGGTGTAATAAGCTTATTTTGTCAGGTCGTGCTGGTCATGTACATGGTACTGTCAGACAAGCCCTCCCACCCCTTTCCAGCACACGTTCACACACACACACACACACAGGCACATACACGCACATCTCTAGTGGCTGACCAAACAAGCTGAGAAAGAAGCCTGCTGACTTTGCCTGCTTTTAGAGCAATCTCCACTGACGCAACCATCAAAGGAAATGGGATGCATCACGAAATATAAATGATTATGTCTGTTAGGTGGAAGATGGGGGCTTAAGAAAAGATGGGAATAGGTAGGTGTACCAGTCCATTGTCATCTCAGAAAAAAACAGCCTGTAGGACAGAGGTGACACCACAAAGGAAAGAGATTACCTACACAGTCACAGTTGGACACAACACCAACCCAGACCCATTTTCCTCTGCTTGCCAGCAAGCATGCACTCCCAATACATCAGATCCATGTTAAGTTCCTTTTTGGAGAGTAGCATGAATCCTTCTTAGCATTTCAATAGCAGATTTACAACAGTCCTAATGATGAAGCTTATATGTATAAAGGAAGCAATAGTAAGATTACAGATATATATATATATATAAAACAACTGGATTTTTTTGCTGTCATCGGACTTGTTGGAAGGTAATCAGATTAGCTGTTTGAAATGATAAGGACAGTTTGAAATGTGAGTACAGAGAGAAAGAACTCTGCATGAAAATGGCTCTCGTAGGTCTACTGCAGAGGGACTATCCTGAAATAGCCTCCTCAGTGAAGACCAGGCAGGCCATACGAATCGTTCTCAACAGCGAGAGGGACACTATCCAGACCCTAATGTCTGGAGGTCTCCTTGATAACATAGAGGCATCCAAGCTAGAGAAGGTAAGAAATGTTCATTTGGTATGATGCTCAAGTTTAAAGTCAATGTCTCAGAAATCTGATTATGACTGGTTGAAACTAACCCCCCCCCCACCCCCCCCCCCCCCCCCCCCCCCCCCCCCCCGGTCCATCCACCAAGATGATTGAAATGAAGATTACAAGACTGAACAAGTTTCCGCCGACGATTCCTGCACCTACTGTAGAGGAGCTGATACAGAACGTGCCCTGGTTGAACAAGGATATCCCTAAGATTGAGTTTATCAAGGTAGAGCTGAGTATTGTTGAGCCATCATACTTCTGTAAGGCTGATTTAAGAAGGCTGATGTGACACGCTTAAGTATCTTCAGCATGACATGTAAGCTGAGAAATCCCACAGATCTATGTCCAGAAAGATTAAACCAATTACTGTTGGGTTTTCAGTTGTTGAGCTGTTTGTATTTTTTTTTCCAGAGAGTGGCTAAACATATTTATTTTGAGTTTGGTGAAACCATCATACATGAGAATGAAGCGCCGCCTGGCATATACCTGATAGTGTTTGGTGTGGTGAAGGTAGGTGTCTCTACCTATGTGGCTTCTAGAACAAACTGTACTAAACACAGACACACACACGCGCGTGCGCGCTCACCCCAAAAACAAAACACACACACACTTTAAAGTAATATCTGAGCTTGTTTAACAAGGTTTCAGTTTTGAGGGAACATCTATAGCATGTTTTCTGCCCTTTGTCAGTGCTGGCATTACGGTCATTAACAGCGCGGTTTAACGATTCTCTGCGTGTAATTAAGTTTGGTCAAGGGTATGGTCAAGGTTTTTTTGGATTGTAAATAGATTTTGCCTACGCAACCATGTAAACAAGGACAGAGAAAATATCATTATGTTATCAATACGGAGCATTATTGTCTATAGTAAAAATAAAATATATCACTTTGCAAAATGCAGAAATTGCTAAAAATAGCCTTTGCCATTGCTTTGGATTATAATGTCAATTTTGATTGAATTATTTGTGATAGACGTATCATGAGTTGTTTGAAAGATATCAGAATTTACTTTTATCATGTCTACTCGTCATTTTCTCCAGTTAACAAAATCTTATGTTTACACAGATAAAAGAACATCTCATTATTTTTTTTACATCTTATCTCTGAAGCTTACACAGCACAGAGAATGACTCATTCAAACTGAAACACACACCTACTTTTTCAAGTCCCATTGCAGATTTTAATGACACCTCTCCCACATATGAAGAAAACATAACTTTAAGCATGCGGGTAATGGTATTAACATGTGCAAATTACATTTAATTTGTCGTTTCTTTAACAACTAAGAATAGAGTACAATATAAAGCCATTTCAACATATTACAATGTGTCACTGCAATTATGGGTTATTTAGACAGATAGGGGATAATGGCGCTCTCTTTGGTCAGACACACTTAACTCACCTTGTGATCTGTCCATTTAATATCAGCCGGGTACCTTATAGCAAAAAAAAAAAAATCCACACAAAAAACACACAAACAGTGTAAAAGTAGTTTATTTCGTCATGAGCTGAACTGAGTGCGCCAAAAGATAACTCAGTGTCCTTGAATTGCTCTTTTTTTGTTTTTTTTTTGAGGAAAGTTTTCTGACTTAGGCAGTATCAAGGATTTTTTTAATCATTTTGTAGGCCCTGCTGACAAACACCAGCTTGCTGCCTACTGATTTATTGTAATCCACGTCAGAGAGCTGTAATCTCTTTCTCTCCCGGGTCGCACTGACAATGTTAGAGAGCACGCTTGTGCCGAAAGGCATACAGCATGCTAATGAGCTGTAGCTCTAGTACTATTTATTAAGTGATGATGAGACCTGAAATAAATCATGTCCTCCACTTCTACTGTGCTAAGTCTTCGACGTCTCCCGGTGACAGGCCTGGCAATAAATGAGAACTCGGCTAAATGACTTAAGCATTGAATTGATGTGCTAACACGGTTACGCGCGAGTATGTATGTTTTTTTTATGCTGTATCCATATATAGTGTTTGCTACATAGAACACTTACTAGGGTATAAGGACAGACAGTTGTTGATACATTCATTCATTCATTCATTCATTCATTGTCACAACCTGCACCGCCATTTTGGACTTTTGGTTTGACATGTCTTTGTGCTCCTGTTCTCTGTCTGTCTCCGCCCCTCACCTGTACCTGTTTGTCTAATTATTACCTTGTTAATTTTATCCAATCCTGTTTTGCCCTGTTTAGTTCTCCCTTGTATTTAAGTCCTAGTGTTTGCCTTGTCTTTGTCTATCGTTGTTTGTGTTAGTTTGCACAACAGTCATGCTGCACCTTTTGTTATTGGTTTTTTGTTCCTTTTCTACACCTGTATTTTGATCTTCAGTTCAAGTAAAGTCTTCCGTTTGTCACCATCAACCATCGTGTCTTGCACTTGGGTCCTGCACCACACCGCCAGCGTGACATTCATTCATTTTCCTAAGCCGCTTATCCTAATTAGGGCTGCGGGGGTTGCTGGAGCCTATCCCAGCATTCACTGGTCGAAAGGCAGGGAAACAGCCTGGACAGGTCGCCAGTCCATTGCAGGGCAGACACACAGACAAACACATTTACATACAGAATTTTGATACATTTTGGACACTATTTGGATGTTACACTGCTACATAATTATGTGCTGGATATTCGTAATTCTTATCTCTGTTGCATAAACAAATGCCAGAAAATCTGCATCTGATTGGTCTGTAAAGACTCGCCTGCTTTCACAAGATAGGCTGCAATGCATGATGGTCTCAGTCGATCAATGTAGGGCAGTAGTTCTCAACTCCAGTCCTGAGGGCCCACTGTCCTGCATGTCTTTGTTTTAACTCTCCTGAGCACAGAATCAATACACCTGATTTCACTGATCTAGTAATCATCAAGCCCTTGATTAGCTCAATTGACTGTGACGTGCAGGACAGGGGGCCCTCAGGACTGGAGCTGAGAGTCACTGATGTAGGGTACAGCTTTTGTACATTACATTTTGCTGTGCCTCTTGACAATTTTGTAGTGCACTTTATAGAGTCATAAATTTACAGTTGAGAATTGGAACAGCACTACAAAATGGCTGATTCTCTATATAGTGGACTATATAGTGGGTGAGTGGACATTTGGAACACAGCACGTGTCACATTGACTGCACCATCTTTTGAATTGAATGACATTTTGAGTTTGCATCCCGTAGATCACAGGTGAAAGCCCGTATCTGGGCGGTAAGAAACCAAAGGAGAGGAGCACCCTGACGGACTACCGTGGCTGTGGAGCCATCCTAGGAGAGCTGAACTGTCTTGCAAAGCAGCCTATGGAGGCAACGGTCACCTGCGAAACGGCTGTTCAGGTCAGACACACAGCAGGATTTGGTGCTGAAATTCAGTCTGACACTATATTCATCTCTCTCTCTCTCTCTATACATATATAAAGCCACTTACTGCAGCCCTTTGTGCAACTAGTTATTTGACCTGATTTTTTTTCTCAGTTTTGACAGTAACCATGGAGATGCTTTTAACTGGAAAATCGCAGCCACTATACGATCGATTATTCCCTGTACATGTTCAATTATCTGTGTCCACCCTTAGACGTGCTTCATCGACATCCAATCGCTCTTTGAAGCCTTTGATATTTTTCCTGAACATCCGGCGCTGGAGTATAAGATCTGGCACTCCTTGGCCATGAAACTCAGCATCAACGCATTCATGGGCCACATCCGTTATGAGGTCATCAAGAGTCATTGTATGCTCTGTTCACACTCTGAGTGGACAGGCATGGTTTTAACTTTGCTTTGGTTGGTCCACTGTAGCACCTTGTCACTAAAATCTCTGCTGATCTAGTGCACACTATTAAAAGGAAAACAAAACAATACACACCTGGTTGAATTATTAGAATGGTCTAGTTTATGATAATGCTGAATATATCAGGACAATGCACAGACATAAATTTTCAGCAAAGTCTCCTCCACTCAACAGGGCTGGACTTACCACAGGATCTGCGCCCGTCTGGCTAAGGCCTACCTGGTGGACTTGGAAATGAATGGGAAATTTGACATCCACAATGGTTTAATGGAGGATGTGGTAGTGATCTATGGAAGCTGTGAGGACCTGCAGTCTCAGTGTTCCTACAATGCTCCCGAACTCATCAACAGGACTACAGTCCAGGTTATACTACAGCCTGTCCTGCGGATGTCATCTGATATAGCCAACATTTACTCCTAACTCATTATACCTGCAAACAAACTCTGTAATGAGACCACTGTATTACTGCCAGTATACACACTGACTCTTTGCCCTAATAGATTTCACATCATCAAAGCCCCTCTTACTGCTGTTACATCATAATGCTTTTGTAGTCACATACTGACTGTGTTTTATGTGAGGAATATACAGACAGAAACAAGAACGAGTGCTCAGCTGACAATGTATTCAAATGATGATGCCATCTGCTAACCTCATCAAAACAATTATTTTACTTTACATATGAAATTGCAAGTTTTGTGGCATTTTCAAGTCAGTTTCATTTATCATTTTTCTTAATGAGAACACTCAACGGCTTACATCATTGCCTGTGCTGTTCATACTGTATAAACCATAGAAAACTGGGTTCAAAATAGACCATTCATCAAACTGCATTACCTATTGATGGACATGGCATGCATGTACAACACCATAGAGAGCTGGATTATAGAGCTGAATTTCACTTACGCATAAAGGACAACTGGTATCACTAATTCAGATCATCAGTATTTCAGTGTTACCACTATTTATGTCCTTTCAGAATTTAGTCTGCCTTCATTACCTGGCATAAAATGTAATTGGGACATGTCAGCAATCAAATCATTTTCGTTTTCATATCGATCAAAAATGATCTTATCATAAGCACAGCGACGTTTTTTTTTTTTTTTTTTTAATGCTTGCGTATTACGTAACGCTACATCTATGGGAGTGTTTTCACTGTGGTAATGTTAAAGGGGTGCACTGATTACTACATGATGCCCTTTTGCTCTGGCTCAGATACTGGGAACCGCAAACAGGACCAAACTCTTCATAGTGCCCACCACGTCTGCCGAAACACGGGACACAAAGTCAGAGCCCCAGAGGTTCAACAGCGCCCCCTGTCTGAGACATGCAGCACAAAGGAGAGGTAAAGTCACCACTTTGACCTGCTACCATATTAATTCAGTGGTTGCTAGTTTATTGTCCCCACATGAACATGTAAAGAGAGGAATAAGCAATTATTTAAAAAAAACCCTTCTTAGAGATGACAATATAACGAGTGAGCTATGTGGAAGCTTAAATATGGTCATTTAAGCTTCTGATTCTCTTTTTCAGCCTCCAGACACAAGTCAGGCATGCTACAGACGGTAAGCAGTCTCACTTCTTCATTAGGTAAGTGGTCAGTCCGTCTGTCGGCGGTTCTCAGTCGTTTCTGATTTGGTCTTTCAGGTCAAGTCAGAGGAGTTGATGGCGCAGGCAAGCTCTTCCCCTCAGTTGTACCAGAACTCTGATTTGTTGTAGACAAGTCTGTGCGTGTGATGCTTAGGCTTTGTAAAAATGACAAGGCCACCAAGCACTAAGTCAAAACTGGATCATTCAGTGAGCTACCACAGTAATTTTAAGGCTTCTCAGAGACTTGTATAATGTAATGCATTGATGTTCTGTTTGCTTAGACCAAGACAATTTGTATCACATTCCCATTAACTTGCCATTACTATAATAAAAACCCACCTATGGCCTCTTCTATACAACAGTTCTAACCCTTTTATGAATTGCTATGAAATATATATCTAATCAGAAGCACTAACCATAGCCAAAAACTCCATAGTTCTGAGAGTTGATTTAATCTTTGCAATTACAAAACACTTGACAAAGGGCCTTTGCATGTTGACTCGTATGTAGGTCTCAAAAGTCCTACTACTTGCTAAACCTTCTCACAAGATGTGCAGACGACTGGTCACGGCGGCAGTGTCAGATCTATGATAGGAAATAAATGAAAAGCTCAAGACATCATTGACATGAACTGAGAAGAAGCCTTGAAAATACAAGGCTTGATGAAGGATTGTCTATCCTTGCATAGGTCAGTTCTTCCCACTGCTAACTCCAGTCGTATCACAGAGAGATGAAAGGCAGCCACGGAGATGCAAAAAGTCGTAACATCAAAGCCGAGCAGGCTCAGTGGGAATGGCAGAACATACGGATAATTTGTGTCCTTTCTTGCTGGCACAGATACTTTTCTGAATTATTATTTAAAAAGGAAGAAAAAAAATCAAGCGCGTGATTGAAGCATCATCTTGAAGCAAGTATCTGTTCCACTCCCATGAAGTTGCAGGTAGAGATGTTGATCTGAGTGAAGACAGAGGTGATGTACAGTGGGACCTGATTAGAGTAGTTTAACAGAGTGGAGTGGAGTTTACACTGGCTAACTATGCACCAATGGACACCATACTGATGGGCTGTGCAGCTGTGTGTGCCTGTGTGTGCCTGTGTGTGTGTGCGCGTACATACACTTTAATGTTGTCGGTTGGGATGAGGGGGGATACGCAACATGTGTATGGCTCGTAGTAACAGAACATTATAACTACCTCTGGATAATAAATTAAGTTAAAAACTATACCAAAAAGATTTTTTTCTTTTAAATCTTGCTCAGGTTGAAAGGATACAAGTTACATTTACAAATAATACCTATGGCAAAATAAACCCCTCTTGATTATTTAAAAATAATGTTTACCCTATCAGTATTCTTAAGAATCAAAAACAGACCAACATAGATTGCCAATTAACATTTCATGGTAGCTGTTGCTTTACTTTGAAATTAAATACCATTTTGTGCAAGAGGAAACCCTACCAAAAATAAAACAAAACAAAAAAGAAAAAAAACCCAGCTTATCTCATTTGGTCACACTGTGTTCCAATTGTTATATTTCGGTTATTAATCCTCTGTCTCTGTATACATTTTGTCTTTTTATAAAATATTTTTATTCATACAATCATTTCAACTATAGCAACATTACTATTAACTTTGAGTGGCAAGATATCAGACAGGTCACCTCCATAAGAACAATAGTATATAAACGAATGCACAAAAAAAAAAAAAAAAATCCATTCGAGTATGTTTTTTTTTTTCTTCTTCATACAGTTCAAACTCTCTGTACAGCTGTCTAATATGAATATTGCTGGTCCTGATCTGTTTGGGGTGGGCAGGGGAGTGGGAGGGGGGGGGGAGAGAGGTTTGTGCAGCAGCCGTGGCCCCAGGCTGGCACTGCCCTCTACTGGTGGTCCTGGAGGAGAGGGGGGGGGCATGCATGGGAGGAGCGGGCTGACGGCTCCACGCATCATGCTGGCCCGTTCACCGTCGCGTCTGGTGAGGACACGTGCTGCTCCAATCTGTACGGGCAGAGAAAAGACGACGGGACAGTGGGGTCATTAACGCTGGCCGTTTAGGAGGCGAAGGAACCGTTGTGGTGCAGTGTGAAATCTACACTCACTTGGCTTCTTCCATCGCTGTCGCATCCTCAAGAGGACCATTAAGAGTTTCACCTGACGCTTTCGCCTTCTCTTCTAGGTGCTTTGCACTGACAAGAGACAACGGAGAGACTCAAGTAAGCTTTTACCAGGGCAATAAATGAACAAAAAAAGGTTTCAAATTTAAATTCTGCTAAATTAGGTATTCTGAATCTAGTGGTGCTTTGATTTTCTGTGCTTGAAATCTTGTGTGATCCTCCTTAGTGCAAAAACCACAAGTGGCAGTTATGAAACATCAGCAGGCCTTACCCTTGCTTCTGACAGTTGCTAGCAGGCTGACCTGACGCAAACACACCCCTCTCAGATTCACCACTCTCCGCAACCGCATATTTTGCAGATGGATCTTCAGAGGTAGATAACTTCTCTTCCTCACTGTAAGAGGGATTAACAAACTCATTTCCAATTGAACAGGTTCCAGTTCTACTTATCAAAAGATACCACGTTTCAAAACAAGGACAAACATGCAGAACGGACCAGACGACATCAAAAGCAATGGGGCAAACGAATGGTGCTGAGACGTGGTTGGTTTAGAGAACGCCCGGATGGAAGCGTTATGATGCAAAGTGTACAGTGAATGGAGAGAAGCAAAGGGAATCTGGACTGGAGGCTCAGACAGACTGATCTGGAGCATGTGAGGTGAGTAAACAGAAGGACAGGCCGTTTTATTTATTTATGTTTTTTAAATTTCCTTCAGCTGAACGAATCACATGCCAGCCATCCGTCTTGCGTTTAAACGTCATGAAACCACCATAAAGCTTTCATGGAGAAGAATCTTACAGCTCGTCTCCTTGTCAAACTGTCTGAAGAAATTTTCAAAACAAACAACTATTACGTTTTGACGTTGGTAAATTCGGCTCATTGCCTCTAGTCTGAATATTTCTTTTGTCTTAAAAAAAACAAACAAATAAACAAAAAAAACCCCTCCTAAGGAGATGCAAATAAAGCGGAGGAGCCTATGGGTATTCCATGTTAGTGACAACTCATACATCTGAGATTAACATGCAAATGGAGATGAGAAATAACCACTTAAAAAAACAGACATATTATACAAATAAACATAACTAGAAATAACGAAAAAACAAAACAAAACAAAAACTCTGTGGCTGACACGAAAAAAAAAAAAAAGACACACGGCAGACGTCTGTCCCCCGATTAGCTGTACATACCGATAAGATTTCAACACTCTGAAGCCACACGCACGCCAAAGAGAAAGAGGAAGCTTATGTTGTAAGTGTTGCAAGTCTAGGTGAAGGACAGTTTTGTCAAACAAAAGACAAAAAAAAACAAAAAAAAACAAAAAAAAAAAAACAAAAAACAAAACAAACGTCGACTGTACATAGGGGTGACATTAAAAATCACAGGTTGACAGATTTGTGGAGATTTGTATATATATACACACATATAGGCTATATATATGTCAAAACCCCTCTGAAGAGTATCCGTGTGTGGGCTGGTACCCAGGAGGCAGGTGGAGGGGAACAGGATCAAGTCAACATGCACAGTAAGGTGAATGGTCGTGTTTCAGAAGGGGGGAAAACTGGAGGCGTTTGGTGATTGGGGGTGGGGGACACTGAAAAATGTGCTTGTGTGCACTGGGTGGAGCTTACCTCTTGAAAACAGCAGTTTCAGTTTTGGCATCTACAGTAAGGCTGACTGTCTCCTTCATGGAGCCGTTGGTGACCGTCTCGGTGATGCGGTCATTAGCCGGCTCTTCCTCGGCATCTGAGCTGCCTGTCTTTCCGCCCGGGGACGTGGGCAACTGGGCAGACTCGTTACCAGCCCACGGTTCTGTACCTGGACCGAAGAAGAGCATGCAGTTTGAATCTGGAGCCAACAGGGTTATGGAAGCTTGTAAAACTGACAGAGTAGGTTTGGTAGCTTGGCTTACCCTCAGGCTGCATGGGAGCATTGACGCCCAGGGGGTCCACTGTTTCTATGCTGGTCTCCATGGCTACTGGGGAACTGCTCCTCAAAGGGTCTTTGGGGCTGAAGGGAATGATGAATGAAGTTCATCAAAAGGGTTTTTACACATGCAGGGGCCTCAAAAACAACAAATTAACTCTTCATCCACGCACTGGTAACCAGGGCAACCCATCTGCTCAGGGCTGTGCAAAAACACTTGTGTAGCAAAACTGCTGGGCCAACAGACCCAGGGAAATCCTCAAACAAACCAGAGAAACTGCGCAAAGCCTGTCCCTATGTTAAAAAACAATAAGTGAAAAGGCATTCAACATCTGAGATTTACAACTTGAACCCCTACTGTGCTACACTTGCTGACTTTGGCTGGGAGTTCAGGGGAACAGAACTGGCTGCATATGCCTTTGTTCTTTATTAGTTATTGCCCAAGTCTGAGCCTCTTGACCAACAGGCACTCGCATAGCCACAGATATCGTCAAACCCGGGTCTCTTCAAACATAGTGGTTTCACACATAGTGGATAAAGCATGTGCTGACCTCATACAAGGGCGAAAAAGTCAGTGGGAAACTGGGCGTTTCAAAATCGGGAGAAAATTGAAATTGAGTATAATAACAAATATAGATATTATAATAATCAAGGGTAAATCCTATAATAACACAGTAAGAAGATGAAAAGTGAAGAGAAGCTGTAACACTGTAAAAAAAAGTCCATGCAATTTTCCCACTTTCACTCCAGCAGCTGTGGCCTGTCTTTACTGTTAAAAACACTTGTCAGATAGCAGAGGGAGCCTGTCCACTCTCATGACGGCGACATGCGGAGCGTGTTGTGTTTGTATGTTAGGGATAAGAAGATAATGAGTACGCGAGTAGATGGGGCGATGTCTTACCTGACGGCGGTGAAGCTGGAGAAGTCTGCCCAGCCGCCCTCTGCGTCTGCGCCAGGGCTGGAGGAGCTCCAGCTCACGGGCTCAGGCAGACCGGCCGAGGAAGGGGGCGTGGCTGGAGCAGGAGCCGTAGAGCTGCCCGTCTCCATGGGGATATCGTCGAAATTAGCCGTCCACCCGGGCCCTAAAATACACAGACTACGTTAACGCCAGAACCCCTGTGAGCTGCTAACATTCCTACTTCAATGTTAAACGCCCTATGAAAGCCTCACTCTCAACTTCTCCTAAAGTTTGGCTTTTTAAAAGTCTGTTTTCAGTTCTTGCACTGCAAGTTACTGAGTGTTTTCCATACAAAGTATTCCATTTCTCCTGAGATACACTCATCAGTATTGCTAACCAAGCATGCACTCTATCTCCCATTTGGATTCATCAAAAGCTTTTTGGGCATTCCTTGCTCAGGACATTTAATAACTTTATTAGGCAAAGATGGAAAAGGTGCACATAGTCTCCCTCGTCACCATTCTACTACACGCAAGAGAGACTTCAAAAAACACTAATATGAGAGCCAAGTGTAAAATATAACCAAGTAAGGCAGCCAGTCAACCCATCAGACAGTGTGCCAAAAAGTTGCCCTGAAGTTGCAGGAAGGGCGACAGTCACAAAACAGATGTGTAAAGGTGCATCTTCACTTATTCCTTTACTATACATTTGTGATTTACACAATTTATGAGGGGGATCCTTTGGTTATACTGTCTATTCCTTCATTGCTACTTAATTCTGTACATATTGCTGTGTATTGTTGTGTACACATTCTAAAGTGTATTAAGTCTATTCTAAAGGTACTGAATTCTCACTTAATTATGTGTGAATTGAACAGCCTTTTGGTTTCACCTCATGGTCATTCAGGTGGTTTTAACACAGTTATTCTCTTGAACCTACACATAAAGCAAAGTGACATTTATTCTCTTTAACATTCAACCCTCCCCCACAAGACAACAAAATAAAGGTTGTAACGCTACAAACGCTGCACATGAGTGACCTAGGAATAAACGCCACTGGGCAGCATCTCCCACAGCTGAGTTGGAAAGTCTCCAGCACTACAACTGACCTGAGTCACAAACTGTTCTTCATGCAGTTAACATCTTACAGACTGGACATGAATGTAGGTGTGCTGACAGATCACCAACCTTCCCCAGTGTCGACTTCCATTCTGTCGTCAGAAGTGGCATTCCCGGGCTCAAATGGGTCCCGCTTCACATCCTCCTCCTCAGAGTCTGTGCTCTCTTCGCTGTCCGTGCTACCTGAGCTCCTGCAGGAGAAACACACACAGAGAGAACCCATGAGAATGAAGAGAGGAACAGGATCTCGTGTCAGACTAAGAGGCATTTCAGTTCTGTCAGGCTGGGTAGAGAGACGGTACCGAGGACGTCTCTGTGCTTCTGGGGCAAAAGTGACATCTTTCTCATCCCAGATGTCCTCCTCGTCAGAGCCAGTGTCTTCAAACTGCTGGATCTTCTCTTTACAGCAAGCCTCAAACAGCGCTATGTTTGCCTACACAAAGACAGGGAACAGAACCATAGAAAACAAGGCAATCTGTCACTGTACAGACCTGGTCTAACACAAAAAAACAGGTAGAAATTATTTTTAAACTATGAATGCAGATGAGTACCACTGAACCTTTCATGTATAACACAACCTCGAGGTACAAGGCAAAAAGATTTTTTTTAATCATTAAACATATCTTCTGAAAACCTGTTAGCCACACTAATGATCTGCTTATCACTCTACTACTCCCAAATCATGAAACGCCAAAATGAACCGCTCCTCACAAATATGTCGGTTAGAATTTTGGCCTGAGCTCTCGAAAATTTAGGTCCACACATCTGAAAATAGGCAGTTTTGAGAATCAATAAAATGATCAGCTGCACCTGGTCTTGCTTTCCTGAATACTGTCCATAATGTTTCTGGTTTACCATTCTGGTTGATAAAGTGGAATAAAATTTCACCTCAAATGCTTCAGCAACCACAGTGACATTTTACTAGACATCCTGGCTTTGGTTATCACACATCCTGATGTCTTTACTGTTAGGGAACACAGCTTTATTCATTAAAAAAAAAAAAAGCATTTCTGTTATAATACATTTGGTCAAATAAAATACTTACACTCTCATTTGTATTCAAGGAAAAATTGATGTCTGATATTCTATCAAAGGGAATACTGCAATGTTAAAGAGAACAGAGTTTAGTTTAGTTAAATCCGTTAGGCAAAGACTGCGCACACACACACATACACACAATGGCTTACAGGTCTTGAACAAAGCACAGAGTACAAGAGGACACTGGGTCCAGGTTGTTACCCAGAGTAAAGCTGATTTAGAGAAGGGAATAAAAAGGCCACTTAATCACTCCTCCCAAAGTAGCCCCCGCTCAGCATAGAACCAAACTCTATTACCCAGAAAGCACGGTAGCAAGATGAGAGGGGGGGAGACAGAGAAATCACCAAAACGCTTCTTTGGCAAGATGCCTCTGAACGATCATTCTTTACTTCGCTTTGCGTGTTCTGAGCTATGCTGCCAATTATTTTCAACCGACAACGGACTCGCTTAAATGAGAACGGAAATGCATCCTTTTAATAGATGTTGTATGTTTCAAGTCCATTACTTAATGGAGAACATGTACAGAGGGGGGAAACAAAGTTTACTATAAAGAAAGGAAAGATCTTCAGAACTAGCATTTTCCCAAACAGAAAGCCCTGAGAAGGAAAGCACTCAATGATTCAGTCTTGGCCTGAAGGATGGGGGAGGGGGGGGGGGGGTGTTACAGGAATAGAAGCATCATGCATTTTGAGTACTCACTCCACGACATCATCCTGATCGGCAAACTCTTCATCATTGAAGCCAAACTGCTCAATAAAATTGGACGTCATTTGTTGCATCTGATAATCAGAAAAGGCCTGGCAAACCCAGGACCGACGGTAATGATATAGTCTTGACACTACAAGAGGCTTCAAATTTCTTCATTTTCAAAACAGTCTACTCACTTCACTTCAGTTAATCATTTAAAAAAAAAACTAAAACCAAAGAAAAGCACAAGGCACATGCACTCTAATAAAAAACAAAGTTAGAGCAGTAACAAATGCTTCACTTGTTAAAAACTTAAGCCATTAACATTAACAAACGCTTTTAGTATAGGGATCTAAAAAAGACTTAAGAGTTGGATATTAGAACATTAAACAAAGTACACTTAAGAAAATAAGCATATTTTGTTGAGCCTGTCAAGTTACAGACTTACCTGTTGTAAGGAAGAATCCTGGTGGAATCCACTGTCCTTAAAGTCTACCTCATCGTCACTGGATGAATGAATATGATGTGTATTTACCTAGTCACAAAGCAAAAGCATCTCTATTACATCTATAACGGTGAGCACAACAGTGCTTGAGTATGTTCATCTGTTAAACAGTATACAAGACATCATACACACACACACACACACATAATAACAAATATGAACTTGTTCATGTCCATAACCACAGTGGGTTTGAACAAATGATTTCATACATCAAATTTTCTCAGGCAACCACAGTATTGCGTCAAAATTTATGAACTTATTATGGGCTTGTCTTGCACCACACTGTCCACACTGTGTAGACACACATGCCTCATAATAACACTGGTTGTATTAAAAAAAAAAAAAAAAAAAAAAAATCAGTAACAGACACTTACTAAATCTACAGTGTTTTTCTTGTTTGTGTCTGCTAGTTGACCAGAAATGAAGGCCTCCCATCTTTCCCTGTAGTCCTCTTCGAGTTCTGCAATGTCACACGCACACACACACACACACGAATGATGAGTGACAAAAGTCAGGGGACAGTTGAGAGCATTGTGAAAGGCCTGTATGCATGCTCACCTGAAATGAGCTGCTGAATCTGGGCCCCATTGGGGCCCTTGTCACAATTGTGAACTATAGAGTTTGCTATTCTGGTCAAATGCCCCATGTAGCCTCTTCGACGCCCGCCCTCGGCCCTGGAGAGAGAGAGAGAGAGAGAGAGAAGACAGATCAACTTCCACATGCTGAGTAATGCTCATCCCAAAGCATTCAGACACACAGTGTTTCAGCACTGAACCCTGGACACAATCCTGACCCAATGACCTGCATCTGAATTAACTGTTTATCAGCAGGGACTCCGCTCTGGATCCCAACCAAAGAACTGGCTCACGTCACGCAGAAGCCGAGCCAGTCGATAGACTAATTAGAACAACGCTGAAAAAAATCACTGGACTGTCTGAATGAATCTGTCTCGTCACTTCGACCCATGTCCCTGTGTATGTGTGTGTGCATGCGAGGGGTAAACATGCCTCTAATGGCAGGCTACATTTTCTGTGTTAGTTAGCTTTGATTCAGTCATAGTGCTAGTACAGCAGTAGTGGTCAGGAGACTGGGAAACATTGTACTAAGAGTGTACTCAGAGATGAGATTAGCACGGCTTGTTCAATGGCAAATAGATGAAGGGAGGAGAAAAAGAAAAGAAAGAGAGGAAACCACAACAGTTTCGAACAACTGAGCCAAGTTAAAAAACAAAAAAACAAACAAAACAAAGACTATGACACTAAACATAGTTTTGAGTTTGGAGTCATAGTGAGAACAACAAAACTAAAATAGATCAATGTTCATGTAATGGATACTCCACTGTTCCCACTACTTCCATGACACTGGAGGGGGGGAGCTACTCAGTGCTGAGGTTTTGTGGAGACGGTGCTTTCAGGAGTAGTGATAGTTTAGGCATCAGAGAATGAGCTATCACAGAATGTAGGTCAAGTGTGAGGTTTCTAGTACGATGTTGAAGGGGTAAACACAAAGATGAGGCCAGAGATAAAACGTCCTAGATCCCCCTTTGATAAACCCAACAGTTCTGCAACGAACAGACATCAGAGCTACAGGTTTACTGTCAGAGCTTAGTGAGCCCATTAAATATGTGTCATGCATTTCTTTAGCAGTAGATAAGCTAACAGATGTCACAGATGACGTGTAGCAGCACATTTCACACCGAGTGATTTCAGATCAAAACACATTGCAAAAGACCATGAGGCCTACAAGCACTGGACTATTACTCTCTTGCTACTGTAGCATGTTGGATTGAGCTGTTGATTCAACACCTTCATGACCTGGGAAATCCAGGATGCTGGACTGTAATAAAAAGCCACTGTGAACTCAGTATCATCCCAGCTTATTCGGTTCCCTTTTTGTGTGTTTAAAAATCAGACAGCAGTACTCACTGCTCCTTCTCATTGGAGCCCCAGGCATCCAGAATTCTCTGTATTAACTGGCACTTCTGAAACAGCTGAAACACAAAGGAGGAGACGGAGATTGAGGATGACATGAACTGAGACGGCACGGGTGCAATTACACATATATCTACAGGCTGACAGACCGCTGCTACTCACATGTTTAATTAGGTGATTTTCTCTGACGGGCTCTTGGCCGTTTTCTGTGTTGATTTCGGAGGTTTCGCTTTGAGACGGAGGCATTGCTAAGATCATCGCAGTGCATATTTCTACTTGGATGTGCAGGAAATTATTCCATATGTATCTGAAGTACATATCCTGTAGATACAGACAGAGGCAAGAAAAACACACCACAGTTTTGAAAGGCGGCTGGCAAATTTGTTTCACTTTTCACAATGAATGTGTAGAAAGATCAGTCAGCGAAAAAGTGCTAGAGAGAGCCACTAGACTTTCAGAGAGTAGATAATATCAGACACACTCAGAATATGAAATCCGATATCGTATTCACATCTCCAACTAGGTTATCTAAAGAATTTGAGAAATCAATGTCTTACTTATTGAGCTCTGAGTAACTAGTGTAACCTTTTCTCTAAAAACACTCAGCGTAGTGAAGGAGTCAGTGACGGCAGTACTCACGAGTATGACTCCCAGAGTGTTGAGATTGATTAGCTCCATGTTAATGATATGGGTATTGGTCTGCAGAAGGCTGGCCACTAGTCGCACCACGTTCAGTCGAGCATTGCCCACTGGTGGGTCCAGCATTCCCCATGTCGTCTTCATAACGGTTTTCTGAAAATGGGAACAGGAGGACAAGAGCTGCAGAGAGGTGCACATTCTCTTATCAACAGCCTCAAATGACAAGTACAGACGTCCTACTGGACTTGTATATCTGCACTGAAATGACAACACTGTATGCCACTATGGCTTACAACACTGGTCAGCTCACTTTGTGTATTTGTAGGCAGATTACAACCAAGGACGTTGCTTATCTAACAAACCTCCTGGACACACAGCTGAAACCAGCACAGGTCCTACCCACTCCTGCTCTGACAAGCGCAAAGTCCTCCGGTTACAGTCAACTGAATGAGGCCGTAACATCACCACTGTTGATTGGCGATATGTTAAATTTATCCTCGTAATAAGCTCCTACTTCAAATATTCGGTCAGGCTGTCAGACCCCGGTCCATGCTCACCTTTGGGGGATCCAGCAGCAGCTGATGGAAATCTTTCAGTCTGGGCCTGACAGCTTCCAGAATACTTTGATTGACAGAGAAGGACGGATGATTCATTCCTGGAGGACAGTTCTCCAAGTGGCCTTCAAAACTGATCAAACGAGGAAACAGTCAAATCAAAGCTGTTGCACAATTCTAACCAAACGCAGCTATTAACAGAAAAACAAGGCATTGAAAAGGCAAGAAGCACTCACGCTGGTCTCCGTGTCTCAGACAGAGTTAGGAGGATCTGAATGACACTGACTATAGCAGATTCATTCTTTTCTTTGTCAAAGATGTTGGACAGCAACTGCTCCACTGTTTCTTGTCTAAAAAATTAAGAAAAAAACATTTTAGCTGAGACAAAAAAATAAAGCTGAGACAAAATAAAACGAATCGTTGAATAATCTTCATGCCCTCGAGTCATTTCACACTGTGTTATTTGTAACATGATTATAAAGCGTACTTTGATAACACTCAGTCTATTAGCAGTGTAAAGAGAGGTGTTGAGGACCGTCAGTGAGAGAACCTACTTCTCCAATGTGGCCAGTAAAGGGTCGGGCTCTGTGCAGCCCTGCACCTGGAACATCTGATCTCTGCTCAGTCTGATGATCTCACAGAGTGACTGCGACGCATTTGAGTGTCTCTGCACGGAGACAAAATAAAAGTAAGAAGAGAAGAAAACACGGTGGTCAAACACAGACACTTGCGAAGGACGCTACTCCGGAGTCAGGGGAATTAAACTTACGTCTTCATCCTGAGATGGCTGCACCATGTCAACAAGCCGCTGGATCACTTTCTCTTCATTCAGCCACTGCGAGAGACATAGAACAATCATTCTAGTTATAATCATCTACGTGAGAGTCAAAATGTACCTCAAGTACTCCAGTAATGTGTCACAGCAACTGGACGAAAAATCATCAGCAACATTTAAATACAAAAATAGTGCTGAAAACTCCACATGTAAATGAATTAAGACAACAAAAGACTCAATTCTTTTAACAGCCAAGGCATGGTCAAACTGTCATGAAGACATAGAACAAACAAACAAGAAACTGCTGGAGGGAAGAGAGCTGTACTCACATGTAATACATCTTGCCTAAGCTGCTGTGGCTCAATGCAGGTGAGCATTCGCAGCAGTAAATCCATGATAGCTGAGGTTCCTATGTGTTTAATCATTAAATCCACAAAGTCCTCTCTCTTCCTAAGGAACTCCACAATCTGCAAGGCACATAAACACAGGGGTAACGGAGAGCCGCTCAGGACGAAGATGATCAATCGTGTTTGGAAAGTACCATTAGGTCGGTCCTAAGGCTGAGCAGTACACGGATGGTGACGGGTGCTTGAATTCGGCCGCAGACTCACCTGTTCAGGTTTCCTGCCAATGAGAATGCTGAGGACCTTGCTGAAAAAGCTGGCCAGTAAAGGGTTGAGAGGGGATTCGTTCTGTAAGAAGCTGTAGAGTTTCATCAGCAAGCTCTCGTCCTCGCCCAGTCTGTCATTGATCTGACTAACGTCTGAAGTAAGGAGCTCACAGGATATGTTGGGGTACCTGGGCAACAGAACAGCTCTCAGTCGCAATTGCTTCCATTGAAGAAAATACACAGACATAATAACGATGCCACTATAAACTTCTACAATTAGGCATTATGCACGGAACCAATCTGGTGCTCAATGGACTTACACCCTTGGAGGAAGACACACACACACACACACACATAGAGGGTATGTCCCCCTTCAGTGGCAGCTGCTTGGTATTTGTGCAATCAGCTCTCTCTTGAAACAGCAGAACACACCCCAAACGACAGCACATCTGGGACACCCTAGCCAGATAGCATTACATCACTGCCACACATCAGGCCGATGTTTACATATGAGAGCTTAAGTGGGCCAGCTGTAGCCAGCAAAAAACTGTTCCTAGTTAATAGTTAGCATTCGCTCAATAAAAAGATATGGGATATTTAGACATTTGCTGGCCATCTACGTTACAGAAATCTCACAGACTCCACCAACTATCCAAGCTCATTATTCACTGTTTTTTTTTTTTAATATAACTGCATCAAATACTCAATCTGTTGAACAGTTAAATCCAACACTATCACCTTCAGTTTCTGTTTTTGTTTCTTGGATTTTTCCCCCCTTATCATAGTGAAGTATGGGATGTCCTGCCTTGGTTTAAATGCTTGCTGATGCTACATTTAAAACAGACAGACTCAGGCAGCAGAAAAGGTTGCATTTTATGGTAGCTTGTAAAGGGGCCACGCCTCAGTGCCTATGAAACGGCACACACGGCTTAATAACTCACTTGTACTTGATCTTCTCCTCCATGTCGTCGCTGGGCTCCTGGGTGATAAAGACCACCAGGTCCTCCATGCACTGCGGCCGCACCAGGAAGTCCACCAGCTTGTGGTTCTGGGCCTTACACTCCTGCAAGACGTCCTCTTCGTCCATCACCTCTGTCAGCGTCACATCCTCCTTCTCTAGGAGTGTGTCAATGTGGGACGTCGTGTGCAAATCAAACTTCCAAAACATGGTGCTGCTGCTGCATTAAACAAACAAAAACAAAAAAAAAAAAAAAAAAGAAGGGGGAGAGGGCAGCTGTTGTTTATCCAGCGATCCACAACAATTCAGAGCCTTGAAAAGTAAAGCACTCACATTTGTGTACAGATGAACTGGTTTTAACAGAATCATGATTTAGTTTTTTCCACCCTGAGTCAAAACAAACAGTGTGGAGCTGCCTTAACCATATGATCACAACACATGGAGTCCCCACAACAGCAGACAAAAATGAACAAATGCTGTCAAAACAGTTCTTACAATAAATCCAAACAGATTTGTCAGGAGGACAAAAAAACAACAACAAAAAAACAGGCAGAAGACAACCCACACGGTGAATGCTCCTTTCAGAACATCATAAACTGACTGAAGTCATCGTTATGATGAACAGCACTTTGGATAACCAGTGTTTTGGGTGACGGCCTACGCCAATATTCAAATTCAGTGTCATGAGTTCCAAGTTTACTGAGACATTAAATAAAGAAACAGGCGCCTTCAATCTTCATTACATTTCTTAGATGCCAGATATCAGTTTATTTACATGGATGGAATACTCAATAAACACAATGCATTCTTGAAGTACAATCTGTGAGGGAGCTGGTGATGCTGTCTAACGATACACATATCCACAATAACGAAAACCCGAGAGATGCAAGCCGACCTTTTTGAAAGCTTGATATCTTTTCTGTTTTGCCCTGCACAAACCATAAATGGTCGACAAAAATTACTGTCTTTCGTATCGAACGTTCACTCCCACTTAGTTATACTGAAAGTAAGCAGTAATATCAAGAGCAAGCATTTACATACTGTAAACATACAACAAACATTCAATGCTGTAGGAAAAAAAACTGATGGAGTTCAACAGGTCTGTATTGAAGGAAATGCTGTGGGCAGATGAAATGGAACGTACCTGAGTGAGGCAGAGACCAGAGGGTAAAAACTCTGATTAAAAATAAAAGAATTCTTGTGCTCTTTGGGAGTTCTGGCCCATTACAGGGTCCACAGACAGCAGAGACAGGAAAATTCCTTGAGTAGAGGACACATGCAGCAGACACAAACTCAGGCACCACAACAACTATCAGCACACACCTGTAAACAAACACAAAAGAAAACACTGAATTCTCAAGAGCAATTCAATGCAGGCCAACATTTAACACAGGCACATCTTAAAAACAAAACTTTACCAAAAAAATGCCCAGGGAAGGGAGCAGTCAATGCAGTATATCCACAACAGGTTACACACAATTATAGTTCAGTGATTCTGTTTTATAGGCCTAAAAGTAACTGTGCACATGGAGAGTATAAGTGTTTTCAAATCCACTGAGACCAAAACTCAAAATTGTAACGAGGCAGAGGACATGAACAAATAAGTCCAGAAATCATTAGTTTCACAGAAGGTTTTACTCATAGTTTCAGTATATGGGTAGAGAACTCTGACATAGAAAACGAGATCCACGCTGGTGACTTGAGGTCAAAGAATGATGACTAAAGAGCGCTAGCTCAGCACACACTATTTTAACCACAGAGACAAAAACATGCAGACCTTCAGACAAACCTGAAAAAACCAGGGGAATGCTCTGAGGCATTCTCATCAGAGGAAAGGATTGTACTTCCTTGTTGTGATGTTAGCTCCCTGGCAACAACTGACAGAGACTTCCCTGTCTGAGTTGTTTCTCTATTGTTAAAATAACTGAAACACACAGACGCGTACACAAAGACTACAACTTCTTCATTCTTCACAACAAATTCTTATTAGATTTTATCTACTTGTAGTTTGACTGAATTTGGATCAGCTTACAAAACTCTGCCCGTCTCACACTTACTTGGCCTAGGTTAACCCAGTCCAATGCAAAATCTATTATTTCATAATAACTATATCTCATAGCTAAAAATAAACACAGATAACCTCTACCCCTCTCACACTGACAAGCAAATTTGTGAATAGCTTATCATGCTGAAACCTGCATGCCTCAATTACTGTCGACTAATTACCTTTTTCTGACTAATACGGTAAGAGCTTAAATGAAAGCTTACACAGAGACGAATGGATATGAGGAGAAACAGCATATTAATAAGCATAGACTCCTTCCTGAGATCTACAACAGTGATCAATGTATAATGGACGTTACATTTTTGTGTCAACATGACAAATTATCACAAACAGTCAGCTCTGCTTATGTAAAAATTACATTTCTAATCTCCTTAGCTGTGCAGCTTAAGCCTGCCTTACCCGTGGTTTACCTAAAATGGGCTACCTCAAAATAACAAGGATACCGCAATAAAAACATCACTTCTATCACAGTAACCATCTATACACTATACACAGTTTGTCAGGTGTGCCTTGTACACAGTAAATACTGCCCGTTGTCCAGAACGTTCAAGGCTTTGTATACCACTGCCACACCTGATTTGATTACTCAACTCATCATTGCTGTGCCAGAGCAAAGATAGATAGTTTATAGCAGGAGTGAATGTATTGAGAAACAGTGTCCTAAAGCAAGAAGTAACATGACATGAGTAACTGATCAAAGTCCTGGGCTGCAAATAGAAAATACGCACTGACTCAGCGCCTGCGATGGCCCTATGCAGAACGAGCTTATGCGGAAACGTCCTCTAAACACGAGTGCTGTCAGCTAAGTAACGTAAAAAGTTCACTAACGCACTTGCGCTTAAGAGCACCATTAAACTTGAAGTACGTGCAACATCTGTTACTGTTAGTATGTCTAATACTGTAGCTGGAGCTCGGCCACTGAAATTCTACATTTTAATCCACGAACTTTCCGCAAACTACTTTATCAAGACAAAGATCATTGGCCACATACTGTCTGAACGGACCAGTTCTAAAACACCCTGAAGTCTAGAGACGACACCTGTAATAGAGAACCTAGCTTGTATAACCCTATCATTCTATGGGTATAACGTTACCATAAAAGCTCCAACTTTGAAGTATAAAATATTGCTCTGTAGTACTTTTTGGTTGGTATCTTTAGATACAGGTGTTCTCAAATGCCCTATTTCTATGAACGCTGAGGTGAAATGCAATCCAAAACCGCGACATTCAGCGTGTAACATATCTGTACTTCATGGCTTGGATAATACTAGGAGGTGAAAGAAATCCACAAGTTCTCGTGACTTGCATTCACTAGCTAAAAAAACCTTGCCAAGCCGCTTCCACTTCAGAGCTGCAATAACACCACAGATCCAACCAGTTACGTTTCGCTTCGGATCGTTTACAGCCGAGCAAGTCTTATTTACCAAGTTTGTTTTCGGCCATTCAATAACTCTCACAACTTTGGGAAATACGATCTAAGTTCACCAAAGATAAACGAACTAGATATAATAAATAAGAGAGTTGATGTGACATATTTAGCACAAACCAGAGAGTAATTTCAGCCGGCTTTAAGTTGATCATTCCTACAAACAACAGCAAAAAACATCAGTAACCATATTTAAATAACCGGGTAACGTTAACCGCGCAAACAGACTGATCGCAAAGTTTTTAACATAACCCACAAAAGTAAAGAAGACGCGTCACTGTCACTTAACTGGCTAGCTTTAGGAAACGTCTCTAAAGGGGTGAAATCCGTCTTATTTGTGTAACCAGAAACGGCTAGCTATTTTTTTTTTTTTAAAGATTTTCAGACATTTGGAAGGTAACATACATTAGTCATCAGAAGTGCATTTAAGGCCTCAATTTCCACCCACTGACAGATATATTAAAAGTACCTTTTCAAGACCGAGCTAACATTGACTAATCTAACGACTGTTATCCGGTACTAGAAGATTAGCTAGGGTTACGTAGCTAATTTAAACTACGAAAGGGCTGATCAATGTATGATTACGACCAATCAGCTTGCTAGCTAAACCGTTCAGAGTGTTGAGAAAGCAAGAACATGTACTAATACTAACTTGGGTAACCATCCGAAAGCATTTGGTGTAACATACTAAAACTAAGGCGTTGTGTTCAGTTTATGGTAGTCGGCAAACCAGCTATAACGCTGGTGGGCTCACATGCCATCTTGTTCGGAGCCCGGCTTCTGTTTTTAAGGACATACAACACTGAATAGCTTAGCAAAAACAAATGGTTAAACTCTCTGGGCTATGTTACAGTATCTACATTAGTCATCCTAGTTATCGAGACAACAAAACTGATTAACTATCTTAGCTGTAGTTGGCTGGTTGGCTTCCGCAGATTACTTAACCAGATCGGGTAAACCTAACATGTTAGGTTAGCCAGCTAGCTAAAGTTAGCCTAGGTGCTGAAACAATTTTCTAACACTTGGCTAGTTTTAGTCAGCTGCTAGGGGCACCGCTCAAATAAGTTAAACTTACATATTTATGGGAAAAATATAGTGAATTGTGTGTTCATTTAATTTAAGCTGTGTGTAGATGAAGTAAGTAAACAGCTCTACCCTAACTCTGCAGGACAGCCTAGACTTGCAGGGAAGAGGCTACAGATAAACTATCGTTCTTTAGATATGCTAACCCAAGTTAGCTAGTTAGCTTGCTACGGTAGCTATCTTGCTAGTCAACTAGCTTAGCACTCCTGTCGCCAATAATGAGAACTGCAGACAAGCAAGTACGTACCGATAAACAGCGGAAATCTGCAGGTCCCCGACATGTAGCTTGAAGAATCTTCAGCTAAAAGTGTTAGCAAAATAAAAAGCTACAAACTTTTAGATATTAATGGAAAAATAAAGTGTTTGCAACAGATTCTAACAGGCGCCAAAAGGTTTACCATCAGAGGGCACTTTTCAAGATGGCGGTTCCATTAACTTCAACGACCCCTTCCCCCACCAGTGCTACCGTACTTGTCACTCAAGACGAACAGTGGACAACCATTGGCTACTTTATGTGTCAATCTCATGTTATCCCGTGGCTCTCGATTCGAAACTTACCTTATCACTTCCTACAAGAAAACTAGGCGTTCGGGTTATACGTGTAAACGTCGGTTTAAACCAGCTATGTCTGAAGTACACAAACGGGAAAATCTGAGTCGCAACGAAATAGCTATATGATAGCGAAATGTCCATAGATTACTCCAACATAGATTTAGACCATTATGGTCTTCATTCCAGGCAGGTTTTAGAGCCCCTCTTCAGATTGGATTGTAGAAATGTCAATCACACCCTATTCGTCTTATACAAGAACGAAAAGTAAAGAGCAGTAGTGTAATGGTACAACTCTTACCGCTTACGTGAGTATGGTTCATTATATCCAAGATGTGTCATTCACTGTTGTCCATATTTACGTGAAAAACAATATCGCTGTGTTATATTAATGTAACGATGGCTGCCTCGCCGTTCAACTCAGTCTAACTCGGTTTTGGATTCGCTATTACAGTTTTCCTTGGTTATTTGCAACGCCCTAGCAACAATGGGACGTCACTCCGATTGACAGGTTTGGGGTGCAATCGGTTGGCTCGATCTATGACCATTAGTAGGATGTATTAGACAAAAATAATTAAGTAATTTCAAACAACATATAAAGGAAAAAGAAATGGTGCATCCAGGTTTCCCGTCGTATCTAGCTCTGGCTCGTTGGATATGACCACCAGTAGACTCTTAGTGTGTCCTCATTGATAAAATGTAGGTCAGACGGTCTAAGGTTAATCTTGGTGCTTCCATGGCTGTATACGGTATGCTTATGTTATAGTGCAGCTTGGCAGATGCAGGCTCACTGCAGCGTGGTAAATACAATCTGACATCTGACCCTCATATTTGGCATAGAAATCTGTAGAGGCTCTCTGACTGAGTGTGGCATCCATCCATAGATACGTTGTCCTTGTTATCTATGCTGTGAATTAAGCCACCAATTCCGCCATCACGCATTAAACACGTCAGGAAAGACAGCACACTTCCACTAATCCGTATACATGTATCAGCCACTTGTATGAAACCATGTCAGTTCAGTGCTAAAATGTTTTGAATGCCTTTGTGGATTTAGCATTTAGAGTTGGGCCCTTAATGCTGTCAGTGGGGTAAGAATGTCCTCATTATAATTAATTGTCCTCTAAAGTGGCTTGGGTTGGGGAAAAGAGATTTAGCTGTCAGTTTTAATGCGTTTTCTATTTTTCTAATGCTTATTGAAAAGTTTCTGATGTTAACACCCAAAAGAATGAAAATAAAAGGCCTTTTTCAAAATGCTCCATATTCAAACAAGCTGCCTTAAATCCCTGTTAATAGGGGTCACAAACAGCAGCTTACCAGTCTTGTTTTTGTTTTCATCATGTCCACAAACTTGATCTGCACATGGCCAGCAACAGCCTGCTGAAACCTGTGCTCTTCAGTAATCTCAGTGTTTTAAAAATGAATATAGAAACTTAATATAATTTACAACGTGGCGGGAATCAACACATTGCTGTCCAGAAATTGTTTCATAATTTTAAAGTGATTCATATGGTTTTAAGAAGAGAGGGTGAGAGTTTCAGTAGTGTTTTTTTTTAACTCACCTCAGTGTGTTATACAGCATCTTACAACCTTGTCATGCACACATTCATTATAATGATAAGGATACCTTTGATTTATTGACTCTACATACCTCTCTTCTTGTGCTCTTCTAGCTTACTTCCAGGTACATGCTTTAACCTGCCCCGCATTAAATGGCTGCTTTTGTATCTTTGTGTATCTGAAATACTGAAGCAGAGAGAGACACAGCATGAATGACTTACAATAACACAGGGATCCCCCCATGCCCTCTCTAATTCCTTACCTCAGCTTGGGATGTATGGAACAGGGCAACAACATCACATCACATCAGAAGCAGCTGCTGATCCAGCTGCAACGCAAACTGACATATTTTAAAGTAACACATACCTTATGAAAGAAACGTTGTTCTGTATTTATGACATTATTTATGCATAATTATCATTCAATATTGCATTATTATCATTCAGTACAGGAATTAGCAATGCCCTTCGCCAGAACACTTCTTTATGTAAGCACCATTGGAGTACTTTAGATAGTGTGTGCATTATTTTGTAATGTAGCATATTAATAACTGTTACAGTAATACTGTCAAATAATCTGCCAAGAATCTTGTGTGCAGTGGTCTGTGTGTTTTGTATTGTATGTATGGTATTACTTATGACATGTGTCATTTCATTTTACTGCTGTAGACAGATCGATCGGTTTGGTTGCATCAGCATGAGCTTGATCTGTGCCATTCTGTGTTATTTCACTGTTCATCCACATGAGGGCAGCAGTAGGCTATAAAAGGCTACAAGGCTACAAAAACAGAACATACAAACAGAATCCTCAGATCCACTAGCTGAGGTAATACATTGCATATAGTCTCATAACCTTATAGTCAGGACACATTAAATAATAATTTGATTAAATGATTGAATCAGTGACGACGCAAGATTGTGATACAGAAGCTAATGGTAGCTTTACATATTAACTGTACACTCCTTTTTTAAACCTCTTCTCTACAGGACCCTGAGGACAGTGTGTATTGCCAGACTAAAACTTCTACTCACTAAGTCTGTGATCTAGTAATTCTCATATTCATGTATGCATAGTTTTCAGGGTTAAAAAAATTCCTTCACTGACTTGTTTTAAATCTTTTATTTTCAAATGTCTTTTGTAGACCATTATCTCAACACTCTCAGAAATGGTTATAATATAATGACAGCAAATAAATCTGAAACGACCCAATGTAATATTCCTTAAAATAGAACCTTTATTATATATATTTATATATAAAATGATTTTGATACAAAAAATTGTCACAAGTTTGCATTTTCTGAGGCATTTGTACACCAGACAGTCCTTTGGATGAATGTGTGTGTGTGTGTGTGTGTGTGTGTGTGTGAGAGAGAGAGGAGAGCCTTTTCATTGAGGAGGCTCTTCTCGGAGAACGGCACGGTACAATCTGAGCAGGTCTGATACAGGCCACGCGTCAGCCCGCGTCCCCGCCCGTGCCACGGTTGGCACGTCAACTCAAGAGTGGTACATGAAGCAGTCAACAAACAGTTCTGTCACATTTACAGTCGTTAATACCATTTTTATGGCTACACTTGTGAGGATAATGGAACCCGATAAAGCCAATGTAACTGCAGGGCTTGGCAGTTAGGTAAGCTCAGTTTAAGCTCTAAACCCTTTAAAATGAGTGCCAGTTGGTCGAATTATCAGTGCAGGTGTCTGCTTTTGCTTTCATGTATGATGAAAGTATAAAAGTGGATTTTGACAATTCAATTCAGTCACAAGCCAACTAAGTCACCACCACCACCACCAGAACAACAATTACATGTTTTTGACATTATATTTGTACAAGTTACAATTAGTAATTTTTTTTAAGCTAAATAAAGCATTAATGCTTCTTTTATTAGAGTTCTTGGACAGATGAACATCTCTAATTTTTTCTTAATGGTAGTTATTTTCTAGACAATTCAAAATCGCATGAATACTAAATAATTTTCAAATAAGTGCTAAATTTGGCAACACAGTTTGTTTTTGATAAGTTAGGGAAACAAATATTTAAGAATGAAAGCTAGATTGTACACATCTCCATCAGCATACTAGACGTACACTGAATGCACTAGGAGAGTAAAAGCACTAATTGTTGTTTTATCTTCATTTTTTTATATAATGAACTTAATATACAATGATAATGGGACTTATTAGTATGATGACGGCACAACTGTGTGTTGCAAAAGAGCACAATAGCTTAAGGTTTTTTTCAGACTTGTCCAAGATAAAACACACTACTCCGGGTCACTTTTTATATCAGTTCTGAATGATTTATACGAACACATTCTTTGCTAGCTTGAAGACAAGAGGAATTCAGTATTGAGAATTCTCCATACTGAGGCTTTGTCTTGTCAATAGTCCAACACAATGTGCTTTTGCCCAAATCAACTGTCAATAACGGCAACATACTGTATACAGATCATGAGAACACTTCGAGAAAGCATGTCTTTTGGACTCCTTCAAAAGTAAAAACATTTCACATGTATATCCATATACTTATATGACGTTCTATACACAAACACATTAAATTCGCAATCTTGCTATGAGAGATTAATAATTTTACAATTTAAACAATATTTTTTTTTATAACCAAACTAATGTCAATTTTTCATCATAAAAAATATTTTTTTTGTTGGCTGTTGTCATTCAGAACAAACATGTATATGTACAATAGCAGCAAACACACTTTTGGTAAACAGAGCAAAACCAAACATTTGCTTGGGACTATGTCTTATTCACATAGAAAACAATAAGAACAGCTCATGGCCCAAAAAACTGGAAACAAAATTAATTATTTACTTAATTACACATATTTACAATACCTCTGTTTGGAATATTTTGGTATTTAAGTCTAATTTGGCTGGTTAGATTAACAGACATTTTTTAGTGCTTTTCGTGGCTTAAAACAGACATCTACCATTTGGTGAATAGACTCTATTCACAAAATAATTTCAACTGGCATAAGCCAATTAAATGCTTGGATTCATAGGAGTTCTCAGCTTGCGACTCAAGAGCTGATAAAAACTTCAGGTGAAAGAAGTCAAAAAGAAATCAAATGTTAGAAACATAGATGTCAACACGCACGCACACAGTCATGCAGTGAGCACTGTACATTTGATCACTTTTAAAAGGAAGTTAACACAACTCGTTTTTTTTTTTCTTTTCCTTTACTTTCCTAACGCTGCTGCATGACAAGCAACGAAGAGGGAGATTAAAAATGAAAATTAAAATTAAAAAATTAAAATTAAAATTAAATTTTAGATTTAAAACTATTTACAGATGTGGCTGTTAGCCGGCTGTCATGAGGAGTCCGTGCAGGGTGATGGGGGTGGAGGACACAGGTGGAAGTAGCTACGCTCTGTGGAAGGAGATGGAGGGCAGCTCTCCTCCGCAGACAGGTACTGACTCCGGGGGGTCGGGGGAGGGGGATAGGGGTCAGAGTCTGAATTGAGGTCCATGTAGTATTTGTTGCTTTTCCACCGGCTGGTGGTGTAGTCGCTGTCGCACACGTCTGTGCTGCAGGGGGTCGTGGGGGGTGCCACCCCTCGCATCAGGTACGGCCTGTCGCAAAAAGAACACAAAGGTTATTTAAGGTCAGCTGACAGCCCACCACTGAATATTTAACTCGCCGTCTTTTAAGTCAGGTTACAGAGACTGATTCCCTTATGATAATGAGGCTGTAATATTGTGATATTCAATCAAAACAGGACAGCAACATAAAAAACTACCGTCTACGATTATTTTACCATAAAGCATGTTGTCCAATTTCATGTTGTACGTTCAGCTTCATGTTGGAAACAGCACCAGCACTTAAACTCAGTCTGACCAGGTATACAAAGACTAAAATGTTCAAAACAACATCTAGCCTTAATATTTACTTTAGCTATAATTTTCTACAGCTTCAAAAACGTGCTCGCACAGTACGAACACCTCCCCGGATTCTGACCAATCGAAAACCGTTTCAGACGTGAGAATGAATATTGAATGAATACTGTCATTCTAAGAGATCATTTTGAGTGAGTGATGTGTGAGGTTTGAGAGCTGACAGACAGAGAGACACACACCTGTAGGACCTGGTTGTGGAGGGGCTGTTAGAGGAGTAGAAGATTTCAGTGTTATAAAGCGAACGGTCTGTTGCTGGAGATGGAGGAGGGTTGAGAATCTGTAAACCAAACAGAGGAATAGTTTCATCCAAATATACTGACATTCCAAATTACACAGTCAACATCTGATTACAAGGCAAACAGTTCTCATGGGTAAAATTACAAAAACTACAAATATAATTAAGGTTCTATTCAAGATACAAGGGAATCACTAAAACTAAATACAGAAAGCAAATATACACAAATTATTTGGCCATGTTTTTAGCTGGTTTATATAAACTAGGACAATATTTGTGTGTATGATGTTGTGGCAGGGGCTGAGTGGAGACAGACAGTACCTGAGGGTAAAAGGCTCCTTTAGTGCTAGAGGAACTGCTGGAGGACGCCCCAGTCACATGGTTCCTGTCATAGAGAGGAGCTCCACTGCTACTGCTTCCCATTAGACTCACTGAACTCATCATAGACTTCCCACAGGAGATGCCTACAACACACACACACACACACACACACACACACACACGTCAGAGGAGATATCTGTGCCACCCAGAGAAACTCCATTCAGAAAAAAGAAATCATTAAGATATACTTCAACTCGCTAACCCACTTCTGATACTGGGGAAACTTTGTATCGAAGGGATTACACCTAAACTGCTACAATGTGTATGCAGACAAAGACCAAGAAATACATTGTCTGACTGAGTGACTCAGTTTAGACAGTGCACAGAAAAGACCTACTCGTTTAAACAATAGGTAAGCACTGACAGCCACCTCATTACTACAAAGGAAAAACCAAAAACAACATGTTGGTACATTTAAATGCTGTATGGAATTGTTTCCAAATCATGAAGACCTATAACTGTCTTGACAGCTGACTATTAGCTGATGAGCTGATCAGGTCTTTCAGAGCAGGGAGAAATTGAAAATGTACAGTGCTCTGCCTATCGTGGTGCAGGTCTTGCTGGGGAGCACAGTTGTGTAGGACGTACAGTCCTGCTTCTCAGAGGCCAGCAAGAGCCCACGCAGTCACAGAAGACGTGCCAGTGGAAGCATGGCGCTCAGTCATGACAGAACACATCACAACACATCGCTTTTCTGCCCTGCATCACATCTACATTTATCACAACAAGAGTCAGAGCTTTTCTTCTTCTTTTTTTTTTTTTTTAAAACACTCAGTCAGAAAGGGCAAAATAGATCCCGTTTCCCCTCCCGTGGGGCTTGACCTTTACCTGTAAAGGTGCCGTGCTGGGAGTTGCTGGGGGCGATGAAATTGAGGGGTACGTGGGGGGTGCCGCTGATGTACTCGTGGGGGAAGGCTCCGTTGGGACCTTTGTAGCGTCGGCACACGACACGCTGGCACACAAAGTACACTCCCCCCATTATAAACACCAGGAGAATGATGCCAATCACTGGCCCGATGGTGCTGGTGTGACGTGGCAGGTCGCTGGCCGTGGACGTCTGGAAATCTACAGCCAAACAAAGTGTTTTGGAAAACATCTGATTTCATGACAGCTCACCAACAGAAGACAGCACCGCAATACTGATGCTACTGAAAATCATTTAGATGCTGTTTAGATGCACGCAACGTGACTGAACTCTAGAGAGAGACCGAATGTGGTAAACTTTTTATTTATTTTTTTTATGAATCTCAGCGACACAAAACTGGGATGGATGGGGGAGACTCACCACAGTGGAGTTCGTCAGATCTGTCTGAGCAGTCAAAAAAAGAGTCACACTGCTGCTTCTTCAGGATGCACTGGTTGTTACCACAGCGGAACTGATTGGGCATGCAGATGGCTAATGGGAAGAAGAGACAGGAGCATTTGTTATTTGTGTCTAAAGGTCTATGACGAAACAAAAGTAAGGTTGAGCTCCAAAGACATAGTGATTATGAGTTCTGGATTTCCTATGTAAGCTTTTCATTAACAAAATCCAAAACAAAGAGCGGCAACATAACACTGAAAAACGCAAAAGATAATTTTACGCATCTGAGTGCACACTGGTGCTATGAATATGCAACCATAACACTATTTGATCTGGGTAGACTGTTGTCAGCTTAGGACAAAAAACGTACAGGGAACTGACTTCAAACTATGGCAAATTTCCATTATTAGTCACTAGCATCACAATACACACTGAAGATTTCAGCTGTACGAAGGTAGGCTGCTCACGCCCTCCAACACACTGAGTAAATATTATAATATTTAAAACAGCTGTCCAAAAAGAAGTAGTAAGATTAGGCCAAAGAGAGATTTGGATCTCGTCGTCAGTACGCAAAGAAAAGTGAACGCACTGTCGCAGTCTTGCTCGTCTGAGCCATCCGTGCAGTCTGGTTCGCCGTTGCAGCGTAACTGGGCGTCCACACACTGGCCCTTGTCACACTGGAACTGGAGAGCGGAGCAGACCGGGCAGTTCTCCTCGTCGCTGTGGTCGGCGCACTCGGCGATTCCGTCGCAACGCCACGCCATTGGGATGCAGTCAATTTCGCCGGTGGCACAGGTGAACTGTTCTGAGGAGCAGGTGGGCGGTTCTGTGAGAAGGAGGGGGAGAAGTGGCTTCAGTTCAACATGCATTCACAGGAGGTTCTTCTGTGAGACGCGTGTTCGGGCATAAGTCCGAACGTTCAAACATCTCGCAGCGCAGACATGAGGAAAAGTACCCCGGTGTTTTACGACACTGTCAGAATATGTCACAGTGAAAATCCCTCTACCTCCGCAGCTGAGTAAGTTCTGCAGCAGCACCAGGTGCGTCGGACATGAGCAACGCGGCGTTCCATCGCCCTTGGCAATGCAGATGTGCGAGCACCCTCCGTTGTCACGGGAACAGGGGTGGGATGCTGCAAATAAATGAATAGCTGGATTTGTTTGCTGGTGGGAATACTTGAATACACAGAATGCAAAATTCAGCTTAAACCCCCCCCCCCCCCCCCAAAGATCTACATCTATTAATCTTTAACCAGCATGAAAAGGAAGGAAAAAAGGTAACACCAGAAGAAGGTCAGGTTAATTATGCCATTCTGGTCATGTGACCTTACCAAACTCCTCCGGCTCCATAAACTCGACTGCGTGGATGCTGGTCAGATAAACGATGCGGCCCTGAATGCGTGTCCTCTTGTCCCCCGTCAGCTTATCCACCCGCTCAATCATCTGCTGTTGTCGGTCTATCCAGTAAAGATGGTCTCCCAGCACCGTCAGTCCCATTGGTTGTAGGATGTTGGAATCCTGGAGCACGATTCGATTGGCCCCTAGGACATAGCACACGATTTGTAAGAGCGGCAGGCATGTATTTTCTTCATAATACTTGCTGTAACAACAGACATGTACAACAGACAGCAGAAATCCAAGGCAGAACTCCAAGAGCTCGATTCATTTACGATGCAACGTCTTTCAAATTTTTGATTTTCTTATGCACAGCTACAGAAAACACACACATGGTGTCTTGGCTTGCAGTAACCAAACCACTCATCTTTTTTACTTTTCTTTTTTTTTTTTTTCATTTTAAGGTTAAGCACGTTCCTCTGGCCCCTTTCCGCTTAAACTGAGTACGACTGTCCAAAACCGTCTGGCTTGGACGAACCAGCTATGTTTTTCAATCCTTCAATTTCACTTTAGCCATACTTAACTAGGCTTTATACAGACCTTCTTGAAGGTTCTCTGTTCTTCACAAGAGACCAGACTATACAAACCAAAGGGCAGTTAAGTGTTAGCGTTAGATGGATGGCCATACGAGAGCATGCTCATCTGCCTGGAACATCAAACCACTCGGAGCACCTGAAGAGTCTGTCCAGATCTGCGGCTGGCAGAGGATAACAGAGAACCAGGGCGGCGAGGGGGGGGGGGGGGGGGGGTTCTGGGCACGCTCACTTCAGATTTGATTTGAAACAGTCTGACTGGTTTTGACACAAGTCTGTGAGACTGACTGACATTAACTGGCCTGAGGTCAGTTTTCCCATTTCCTGTTATCAGACTTTCAATCTCTTTCTATTCTGTTCGACCAGCCACCGTCTTTCAATCCTCATGCGGAGTGTAAACAATGCTTTTGGATTCTCTTTGATTGTATCTGCGAATAGATTTGTTTTTTTTATTGCTACGGCTGACTGTATGTTTAGAAATGAGATCAGCATCTACAAGAACAGTCAGCTATCACAGTCTGAGTTTTTCTGGGGTTTGTGTACTTTTATACATTATGTATTTTTTTTTTGTTCTTGAATCATGTCAGTGAAAGATTAAGATCAGTCTAACAATAGGGAAAAAAACCTTCCATAACTGGAATAGCTCAAGTGAGAGTTTAAACATAAACATCCTGAGTACCAAGACACCGTGACAGAAACTGCATACAGTTTGCATGCAACGCGCCGGGACCGCAGATCAGTTAGCAAAACAATGACGCCACTGTCATTTGCCGTCAAAACACGGGGCGTGTACGAGTTTTACAAGTCAAGAAGATTGCCAGGAATCAGAGGAATGATGTAGTTTATGTTGAAATGGTATAAATAGATATATAGAAGCCAAGACATAGATATAAAAGTACTAGTGGTAGCACTCACCAGATAGGTCACTGCTCTCTATGCGTTTCAGGTCACCGTCTACCCAGAAGAGTTTGCCCAATTTGTTGTCCAAGGCCAAAGCCACAGGGCGGATGAGTCCCGTGGTGAAGAGAGATTCGCGCTCTGTTCCGTCCAGGGAGGAACGCTCGATTTTAGCTGAGCGGTCCTGCACCGTGGTGAAATACATGTATCTGTCGGAGCAAGGAGAAGAAGATGCTACGTTTTTCTTTTCCTTATTCAACGGACAGAAGTCAGCATTCTTTAGAATTTTTTTTTTTTGCACAAATTTGAAACTGGTACGCCAGATACTGGCATCATTAACATCATTTTAGATGTTGTTATGACGACAATTCAGAATGCGACACTTTCAATTATGCAGGCCACTGGAGAACTGCTATATTGATGAAAATGAAAATGTTATCTGCGTGAGCATACTTGACCTTAGAGGACAAGAGTAAAATGGGATTAGAGACGTCAGCGCTTTTCAGGGTCTCAGAGCCTTCCAACTGACACTAAGCAACAGTAAAACTCAACATAAACTGAGGCACGTGTGAGGTATGCTGATGAGGTTCAAAGCCCCGTGAACTAATCTTTTCAGGCAATGTAGGGTCTTTCCCAATTTACTATGGCTAAAGCCAATTTTCTTCTTTCATCTTCATCATGTCTCAAATGAGTCTTTGAATTCCCTTGTTTTAAAGTAGCTGTCTGGGAAAGTACAAAACGTCAGCTGTCTGAAATCCTATTCCATTCCTTTAGGTGTGTCAACCACAGAAAAAAATGTAGTAATATTTATTTTTTGGCTACCAAAATGTCTGTGGCTCTGTCTTTAGTAATTAGGTGAAAGACCGGTGTAATAGCGCAATACGCATGCTTGGAAAATAAAATAAACAAACAAAAAATGTCATCTTGAGAACAGCAAGTCATAACTATTTCGGCGTTATGTTTATAGCTGTATTGTACTCGGCAGGGGCTCTTATCCAGGGGGACTTTCAGTAGTTTTTCTCTGTTTCCGTAATACTATTCTGGAGCAACCATGGGGTTCTGTGCCAAAGCGCATAGGACACCCAACTCAGGCATTTAAAACATCCGTGTGATTTAGAACCACTCCATCTCTCAGCTATCCATGTCCACACGGACACATCCGAAACCAGCTGGATGATAAGCAATTTTGTCGACCACAGCAAAGGATTTTTTTAAAAACTGGAACTTTAAAAACAGATATAAACCTGCAGTGAATTCAAGCAAAAAAAAAAAAATCAATTACTCAGAGTCTTAATCAACTAACAATGCATTAGTAAACGACAAAACTAATTTTGTTTATAAAAACCAGTAAACCTGAGTAAAGACAACCAAATAACATGAACAGATACATGATGTGTGTTATAACAGCCACATAAATTGGCCAAAAATATCAATCCTGTTTCACAAAACCAAAAAATGGTGAGAGAGGAGTCTCCCTGCAGCTCTATTTAAGCTTCAATCGCGAACATGTTTTTGTTTTTCACGATTTGTCTTTTCGGCACTATTATGGGAAAAGTGGTCCGCTCTGACCCGCCCAGATGCAACCTTGAAAAGGAAAAACTGGAAATAGAGGCTAACACGAAGGAGAGTCCCGCTAACAATGGGCGCACAATTACAGTGAAGAAAGCCAACGCCTGACCAGAGCCGGCCACTAGCTAGCGAGTAGTGCAAGACCACAGAGAGCCATCTGCTCCACACATGTGGCCAATGAATCGCTCCTTAAAGGAGTGGCAGCTTCTCCCACCCAAGCACAAACATTCATCCACTGTACAAGATGAAGACTCCCGTGCAGTTCTGTCAATATCCACATCACTTATCACTGGGTAAGAACTCACTTAGATTAATGCCATCTATCTGATAAGGCAGCTACACAGGGTTTCTGTACATCATTTTATATAGTTAGCGTTTCTTTATACAGAGGCGGCTGAGTACTTCATCCTCTCGGCTTTTCTTTTGAAATGTGCATTAGCTGCTTCTTAAACTAACAAGGGCATGTGGAGTTTTTTTTTTTTTAATTCGGATGAGAGTCTTTCATCAGCCAAAGTTCTGTCGTTTAGTACACAGGAACCACAAAGATTCTCTCTCTCTCATCGTCTCCACCCTCTCCTCACCCTTTCTCGGCGTTGACGACAATCGCACGCGGCTTGTCGACGTCATCTCGGAGAGCCTCTCCCACGGCCTGGCCGTCCATACGCTGGATGTTGATGGTGTTGGTGATCTCACAGGTCCAGTAGACGGTGCGGCTGTACGGGTCCAGACTCAGGTCATGCGGCTGCTTCTCAACAGTCTGCTGGTGGCTGGCCATGGTTGACACCACCGTGGTGGCCTAAAAGAACCAGAGGAGAAACCGTTGTGAGACTGTTGGAGAGACTTTCAATGCAGAGACCATTGTTGTGCTTTAGAGCCATGGATAAAGACATTTCTAATCAACTTAACAGAGGCTATGTCCAAAAATCAGGCACTAAACACAACACATGCATAAATAATCAGTGTGCACTGCTGGATAAAGATTCCCACATACTGCTAGGATACTATTTAGCACTGTGAATTAAATACACCAAATGACCTGTTCAAGTGATGAAGATGATGGCAGACACACCACCACACATGCATAAACAATCTCGACTGTACACATTTGAGTTAGGTTGACACACTTCATTTTTATATTTTAACTTAAATTGTGAGATACCGAAAATGAAAGCGCTTTTGTGAAAGTGTACAGTGCATCCACACCACGCACAGTTTTGACTTAATGTAGTACAACATTTAGAGTTATTCTTACAATTTTTAACATACCAAGTAGGGAAATATGTTATTTTTGACCCAGTGTGTGACCTGTTTATGGGAAGTTTAGCTGGATCAAGGTTTCCCAAAATACCCCTCCCATCTCACATGTTTGCTCTTTTCCCCAAAAAAGACATTCCAGGTTTTAGTAATCAGGGGCCCTGTAACTATTTAACCACACAAATCATGTGTTCAGCTTGCATAGCCCAAAAATATTGCAAAACAGATTAGAAACTGAAGATTCAATTGTTAATTCCAAAAATAACTAACAAATTAAATAAAAAAAAAATGCTTGGCAGTGTTTTTAACAACATTCAAAGAATATAAGTCACACTTTAACACACCCTTCTTTGACCTGATAACAAATCCAACATAGAGATAAAACACTACTGTTGTAAGGACAGAAGGGTTAATGGGGTCCAAGGCAAACGTCACATGTGGACAACGATTTCTTGCCTGTGTGCCGTCATCCCGGGCCCTGCGAATGCTCTGCCGGCCGTCCACCCAGTAGAGCAGGCGCTCCAGTGGGTCATAGCTGATGGCCCTCACGTTCCGCTGCACATGGATGGGCAAGATGATGTCAGGGCTCTGCTCCCCAAGTACCATCCGGCTAATAGAGGCCTTCTGACTGAAGAGCAGGAAGCTGGAGGGAGCTGTGGAACATCACCAAACAGACAGAAAGAGAGGGAGAGGGAGAGAGAATGAGAGAGGGAGAGAGAGAGAGAGAGAATGAGAGAGAGAGAGAGAGAGAGAGAATGAGAGAGAGAGAGAGAGAGAGAGAGAATGAGAGAGGGAGAGTGAGAGAGAAAGAGAGGGAGAGTGAGAGAGGGAGAGAGAAAGAGAGGGAGAGTGAGAGAGAGAGAGTAAGAGAGGGAGATTGAGAGAGAAAGAGAGAGAGAGAATGAGAGAGGGAGATTGAGAGAGAGAGGGAGAGTGAGAGAGAGAGAGGGAGAGTGAGAGAGAGAGGGAGAGTGAGAGAGAGAGAGAGAGGGAGAGAGAGAGAGAATGAGAGAGGGAGATTGAGAGGGAGAGAGAGAGTGAATGAGAGAGGGAGATTGAGAGAAAGAGAGAGGGAGAGTGAGAGAGAGAGAGAGAGAGAGAGAGAGAGAAATGAGTGTGACTAAAAAATCCCCCTACATATAATATGCCTTGTTTTTGTTTTAATAAGTTCTTGATCATTTGGAATCGAATTGAAAGTCAAAAGGAAGAGGAGAAAGGCAGACAGGAAGGAGGGGGGAGCGGCGGGGGGGGCAGTCAAAGCAGGGGTCAAGGACTGCTCCTCTGAACCCAAACATATCCCTCTTATCAGCCACCGAAGGTCAGCGTCTGAGAGCCTGGCCAATCATCATCCCAGTGGAACACAATCAGCCACCCCGCTCCCCCACCCCTCCCTGAGGGGGCCAGGGGAAAGAGAGACGGGGAGAGAGAGAGAGAAAAAGAAAAACACTCATGCAAAAGGACAAGGCTTCTTTATCCAGCGCCAAATGCAGAGGAATGCTCCGAAGTCCAAAATGCACCATTCTTTCTCGCTACAGCCAACTCAGCTAACACCCCCCCCCCCCCCCCCCCCCCCACCAATATTCGATTCAGATGTGAATGATTGCGCTTTGCATGGCTGCATGCCACTGACGTGGGATGAAACAGACCACCGGCCCTGCCAAGTGCACCTTGACCATAAAAGCCCATGACTCACACTACCATCAGTTCAGCCCCAACACACCTATCAATAATGAAGTATTACATTCATTTGCTGCTGATGGATTAATGACGGAAAAAAAGCTGGGAACTCCAAGCAACGCTTTAGTGGAGCCCATACTTCTTGTTTTACAGATCAAAAACTTTCTCCACCTAATCAAAATATGCAAACACTAAACTGGAAGAGGGCAATCACTCAAGAGCAGCATTCCCCCCAATACACATGAAACCGCACGTTTTATCCCAGTACCGGAGGATCTGATTTATCGACCATTCAAATAATCTAAAACACTCCAATTTGAATCAACAGTTCTTTGGCCCAGAGAAAAGTCTGTTGACCTAGAACAAAATAAGTGCAGTTCTGGGTTGATCTCGTTCCAGAAACAATTTTAGAGCTTTCAGAACCTCCACTGTTCCACTGTCCTAAACACCTCTTCTCCTAACCTGCACGCGCCTCTCCGTCAGACCCCTCCGCTCTCCTTCCCCCATTCCATCTCTCTCATCTCTCTAGTCCTATTCACGCATCCCTCCTTCTTCTTTGCTGTGCCCTCATTCTGCTTCCTTTCCATCCCACTTTGCCCTCCCCAGGTTCATTTGGGTCCCCTCCACCCTCCATCCCCATTCACTCACAGCTGCAGTTGCGTCCATTGGGGTCCAGGGTGTAGTGCGAGGCACAGCGGCATTGGGCACCCGAGGGTGACGCCAGGCAAAGGTGTGCGCAGTTGCCGTTGTTCTGGGAGCACTCGTTGGAGCCGTCCTGACGGGAGGAGTGGAAGACCAGGATGTCCATGACGTATTCCAAGTGACCTTGCACCACCGTACGGTTCAGGCCGCTACGTTTGTCCGCACGTTCGATGCTACGCAGGTTCCAGTCCGTCCAGTAGATGTAGTCCCGATACTGGGTCAGACCAAATGGGTGTGGCAGGTCATCTGCAACTATTTCCCTCTGGAGACCTGTTTGGGAAGGTAGGAGTCAGTACAGTTAAGCAACTACAAGTAAATACGTACCAGATACTACGATAAATACAAGCAGAAAACATAAAGGTTAAATGGTAGTTCAATCCAATTCTCCCCAAACAAAACAAAACAAAACAAAACAAAACATGGTCAACACCCTTTTCTAAACACTAACTGGCTGTCAAAGAGGTAAACTGTTTTGACGTCTCCTACACTGTTGTTTGCTTCGGCAGTTTTCAGCCAAGGTTCTGACTGTATAAGAGATGTCATTGTGAGAGGTTCCCCAGTCCATGGACCTCTTGACTATTAATACATCACCAAAGCATTAGTTAAAACATGACTGACAGCAAATGTCTGATTTGGTTAACACCCTTCAACACGGAAGGGTCATTTGGTGTTTCTTTGAAATGACAAAATTAAGACAGAAAAAACATATCATCAAAACACAAGTGTTAGATATGAATAAGATTTAAGAGGAACGGGTCATAGGCATGGTTAATACATATCTGAGTGTACTCACCTTGCATGTTGGTTGACTCTATCATGCATGTGTCCAGGTCAGTCCAGTAAAGCCTCTGATCAATATAGTCAATGGTGAGGCCGTTCGCTCTTCCCACCTTGTCTACCAACGTAACAATGTGAGTGCCATCCATGTGAGCACGGACTATCCTGGGCCTGCCTCCCCATTCGGTCCAATACATGTACCTATTCAGGAAAAGACAGGGTTAATACTGAATCCTGATTGGTTCAGTGACACGTCAGTAACAGTGACATTCTCTGAAAACATGTGCTGAAAAACACATATAAACACTTTGTTATAGTATCTTTATAGCTTACTAAACCACTTTAAGTAAACACCATATAATCATACCATACAATATAATCATCTAAAATGTCACTTTGCCACTTTTTAAGAGCTGTGACAAGAAATAGGCCACTCAGATCCGGAGGCATAAATAACCCATAGATTATTCATACCTTGCTCATTTTTCTTAGACATTTTTAGAGTATGAAAATGACAGTAGTTTAACTTATTCATGACAAGGTTTTGGATAGAACACTGTACTTCCTACTTCTGTTAACACTGCATAGTTTAGCTTGTACAGATAACCTCAAAAATGTGCAGAGCTCCTTGCTAAGCTGTCACCGCGATTCAGTAACGTCAAATTAGGTATTATCATTTGTCTCGTGCTGTCTCGGTTCCAGCCTCTGAATTAAACGAACAGAGGGAAAAAAATCATCGAGAAAAATACTCATTTACTCTAAACTCAAGTGCTTTCCTGAGTAAATACTCAAAAGCCTTCAGGTGAATTTTCCGTATGATTTTTTTTTTCCTCCTTGGTGCTCTTTACACAATTGCTCAAATCCGTGCCATACCGGTCAGGCTAAAAGTATGCTCTCTGAGTCTCTTTCCATCTGGAGTGTAGAGTTGACAGAGGTGTGTCTGTAGGGTAGGCGTAAGGAGACAATGTACCACAATGAATAGACTAATAAGAGCAGCCGTGCTAGGCAAGCCACAAGAATGCATTCTGGGAGACGAAGCCCATGACTTCATCTTTAGAGTGACATGTGGAGGCTACTGCGTGTTGGCACATGCATGCCTACAAGAACACAGCACACGTAGCCTGAGGTAACATGGCCATTACAACTATCTGCCAGCAGGTAAAGCCTGTATGGGTGGAGATACGTATTTGAAATTAAAAAAAAAAAAAAAGAAGGGAAGAAATATGTGTTGATCTGCATTTCAAAATTTTGAAATTCAATATCGATATGGTTAAGGGTGTCACGGGAATGTGTGACTGATCAGCGTTTTACCCAGTGAGTTGAAGGTAGCCCACCATAAACCTAAAGGTGAATGCACACACAGAGCGATCTATACACTGATACAACATTATCTGCACCACAGCCCTGCACAGCTGTGCTTCACTAATGTACATCCTCTACTTTTTGACGACAGAAGACAGAAAGGGAGCCCCAAAAATTCAAGTCGTACCCGTTGGCAGGGTCCAGCGCCAGAGAGCGAGGGTTATCCAAGTCCTTACACACCAGGACCTGACGGTACTGCCCGTCCAGACGGGCCACCTCGATGCGGTTGGTGCCCGTGTCGGCCCAGTAGATGTTGCGGCCCATCCAGTCGACCGCCATGCCCTCAGGGTAGTCCAGGCCGAACTCGATCACGTGCTCCACCGAGCTGCCATTCATGAAGGCACGACTAATGGTCTGAGGAACGAGAAGGAAAAGATATGTGGAATGATAAATAGGAAAAGCAATTCTGCCGCAGCTGTATGCTTTGAGAAACGAGACAAAGAGTATAAGCTCCTACACGTTGAAACTTAAAAACATTTTTATTAGGAACATAAAACTTTCAAGTCTAAAGATTCTGCTTTGTGTTACACTGCTGTAACAGGATGGCACAGAGTTCATATTGGTAAAGCAGTTTTTCAGACGTGACAAAGGATCGCTTTTCATGTTTTCAAGAAGTTTCGGGCTCAAATACCCCTTTGTGTAAAATGTTCCAAAAAAAAAAAAAAAAATTTTAAAAATTGCATCCCCTGATATTCAAAAGAAACCAGAACCGCCGCTTTCGGTACCTTGGTACTGACGTCAGTCCAATAGATCCTGTTCTCAGCCACGTCAAAGTCGAGGGCGGAGGCCTCTTTGACGCCGGTGAGCGGGATGGCGACGTCGTTGCTGTTGGTGCCCAGGGAGATGCTGCGGATGTCCGCGCGGTTGGTGAAGAGGAGGAAAGCCTCAGGGACAACGCACGTTCGCAGGTCGCTCAGCAGCTCCAGCCCCATGGGACAGGCACAGCGTGGGCCCTGCGGCCGGTAAAAACACAGGTGACTGCAGCCTCCGTTGTCCTCTGCACAGGCGTTAGTGCCTGGAGGAAAAAAAAAAAAAAAGAAAGAAAAAAGGTGCACATTTATAAACACATGACTGTTATTACTAACATGAGCTCAGACAGTGACAGACAGTGAAAACGAGAACATTTGTTCTAGTTTCCCTTGGACAGCTCGCTTAATTCCAGAATTTGTATATTTACAACTCTTGAAAAACGTAATCAACAACAATAAGAAAAATATGGGTTTACTGAACTGCGGTATCCGAAAAATTGAACCCATGTGGTAATCACGAGCAGACAGCTGTTACAATTGGCTCTTATGTGGACAATGTTGCACTCCTGATATTAAGATCAGGTTTCTCTGTTGCTGAACAGAGAACCTCTCTTACCAAAGGTCTCGGTGACTTTGGTGGCCTTAAGGCCCATGAGGTCTGGGAGCTGGTCTATGATGCTCTCACGAACCACTTTAGTCTTGTGGACTCTCTCGATGCTCCTTCTCTGCCAGTCCGTCCAGTAGATGTAGTCTCCCAGCAGGGTAAAACCAAAGATGTGAGGCAGCTTGTCCTCCAATAGAGTCCTCCTGTTAGAGCCATCCACATTAATCACCTGGAAAAGATAGACAGCACGGTGAATGAAGCAGGTACATGCCGATATGCAGGCAGGCACGTACACACACAGATGTGCACATGCGCACGCACACACACACACAATGAAAAGATCTAGAAGCATATACACACTGCCTCAGTGTCTCTCACCTCCTCCCTCACTAACAACCGCTGATATAGAACCATATAGATAAGGATAATTAAGCAGTAAAATTGTGGTTGTACTCTCTATTGATCTTACGAGCTAAAAGCATCTTCTAAAAATAAAGGGAAAAAAGAAAAAAGGAAAAAAAAAAAAAAACCACCAGCAAGTGAACACAAATTGGCTTGCATCTATTCATGCTTGTGCCAAACAGCTGTGCAACATATGGATAATTTGATAGGACTACGAATGTGCACATATTTGAACTTTGCCATAATTGCTGGATCTTTTTGCCAAACCAGCACACATTTCCAAACCGAGGGAAAAAAAAAAAAAAAAAAAAAAAAAACAACAACCAAAATCTGCAACTGCCAGAAGAGAGTCTATTTTAAGATATTAGCGAAAAATTCAAGCTGGGGGCGCAGGTTCCTGTATATGTCCACTGAAAATGAACTTCGATTTTCTTTTTCTTTTTTTGTTGGTTTGCTTATTTCTATATGAGGGGGAACAGCACAATCATGCATATTGCTGCTGAGTATATCGCATTTGAATGACTGAATGTGACAGTATGGGATTCTAGTCACAAGGATTGAATTACGGAGAAGAAAATGAAGTAAACTGATACAGGGAGTGGTGCCAAAGCATGCCTCTGTCTTATGAGGAGAGAGAGAGAGAGAGAGAGAGAGAGAGAGAGAGAGAGAGAGAGAAATTGAGTGTATTCCTGGGAACTGCGTTTTTTTTTTTTCTGAAAAAGGACTGCAATTATAGTCTCCTATCCTGGCATTACTATTACAGAAAGTCTGCCTCTGAAAATAGACTGGTGTCTAAACTGGTGTCAGCTGCAGCCTGCAGGAAATATTTATGGTCTAACCAACTTATCCAAAGTGTGGCATCTTTAATGCATGTCAAATGTGTTTGACTTTCCACGAGCAAAACATCATCTACAGGGTGGAGACACACAGAGAAAAAAACTTTGCTCAGTTGCATCTGTGTAATGTTGAAAGTCCCTCTCTCTTTCTCTCTGCATATCAGTCAGAGAGAGTTTAGAAACAGTGATAAACTTCAACCGAAAGCTGTTTGACTCACAGGTACAACAGCTCAAATCCTAAACCACGGGATGACGAACTCTCTTCCCTTGGGAACAGAGGTGAAAGCCTCCTGAATCACTTCATTTGCTCAACGGCAAACAATTTGAAAAAAAAAAAAAAAAAAAAAAAATAGAATACTGTAATGAATACATACAATGAAGTCATAACTGGAACTCATCCACAGTTACACTCTTATTTCAAAACCCTGTGAGAAATTTTGGCAACGCACCTGAGTGGCCAGCCGCTACCGTAACGGGCAGAGTAAACACACTTTTTTTGTTGTTTGTTTGTTTTGTTTTTGCTCTTGCGTAGGGTTTGACGTCAACTAGTCGGTGTTTGTTCAATGGACGTAAATAAGTAAATAAATAAATAAAAACGAGGGGCTGGTTTTAGCCACGGAGTCTCCCGTTGATTAATGAGCGTGCTACGGAGCCCTGGCATACAGAGCCAGAAAGTGAGTGACAGGTGCATTAATGTGACATATTGTTCCTCACTAAGGAGCACTTCCAACAAAGACTTCCTGTGCGCTGTCCTTCCCCATTCCCAGTGTTTCCTGTGCAGAGCCAGGAGCAGGCAGACAGGACTGGGGTGGCTGCCAGAGAGTGCCCTGGAGGGAAGCCCACTTGATTTATTCCTGTAATTCAGTCACACGCTTCCTACAGCTGGTGGAGTGACCCATAGTGAGAGAGAGAGAGAGAGAGAGAGAGAGAGGGGGGGGGGGACTGACAGAAAAGGTATGTCGTTGAAGGAATGACGGTTCTTTGCACTCATCGGAGGTTGCATGAGAAGCCAGGGTCTGTTAAAGCAAACAGTGAGGACTTCTGAGGGAGAGAAAGTGAGATGGATCCATTAAGCTCCTCGAAACACATCATTGGAGGAGCATGAGCTGGGTTTGGGGAGGGTGGAGCGCTCATCCAACCCTGTTTTGTGAGGTATCCACTCTGTCTCAGGCAGGAGAGGTTGAGGCTATGCAGAGGCTGGAATGCTAACAGGGACACAGACAGTGGGTTGAAACCACACTGGCACCATTTCTTTACCTCCCACCTCAAAACATGGATAGCTCCAACATTTCTAAAATAGGACCTAGCTTTTTTTTTTTTACTTGGACCAGACTCTATTACAGGAAATAGCTGGAACAGGTAACACCTCTGGCAGTCATTTACTTCACCCTCCCCTCGTTTCAAAAAGGCGCTTCAAGTCCTAAAACGAACCGCAACCACACTGTACAAAAAGCATCCGGTCTTTTCCATGTAACTTTCAGAGCTACGTGTTTAAGGGCTGACAGTCTAGCTCTGCTGCAACCAGGCTGAGTGGATAAGAGGTCACATGACCTCCAGAAACACACAACAGAGCGTTGCCACGGTAACAATACCCGGTTGACATATACTAGAGCAGAGGTGCCTAAATCTAGTCCTGGACAGCCCAGTTCTCCTATTTTTTTTTGCTTTCGCCTCTTAATTAAAAGCTGATTTTTGTTTACCCAGAAAACAGGTGTGTACACCCTTCAGCCAATCAGAGACCATATGTAGTTGGTTGCCAAACAAAGCAGCAGGACTAGCTTTGGGCACTTCCGTGCTAGAGGCAGTTGGAATATTGTGGACTGAACGCTGTGGTTGAGCATGCTGTGAATGACACAAAAACTCCATGTCTGACCCCGAGGCATTTTCACTCATTTCTGGAATGTAAATATTTTGCAATTCCAAAGTTTTACTCTAGCCAGTCTAATTTTTTTTTTTTTTTTTTTTTTTAACCAAGGAGGGTCAGGAAAACAATAGATATTTCCAGACAGCATCCCAGTCTGCACAGCATATGTTTCCTTTCTAATATATTTAGAGGCAGAGAATTCAAAAAGGCTGCAATTTTCAAACATTTAAATGAGTTGGAGATTTATATGATCTGAAATATGAACAATACACCGGACTCTTTTATTAGTTGTTAACTAAACAGGACGGGCTGGAGTCGATCTTGTCACGGTTTCCAAGGAGTGAAGTACGAATTCTTTCCACTTTGTAATTATGAGAGTTTTATTGCATGGCATATCTTATAGACATGTGTTTCCCCTTGTGTTCAGTCTGTCGCTGGACTAGAGAACATTGTTAAGGCCCTGACCCTTCCTAACCACCAGAAGGATTCAAAACAGCAACCCTTTTTTTCCAGCACTTTCCATGTAGTTGGGCAGCCCAGATGTTTCTAAGAGGGGGATTGAGGGAAGGGAAGGGTGGAGTGCGGGGTGTGTTGATGACTTCTCTCTTTTTCTCCAAACTTTAGGCATTCCCTATATCCTCTTCTCTTTCTCTTGCTCTCTGTCTGTCCCTCTGTTTCTCTCTCTCTCTCTCTCTTTCTCTCTCTCGTCATCTAATCCAGGTATGATTAAGGCTTATGTTGGAGTCATGTTCTCCTCCTGCTCTGACATTTCCACAAATGCTGCTCGCCTCACAGAGCATCAAAGGATTAAGTGTGCAGCTGGTTGATTCTTGGCCCCAGATTCCAACCGGGCCTTCCTCGTTTTCTTCCAGGTTAACTCTTTCTGGAGCTGAGGGTTAAAAAAAAAGGAGGGGGGTTGGAGTAACTAACGGTAGGAATAGAAAGTTTAAGGGGGAGGCCTCAGTGGCAGAAGTAATGGGGAGGTGGAGGTGTGGGGGTTGGAGGTGCAGGGGGCTTGTGTGAAACGCATGGCTGCTTGCGCACACTAGACCCTCTGTGCATTTAAGGGGACGCCAGCTGCCCAGGCTAATTAGACCCCGACAAATCTAAGCAGTCCTCTGAGGTCACTCAAACATGTCACACCAATGAAGGAGAGAGAGAGAGAGAGAGAGCGCTGAGGAAATGAACAGACCTCCGCTTAAACACAAACAGAGTTGAAGGCTGAAATCCGCAATGCGCCCGCACTAACTACACTCATATGTAGACTTAACATGGGGAAAAGTTTAAAACAAAATTTAAGTTTAAAAAAGAGTGAGGCATACATTAAATGTTATCAGAGTTAAGTTGGGTTCGAGACTGAAGCAAGGAACAAACCATATGGAAGACCTGTTCATTCTCCGCCCCCCCCCCCCCCCCCCCCCCCCCATGGCATTATTTTTCCATTCTGTTGGATTTAAGAGAGTGTCTTAGAAGACATAACAGAAAAACTTGCTCTTTGATGGTCCTCAAGTCAGCAGGAGCCTTTTTTCCCCTCATACAAAAATGCTATTCATTTTTTAGAGACAATTAGACATGGCCATCTCTACTGAAAGATGGGTGTACCAATTTTTTCAACCATCCTTTTTTCTCTCTCTCTCTCTCTCTGTCTCTGAGAATTATGCGCAGAGAGTGGGTTTTATATGGTGTGAGAAACCTTTTCTTGACCGAGAAAAACGTAACAAAACAAGCAAAACAAAAAACCCTAACAAAAGTCTCATCTGCAATTCAGAGGAAAAGTCAAGCCTCTAAGGACTTCAATGAGAGTCGATTGTAAAAGTCCTCTGTGCTTTAGGATGCAATGCAAATTTAGTATGCAGGGCAAGAGAGAGAGAGAGTGAGAGAGAGAGAGCGAGAGTGAAAGAGAAAGAGTGAAATGACAACAAATGTGTGTGACACAATTCACTGATAACCCCACCCAAAAAAGTTAAATTGTAAATCTAATCGGAGCCGAAACCATCAACCAAGGTTTTTTCCATCACTGGAAATGAGAAAGAATTTGGGATGTTTTCAGATCACGGATGTTCGTTTTCTACATATTATGAGAGTGTATCCTCATTTTAAAAGATCGCATTGCATTGGAAAAGCTGAGCATGAGAAAAATTTTGTAGCCTAAAAATGGAAGAGACTGAATCTGTTGTAAATTCAAAATGAAGTCTCTGTTTGAATTAAGGGCAGATATACTGAGCCAAACTCCGTAAAGCTTGAGTGTAATGCATTGTCCATATCTGCCCATCGCAACCTTCACAGGTGGTTTGTTTTTTTTCTTTACGAGTCAGATCAGGGAGTGTGTTCAGGGACTGCCGTTTTTAGCACGCGTGAACGTTGACGTACAGGTGGAATCCTCATTCGTTTTCTTAACCTCACTGGCTCATTTGCTCTCTCTTTACTGGCCAGACTTTGCCAATTACCACCAATTAGCTCAGTGTGAAATAACCTTTCTATTCATGGTGGGCTTTGAAATGTCATATGGTTTCGTCTGGTGTTTAGACAAATCCTCTGATAGGCGGCTGGCTGGGAAACACCTGATGTTATCTTTTTGTCAGCCGTTTGTTACGCTAGGCCAAGAACAGCACTAGCCTTAACTCAAACAGAATGCCCTTCCATTTGTGCAACTTTCTCTCTCTCTGTCAAAAGTGCCCTTCCTTCCATTCGTGATGAGAGTTTGCTTTTAAACGTTGAACGCCTTGAACTTTTTCCCACAGACTCCTTGATCCTGGTCGTGTATAGAGAGTTGTGAAAACTGTTACAATAATAAGAAAAATCATGGAAAGCTAAATACATCATGAAGTTATTATCATATCACTCTGTACACTACACTGATGCTTGAGAAATTGCTGTAAACCAGCATGATTAAGACTTAAACCATGAAACTTATGAAAGAGGTCTTAAACCTATCTCTGAGTCACAACAGCGATTTCTTTTGAAAGAAAGAACACGTTCACACGAGAAAAGAAAAGTCGAAAGAAAAGGCTCTCTTCACAGCACAAGAACATTTATCCCATTCCACCTATTTATGGCACTATTGTTTTTACTTCTCATTAAGTCTCTTTTTGACCACGCAGGCTCCATTAAAACAGTCTCATTAGTGTTACGGAGTAATCCTTATTTAAAAAGCATTTTGTGGTGCAGCGCTCTACTGTAGCCTACACTGCCAAAAAGTTTTACTAGCGGCCCTGATCAAGTTTGATTTTGTTCACACAGTCAAACTAACTTAACTACTTATGCCTCTGCATCTTGTGCATAAAATTTTCTGGCTATGAAGAGTCAATAAAAAGTGTCTGCCAGCAAGATGCTGGAGTTATTTATACAGCGTCTATTGTCGTACATTTCCATGGTAACGGTACGTAGGCCCTGTTGAAGTGATATGCTAGACCTCCCAAGATTTCGAGTCCTGTTTACCGGTTGTTTTATATTTGTTTTGTAAATAAATATCAACATCCTGTGTGAGTTTGAGTGACTGGAAATGTAAACCGTTTAATTTGAATCCATAACTGATTTTGATGAAGAACACACCCTAGCTTGGCAGAGTAGCTCTTTTTATTGTGACAAAGAGCAGTAATGTGAGAAGGTCACACAGTCAGGGAGGTAAAAGAGCCAACAGACTTATCTAAACAGACAAATATTCAGTAGCTGAAATGAAGATGTGTGTAATTACACACACTCAAAAACATCACGGCTACAGTCAAAACATTTCCGAAAAAAAAGAAAAGAAGGAAAGAAAGGGGGAAAAAAAGACGACGGCTATTCTCTTCACAGAATGATCTGGAAAACGCTTCACGTTCCGTTGCAGTTTCACTATCTGACCTAATGAAATGTGCCATTTTGACAGAGCGAGGAGAAACTGAGGCCAAGCCTTTTGATGATGGGCTCAGATACTGACGTCTGGACAAGTTCACTCACAATAAAATATCACACACGCGCCAATCTATAAACAGTCATCTGTCAGCTCTTCACACTGCCCTGTCCCTGCAGCCAAAAACAAAATTACATTTACACAGTCTAGCAGTGTTCACACAACCCAAAAAAAAAAAAAAAACACAAATCAACAACTACTACTAGTAACCTAGTTAGCTAAGAATCGGAGAAGTGCAAAAAACAGGGAAAAATAACGGTCTGAGCACACTGTCCTTAAACAGCATCTAGTCGCCTATAAATTCCAGCACAATGTGGTTCTCTCAGGGGCACAATACATGTGGGACGCATTGCGAGCAGACAAAATCGACAGCTGCCGGCAACTTCTTACCGCAACACTGCCATGGAAAGAGGGGTAGCAGAGGCACTGTCATGTTAATAAGCCGCAAACATGGGCGGAACAGGAGCTGGGAGTTGGCAGTCCTCTCCCCCCCCCCCCACCCCACCCCTCTGCCGCCCCCATCTTCTCACAGATGTGGGACAGAGGCGCACATCCCTAAGGAAATGAGTGGGGATTGCGGCAATGATGGTGCTAGCTGAATGAAAAAGAGGTCGACAGAGGTGCCAGACGGCACACTTTAACTGAACTCAAGTTCTCCTAATGTTGTTTGTCTTAGCCCTGACTGGACAATGTGTCAGAAAGAACCTGGACTCCCCAGGATGAAAACATGCTTTCCTTCCTCTTAGCACATTTTCTGTATTTACGTCAAACAAAAAGAACCCCCCCCCCCCCCCCCCGACACACACACACACACACACACACACACACACACACACACACACACCCATATGCATACATACACATATGCACACAACCACAGAACTGTGGAGGTGCTGCTATGACTAAGCAGTGACTACTTCAGACCAAATGGGCTTAAAAGTTTAACTCCAAACAAGCGTTAATGGTTCTCTTCGCTAAGTGCCGGATGATGGCGTTTTAAGTTCTTCCTGTCCAAATAAACAGACAAGCTTAGGAGACATGCAATTTTTTTTTTTTATCCATAACTTTTATCCAAAACTGCAACAGTAAGAGCATTTTAAGATTTTTATTTAGAAATGACCATGCTTGGGTTTCATGTTCAGATGCATTGTTTTTGTGCTACACATGGCTTGGGTGAGTGAGTGAGGGAATTGTTGAACTGGGCACAATGCGGGCCCCCCCAGGGATGGAAAATATGATGGAAGTCAGGTGTCTTTTATTCCCTGGCTTAAACAGTGTATCCTTGGAGCTTGGAACATCGAAAATTATTAGCGCTCACGGCAGAGGGCTAGCATCAACACCAACAAACTGTTACTAGGCATTAAAACATAGGCCTATTTGGCTTGGATTACCACTGGTGGGGTTTGGCCTTCTTTAAACCACTCTTTTTTTTTTGGACTAAGCTCGCTAAAGTAGAATGCGTTCACTCCACTATATAGGAGCAAAATATACAACCCCCCCCCCCACGCCCCCCCTCCAATTCACTTGCTTTTCTAAAACTTAAAAAACAAAGCCAACAGTGACCACCGTATCACAAAGAGATCACAGCTCTGCGTTTTGGGGGTTGCCTTTCTCATTGTGCTGAGTTGACTCGCCTCTCACAACGAGGCATACAAAAGAAAAACCTAAATTTGCCAAAGCCGAAAAAGGGAGACAGAACTCACAGATGCCAATACACTAAAACTCAGTGACGCAAAAAGCAGTTGAGTCTCCTTTACTCTCCCAACGGCGTTAATAAATAAATCATGCAAATGGGGAGGGGAAAAAGAGTGGTGACGAGTTGGTACAGTAGCGCAGAGAGCAGTGCCGTTCTCCCGTTGTGGAGAGTGGAAGGTTTCCCTTTACACTCAAAAGAATGACGGCACATCCGTCAATCTGTGTGGGAGTCTCATCACCTGCCTGCGGCCCATTCAGACTGATCTTTGGGCTTCTTCAGCTCATCTCGCTCGCGGGTCCGCGGCAGCTTTCCTAGGCGTCTCAACTTATCTCTCTGTTCCCTCCCCATAGCTCGGCAAAGCCTTGAACGGGGCTGCTAACGCAGAGACAAAGGCCCTATCATTAGCATGGCCAGTGTTTTAAAGAGAGGCCCCTTGTTGGAGAAACGCTGCACAAATCAAGTTTCACGGCTCCCGTCAGCCACAATGCGGCCGAGTCCACTGGAGCCACTGCTTCAGGGGCCACATTAGAATAAAAACATTATTGACCCTTTTCACATCTACGCCTTTTTTGTCCCTTCTTCTTTTCCCACTTTCGCCAGCATCCATCAGCGTGCAAGCTTTGAGTTGCTCCAATCCACGGGTGAGAGAGAGAGAGAGAGAGAGAAAGAAAAAGAGCCTTTCTTTTAAATGTGTTGCATTTCATTGTCAGTGTGAAAAAAAAATGTTGCAATGCTTCTAAAGAGCTCAGGGGTAACACGGACCAAAAGCCTTTCAGAAAGCCATCACAACACACTTTTGGCTTCATTGTGGTCCAAATGGCTTCATTATGGAGCAATTGAGAATTGTGCCCAAAAGACTGCGATAACAACAGGCCGCTTTGAACTTCTGATTAAATTAAAAAAAAAAAACAAAAAAAAAAAAAACACAGGACAAAAAAAAAAAACCCCACTAATTCATTTTAAGAACCACATATCGAATTGGTTTCATTTCAATGGTGGTTAATTAAAAAAGAAAAAGGGGGAAAAAAGAAAAGAAAAGGAGAGTAGGGGGGAAAAGGAAACTGCCTTAAGCACAAGCCTGCAGGAGATCAATCCACTTACACCTGAACGAAATCTTCCATAAATCACATCAGGAAAAGGATAAAGGATTCAAACATCTTCTCGAAAATAATTCGCACATCGATCAAACAATACTATCTTCAGTCTCTCTCTCTCTCTTTCTCTCCCCTCCTCCTCCTGGCAACTCTACTGAAAAAAAACAAAAAAACAATCTTGTGCTCTTGTGTACCACATTCTGTTTGGCTGTGTCTTACATATTTGCCATTATGGTGTTCCAAAGGAACACACATGGCAAACTGCAATCAAGGGTCACAAAAGCCTTCCTGAAAGGCAGAATCTACATAATTGTCCCACAAAAGCCAGACTTTCTGTGATGGGGACAAGAACATCAGTCAAATGAGTTATCTTAAGCATCTCAAACTTTGGGTGGGGGCATGGGGAGGGGTGGGGATGGGTGAGGGGAGGGGGGAAGGGGTGGGGGGCATGTACGAGAGGGAGAACCGCGGCAACTTCAGAGGGTTCAGCAGGGAGGGACGAGGTTAGGGGAGGGGAGGAGAGGCATGGGGGGGGGGGGGGGGGGGGGGGGGAGATGTGGAAGGCAAACGGGTTGTACTTGGAGAGAAGCGAAAACACACCAAGGGGAGAGTGAAATAAAAGACCACAATTCCCATACTGTTTAAGGAAAAAGGCTATGAATGCAAGTGCCAATAACTTAGCCTCCTTGAAGGGGTGCGGGAGCCAGAGATGAAAGAGAACTCTCTTGGCCCGAGTTCAAAAACAGAGCATTCAGCGGCAAATGGAAAAGAAAAGCAGGCAGCGCACCCCAATCACCATTTCAAAACTCTACATGGCAGAGGGACGAAGGAATTCGAGGTAGTTGACCACAAAAACCAAAAAGTTCTGGATAAGTTAAGGAGTAGTCATACAAAAGCATGCACACTTGTACAAACTTCTAAACCCATTGCGTCTCTCTTTCATTACTTATCTGGAGATGGCTTTGTCTTAATGTGCAGTTCAGGGCAATCCAAAAGCAATTTTATGTTTCAATGAGTCACATTAGTCTGCAATCTTGCTAGAGATCAGTTGTCCATAGAAGTTATCAGAAGGTTTTCAATAGCAGTCGATATTCAATCAGACTTCCACTTTCATACTCATGATGAGGCACTGATATCAGAGCTTTTACTCCAAAACATTTCAATTTAAAAAAAAAAAAAGTAACATACCATCACAAATCAAAACGTGTTTTTCAATACAGATGAGAAATACACAGATGACTGATGTAATACGAGCCAAATTGTCACATTAAAGGTGAGAGAAGATTCTGTCCCTTTCACAACCACTAAAAAAAAAAGAAAAAAAAGAACAATGCATATGTCCACAGCACCCGATGCAATTCACTTTGCAACAAGTAAAAGGAAGAAAAAAAAAGTCTTTTCAAGCAGGGCCTGTCACCAGCCGAGCGAAAGAGAGAAAGAAAAAAAAAAGAGGGGGGGGCCCCTCAAAAAGCCTGCAGACCTCTATTTATAACCATTCAGGCAGTGAGCGGCCACATTCCAAATGCCAGAAGGCACTTTTCAAAACTTCTCATTCAAGACCTTAATGTTGTTTTCAAGTTTTTAAAAAAAAAAGGAACCCTAAAAAAGCCGAAGAAAGAAAAAGGTAAACAGTAACATGTAAATTTGCCCTTCTTCAAGGAGGAGGGAAAAAAAAAAAAGATGGTCTAGAATCATCAACAGCCATTATAAAACAAAGGAGTCAGATAAAGAAAGTGATAGAGTGAGAGTGTGAGAGCAAGAGAAAGAAAGAAAGAAAGAAAGAAAGAAAGAAAGAAAGAAAGAAAGAAAGAAAGAAAAACAGCATCACTGAGAATGGGAAGGGGAAGAGAAGAAGACGAAGAAAAAAAAAACTTTAATGAGAAATCACTGAAGACTAGGCTGCGCTTGGATGTGCGGACATTAGCACTTCAAGCGCAGTTCTTCCTTTCAGTGTTTAAGTGGGCCTGCTGGAGAATGAGCCCCTTTCCTCCATTAGGGCAAAGCTGAAGCGCCCTTGTGAAAAGAGGCGAACACAACGCACTTGTCAGCTGCCGGGAGAAGAGCAGAGGAGCAGCGCAGCCACCCAAATGTGCATCTGGCACTGGAGTAGAGGGGGTGGAAGGGGCTGGTGGGGGGGGGGGGGGGGGGGGGGGGGCGCCTGGGTGGAGAGCCCGCACAAGACTCAGAGCCCCTCTGCCATTCTATGCTGTCTTTGTGAGGTGGAGGGGGCGAAGAGGGCTTCCCTTGTCAGTCTCCACACTGGTGAGGCGTGCTGGAAGGGCCAGCGCTTCCACCCCAAAACCTTTCTCCACATCCACTTCTCATATCCTCTCATCTCGACGTGTCTCCAGCGCACGCTGTGCTATCGCAGGAAAGCTTCAGCTTCACTCATTCATTGATGTATGCTTACCACAGGATTCTGTGAGAGCCAAAAATTTGACCCATGTCAGCTTATTACCAACTTTTGACAAGTCCCTTAGTGAATTACACGAAGCCCCTGCAGCAGTAAGAGCACTGGGATAAAGGTTTACCTCTAATGTGAGAACTAGCCTGATGGACCATAATCTGACAAAGAGCTCTTCTTTATCTGTCTTTGCCCTAAATCATGCCCCGTGAGGAAAAGAAGTTGTCACCCAAAGAAAGCTTAAGGCAGAAACTTTGATTCAACAAAAACCCCAACCATTCGACCTGTAAGAGCTTGTTTGTTAACCAGAGTACAAGAGAGAAAATCATGGAGTCACCAGGAAAAGAGTGACTAGCACACATCAATCATCTTTATGCCGTGACAAGCTAAAGATGTCGGCGAGATGTTGCATGGTACACCAAATGTGCTTCTATTAGAGTCTCTGGCCTCTTCTAGAGTTCAATAACACAGCAGGAGTGGCTTAATCCCTGTTCATTCACCCCCGCCAGTATGCCTGCCCAAACGCCTGTCTCTGCTCAAACTCCCTCAAAAAAAAAAAAAAAAACACAAAAGGAGAAAAAACTCTCCTAACTTGTGCGAAGAGATGCTTCACTATGGCTGCTGTATGCTTTTTGAAAGAGTCACCAAACTACTTCAGCCTACTACCTCAGACTTCTTTTTCATTATTGTTATTCCTTCTTCCAGTTTGTTCTTTTTCTCCCTCTCTCCCTCTTTCCTTCCTGTAGAGCGCCAGGATGTGCTGGTACTTTAAGAGCTGGTCTACAATGCCCCAGCAGGGTGCCAAGCAGACAGGGAAAACTATGGCTAGCCCGACGTGTAAAACCTGACGAGGCCTGCCAAGCAGCCGGGCACCGCAGAGAAGGTCATGCCAGCGACCGATCAAATCGTCACGCTAAGCTTTACAAGCATCGCAGTCCTCCTTGCACAACGCATTCCAACCAATCATTCTGCTTGTCTACCAAAACGGCTTAATTTGCAAAGAGCACGCGTGTACGTGAACGAAATCAACGAGAGAGAGAAAAAAAAGGAAAAAGGAAAAAAAAAAAAGAAAGAAAAGAAACACCCTGGCGTTATAAGTGGGATAAAATATCTACAAATTGCTGCAAGAGGGATTAGGGTATTTCCACAGTTTGAATGACATATGACTAGCAAGAGTATTGAGGGCAACTGTCATGAAGACACACCCAAAAAAAAAAAAAACTGCCTTGGTTTCTGAGACAGAAACACACATACTTAAGCAAACATAAACACATGCGGGCTCCCACACATGGAGAACAGGGCCATGTGAGCGGCGGGTGTAATCACAGAGAGCCAAACACACACACACACACACACACACACACACATACATACACAAGCACTGAGACAGACTTGTGGGGGTTGGGACTTTAGCTTCCTCTTTTGTTTACACGATAGGCTTTCAGAGAGTATGGCTGAATGAAATACGGCCATCTTGGTATTCTGACACCCTGGGACCTGTGTCTACACGCAGCGGACAAGTTACACAATGCTGAAAGCACGAACATGCCACTGCCTTCCCGTGGCACATTCAAAACAACGAATCCGCATGGAAACAATGCCCTGCAAATGCCTGGAAGTTTAAGACAAACCACGGAACAATTACAAAAAAAAAAAAAAAAATTAACTAGGAGCGAGGAATTATGGTAACGACAGTCAAAACACTGTCAAGTTAAAATTCAGGTTTGAAGGGTTGAGTCTTTCTAGACTACGAGAGTTTGGGCGAGGAGTTGCTTCGATGGCGCGGACTTGAATGACTGTATACGACTGACAGGAAATCTGGCATTAACCCTTCAGGTGTTACATAACTAGTCTGGCATTCCTCAGTACCTCACACGGGACACCATTGGTCAGACACATTTCTCAGCCCACCCCTTTTCTTTGAAGAATGTGCACCTAAAGCACTTCTCAACCTTACCTTGATCAGACCACAGAAAAAAAAAAATCTACTGGCAGAGAAGAAAAAAAAAAAAAGAAAAAGAAAAGAAAACTGCATTAGACAAACGTGTCTGTGAAACTCAGAAAAGCGTTCTTGTGACACTTTGTAACGCTGAGTTATTCTGAAAAATACCGGCCAACTAGTTGCTTCAGAGGAGCTGAAATGAGAGTATCCGTCCAAAGATCGCAAGTCGAATCAAGTCACTGAACAATGGCTAAAACTGAATGTTTAAGCTCACCATACTGGAACTCCATTCACACGGTGTACCCCTGTCTAGAGGGGGCTGAATTACCTCGATTTTGTCAGTCTTGGCGTCCCCCCAGTACAGTTTTCCAGCGGTGTAATCAATGGCTAAACCGTTAGGCCATCCCAGCGAGGTGTTGACAAGAACTATGCGATCGCTCCCGTCGAGACTAGCTCGCTCAATCTTTGGATTCTTTCCCCAGTCTGTCCAGTACATGTAGCTGTGGGGAGTAACGTGGATTCAAACATCAGCTCTGATCTAACGTGCGTGTCACGAAAGGAAACATATGTTATTTTAATTGCCAATTTACCTTATTAATCTCCTACGGATGAAAAAGTACAGGAGACATAAGTGACATTAGAGTCACTAAAGAAGATAGAAATATGCTTCTCTGTAAAGGTCACATACCCGCTGATTGGGTCTAGAACAATGGCTCGGGGTTCATCCAGGTTTTCCGAGACGAGAACTCGACGAGATGTTCCGTTAAGTCTGGTCACCTCAATGCGGTCTGTTCCTGTGTCCGTCCAGTAGAGATTCCGCGCCACCCAGTCCACCGCGATGCCGTCCGGATGGTTTATCTCAGTGGTGACCAGCGTTTGGGCATCGCTGCCGTCGATGCGCGCCCTGCGGATGGCTTTGACCTCATCATCTGTCCAGTACACAAAGCCATCGACAGGGTCGTAGTCAATGGCGATGGCGTGGCGTATGTCACTGATCTGCAGCACAATGTCGGTGAAGTCAGGAAGGTCCAGAGAGATCCGACGCAAATCCGTCCGTCGGGCCAGCAACAGGACCTGCTCTGCTCCTGGGGGGGGGGGGGGGTGAAGAGTGAGAGTGAGGTGAAGTGAGCAGTTTTTGTTCTCTATGTAAGGTGACTAGAAAATCTATGCTTCAAAACTGGTCCTAATAGGTATTAAATGAGTATTAGAAAGACTGGCCCTGTTCCAACATTGCACACCTCCTGTCTGAAAACCCTTTCTCTGCATGACCGGACTGTTACAAATAAACAGAGTGGTGTCTTTAGTATACCATAAACGGCTTGTAAACCTATCCCATTCACCATCATATGTTAACACAACATTAACACAAAGCAATATAGACAAGGAGTTGTTTAAAAGTCCTCGGATAAAGCCTGTTTTTTTCCCCCAAACTGAACTCTATTACTATACCTCAACACCATGTAACAAATATGTCCATTCTATTTAACTAGCTACCAAAAAAAAAAAAAAGAACAGAGTGGTAAATAGGTAAATAGGTGTGCAGATGCTTTTGTTTAACTTTGGATACAGATCTAAGGCCCTGTAGTTTAGGCTTTATCATTAGAACCCCTCAGCTGTGCGTAAAGTTTGTATATCGTTGGGATTCATGCCCTGAGTGTGGTTATAAAAAAAAAAAAAGGCAGCCGCACATTCTGTCCAGGCCCATACTCGGTGGAAGCAATTAGGTTCAACCTTCTGCTTATTTAATCTCTCTTTTTAGCAAAAGGCACGCTCCAGTGCCTATACAACCCAACTAGAATCGACTGGCATCCAATCAAAGGTGACATCCATCAGGGTTGACACCAATGAGACATAACAGAGATGAAGGGGCCAATCTAGTGCGTTTTTTTTTTTTCCTTTTCCTTCTTCTTCTTACCCCTACTAGGTCCAGAAATATTTCCTTTTGATTTTTAATTTGATCTTTGCTCCGCTTAACAATTGACGAAGTGAGTGAAGGACGACTTCACCTTAAAATGAATGAATGAATAAATAAATAAATAAACAAATAAGACAAGGGCCTTCAATTTAGCCACCCAAGCTAAACAAATGAGAGAGTGCCAACACTTGCCCATGTTAATCCTAACTGTTGTTCCAGCCCTCCTCTTCATTTCCCACTTGTCCTTCTCAGCTAATCAGAGTCAATACAATGGGGTATTGTCTTACATTCTGTTTGGTAGTCAACACAGGCTGGAGACTTGCTTAATCCTATAGGCAGTGGGAATGGACTGTACATTACATGTCAGGCCAATCTGGGTCTCCCCTTCTGCTCCGCTAACGCATACACACACACACACACACACACACACACACACACACACGTACACGCACACTGGCCAGCTCTATCTTTCACTTGCGCCACTGGAATGAAGGCTGAAGACAAGAATGCATGTCATTGTTTCGCTGTCCTGGGAATACACAGCCTCAAATTTGGAGGGTTATAAATTCAAGTAGAAAGGCAGACTGAGCATCTCTGGAAGGGGGCTCAGAGCTTTTTTTTTTTCCTTTTTCTTTTTTTCTCCTCAAATAAAAGAATAGTCCGTCATTAACGGCACTGGGCGCACAGACACAATGACCATCTCTGTTCTTCAGGAGATTGGCCAGGGCTGGGAAAGTAGTGGAGGGTGGAGAGCAGAACCTTGATTTCAGGACTGCCCCCATGATGTTTAATGTCCCTCTTTCTTTCTTTCACTCCAGTTGAGATGTACCCCCCCCCCCCCAAAAAAAAAAAAGCATGAACAATAATTCATTTACCACTCAACGAAAATAACAGGGGACTGTGAGGAACGTCTTTCTTTTTCTACTCTTTCACCAGCATTATAAATGCAGATGTGTTTTGGCCACAGCTCTCAGCTCTACAGAGAGGAAGGTGGAGGGGTGGGGTGGGGAGGAGTGGAGAGGTGGGGAGGACAAGGCCTTCTTGCACAGGGTCTACAACTGGGGGAATGTACACAGACCCTAGGGCAATTCAAACAAATGGGTTTCGCTCTGTAAGGTCCACGCCACATCAACTAAACAGACAAACCTCCAACTGACCTGATCAAGCGCCCCCCCCCCCCCCCCCCCCAAAACTCATCACCACTGCCACCCTGGGTCAGGGACACTCTTCTGGAGGACAGGGGGCAAATGCCAAGGACATTGGAAAAAGCATGAAGAATGAAGCAATCAGCAGCTCTGTGTGAAGCCGCTCTGCTTCCAGTCCCATGGTAAAGCTGTCCAAAATTACGCTGAAAACTCCCTCCTTAAGCATCCATCTATAAAACATATCAGATCTTTTGCTTTCAGGACATTATGCAAAGAAAAGCAGCTTTCTTCCCACTATACTTAAGAAATAAGACTATGTCTGAGATACTGTTTTTCTAAAAGGCCAATCTTTTCTTTTTTTTTTCTTTCCCTATTGTCCCAATGCCACATCAGCCGTGTACAGGTTTTCCTTCCAAAGGATGAGACGTAACCTTTGGAATTTCACTTATTTCCCATAGAATAAGTCTCAGAGTTCCCACAGAGGGAGCAGGATATGCATGTCCGTAAGGGGTAAAAAAAAAAAAAAAAGGAAAAAAAAAAAGAAAATTAGCAACTCCTTGGTGATGTGCTTACTTACAAATATACTGCCTTGGGGCCACCTGTTTTTCGTTTTGTTTTGTTTTGGTCAAAATTGGTTATGAACATCAAATAGAGAGGGCTTGATGAGAGCTGTCAACTCACAATAAAACATAAAACATATAGCATGGAAGAAAAAAAAGGCCAGAAAAACCATCCATATAATCCAGATGGAAAGCATAATATAATCCATAAAATATATAATATATTCCTCTGCATATGTAATAGAAGGGATTATGCCTCAATCCACAAGAGACTTGCCTGCCTGAGAAAACTCAAGGTAAATATTTTTGTATTTAAACTGTACGAAATATATTGTACTTAAACTTCTGGGTCACTTTGGTGTTAGGATCTGACGGAGCAGCAGAGGTGACTTTTAATGGTGCTTGTTACCTGGGCGACAGGTCTTGCCATCTTCCTTAAGTTTGACTCCCGTGGGACAGGCGCAGCTGTAGAAAGGTTGCATGGGAGAGAGAAGACATAGGTGGGAACAGCCTCCATTCCCCTCGCTGCATGGAGTTTGAACTGTGGAGCAACAATAAATGAAGAGTCATAAAACAATAAAACAAGGATTGACCCCGTAATAAACAATCACATTTTTTTTTTGACTTGTTTTTCAAAGCAGCAGGGCAAGCTTTCGACAGAAACGGACCGCTTAGAAACAAATATAACGGAAAATTACGTTTTATACCCCCTCCTCCTCATTCTAAACATATGCAGTCACATCCTGATATCTTTTCTGTTAGAGGGATCTGAATCGAATTTTCAGCTCATTGCTTGACAGATTTAGATTGAGAATAGGAAAACAACCAAGCTGCATTCCCTTGCAACACTTTTTGAGTCTTGGACAATGGCAAACCCCCAGGTTAGGTGCAGAGGCTCTTATTTCCTCTGGTATATTATTTTTCCATTTCCACATAGTCTAGCTCTGCCAACCATAGCAAGGCACTCTGAAAACTCCATCTGCTTACTCAGGAGAACACAGACAGCCTTGACACAAAAACTCAAGCACACGACTACCTAAGCCCCCCCCCCCCCCCCCCCCCCGCACTTCCCTCTGTCCCTTACCCCTACGCAGATGTTCACTCTGCCCTGTGCATTGTCTGGTTATGACTGAAACACTTTTCAAGGCCGGAGAACAAAACTTCATTACGCCAGAATATGTGCAAAAAGCTGACACTGAATATCAACAACTGCCATCTGTTCTCTGTTATGAAGTTTAAAAAATGAAGTTATCGAGGAGTGAGGGGCGTGTGTGCGTGTGTGTGTATGCAAGTGTTTTTTGTTTTGTTTTTAGTTAAGGTGCTGAGTTGAAGATATCACTAGTTTTTCATTCAAAGTCTTCATTCCCTTCTCTTACTCTCCCTCTCTCCGGTTCCCGCCCAACCTCTATCGCAACTAACGGCTGGGTGGCTTTGTTTGTTTACTGTTAAACCTGCCAGAGTATACCTGCAGTTACCAACCCATATCAATAAACATGGGGATGGTCAATGCATTTTAAGCTATTGATAACATAAGATATAGGACAAATGTGTCAAGGACAAACGACTGTTTGACAGCAGGAACACTGTCACGTCAAGACAAAATGATTGAAGTATATGGGTGTGGATGTTAGAGACTCACTGTATGGCTGCCTGTCCTTGCCCAGGACCTGAATGTCCATGGGAGAGTAAATGCCGCTCAGGATCTCCCTCTTCTTGTCTCCGGTGTGTTTGTTGCAGGCATGGATGGATCGGGTCTGCCAGTCCGTCCAGTACAGGGTGTCGTCAGACAGGGTGAGGGCGAAAGGGTGGGTGAGAGTGCCCTCCACCACAGTCTCTCTGGCAACGGCATGAAAAAGACACACAGTCAACACAGCTTCCCAATCATTTTGGTAATACATCTCTGGTGGGGTTTATTCACTGCACTCTGTTAAGTCACATTGAGCGTACTGTTCGTTAGAAAGACCGGCCTCAGAACTTAGGCAAAATCGAGGGAAAAAACAAGAGGTTTGACAGACGCTTCGGCTGTTCTCCCAAGAAAAGTTGGCCGATTCAGATTTGATATTCATAAAAGTTTAAGACAATTTAGTCCTGGAGTATGTCAGTACGAATCTTTTCCCAAAAAGCTTTTAAAATCGGATGACACTGACCCAAGACACAGTGTTTTTGTCTGTCTTCATATCCTTCAGGGAATACATGCTGCATGCAAAATCCAAAAACTCAGGGACTAGAGACCTGTCATCAGTCTCTCAAAGTGCGGGAAGGGAAATTAAACCAATCAGGCTGTCATCGTGTCTACGCAGCGTCGTATGTCACGGCCGTTCATCAGAACAGCCACGACTATGTTCTGACACTTCCACTGTCCTTATTAAGTGAAGATTCTCAGACTGGAGTTGATCAAAACAACCCCCCCCAAAGCACCCCTCACCTATCACCCCCCCACCACACCTCCTCCCCCACTTCCTTGATTCCTCCATCCAGTTGTGCAACAACCTCCCTAGGAAGACGACGCGCAGGCCGACAAGGACATAAATAAAACGCTGGATCAAACAGCCGTGCCGCCTCTCAAGCGCTCCAAACCCAGATACAGCGCTATTCCAAGGGAGCACTCATCAATCACAAAACCTTGCAAGAGGTCCAAGGGATATGTTTTCCAGGGCAGTAGAGTGTTTGCCCCCCCCCCGACACACCACCCTTTCCTTTCCTTCCCTTCCACCTCTCATTTTAATAGCGTGTGAGGAACAGAGGGATAGAGAGGGAAATTTAATTGCATCCAGACTTCACAGCAATTTCACATTCAGACATACTTGGACATCGAATGTGAATGTGTTCATAGCCAGTTAAAACACACTCATGTTTGCCATTCATCAAATTTGTCCAGAACGAAGGCAAAGCTTTTTGTTTTAAATGAGAACAAAAAAAAAGAAGAAAAAGGTAAACGCTTGAAGATTAAAAAAAAAAAAAAAGGTTGCATCAGAATTGAAACAGTGCTTGAAGAGAACACAATTTCTCTGAGGCCCCAAAAATCACGCCAATTATTTATTTAAGCTTTCTACACATGCTATGTAGAGAACTATGTGATTTCAACAGATGTTTAAACAATAGAAAGAGCTAGAAGGTGGACAAACTAGACAGAATTTGCAAGGGTTATTTATTTATTCATTCATTATGCTTTTTAGAAATCACGTTGAAACAATTCAACGCTTTTTTTTTTTTTTATCCTAATCTGGAGAGAAATATGTGAAGATGGCATCGTCTGATTAAATGTCTGTTGGATCTGCTCTCAAACACTCTCAAGTCTTTTTGTTTTTTTCCCCTCCCTGTGATGGATTGATGTGGGTTTGACTGTCTGTCAGAACTGGGAATGACTCAGAGAGGACGCTCGAAGATGAATCCATGATATTGGAACTCCTCGGGAGCTTCCAATGAAGCCATTCAAAGGATTATTTCCAAACGGAATAACACTCTCCGAAACGGTCGTCAAGACAGATTTGCGCACAGACTGTTACTCTTCGTCTGATTCATGAAAAATCAGATTTTTTTTTTTTTCTCTAAACGAATGTTAGCTCATTTACGTCCTTGTTTTTTTTTTTTCTCCACAGTTGTTTTCTTTTACATATTTGCCATTCTTTTGAAAATCAGGAATCTCGACCTCATGGCAAGGCCTGATAAAGGGAAACGCGCAACAGGCACGGAAGATGTACCGACAGGCCTTCCTATTTGTTTCGTTGTTGTTTTTTTTCTTTTCTTTTTCCATCTCTTCCACTCTTCCCCAGGCAGGGGATACGTGTGACCGCGCGGAGGTGAGCTTAAGCTGGACGCGTACTCGCACTCGGGAGCCGAAAAGACTTTCACAGTGCTCCCTGCTAAAAATCAATCGGAGTCCAAAAAAACTCCTGCGCAGGAGAAAGCTGACATGCCTTTCTTTATTAAAAAGTTGCTATTAAATCCCACACTGACAAAAGAAATGTATCCCTTTGCCCCCTCAGGGCTCCCAAATCATAACTGTAATGCCAGTTAGAGTCGGGTTACGGCGGTGTATGGTGCATGGAGGTCATGTCGAGTTAAGAGTGCAGCCGCGAAGGGGAGGGGGGGCAGTGTTAAAGCAGGGGCTACACGCAGGGAGTGTTTATGCTTGGGGCCTTTGTGAGTCTCCACTGTTTGGATTGGATCTTTTATCCATACCATCACATAAAAGTCCTGCTTGGAGTTACGCATTAGCTTACATCATTAATGACCAAGGGAATGGGGGGGGGGGGTGTACAGAGACTGAGAGAGAGAGAAAAAGAGAGGGAGAGGGAGAGGGTGAGAGAGACTGACCGAGAAGAACCATCCAGGTTGGCTCGGTGGATGAAGTTTAACTTGGCGTCTGCCCAGTATAGTTTCTGCTCCTCCAGGTCAATGGTCAGTCCATTGGGCCAGTAGATATCCACGCCCACAATGATCTCTCTGCTACTGCCGTTCATTCCCGCCCTCTCAATGCGAGGCTCCTCCCCCCAGTCTGTCCAGTACATGTACCTGAGAAGGAAACAAGATAACACTCACAAATCAATCTTTCTTTCTTGTTTTCTTTTAAATTCTGACATGAAGTTGCATATCTCTATATGTCTTGAGTTTTGACATTTGTAAACAAACTCATGAATGTATTCTCTAGAGACTCAACAAAGAGTAACGTTTCCATTTTCTTTCCAAAAAAAAGGGGGGGGGGGGTGCAAAATCCTGAAGTCCAAAAACATAGATTTAGTAAGCTAGACTAAACATAGGACCATTTCAAAAGCAAAACCTTATCAGTGCCAGGTTCCAGAGAGCTGGTCTTTCTTGAAACACCCACTTTTCAGCATTGTGTATGTCCCTCCCAACACACACTCTAACACACACACACACTCTCTCTCTCTCTCTCTCTCTCTCTCTCACACACACACACACACACACACCAAACTGTGATGCATGATACCTGATAGAAATCTTCAGAGTTGGCAGATTGCCAGTCTGCGCTTTTTTATGTTTGGAATACCAGCAGTCACTTCAGTGTTTGTGGAAATGAATAGGGGCTAAATTAGGCATGCTAAATTTCTATTCATAGAATACTATGGAGATGGCTGGGCGGTGGAGCCCACCAAAGCCAGCTGCAGGTATACAGGACATAGCGCTCCCTGTTAGCGGAAGGTGTCGAGTAGCATCCTACAACCTTAAGAAGGCAGACCAGGCTATAGGCAAAGCTACTGTTTTTTAGCCACTTAGCTGCTATACAAAGCTGTACTTAGCCCTAGCTCTCCATGATCAAAACTACCAAATGCGAATTTCTGGCTTCTCCGTACATTGCACAACTGCTGTCAAGTTTTTTAGTTCTCAAAGGAGACACGAACGTCGCTTCCCAGTTCCTTGAGGTTCTCGAAGCTTGTGGTTTCCTGCTAATTACTAAAACTACTGCTGCAAGCTATTCTTGTTCACTCCACCCTTAGAGTGCAGTAGCTAAGGGAATTAGAGCAGAATCCGACAGGTTCCGCTCCCCAATACAATGCCGAGAGCGACCGGTTTATTTGTGTTGTACCTCTCAACAGTCATGTTTGGGTGATTTTATGCTTTATATCACAGGAACAATGCTCTGTTCATAATGAGAAAGGCCACACATGTGAACTCAGCCAAGCTTATAGGTCATGTTTATTAAAGAGTAAAGGAGGAGAAGGCTGGGGGCGCCATGCTCTCTTAGGAGCAAGTAACCTACCGAGGGGAAATACAGCATATTCCAAGAAAGATCGTGTTACTTTCATGTATTAAAAAATTAACTCTTAATCTGACATGACATACTGTCACTGTACCTGCAAATAATACTGTATGTGACAATTTGTACAGCTATCTTTATGAATGGAAAAAAAAATCCATCAATAAATAGATATATAAATATGTAATTGTGAAATAAGAAACTTTCTTTGTTTTAAATTCCAAAAATAACTGCTTTTTTTCTCAAGAGACAAACACCATTTCAATGAGGAACGTTCTAAACCACCTCTCGCCTCATTAAAACGTGATGGGGTAAACCAACTGTCAAAGTTTGTGCTATAGAGCAAATTCACACTCCTTTGTCCTGTGGAGCAGAGAGAGAGAGAGAGAGAGAGAGAGAGAAAGAGAGAGAAAGAGAGAGAGAGAGAGAGAGAGAGAGAGAGAGATTAAGAAAAGAAACAATCAGCTGTGAGAACACTGAAGTTTAGAGGTGCATTCGATTACTTGCTGTGTATGGGGTACGACAGTGAGCGTGTCACCAGCGGAAACGCTTATCAAACCTCATGCCAGCAGGGAGACCAAGCATGAAAACCCAACCGCCCTTTCCTCCCCTGAGACGCTGCCTATTAGTCTGGCTTGGGCTCCAACGGCTGCTGAGCATTTTTCTCAATTAAGAGTCTCTCCCTCTCCCTCTCTCTCTCTCTCTCTCTTAGCCCATGGTAATGTGTCACTATAAGAATTCATTGGTTGACAGAACAAAGCCTTAGAAGAACAATGGCTGTGCTGTCTAGGCATTGGAAAAAAAACTTAATTCTTAATACAAGGGCAAAACAAGGACAATAGTATGACTATTTGGGTCTCAACTGTACTGTTTTGACAGATAGTGCCAAAATGATTCAGTTTGGTTTGAGAAAAGCTGTGAAATTAAATGACGATTTTAAATGTGGTTCAGACTAGACAGATTCAAAAAATGTAGATGAATATGAACTAAACCACTGTTCAGTGCAGTCTGAGGATGGCTCATGGACCAAAATCTTCGTGCTAAATGTGACTAAAAATGAAACTCTGCATCTCTTGATGCAGTGAGACACATTAACCTCTTTATTAATTGAATATACTGATAGATTGGGAATTCACTCGCGTGTGAACTACAGTGTGTAACAAGAATGATTATATTACAGTAACAAACTCACAACAGCTGTGTAGGCATCAATTATTTTTTGGAATTGAAAATTTTCTTTTTATTTATGCCCATAGTGCCTAAGCAAATGGGATGAATTAAAAAGTGGGTTGATTTATCCTGATACCTGGAACAAAGGAGAGGGTTTAATTGCACCAAGTCCATGTGTGCGACTAACGCAGACATTAAAACCACAAACAAATCAAGCACCTCGACAGTGGAGATGAGATGTTTGAAATCTTGCGTGATTACATAAACTTTGAGGATTCCGTCGACGCGCAAACGTGACCCCCGAGACCCTGAGTAATCAGGAAAGGCATCAGCCAAATACCAACATGAGATTAAAACATGAGCACACGCCGACCGAGCGAATCCAAGTCTCGATCTTCGAGATGTGGAACGCCTGGATATAAAATCAAAAAAATGTCTCCAGACTCTGTGGCTTAAATACCAGGTACAGTAATGCTATAGAAAACTCCAAGAAAAACACTCCTTGTCAGATAGTTGGCTACCCAACTTCTATCTGGCATCGAGATCTTTACAGCCTCGAGGTCTGTTTTCTTTCGACTTCTAATTTAAAATTCAAGAAGGTCAGCCGTTTCTCACATAGTAAAATGCAAACATTCTTTTCATCCGTGTGACAATTCATCATATTAACTCGCCTTTAAGCTCCAGGACCAAAACTTCAAAACAATGAACATGTCTTGTGAACAGACAAACATAATTCAAGGGGGGGGGGCCCACAGATTTCCACTGCTGTTCTCTGAGGGGTTAGCAAAAATAAAGCCCCCTGCCTCTGATCTGAATTAGGCACGTCAGCCATCTTGGCTCATCGCAGTAAGTCTTGACCTGACAAAAGTGCACAGAACACATATTCAAGTACGTCTGCTCAAATATGCCAGACATAAGCTTGATAAGCCCAGTTGTATTGTAAGTAGATCCTTTCGCTGCGTACCGTCTCTGATTTCCTTTCAACGACTCCTCCCAAAATGCAGCAGATGAACATGTTAACTTTACAATGCGAGAGAGAGCAAAAGCCTTTAAAACATTGACCAATGAGATGAGTTTCTTTAGGATGAAGGCCAGAAAAAGTGTCTGGCTCTGAATTTAATGTCTTTATCAGACACAGTGATAAGACTAAAAGAGACAGAGACATTCTGCAAAAGCTTTCTGTAGCCACAGCTAGCTGACCAATCTGTACTCTGCTGGACAAGTTAATGCTGCAAAATGATACAGGTCTTAAGTTATTTAAAAAAAAAAAAAAAGGGAGGGAAAAAAAAGAAAAGAAACACATATACTATGAGAAATATGGTGACAAAATGAATAATATGAAACCTGGACTGTCCCATGTTTCATAACCTTGCTGCACAAAGACATCCACTTGGGTTCACGGTCATGTGCTGATAACAGAAAAACTGACTGTCAAGTCCAGTACATGCCCAGACACAGGCCACCAGGGACCTGCTCATTTGGACTTTAGTTACACAACATACGTAAACACATCAGCACCGTTGCAAAGAGAACGGATATACAAGTGGAATCCTTGACTCCGAAATGGAAACATCGCCACAGCGGGTGGGAAAAAGAAGTTTGGGGTGGGGGGGGGGGGCGGTGTCAGCATGTAGGCTCTAAACAACACAACAACAGGAAACAAGCCACGGCTAAACAATATACTTTCCACTATCCCATTCACAACGACAGCATCCGGAACTATAAATATACATCAAGGCCACACATGAATGTAAGGATCACAAGACCCTAGATGAATGCATGAAGCCAACGCTTGGTGACAGCAGATGAGGGGAAAAACAAGAGGGCACATGCCGAGTGCCTGTGACTCACCGATGGGCCGGGTTTAGGGCTATGGCCCTGGGCTGGTCCAGGTCCTGCCAGAAGAGCACTTTCCGAGAAGTGCCGTCCAGGTTGGCGACTTCAATGCGGTTGGTCTCTGAGTCGGTCCAGTAGAGCTTGCGTCCGAGCCAATCGCAGGCAAGCCCGTCGGGTGAGTCCAATCCTGATACGACCACTGTCTGCCCAGTGCCCAGAGTGGCTTCCTTAACGGCTACAATAAAAAAAAACAAAAAAAAAAACAGCTTTGTTCACATAAGAGTTATTGTCTGTGTCTGCATGTTTTCTATCTTTCCCTGCACTACCTACCTGGCTGAACTCATCAGTGGCACTTTTGAAAGGCTGAGCACACCTGATTTAATCAAGAGAATGTCAATCACACTAATCAGGTGTGTTCAGGGCAAGGATAGACAGAAGATATGCAGAGCAGGGGTGCCCCAGGAGCAGGATTGAGAAACACCGTACTAACTGAACGTATGAGGTGAGTCTTGGCAGGGTTTGTTCTTACAGTTAGTCGACTGGTTGTAGTAGGTCTGTTTTATGGCCTCATCGCTGACGTCCGTCCAGAAGATGAGTCCCTCTGAGTAGAGAAAGTCCACCGCCGCTGCATCCTCTAGGTCACTGACCACGACCATCGACTCCGGCCGCGTAGCCTCCGCATCCACCAATCGCACATCTCGACGGTTAGCAAAGAGCAGCAACGGGTCACCTGTCGGAAAAACAAGATCCATTTAAACGGGAATACTGGACTTTGGAGAAATAACACTGACAATATATTAAGATCTGTTTCATACGATATAGTTTTTGGACCTGAAAGTCATACAGTCAAATTTCCAGAGAGAAATGCCAAGACTTAAATGACCATAATAGCTCTGTAAGATGATATCATTCAGCTTCATTTTGCTTTTTTTTTCTGAGCCTAAAAATGCCTCTTTAGTCCTGACCTAAATGCATTAATTCAAGTAACTTTGGACAAGAACACGTACAATTTTCATCAAATCTGTACACCAAAAGGGAAAACTTTCGAAAACAAAAAAAGGGGTGGGGGGCTCTGAACGAAAGACAACGCGTGGGCGCAGCCAGTTACTTGCCGTCGCTTAATGAAACTCTTAATGAGCCATGCCAGCCAAAGCCGCGCGCCAGTCCGAGCAGAGCCAATCGGCGTATGTTATAATGTCAGTCTTGATCACCAAACCGTTGTTAAGAGGAGGACAATTGTGCAGGGTAGGGACACACATATTCAGTGATGTCACCTCAAGACGGCGGCAGCCACAGCGCTGACACAGTGAGGATGGCAAAGGCCCTGCGGGTTGGGGTGCCTCACTGTGGTTGACCAGCACGCCCGTTTCTTAAGCACCATGACACCACCAACAATCCGCCATGGCTTCCCTCCACAGCCAACCACTTCAGTCTCAGAGACTTCCTCCCAGCTCTGTTAGCACGGGTGCCATCCTTCAGCCGTAATCAACTAAACTACAGCCCTGAAAAATCAGCGCGCTGCAATTTCTCCTTTTCAAAGTCTCAGTGAAAAGAAGAGGGAGGGAGAGAACCACGTAAAAGAGAAAAAAAACACATTTATAAACCTTGAGAACATTCATATTTATACAAACCTTTGAGATGCATGTGTTTAAATGGCCTTTTTTCTACCTTGATGCTTACTGATTAAAACTTTGTAAACTTGCACTGCAAGGGACCAATCGAGTGACGAGTCAATCAGATTAGCGCTCATGAGTTGAAGTCAGGAAGAATCAATGAGGAAACTAAAGAATTCCCCCACACCTTACAAACCAAACCCAACAACAATTTACAGCTTGTCTACACCTCATGCAAACACGACTCCTCATCCGCTGACTGCGCTACGACAGAGCCGCGGGGCATGAGAACTAAAAGAAATCCACAATAAATTTGAGACATCAAACAATCGCCCCACCTCACAACTTCAAATGGCCTACGGGGCGTCTTCATCATTCTTCTCTTTCTCTCTCTCGTTCTCTCTCTCTCTACTTATCTCAGTTATCCAAACCAACTCTGGCTAGGAGGAATTTAAAACAGGAAGATCAACTCTCTCTCAACACAACTCAAAATCTTTATCAGCCTTTTGCTTTCTCTGAACACAAACACTACAAGACAAACAATTAATTGAAACTCTCCAATTCCAAAAAATGTCTACACCCTCCCTTGAAATGTTTGCTTTTTTGTTGTCTCGCATTATGAAAGTGAGTTTATTAAAAAAATGTTTAAAATAAGACTTTTTTTTTTTGGCTAAACTGCAAACTGTTTGCTGGCACAAACCCAGCACGCCACTCTCAGGTCCCTAGCCACATACTGGGGGTGGAAGCTTTATGCTACAGGGATGGGTTTTTTTTCTTTTTTTTTTTTTTGTTGGCAGGGACTAGGACACTTGTCAAAAAAGAGAGGAAAATGAATGTACCACACCAAGTGTAGAAACATCCTTTCAAACGAGCTTAAACTGGAATAGACCTCCACCTTTCAGCGGGGACAAAGACCTGAAGCACACAGCCAAAGCTAGACGACTTAAGTTAAAAAAAAAAAAAGAACACCATCCCTTGACTGGCCAAGTCAGAGCCTCAACAAAAATACAACTGAAAACTGGTACCATGATGTAAAAACAGCTGAACAGCAATGCCACAAACATTGACAGAATTTCTGAAGTTATGTAACAATGGTCAAATACTGACCAATTTCGCTGTACAAATTTGAAAGAAACCTGCTCCAAAGGTTTCTGAAATTGACTGTAAAAGTTAGTTCCAAAAACCATAATACACGTGTTTATAGTATACGACAGCAATTTAGTTCTGTATTAGGAAAAAATACTTTTAAAAGCCTTCAAGCAAAACAAAAGAAAATTTGGAAAAACATTCAACCACTGGTGTAGGTTTCTCATGCAGCCACAGATAAAACTAGGTAAGACTGACTTCACCAGAATCACAGTTAAGAGAGCTTTGAAACATTAGCAGTAAGCGGTAAAGAGATCGTGCAGTTCACACAGTTAGGTGCCAGTTATGATAAGCAAGTTAAACATTAATTCAAACATCAAATTCCTTAAAGTCAATTTCCTGAGAGTTTCCCCAACTTAATATCTTTATGCTTGTACGTGACTGGAAGTGATAAAGTGATACACTTAAATAATATGACTTGTGGTAATGTGTTACAAAGCAACAAGAAGGGTAAGGATGGAGAGATGGACAATTCAGACACCTCAGGTCACGGTGTACAGAGATAGACTCCTCATGACAGCTGCACAACTTTATTTATTTTTTTTATTTTTTTTGAGGCGACATCATGCAATACACTCTGGGCCCAAAGCAAATCAAAACAAAAAAAAAAAGCCTACATTCGATCCAGCACCACAAGTTTGTTGTTTAATAACCACAACTTGCCTCCCAGCACAGTCTATCACCCACATACACACAGTCACCCCTCACTGTACAAACTGTAAACTTTGAAACTGTACAAACAGGCTAAATATTGGTTCTCTAGGTCAAATGAGATTATGTGTAACTCTGACAAATGCATGTAGCCTACCTAATACATCTGCGCGCGCACACACACACACACACACACACACACACACACATATGGCTGTAGTGTACATTTTGACATTAAGAGTGTGCATACAAAAATTCAGCCATCTCCAAACCAAATCAAACAGCTGGTTTTACATCTGCATACATTCACTCCTTCATTCCAACAAGGTTTGTTCAGTGCCACCTTTCTCTGCTTTACGTGCCAATGAAACCACAGTCTTTACGAGGCAAAAAGTCTGTCCAGTGTCCGCTCCACCAAAAGCTTGCCCCATTATGACTTTGTAACTGTTGCTTTGCGCTGGTTCTGTGGCAGGGACGGCTTCGAGGGGGTAGGGGGGGAGTCGAAAGCACCTGGATTTACTGGGCCGGGCCTTTGTGTAGAGACAGCCAGCACAATAGAACAGCTGAGGAGTCTGAGCTTGTCACCGGGATTAACAATCGCCTCCACAGGGAGGGGCATTTGGGGGGGGGGGGGGGGGGGGCAGTAAAGAGGAGGAATTGGAAAAGAGGGTGGTCTGGAAGCATGCGAAGTAGTTGTGCTGAGAAAGGCAGGCAAAAAGCCCTTCAAAACGTAGACGCGCTCGACACATCGCAAAGTTGTCTCTGTCTCTTGTTTCTCTGTTTTTATTGGTCGAGTTTTGTTTTGCTCGAATTGAGAACCAACTAATTCAAAGTTGAGTTTAAGGGACAGAGTGAGAGCATGTTGGGTGTGAACAGACAGAGAAGGTGGCAGAGAGACTGCTAGAGTCAGACAGCAGTACCTCGTCCCTCCACACAGTAAAAAAAAAAAAACAACAAAAAAAAAAACCATGTAGGGCCAATTCACATGTGAGCCATAAGAGAAGTGAACGACCCTTGCTCTTAAACCCTTTTTTCAAGCAGCGTAACATGATTTCCCTGCATAAACACACAGAGGTAGGCTACACTTTCTGTGTGGTCTGCAGCTAATCAAAAATCATGGCAAACAACAACAACAGAAAAAAAAAATAGATATGGACGTGGTGAAATAATAAAACAAACAGAGAGCAAGGCCTGAAGGAGGACACAGAGATGGGTGAGCACTGACCCATATCCTGTAAGGGCGGGGTTATGCACATTGCTAACGTATGGGAAGCTCTCAAGTTACCCATGCTTTACAGAGGCTGAAATCTTCTATTCAAATTCCATTCGAACACACACACACACTAGTGTAGGTATGAGTGAGGGAAAAAGAAAGTTAGGCCTATAACTTATTTCAAACTGTAATTAAGCAGTTAAAGTGGTTCAGACAAATTAAGCGTTTGTGTTTTTCTAGCCGAAGACCAGGTTCAAAGTCTTGTGTTTTGATGTTTGGCTCCTTCGTGTGAAGTGTGCGTTACACCTTCTCACTTCCTCAAGAAATTCTTTCGAGGTCAGACACTGAATTTTTTCACTCATACTGCCGTATGGCATCAAACCCGTATAGACGGCTGTCAAGTCCACCAGAAGCTAACAGAAGCGATCAGCTCTAATGAAACATGCTTCAACATAGCCTTCAAGCTCTCCTGCAAATCTTAAGCATACAAAAATAACTTTAATATCAACAGGTTAAAAGCAAGAGGAGAACGATAGGTTAGGAATACAAATTCTTCTTCTAAAAGTGTGTTTGCTTCGTATTCCTTAAGACATTGCAACGCCTGCAATAACTTTAACCACTGACAGTGTAAACAATGCGTCTTCGAGTTAAATGAAACCAACCATTTCATTAGTTTCAAGCGTTCACAAAAACTCTGTAGGGTTTTTTGTTGTTGTTGTTGTTGCTGTTGTTGTTGTTGTTTTGTAATCCTGATTTGCTTTTGCAAGTTCTGTAACTACTGTGCTGAACGTCCATTTTCCAGATATCATTACATTAAAATTTAACCAAGAGCATAATGACCTTTCCCCTTTCTGAATCAGGCTAGCGGCGGATCTTTTGAGAAACTAAGAAACGTTTCTGAATTTAAGGAAAGGTCAGAATGTAGATCCTTCTAAGAAAACTAACTCTTACAATACAACTGAATCCGAACCATACGTTCGTACTTAAGACTGTCCATCTAATATGTAATTGCAAGTTTACCACCTTACGTTTTATACACTAAAATTCCCCATACGTTATCATTCTAGAACAATAATTCTATCGGGGTTTGCAAATATTTAAAATCTGAAAACATTAAATTGCAAACCTTATAGAGCCAAAATTTATAACCGATTCCAATGTACACTACGAACTGGCCGAAATATCAGTGTTTGCGGGGAAAAAAGATTATGTACCTACAGCTAGCCATTTAATCATCTTTCGAGTGCCTCACAACAGAGGCAAATAGAAAGTTACGATGGATGCAATATGAAAGAAGCCATGCTGTTCACCTTGATGAGCAGGAACAAATTTATCTAAACAGCTTTACAGTTGAAACAGCAAATCTGCGCTTTATACTGTAAATGTTAGGACAGCAGTTTTTATAGGTGTGTTGCCGTTAAATTTGGTTGTTGCTCTTTCTTTGCGAAAAGACTAATAGACCGTACCAAAAGCTGTTTGACATCCGACACCAGTGATCAATCTCTCTACATCGAGGCCTTGGTAGTAGGCTTTCAAGAAGAACGTTTAAATTAGGCGTCTCCACACTTAAAAACCGTATAAAACACACACATCTACAACGGTAATGCAAAGTGATAAAACTTTATGACTTGTCCAGACGAAACACCGAACATTTCAAATTCGCGATGTACCTCAGCTGCAGGAAACGTTCAGACACATTTGGCGACTTTCAGAAAAGATACAACACATGCCTAGAAAACTAGGAGCCACGGGCTACGCTGACCCACTGAAAGTATCAGACGCATTCTTAAATAAAATAGAAGTTATTTACGTAACATTTCGCTACATATTTGTTTTGTACCATTGTATGGTGTAACCATTCCTTGGTTATTAGACTGCTGAACCTCTGAGAGTTTTCAAGAACCCATGTTATGACTTTACCACCTTCGAGCGTAATCTTGAACAAAAAAAAGTACTTCACTCACCGTAAATCACAGTCACACTACTACAAAGCAGCAATTGCACAAATAAAACCTCCATTACAAGCGCTCCCGGCTTTAATTCCATAGCTCCAACTCCATTATTCGAGGTATCTCTGCTAAAAGAAAGTTTGAGTCCAAGAGCGAAGTTCAATCGACACTTTTGTTTCTGCCACTCTTCAAGCTACTCCGATCGTAAAGGGGCTCAGAAGGGAATGACAGCGGAAACTGGCTTACGTCACTAGCATTACCGAACTTCTGCGTTCCAAACAAAATGCTCCAGAGCAACGCGCTTGCACTAATTAGCGAAATTTGGCCGAAGATAGGAGTCATTGGGGAACAGATTACAGATCTGAATGTGTTGAAACGAATGACACTATGCATTAAATAAATAATGAAACTGAAATATTATCACGATTTTGAACAATACTGAGCACGTTTTTTCCCCTCTCTTTTCTCCCTTTTCCTTATTTAGCCGTTTTGCAAGATTCATAAGACTTTGAAATGTAAACGGTAAGCTATAGTAGCAAAAATATTTTCTTAAAACCGAATTAGTACCAAAAACGGAAACATATTTTTATTTTCACACAGTCCATATATATAGTAAGATAGCTTATTTTGTGAAAACTTCTATTTTCAATTAATGAAATAAACCATATTCGTATGTTTACTTCACTTCTTGTTACACCGATTTGAATCTCACATATCAATATGCGACGTTCCTCCAACACTTTGTGCAACTGTATAATAATGATAATAATAATAATAATAATAACACTAAAATTATTATTATTATTATTATTATTATTATTATTATTATTACAGGAATACCAATAATATTCACTAACTGAGTAATTTTAGGTGAATTACTTTTGTTGTGTTTGGCCCTTTGTCCTGAACGTTTATCTCAGCAAAACCACCTGAGGTCATCACACCCAATCAGATCATCTCTCTTAAATGGTTTATTTCTCTTGTTTGATAAGAAAAGGATGTTGGCATCACCGTTTGGTATGGGTTATGACATGCTAAATATTAATGCACCATTGCAGCATTTTTGGAGATGTGACTGAATGAAGTCATTTTATCAGACACAGCTGCCAATGTGTTAAGATGTCTTGCTGTGTGTTTGTTATTTTTTGTCATGGTGTTCAGTTAAAAAAAAAAAAGAGACTGACTTCCTCTTAGCAATCATCTTTCTTTAATCACAATGTTCCCCAAACTGTGTTCACGCCATGCCTGTCATCTCAAGAATTTTCTTAATTTCACTATACCCTTTAGCTTGTTAGAACTGAAAGTTTAAACACATTTTCATCTTCTCCAAGTTAAAACCTTATCCAGGTTTGAAGTTACTTTACTAGAGAAACATCTAAATGCTTTTGTGACTATAACAAGTGTTTTAATAGCGATTTAAATTAAAATAGTTCAGTTTGGCTCTATACGTTTGGCTTACCATACGATCCAAATGAAACATAAGTCAAACAAATGTGCATTCTGCATGCAATATCATCCCATTTGTTGATTTATTACCATGTACTTGAACTTTGAAGGTCTCCAAACCACCTGCCATTTCTGGTTGTTTTCTCTTTTCCAGTGCTCTCTATTCATGCAGGTGCTATACAAACAGTCTCTATTACAAATGGTTCATCAAACACAATCTGGCCCTTCTGTAGCCTCACTTATGCTGACTGTTAAGATTCATTTCCATGAAATATGAAACCCTTTGAAAAAGAGGCAATGTGACATTCTACATGAACCGTTGTCATTGATCATCAATTCAAAGAAGTTCTCTCAAATTTTTTTTGCAGCAAGATCATATGTCTTTGAATCTGGCATCCAACTTTTCAAATTTGCAATCTGTACAATGTATCACTTCTTCAGATTTAGAATCTTTGCCCTGTTTTATTTCTCAGCATATTTTTTCATTTATTCCTGATATTAATGATTATAATTATGATTCAGAACATTAACTTTCTGTTCTCCACTTGCTTTGGCACCACACTGGACAACTTTGCTCTTCTGTCAGCTTAAGCAGTACTGGGGTCTCACCTCACAAAGCCCAATGTGGAGTAGATCAGTAATGAGTTCACTATGAAGCTCATCTTCCCACCACTTTCCTTCACATTTTGTTTTTACAGGGAGTGCCTTTAGGTGTTTGTAAAAACATTCAATCTTAAAAATTTCTTTTGGGATTGCATGACGACGCTTGAATAAGTTTCAAATACACAACCCACTAACGGTTTTCTGTTAACAGTAACAACTTCCCAGGGATATCCAAAACAAACAAGGGCCTCCATCAGCTCTGCTGATACAATACTTGAAGAAATGTCTCAGGACAACAGTCTCTGCAGTGTAGCCCTCAGCCATTGCGAGAGTGTATCCTATGTTGACTGGGCCCTGCCAAATACGTTCCAAGTCTTATCTGTGGTCAAGGTGATAATTCCAGTACTTGGAAAGTCTGATCCTCATGAGAAGGTTTGTTCAGTAACAAACAGCAATTTTGAATCATCCTGAGTATTGAATTTAGGTGTAGACTGGATTGCTCAGTCAAAGTTTGGCAAATACCTTTGCATACAACATGGCTCGTAGTATACTTTATACTGTATACTCACTTTAGGTAATGGGTGTCTTTCCAGTATGATGGTTTTACATAACTGTGTTAAAGACACACAAAGCCTTAAGTCATAGAGCCTTTCTTAAGAATAAGGAGAAAGGTAGAAACCCACAAAGTTTTTTTATATATTTTTGTCTTGATTTTTTTCTCCAACAAGGCTCTTGTGTCTTTCATCATGTTGTAAAGAATGCGTCAGAGCATTTCTCCCAAGTTTTGCAGAACTGGTCCGATATGATTACCCTTGACCAAGTGTTTCCCAACTGCAGAAATGTCAAGTGAAAGCATGACGTCCATTCTTGGAAAAAAAGCACCCAAACATTTCCCTGCATCACATATTTTGTGTGTCTATACGTAGTTCCATGTCAACACACACACACAGTGGAATGACTTACACATAAAACATTTTCCTACCAGAACATTTAGGGATGTCTCTCTTATGAAAACCTTCTTTTAAACAGGTCCTCGCTGGTATTGCTTTTGTATTGACTCTCTCTATCTCAATACCTTCATCAGCTTTGAAGACATATTCACCTGATGCACATTCACAGCTCAAGATTGTCTGGTTCTTTAGTAGTTCAGTGTTAATCTTTCCTTTTGTCTCTTTCGAACTCACCCCCTTTTTTTCTACAGGCTTTTGCTTAACGTGCAATTTACCTGTTGTACTAGCTTTTAGATGTCTCAGTAACAAACGCTCTTGCGTGGTATTTGACTGACCCAGTCCTTAGTCATTTCTGGCCTCAGTTTGACCAGTATTCAGATGGCCTTTCCTTTGTCCATTCACATTATGGAATAGTGCAAGTCAAATGTCTCCTGAAATCAGATTTTTATTTACATACATTTCCCAAATGACGATTGACATTCATTGATACAGTATCAGATATTCATGTAACTCTAAAAAAGTTGTGTCTTTCTGTATCAGTTCCTCTCTTGATCCTTTACATAAACACAGCCCTTCACCACAGTGATGTCGTAACATGTCAGACTCAAGCGGACCATATTCACATGAATTTGCTACTTTGTTTGACTTTAGCTGTGTCTGCGTTCTTTGTCTGAACCTGTGTCATCCTAAAACACACAGCCCATTTTACATCATACTCTGCTTTAGCCATCAAACAACCAGAAAAAAAAAATAAGACCTCATCCCTATCGTGTTTTTCTCAGTGAGTCCCCTCTTCCAAGGAGGCAAAGCTATGTGATCACCATGGCGATTCCTAACAGTTTTTAGCTCATATTTCAAAGATTGTAACTCCACATCGATTGCAAAAATACTTATAGCTTAGTGTTTACGATCAAGACATTGTGCTTATGAATAAAGGAGACAAGGTTCTTCCTCTGATTTCTTTTTCTGAATGTACAAAATTTAAGGGAGTTCTTTAGTCATTTGTGAGCTTAAATTTCAGCAACACTGGTCAAAGCAAATCTCTCACAGAAGGGCACACGGTCATTACATGGTACAGCATGAAATATGACATCCCTCTAGAAATTCCAATTCTTAATTACCATTTGTTTGTAGTTTTTAAAGCTTCATAGAATATTTTAAAGATTTAGTTTCATAAAAAGGCCTATAGTTGACTCTCAGAGGTGCTGTCTAGATATAAAAGTTAAATGGAAGAGTACAAGTCAAAGTGAAATCTGGGAGAAAAAGAAAAATGTTTGATAAGCTTGCCCCGTATCTGTTCAGGTCTGGAAAACTGAACCTGTAGGTCACTGCAAAAGAGCTGCAGAAATGTCTGCCTGACACTGGGATGGAACTCACAATTTTACAACACAGCAGTCCTCACCCAACAGTGATGTGAGTCGTCAGAGAGAAGCGGTTTCTGCAGCCTCAACGAAAACGTGACTGTCGACATTATGTGAACGGAAATCTTAATAAATGCGAAGCTTTTTAGGACAAAAGGCTTTGGACCAATGAGGTGAAAATGTAACTGTTGAGCCACAGCCACAGCAAATAAGTGTGGAGAAAAAAACATGTGAAGAAAAGAACACCCCCCCCCGCCCTACACACATACACATACACATACACATACACACACACAAACACAGACACACACCAATATTAAGTACATGGCGTGATCTATTGTGCCCTGGGGTTGTATGGCAAACAGTAGCACAATAAATACTGTGTCTGTGGTTGGATCGCAAACATGCAGTGTCTGCATGGAAACCTGAGAATTTTTCCAAGCTGGAAGATCTCAGCAAAGAGGAGCGAGAAAATATCCAAAAAAGTATGAAAAGAAAGACCCTTAGTTGACAGCAGCTTCCAGTTTGGGAGGTGTTATGTCTTTTAAAAGGTGTTTGCTGAGTACTAGCTTTAATAATAACTGCCCAAAATTTCTGTCACATTCACTTCTAAAAAATGCAGACAAATTGAAATGATACATTAGAATTTACAGGCAATCATGTTTAGAATACAGAGACTAGATCAGTCTCTGTTCAGTGAGAGATTCCGTCGTCATCTCTCTCTCTCTCTCTCTCTCTCTCTCTCTCTCTCTCTCTCTTTCTCTCTCTTTCTCTCTGTCACTCACTCACTCTCTCCCTCTTTCTGTCACTCACTATATATATAGTATATATATGGATAGAGAGACAGATAGATAGATAGATAGACATGCAAAAAACTACATCATAGACATTAAATTAAGGATGGAATTAATTTCTAAGCACATCTTAATCTGTTCTAATCCATCTTTAGGAGTGTCAGCCTTTTACCTCACTTACTTGGTCTTCTGGAAACAAATAAAGCATCAGTCTTCAGCCTTAGTCTACGGGTCTTTAGACTCTAGACCTCTCTCCTGCTGTTTGAGGTGGACAGCTGTGACATCACTCAGCATTCTGTTCTTGTTACAGGCACATTACAGGTTTCTGCATTCAATATGTTGTGTATGTGGCAGCCAGAGGAGACTGGGCATTTGTCAGAGTCAAGTTTTACAGATTGTTACAATATTTATATTGCTAACATATTCCTTCATGAACTTTTTTGGAAGACCATTTGAAGTGTCTATCCATTCATTGAATACAAAACTGGCACAAAAGTGGAACATATGAAATGTATTTACCATCAGCTCTCATGCAATTCTATAAGATAGTCAAACCACAAACATCTCATGTAACTACAATACCTTGATATCATTCATGTGACAGTCTAGCCCCAAACACGTTTCCACATCTTTGAAAACTCAGCTAGAAAATCATGCTCTTCAAAAATGTAACATGGAAAAAGATAGATAATCACTTAAAAAGGCAGTGAAACAACAGCAGTGCGCAATATTGAAAATACTTTGTTGTGCAACCTGTGCACGTGGTATATAATTAAAGATATAGGAGGCTCCAAATAGGCTTCAAAGAAGTTCTCTGTTCTTTAAAATGTTTTAAACCCTGTAATATTACAGAATAATAATTTTCTTCTGCAAAGAGTGTAAATTTTGTTTTCTCCCTTAACTGCTCACTCTTGAGTATGCAGTATTTCTGCATCAGAAATTTACTATATGCAAGTTGTTATGCAGATGTTGAGTTCTGAGAGATTTTCAAGAAAAAGATAACAACGGCATTGCTGAAGCTTTGATTGGTTAAGAGCTGGGATTTACGGGTGAAACTATATTCAACTTAATCTACTCTGGAGGAGGTTAGGTGTGGAGCATAACTTACCACAACGTTACACCCAGTTAAAAAATGAACCACTTTTGCAACACAAATAACTCTGAGCTGAATCCAAAGTTAGCTTGCTAACGTGTGAATTCTGTTTTGTACTACACACCTATGTGGTTGCACCAAATCATTTGTGATGGGCAGCGGTACGGATAGGATCATGGAATGGATCCAAACACCTTTATGGCAAAAAAAGCCCCCCTTAGCAGAATGTCACTCACAAATACACCACCACAAATACACATTTGTCATTCATAAGTACACTTCCACAAATACACATTCTTCTGAACTCATCACTTTATGTAAGTATATCAGACTTTGACTGAGTGAACAAAACAAGTCTAAATTCCATGAAGTTAGCATCATCCTTAAATGGTTCCAGTAGAATTTGTAGGAGGGCATTGGTGTTGTATCCAAAGGTTAATCAGACATAGATGGCCCAGAATGCAGAATGTCATGAAAAATATCACGGATTTACGACTGTATACTACAAACAAAGGTGCTGTGGTAAATACCAGTTCAAACCGGTTAGCCAAAAAGACAAAGCAGCCCCAAACTCCAATTGCTACATTTACTCCGTGTTAGAGCTGAGGCATTTTAAGGGACATCTCCAATCATCAGCTGGAAGTAAACCCCCGTTGTGAAGGGAACAGTAAGTCACTGCATAGTTACAGAGTATCCATGTATCCAAAGTCCTCCTGGGTGACTGGTGTACAAAGATGCTGAATATCTGCTCTTGACTGAGTGACTTAAGGAATTTGTCAGTTTAACAGTTGCATTAGCTGGTTGCCAAAGCCTTGTAGCTATCAAGGCTTGTGAAATTGTAAAGTTATCCTGAAAATCTGTGAAAATACTGCTCTTCTATGAAAATGACTTGACACCTTTGACTTCCACTTCTAAATTTCTCCCGGTTTTGCCCTCATTTGAGAGGTGGAGAGGTATCATTTACAGCCAATCACATCCAAAAATGAGTGCTTCAGAGTGGTGAAATGGATTATATGAGCAAAATCCCACAAAAACATAATTCTAATGATAAAACTGAATTTTGCCCCTTTTCATATGACAGAAGGTGCTATAAACAAAAGGGGGTTAAAGCCAAAGATCTGGCGGAGAGAGAAAGTGAGTGCTTGGGTTGAACGCTAAGGTGCTCCAACTGGCCTGAGATCCAGAGTAAAAGTAGAAGCATATGGTGAACACAGTGCGTGTGAGCAAGACAGGCAGTAATTCCCTGCCCAGAGAAATATGCTGTAATGAAACCTGTTTTTTACAGTCACCTGTGCAGCACAGCCCCAGGCATTTCCTTTGATCCAGCGGACTCTGTCCACAAATAAAAAAATCTGTTGGCCTTAATCACTTTTTAAATATTGGACTTGGGAGCACTAAGCATTGTAAATGTGAGAGATACTTCTCACTGCATCACAGATGCTGTGTGAAACAGGGTCGTTTAAAAGAAAAAGTTAAGAGCAACATCATGTAAAACAGCTTAGCACTAAACCCCTCGGTAGCGATCTCTTGCTAGATATGCTGTCGATATTACACGTGGATCCTTCAAAGGCTACGTTTTCCTGTACCGCTCTCACGTACGTTTTGGATCCCCCCTTTAAACAAGCAGTACAATCAGAGGCGCTCTGCCAAATAAGTTAATTATACGTCAGAGAAAACAGCACTATGAGGAATAGCCTATAAATACACACGTCTGGCCTTGGAAACGTTATTGGGCACGAGGAGTCCTGCCAAATGAAGCAGGATTTGAAATTTATGTTAGTCTCCTAAAATCCCACTTTTTGACAACGCTATGAGGTAGAGAAATGTGTATTTATATGCCAAAATAAATGAATGAAAAATAAATAAATAAATGATTGAGAAATTCTGTGGGCTATGAACCTCCCCTTGAGGACCACAGTATGGGGAACAGGATGAAGTATGGCGTAACAGTTGCTTAAGCAAAGACCTTTTCATAGTCAAGAGGTCAGGTCTAAGTTTCACAACCTCAAACTTCTCCACGGTGTGAACGACCATGCCAGACTTTAAGCGGCGTACAATGTGACTTTAATGGAAAACACGTTTAGCTTAATGGGTTTTTTTTGTTGTTGTTGTTTTTTTTCCCAGGAAACAATGCTTTTTCCCTGGTGTGTGTCGTAAAGGTGTGGTACTACCTCCCTCCGCTTCCAGACTCGTTATTTTCCTCTTCGCCAATTAAACAGCCAGATCCTTGAAAACTTTACTGAGAGACAGTGCTTCACATCACATATTTCCAGGGAGCAATTATTGTACCACAGATGTGGTTTGTTTACGCATGCCACCTTGTTTACACCAATGGCTGATTGATACATTCCTCAAATAAAGCACTTTTTACCCATGGGAAGACTAACATGCATCAACTTACTAATGCCTCAGGAACGGTGGAGGAATGGATTGCTGTGCATTCTACAAATGGTATTATGCTCCATCACAGATAACACTAGAATAACAGATAAATGAACATCTGGTTGAGACTTGTATTGTTAAAATAAACAAATAAATAAATAACATTCTGTTCATTCTTTATTGATGGTTTTTGTAGCAAAGTACAATTTATTCGGTTTTTTTTTTTTCTTCCTGTCTGTTTAACAGTGCATTAGTAAGACTCACTGACTTAGGTTGGCACATAGCAGGCTATCACACCTGCATCCTCAAAACACTGGGAACAGAAAGGCTCATTATTTTATAATGAAATGCTTGATCCCAGAAAGAAGTTCATAATGGCTGAAAAATTCCCTTGGCTTTACATTAATGTGCTTCAGTGCCACAGTGACTGTTTTGGCATCCGTTCTTAACCCGACAAGCGGAATGGTTAAAAATAAAAGAGAAAAAGAAAAGCTGGTGATAACGAAAGTTAAAGGCATTCATTCTGTAATCGTCTTTTCTTGAACATTCCTGAACAACTCTTAAAAACAAACAAACAAAAAATCAATATAAAAAATTAAAAAAAAAACAAATGAAAAAGGCCATTAGTGCAACCTAATCATTAGCTGCAGACGAAAAGAAGAGAAACACAAATGACATAACTGAGTGTTTACAAATATTGCACTACAAATCCCATGAAATGACATTCCTTGTACAAAAAAAAAAAATGCTGGAGGTTTTAGTTAATACTAAGGCTTTAGTCCCATGTGCCAAGTACAAAGTGGAAGCTTAATCTGCATAGAAAAAGATGCACATCATCAAAAGGACAAGTGCACGTACACACGTGAACGTGCACACATAGAAGACTTGACTTGTGGACTAGACTTGGCCCATATCCTTGTAAGACAGTACAGTCCAAAAGAGGCCTCCATGCCCCTGTAGGATCTTCACTCGTAGTTAGCTGAGTAAATACCTTGAGAAATATTAAACCAAGCAGAGACAAGGGGCTGTATATCACTGTTATGGCCTACAGCCTCTCAGCCACGTTTGAGAGAAAAAAAAGAAAAAAGAGAGAGAGGAATATTTTCCATGTTGAAATATAAACCATATTCTAACCGTTACACTCCTGAATCGGAGTACATTCCGTTGATGAGATAGTCTACCTGTGTGTAGTCCTTCTTCTTGTAACTCTCATAGGCTTGTGTGACAAAAAGAACCACAGTGACCACAAAGAAGAGGAGGCCAAACAACAGCAGTGCCAACAGGGTGCTGGTGTCAATCAGACGACTGGTCAGAGGGCCTGCAGCAGCATCTATTGAGGTTTTGTTGGTCTTGCCGTGGTCCCCCGGCAAGGTGCCCCCAGTCACTGAGCTGTTCCCTTCATCTGGAGATTTGGAGGTCTTCTGCACGGTTGGTGCTGTTGTTGGCATTGTCTTGGGAACTGAGGACATGCTAGAGGCGGTAGTAGGTAATTTAGGTGATGTTGTTATGGAAGAGTTTGGTGGTGCTGTCTGGGCTGTTGATGCTGTTGTTCTACTGGTTATGGCTGGGATGGTTGTTGGTATGGCGGTTGTCGGTATGGTGGTTGGGGTGGTTGTCAGTATGGCGGTTGTCGGTATGGCGGTTGTCGGTATGGTGCGTGTATTTTGCTTGAGAGTAGTGGCTGGTACGGTCTTTGCTGGTGTGGTGGATGTATTTTCCTTGGCAGCAGTGGTTGGTATGGTCGTTGTTGATGTTTTGGTTATTGGTACGGTGGTTTTATTTTGCATTTTTGTAGTCGCTGTGGTTACGGTTTTCTTCACTGTCACTTTTGAATCTAACGGTTCAGCAGTTGTCTGGTACACAGTAGCTGCTGGCACCGCTGTGGTGGGATGCAAAGTGCTATGGTTTCCAACATCCACTGTAGCTGTAACATGTGATGTCTGGCTTGCCACTATAGCAGCCAAGCTGCTTGTCAGAAGACTCTTGGTGGTACTTGGTGGTTTCTCAGCACTATCCAACTCTGAGGATTGAAAAAGAAGAAGCCTTGAGTACATTGAGTAGTGCAGGTTTTGTTTTAGTTGTGAAACCATTATTAATAGAGTTCCACGTACCTCGTTTCGTTCTTGAAAGCTCATCAAGAGAGATGTTTTTACAGGAAGCATTACCGTGGCAGTGTTTGAGGATACAGATGAATTTTTCGGAGGGAGAGAGAACTTCATCACAGTTTTTGTTGGCAGCACCTAAAGAGCACACCACAAAGAGCAAGTCTAGCACAAAAGGGAGAGTGAGGTTTTGTGAACCATCAATCTTTTTTTTTTTCCTTTCTTTTTTGTACCTTCTGAATACCTTATGCATGTGAAGAGCAAATGAAAATGTACCTTCTCTTTTCTTTCAAATGTATTTGGTAAATTGGTGGTATCTTATAAAGTATTACTGTAAGCTGAGTACATTCCAATGACATTAATAAGAGGAGTAAGCTAAGTGAACAATAGGGGTTTTTGCTACAGTAACATGCTTAGAGATAGCAGTCATGCATTCAGTACTGCCTGAAACCATTTGTTTTAGGACCACAACTCTTCAGGTTTCCTTTTTATTTTCAAAAGGTGCTCTGTTCACACATTCCATTTTACTCCCCAAAAGACACGTAAAATCAACAATTAATCTACCATTTCGCGAAGAAAGCAACCGTAAAACCACAGTGGACAGACTAAGTTCTTTCTGCATTTTAAGCAAGTTCACACCAAGGGTTTCCAGTAAGATGTTTTATAGTATCTCCCACCAATCCAGCAATCAAAAGAAAAAAAAAAAAAAAGAAAGTTAAGAAAATAAACAAAGCTGATCTGCTACTCCTCATTTTTAGCTGTCATCACGGGGGCCCAGGAGCTCCCCGAATGCTCATTATTCAATACTGGGCTGTATTTCTTCATCTGCGCTTTCCTCAAGCAACAGCGGGAGAAAAACAGGCCCTGCTTATGGCTCCTGCTTTGAACCATTCCTGAGACCACATGCTAGTTACAGCACACCTCAGACTCCTCCACAACCTTTCCCTCTCTCTCTCTCTGACACACTCACACTCTCACACACACACATACACTCTCTCTCTTGCACAGACTCACACGCACACTCTCTCTCAAGCACACACTCACACACACGCGCCCACACACACACACACACACACTCACACTTTCCCAGCATCCGGGCTGATGGGGAAAACAGGTGGGGGTTAGAGGGAGAACAAAACAAAACAAATTATTTAAAAAAAAGGCTCTAACCAGGGGGCTCTGTAGGTGATGCCACTTTAACAAATCCTCTTGCTTTTCTTTACGGCAAAGGAATTTAATCACACCATATTTAACAAATTCAGGTGATTAAACAAGGAAGCTCCAAACTGTAAAAAGGAAATCGTGGTTAATCATAGTTCCATAGTGGTAAACTAATTGGATGAGCAGATGTTCTGTGTTTTTTTTCCCTCTTCAGAACGATTCTCCAGCTGTTCTAAATGGTCCAGGAGAAAAGTGAGGAACGGAGGGAAGAAGGAAGGGAAACAGTTTAAAATGGCAGAATACTAGGTCCCTTTCCTCTAAGATAACCACAGATCACCGCTGTTGTTTGGTGAGGAGTTTCAAAAGTGTCAAAAACCCACTCAATTAAGTGCTGAAATGTTGAATGATTATGTATCTCTTTTTCCACACAACCAAAACTGTATCCTTCCAGACAGACTGCAATTCCAAATTTACTTTCCTTTCCCATCCTATACTGTCATCTGAGCAAAACCAAAGAGCCATATCGAAAAACTATACCTGATGCATGCGCGCGTGTGTGTGAGAAAGAGCGAGACTGAGAGTGTGTTTATGCAAGTGTGCGTGTTTTTGGGGTGGGGTTGGAGCAAGCATCTACCACGGAGAACACGGGGCCCAAATGCTCCTCCTGTGAAAACTAGGAGTAGGAAAAGTGCCTTTGGGTCGTATCTGCTATCTGTGTGTGTACTGAGAGATGTTCAGGTAATTCAGTCTGCAACAGCGTGTGTGGCGAAAAGGCATCACTGTGTGATTTCATTAAACAAAAAAAAAAAAAAAAGAAAGAAGAAAAGAAATAAAAGGAAAGCATGTCTTGACAGAGACTGGGGAGAGAGAGAGAGAGAGAGAGAGAGAGAGAGAGATACAGCTCACCAGCACAGTGCCAGACTCCTGAGTAACACAGCCAGGCCCAAACATTCCTTTCATCTTAAATCTGAAACACATGGCCCCCTTTGAGGAATACATGTCCGTCAAGTCAAAGATGTGATTTAAAAAAAAAAACAAAAAAAAACACACACACACACACACACATATGGCTTTAGTTTTGAAAAAATATGATATTCTGCAGGCTCCACGTTCTCCTGTTTTATCAAGAGATTGCTAGCTATCTGGTTATTTTTCATCCTTTTTTGAAAAAAAAAATTGGTTTTGATCTTGAAATCATTCTTGCAGAAGCAAGCCAAGGTTAGAGAAATACAAAAAAATGACCTAGTTAAAAAAAAAACCCTATTAAAAAGGTTTTAAGCAAGACCTTCCTATGATCAGAAGAAAAGTCAAAAGATGTGTGGAATTAATTTGTTTGAAAATGAACTAAACATGGTATGCGTTACTATCCCCTGGTATACCTTTAGATAACTGAGGAGTATAGCCCCTACATATTAAAATGTCCAACAAACTGAGGTATTTAAAAGGCCTAATAAAAAATAGAATCCCCAAAAGACTGCCAATAACCACCCTCTCTGTGGATCTATCAACCTACAGATACAGCATCGCAGCATCCCAACCCATGAAAACAGGTTAATTCCAGAGTTCACAACCGTCTGTAAATTTACAGACACTGTTACAAAGAAACTAAATACGAACCTATTCAAAAATCCATCCATAAAAATGATGCCTGTATGACTGCCCATAAAAATACTTCATAAAAGCATGAAACTGTATATATAAATATACAGTGACTGCCAAAAGTTTGGGGACACCTTGCCTTTTTTTCTTTTTTTTTTTTTTGTAATTTTCTGAGCAGGGTTTGATTTTCTCTGTTACGTCTCAATTATTGAAAAAAAAATACTACAAAAGATTTTGTTAATCTAGAACAGCTATTTATTAATACTTAATAAATACTAGCTATACTTATGCACTACTCAGCCTCATGTTCATCAAAGTGTCCTCCATGGTACGAAGAGTAGGTTTGGACAGTTTTCTGTTTTCCAAACTGTTGTTAAAAGCACATACTAAATGTTTTTTGCTGCAAAGGTGCTTTAACAAACTGAGAGGTAAACACTAATGAGTGGTGACATCATAATGAGGTTATAAAACAGGTAAGCTATATCATTATTCCCAAGAGTATTTTGTCAGTTGTTCCTTATGTAGTAGTGTAGTTTTTGCATAGAAAAATGGAAAGACCTAAACAGATAACAGATTTCAGAAGTTGCCAATACACACAGACAAATATATACATACATACACACACATATATATATGTGTGTGTGTGTGTATACATATACATAGTACCTCCGCTTCATTATTAATGGCCAGGGTTATTCAGACTTACACATAGCACAGTCCTGAAGGTCTTGGATGGCCTGCGATGACACTGGGTGTGCCAGACATGGTAACACGAGGGCCCACAGGATGGACAGTTGGGCCAGGAGATTTTGGATGTTCATGATGAGAGGAACCCTAGAGGAAAGCAGGAGCTGGACTGCAGTCACAATGAGACAGGAGGAGGCAGCACCATCACATCCGCAGCATCTGAGGAACAAACAATGAGAGAAAGTCTCAACTGCTACATCTCATTAAATGCACCTTCTAGTTTCCCCTGTGTTACATTCAGTTATGTTCTTTTATTAAATTGCTGAACATAAAGGAGTAAATAGAGCCAAGAACTTTTTGTATAACAATCACACATTAGGTAACGATTATACTTGAAAAATAAAGCAAATAAATGTTTCTTGTTTTAAAAATGTAGCTGCAGCTGCAGAGCTACAAATTTAAGTTATTCCTTAAGGTACTGAACCCAAGACAGGTACCCTCTGCTCCAAGAGTGACTCAATGGCTCCACTTAGTGTCAATCCTGAGAACTACAAGGCAGGGAAACGGTAGAAAACTGATGTGTCAGAGTAGCCATGGCCTCTGGGTTAATGACACGCTAGTGAATTTGAATTAACAAACCAACCAAACAGATTTTTAAAATGTAGGGACAACATATTTATGACATCACTGACATATGCTTTAATTTTACATGGGTTAGTATCTGACAGCACTTAATCAGAAAGCACCAGTTTATTATGCTTAAACACAAAGCAAAGCCTTTTACGACTCCACTGATACAAAACACTATTCACAGCGGAATCTGAGAGGTTTCTGAATTGAGGAAGTAGTTGGAGAAGAATTAACAGGTAGAGCTTGCCAAATGAAACACAATATAAGCAACCCTGTAAGGCCTACGTGTTACATCCCTTGCTATAAACTAATTAAAAATTAGAATTTGACCTAAATCAGTCAGTGCTATTAAGTTGGAGGAAGTAACAAAATGTACAAAACAAACAAAAAAAAGGATACACGTTTCACGTAGGCACTGATACCTTGACACGCCCTATGGACTTTTAGGACTGGGAGTTTACTGATATGCCTTTAGCGCAAACATTGCTGTAGCACACGCCACAACAATGCAGGATATCCTGTGAGTGTTTCTGTAGCTCAACCCCCTGAGACCGCATCTTAACAACCTTTACCTTGGCTGCTATGTACCACTACAGCGAAATGTACTATTCACTGATGTTTGATGGCAGAAAATAATTTTTCCGGTATGTGTAACGGCCACACTATAAGGATGCCACTTAGCTCCCCCAACGACGTAACGTCGCGGTTGTAAACATTTCAATACAGCCTACTGAATAATACATCAAATGGAAAGTTCAATAAGCTTCCTAACACGCGTGGAAAGAGCGCATTACTGGAATCCAATCTGAGGCCACAAACTGATAATACGCTGCCAGACATTTTCAGTCTTGCAAAGTCATTTGTTGAAAAATTGTGTATGACATTTGCTTTTAACTTTGCTACTTAAGTGTAGTAACTTTAACTGTACTTAATTTATGCGTCAGTGAAAAATACAACTAATGATTCTGACGGGTTAGGATCTCATCTAATAAAATCTACTTGCAACGATGTCATAACTGCGCCCAATTTTCAGTTAACTGGTATGCATAAAATCACATCTAGTATTTGCTATCACTTTTGAAAACGTCCCGACGAAAATCTGTGAACTTACCAAGAAAGATAATAAGACTGGAAAATCCACTATAGGCTTAGAGTATCCTCGTATTACCAAAACCACGCTTGTAAAACAAAAGCTGTTAGCTAGTTAGTTTTGTATCTAGATGTCCAGGGTTTTCGAAGTTTCCTACAAGGTTCCACGTTCACGTTATTACATTATTGTTGAGGTGTACAGCGGTTTCCTAACTGTTTGATGTTGCCACAGCGGAGGTTGACGCCACTTCCCTAGTATGTCTGTTCACTTCCAGGTGACGTTTAAACCAAAAGTCCTTCACTTAGGTTGTCCAAGAAGTGAACCGCGTATTAGTTATAACTGTTACATTAAGACTAGCCGATAAGACTGTCATATTTGATTAAAAAATGCATGAACCCACTAGAAATTCTGTCTCTGTAAAGAACATAGAAACACAGTCAAACAGAGGAAATGAACAGAAACACTGAAATCACATGTAACGGATCCCAGTGATCATACGAAATTTAGGGCCTCTAAATCAGTGGTTCTCAACTCCAGCTCTGAGGGCCTCCTGTCCTGCACGTCTTTGTTTTAACTCTTCATTATCACAGTTAATTGAGCTAATCAAGGGCTTGATGATTAATTGATCAGTGAAATCAGATGTGTCAGTCCTGAGCTCAGGAGTGTTAAAACATAGACGTGCAGCAGTGGGCCCTCAAGACTGGAGCTGAGAACCACTGCTCTAAATGTTACTCTTGGATTAACGTGACGGACTTTTAATGTGACAGACGTATCTTTGTGTTCCGGATGTATATTGTGCCTCCTGTCATTGGACTGTGTTGTGCAAATATAAGTAGCTAGCTCGCCAAATTTAGGAGACTGTAAGGATCTTATAACCACAGGACAAATATGATCAAGGCTATTTTGATTTTCAATAATCATGGGAAACCCCGACTCATCAGATTCTACCAGTACTTTGTAAGGGAATGCTGTGTGTAGTGATTGTCAATTCTCGAGATACTAAAGTACATCATATCTCATAGTTAGCTATTTAGCAAGTAGGCTAGCTGATGTCTGTAGATTTTTCTTGATCGTAAGGATTTGAACACAACACTGTGAATTTAACTAGGGGCTTGTTGCAACGGAAGCGAATTTCTATTCTGAAATTTACAATATGTAGCAATGATTTGTACGGAGAAACATTGAAGATTCGCTAAAGTGATAACTGTAGTGGGCCTTAGAAGAACGAAGCTACACAGCCATGGACAGCAATAGTTTGTTGTTTAGCGAACTGTGCGTCATCGTCTGTTGAAATTCCTGTTGAAGGCTTAAATGATTTTTTCCAAAATTAATTACAATATGGATAACTTTAACCTTTTTTCTTTTTGTGAGTGTCGAACCGAGTGCTGAATTAGAGTAATATCACGTGACGTGAACGAAACAGGCCTAAGTAAATACGGTGTGTGTTAACTAGTTAACAGGCTTGTTGGCGCACTGAATGCTCGATTCTGAGGCCGGATCCTTTCTGTGACATGTTTTTCGGTTGTTTAGGATAAACTGAGTATGCATGCTGAAACCTATAATTCACAAATTTACTGTGTGCTTGTAGCCCAGGGTAAAAATCGTAAGATGTCGTCTCACTTCTCCTTTAGGCAGAGGACATGCAGCAACAAATCATTAGAGAAACGTTTCACCTCGTGTCCAAGAGAGACGACAACGTTTGCAATTTCCTGGAGGGCGGAAGGTACCATTGTAACGTTGGAAACAATACATTTAATTGTTTTTCTTTTTTTTTTTTTAATATTAAACGAGACATGTGATTGTATCCCATTCGTTTCTTTAGCGTACAAGCAGATACGACAGACTCGTTTGTTGGTTGTTTCTGCCACTGTTACTTTTTGACTGGTGTGTTTAACTTGTTTTCTAGCTTGATTGGTGGCTCAGACTACAAGCTGATATACAGGCACTATGCTACACTTTACTTTGTGTTCTGTGTGGACTCGTCAGAGAGTGAGCTTGGCATTTTAGACCTTATACAGGTAAGGGTATCCCAGCATGTCTTTGCTGACCACAAGATGGCGTTACCCTCTTGCAAATGAGTAGTGTTTGCAATGAAAACACTAATGAATGTTAATTTATTTAAACATAATGTTTAACCATACATTTTTTGTCATCTCAGTCACTCATGTACATGTTTTAGTATAAGAGTCTCAAATTGCTGTCTGTGCATAGTTTATTAAGACAGCAAGAGTCTTGACATTTTCCAGACTAAACAGGTGTAATTTTGTTTTTATTTTACAGAAATTTTAAACCTGAAAGCAAAACCCCTCTTCTCTGTCAATTTCGTGTTGATTTGTTTCATATGATGCTTTGTTTTACCTTCCCTATCTAACTCACAAGAGAGATGTCTGACAAATATTTTGTTTGCAATGTTATTTTGAAACACAGTTCATCAGTTTTATCTATTTATCTGTATTTTGTTTGTAACAGGTCTTTGTAGAAACCCTTGATAAATGTTTTGAAAACGTATGTGAGTTGGACCTCATCTTTCATATGGACAAGGTGGGTAAAATAATATGCATATGTCATCATTTTTAAAACAGTTGTTTATCCAACTAACCCCCACTAACTTTGTCACTAATGTGGACACTAACTTCAAAAAAATCAAAGACTGAGCCTAACAGACTAGCCTACTTGGACACACACACACACACACACACACACACACACACACCTAGGCTTAGTTAAAACTGACTTGCTATTGAAGAAGGCAAAGAGAAAAGACAGACATCAAAGACAGCAGCACAGTGTGAAAGCATAACTGCAACAAAAACTATTTACTTTTATCTCAAAATATATAATAAAGTATACAAAATGAAACAGAGGTTTTAAGTTTGCCTGTGAAGAACAGATTTTTTTTTTCCATGTCTCTTTCAGTACTTAGCATGAGTTACCCTACCAAGAATAAATAAGCATACTGCTTTGTTAAGTTCCTGTTCCCATTGACTTTTTCCAGCTCCAGTGGCTATAAATATTCCCTCAAACATTATACACCCAGCATTAGATTTGACCAAAGTTATGAGATGAACTTCAGTATAACAAAGCCTCTTTCTGTGTCAAACCATCACTGTAATATGTAGCCAAAAAAAAAAAACCCTAATCTGACTATACCACACTTTTCAACTGAAGTTTCAGTTTGCTGCTCTAAATAGCAATCATACCACAAATTTGAAAATGGTTTTAAATGATATGGAGATGGAAATCTCATGTTAGATTTAAAGGTTTCTGCTCTCAAGCACCCAGGTTTGTTTGCTAGATTTTGAATGGCTGACTGTGACATTTTTGCTCCCAAACTTTGATATCATTGTGTCAAGAGCCAAGAATCATTTATGCTGTCAAGTTGGCATGTTTAACACCCACCAGAGACTTTCAACTTCTTGTTTTCTAACGAGATAATAGGAAGTGGTGGTGTTAAATTTTACATTTATTTTTGTAATAATCTCTTAATGTGTGAAGGTGTTTGTTGCCTTTGCATCGTCCCCTTTGGTCTTACCTTGTTTTTATACCTGTGTGAAACAGCTAGCCTTCAGAGTCTACAGTAATAATAACTTTTAAATGACTAAACATGAAAAAGTAGCATGTAAATGCTGATTTATTTCTTTTAGATTTATTAGGAATAACTGAGCGGTGTGAGTAGTTTTGATAGCTGAGATTGTATTGAGGTGTATAATCTCGATTTTGCAATTTCACTAGCATAAAAATGTAGCACGACGGTCATTGCTCATTTTGCGTGACCTTCTTTGGACACTAGAGTTAAAAATGTCAGTGCCCTGGAGGTTCTTTGAACCCTTTGCTATTCTTTTTTAATAATTTAATGATGTTAAGTTTTTATGATGCTGGTAATGGCTTGGAACAATGTTGTTTTTCCCATGATTCTCTGTGTTAACTGTTGTGCTGTACAGGTCAGATTTTAATGTTGTGTCCCTGAGTTTGTGTTTTTGTCTCTGACATACCATAACCTGTTTGGTGAAGCCCAGGAACTCATCAAAAAAACTTTTTAATGTTTACTTTTTGTGAAAATTAGGTGTCCTGAACACCCATAAACCTCTTAACACCTGCTCATTTTGCTTTGGATCTTGCTTCTTATTTTCAGACTTTCGTGTCGAGGTAACACTGGAGCATTCCAATTTATCTGACTGATAAATTGCTGTTGAAACAATGAGCTGTTGGATGAGTGTTTGTTTGTTTGTTCCAGGTCCATTACATACTGCAGGAGGTTGTAATGGGAGGAATGGTGCTGGAGACCAACATGAATGAGATTGTAGCTCAAGTGGAACTCCAGAACAGAATGGAAAAATCTGAGGTGAGTCTTTCACAAATCTGGCGGTGCTGTGAGATTATATTAACAGTTACAAATTAAATAAACATTTTGTGTCAGGTGCCACAAGAATCTAAGCAGATTTTATACGTGTCATAAATTTAGAGCCAGTGTTTTTAGCATAACATGGTAATGCATAACCATACCATATTCCTGCGTTGAGACAAAACTCTCACTGCTGAGTACAGCCAAGGAAACAACACCCACCCTGTATTGCAGATACATGAACATTTTCATCAGAGTCATTCTTTTGGTCGCTCTATCTCTTCCACTGCAAAAAGTGGCTCAAGGATTGGACAATTTCCCTCAAAAAAATTTTTACTTTTGTTTGATTACTCATTTTAAAATCCAGACGATGTCCTGTAGAACCCAATAATGTAATACCTTCCTAATAATGTAATAACTCCCAATAATGTAATAAAAATCTCCACTTAACTCCATCAAAAATGTAGTAAAACCTGATAATGTAATTACTTCCCAATAATGTGCTGTTTTTTTTTCTTTTCTTTTTTTCTGAATACATGTTTTAATACACAGACCCATTAATATATAGGCTACAAGGTAGTATAATTCATCAGCCAATAAGCAGAAAAACAAACTGAAACTGAAGGTGGTGGTGTAACTAATTGAGTTTTTGGTACTGGTATATGGCCCTGGACATAATACTCTACACAGAATAAGGATGTATAGTAAGACATGTACTATCATACAGAGATACAGGAGTAGATTAAAATGACTGATTTATTTGGCTCTTCAGCTCACCTTTCATCTACCATAGACCAATGGCAGTGCAGCACTGTGTAATATTCACAAATAAAAAATGAAAAACCATTATAGTATTACACATGATTAGTACCATTACATTATTACACATGATTATAGCATTGCCTATTTGAAAATTCAAAGAACATTAACACATTATTGGTAGCATTTTACTATAACATTGGCCAAGTTATTACACTATTGGGAAATTATTACATTATTGGGTTGTTGAAAAATAAGGTTAACTCAATAGTGTAATAACCTCCTGTTAATTCCCAGAGAGTTGAATCAGTTCATCTGGACACAAAGTTTTAGTGGGAGAAACGTCTCATCACTCATCCGAGTGGCTTCATCAGTCATCAGTATGTGGACCAAGTATCCCCAACCTAATAAACAGTAGGCTACAGTTGCATAACAATCGAAACCAGAACCATTTATAACAGTAGGGCAGTGCTGGTGCTGGTGCCAGTGCCGGTGCCGGTGTGGAGCCAGTTCTGACTTGGTGCCTTTTAAGAAGCGGCCTGCTTTTCGACAGATTGAGAACCAAAATGCGGGCTGGTTCTCAAAGTTGGGGTAGTTTCTGTGGAGAAAAATATCATTTTTTTGTTACTCCCACCTCTCTAGAGAATGTCATATACCAAACAAATTACTTGCTGAACTGATTGGTTCTCGCATGGTTCTCATTTGCATAGCCATTGATGTCAGTGGTTCCAACTTTTTAGACCAGCAATTTTGTTGAGCTGTGCTGGTGCCAGCTCTTTGGCTCTGGCACCAGTATTTTTTTTTAGTGGAAACGGGAACCAGCTCTAGATTAGGCACTGGCACCATGTCAGTCGAAAAGGGGTAAGTGAAACCGATGATCGGTTTCATATGCAAATTGCTGTGACCAGTAATTACAATGTTCATGTATACTATTCACAGAGGATTGGGGAATAGCTGCAATCATAGCATTGTAAGATGGCGAAAGATGTACCCTTAGACCCCCTCCTTGGTTCAGGGATGGTCGTTTCCTCTTCACACAAATGCCCTCTTGACTCCCCGTTCAAACCAGCGTTCCTCCCCATAAGGATGTGCATATCCTCATCCTTGAAAGAGTGGCCACTAGCCTGTAGGTGGGTGTAGACCGTGGAGTCCTGTCCTGACGAGGTAGCTCCTCTGTGTTGTGCCATCCATTTTGCTGGCAACTTGAGGTCAGCTGAGACTGACGAAGTCATTTGGATGAGTGGGAAGCGGAGGGGTCTTGTATCGTCCTGAAGGGATTTATTTTTCGATAATGACCAGCGGACTATACATTATCCTGCTCATTATACGGTTACTTGGCAAAATGATAAAAGAAACCTCACACAACATTTCATTTTAATGATTTTATTGCTGTTTCGTGGCTTCTGCTGAGAAAAATAGTCCTTCTAGCAAATAGTACTTTAAAGTTGTGGGTGTTGTGTAGCAACATGCTAGGCTACCTAGCAGACTCGTCAACTTGTTGCAGATTAATAGGCTAGGCATTCTGTTTATTGATATTACATTGAATGTTTCCATTAATGGTACCATTTGAGAGTATCAATGGCGCATCTTAGGGGAAGTTGATGTCCCATTGATGTCACAAAATTGATACTGTAATAAGGGCCACAATTGTCAGATACAAATTACCATGAATTTCCGTTACGATAAGTGATCAGACTACTTGCGGAATGATATAAAAGATTTGAATCAGAAGCACAAAACCCGTTGCCCATGGCAGGGGTCATTAATTTTCTTCAGCGGTTATTATCAAGAGTATCAGACCTCCAAAGGTTGGGATGGCCTATTCAATTCAGTGGAACTTTCTGCAGCATTCTGAGGAACTTAATAATAAGACGTTTGATTATATTTTTAGGAGGTTATTGCATTATCAGGTTTTATTATATTTTTGATGGAATTTAGTGGAGATTTTTATTACATTATTGGGAGTTATTACATTATCGGGAAATTACATTATTGGGTTCTACATGTCCTTAAAAAATAGAAATTAATGATGACATTTACAAAAAAAGCTGATGAAAGAAGCTTTTGCATGAACAAAAACAACAACTAAAAACCATTCATAGTTTAAAAGTGGAAAGTAATCGCAGTACAGTGTCTGAACATTGTCATTTAAGAGCTCTTATCTGTAGTGCCTCCAATGTTTTTAATCCTTGTTGTAGCTGTGTTACTAACCAGCTACAATGGTTAATTATTTGTTAAAGATAGAAAGGAAAAAGGCGTTCTCCAGTTGTTACTGTCTTAGCTAAGCTCAGATAAGACCCATTCAACTCTAAGCTTACTTAACTGTATCGGTGGTGTGTTATATCACTTTACAGATTAAGATATGATGCTTTGCTGCAAATGTGTTACTCAGAGTGGCTTTAGATAACAGCTGATACTGCCCTTAAGATGAATGATTTTCTGAGCACTGATGAAATGCTGTAGAATCCTGTAGAGCCATGCATGGGAAAAACATCTGTCTGAACTATCAATGACCCATTGTTGTTGGTTTTTTTTTTTGCTCTAATTGTTTGTGATACCGTTCCAGAGTCACAGTATGCTGTTTTCTGTCTATCACTGAGATAAATATCAGCCCAGATATCCAGGGATGTAATGTTGGGGCAGGTGCCGGTAAAAAAAACGAACAAACAAACAAAAAAAAGCTGTCAGTGTATATATTTCCTGTTCAAGGTCAGTTTAGGACTGTTTCCAAAAGAATTAGGTAAAAGATCGTACAGTTGTGAAAAAAGAGGGGGAATGTGTTACGATTTAAGTCTGATAACTAGCACCCGACCAGTAAATTGGTGTGCAGATATTATTGGCTGATGTGATCAAATTGCAGATGAATCGGTATCAACGTTTATAACTGCTGATAAATGACAATTTAAAAAGAGAAGGAGAGATGTTGTCTTGTTTCATACAATATGTACCTAGATTAACCCCAGACAATGACATGCTACAACTCAAAGTATTTAGGCTATTGTGTTTTCTGGAGGCAAACATGTTGACTTTCTTTCTACTTCACACACCCTGAGACTGCACTGACAAACTCTATCTGCATGTGCTGTAACGTAATTTTTCAAATCCTTGGGCTGTGTAGGTTTCTGACTTGTGTGTATTTTTTGACCATGTGTCCATTAGACTGACAAAATCGGTGCAAAAATAAACAAACTTTTTTATTTCGAACTATATCTACAATGATTTCTATTCACATCTAAAATACTGTGATCACTATCAAAATACACTACGGTCAGAAAAACTTCTGCTCCATGCACCTCTCCCTGACCCCCTCGTTCCAACTATATATCTTTTTAAACCGTTAAGTGACAGGTGCATACATGTCACAGGCAGCATCAAAATTAAACATAACCAATCCAGCGTCTATGTGATTCAAAACTGACAGACGTGTAATGAAGAAACATTATTCTTAAGAGCAGTGTTAACACTTGTATAAAACTAGTGACAAAATGGTAAATTTCACTAAACAATGTAACTTTGTTCTTATATGTATGTGGACCAATAACAGTCAAGCATACTTCAGCATCCAATAGGGATAGGCTATTTGTTGCCATCTCATATTTATAATATTGCCGTTAAACAAGTCTTCCCAATGTATTCTATGCGAGTATTACAGATCGATCCTTCAACCATGTTATAATATTCATGTCAGCCATGCCTGGTTTTGCTGCAGTAACATGAAACCCGATACAGTCAGTCAAACATCAAAATTACGTTTACCCTTAGGGTAGTTGAGGGTTGTAGCCTAAGCTGTTGACAAATTTGATTGTAGGTTTATTTATGAAACAGTGTAGCAGTTCTGTCGAGTAAACTAACAACAGTCCTATCATTGCTCCCTCGTCACGTCTAAAAATTCTCTGGCGACATTACTGACAGCAGATTATAACACTGTCCATTGCTAAATTAGGTTACCCACAAAGCTAGCTAAAGCCATGTTTATCAGTGGAAGACCGCTAACATTAATGAGCACTTAAACTATAGTGTCTAACTGATTCTGCCTAAATGAAGCAATGGTAAATATATCTGCAACTTGCATGTCTGTAGTTACAGTCGGTGCATCTAAAATGATTAATCCAGAGGGGATACGTAACTAAACGTGAGCTGAACAAGTATCTGACATGGCTTGGTAGCCAAACAAAAGTTATCTAGCTTCTCTTTCAAAATGTAGTGTGAAATCCCAAAGTCGCAGGTCCTCGTTGCAGACAGCCATGTAGTAGGCTTATTAGATATACTCAGCAGCAGCGTATATTCTGGGTCACTGTATCAGTTTACTGCGTCATTTATCAAAACTTTAATATATTTTGTTGTACTTTTGTTCAAAGTGCTATTTATGACAATAAAAGAAGTTTATTTTTAAACCGCATTATGTCATGTTATCTTGGTGAGGACTCTTAAATAACTACAGATAACAAGAGGGAGAATCTTTGTTTGTGTCAAACGTTGGCCAATATGTCATTACCGTAATTTTAAATCCTCAGATATCAAAATTGGTGTCGGTCTTGAAAATCCTATATCGGTCAGGCTCTACTGATAACAGCAGGCTGTATCAAAATGCGCTGGCTGGCTGTGAAATGGAAACTGTTAATAAAGTAATGCCATTGAAGTTTTCTATGATAAACCAAATTAAACCAACTAGTTTTGTGCATGTGGTCTTCAGGATGTGATCAACACAGTCATTTAGCCAGCTTGTGATATTTACATTGAGTTCCAACAAGCTTTCATGTCATACACACACATGCTACCATGATGCTTTGTGTTAGCTTTGATATTACTAAGCATGTTGTTGTTGTTATTGTCATCTTATGCCTTTTAGTTAAAAAAAAAAAAAAAAAGGAAGTCAACAGTGTGGGTTTTTTTTCCTTTTTTTTGTTTGTTTGTTTGTTTGCTTCAGGGTGGACTGTCTGCAGCACCAGCTCGTGCCGTTTCCGCGGTGAAGAACATGAACCTTCCAGAAATACCACGTAACATCAACATCGGAGACATCAACATAAAAGTGCCGAGCCTATCTCCTTTCTGAGCCTCCGTCCTCAGCGAAACCCTGGTGTTAGGAACCGGACGTCCCCCCTGTGATAGTCTCTATGGACAACCCTCCCTGTGGTTGATTTTGGACACTGATACTCATGTCAATAATTATACTTAACTTTGTGGACTGGCCAAAGATCAACAGCCAAAAGGATCTTTACTGTCTGCTCAGTAAAGTTCTGTGTTTGAGTCTATAGGGCCAAAACAATGAGTCTTTCATTTCAACCAATGGGTTTGGGGGAAAACATCCTACCATTGTTACATATAGCATTATTTTTTAAAGGTTCTCGCACTGACAACATTCCAAAATCAAGAAAGATTATAGTGGATGCAGTAGTCCTTTTGTTTAACCTGCCCAATCAATCCATATCTGCTTACCTTCCAATTGTTACATACATGTGTGTGTTATATTTATATATTGTCTTATTAAAATACGGTCATGTCAAACTTTAGTTTATGTTGATGTGGTGGATGTTTGTCTTGAGGTTTGTTTAGATCCCAGCATACAGTTATTGGCTTAAACCCTATTGGCTCAAACTTTCGTTGAATCACTAAGTGAACAGCTTTGCTTTTTAAACAGAAACTGACAAGTCTAATCCAGATATTTGTAAATACTATTAAAATGTAACATTGAACAATTATTAGAAAGCTGTAATCATGAATGACTCTCAAACTTAACTTTAGAACTGATTCAAGCACTTATTTTAGAACATTTGTTCCGTGTTCAAGACTTGCATCTTTTTATGAAGGAGTGATCATTACCCATAAAGGCAGAAAATCAGTTGTGTGACATTTCAAACATCTGTCTTTTTCGACAAAGCCTACTATCTGGTGTATAGGCTGAGCTGTTTGGAATAGTTTCATCCTTTTGTTTACACAGACCAAAGGTTTTTTTTCAGTTACATGTGTTTTGCAAATATTTGCCTGTAGACAACATTTTCCATTAGATGTTGGTTCCTGTACATTCATTAAAGGATATCGTGTTAGTCTGTATTGGAGAAAAGCTTAGGGCAGCCACCAAAGTAATTTACTACAGATGTTTCTCAAAAAATAGACTGACTGGTAGCAATACAGACACTTGGTTCCACATTAACGTGGTCTCTTATTCGTCAATCGGCAGGGACTTGTGTGTTGAGAGATATTCCTGTTGATCATTCGATGATCTGAGCTTGTCATTCATTGCACACACCTTTTTTTTTTTCTCAAGCTGACACAAAACAGATTACCTTTTTTGTCAGCGTTGTCAGTACTTAACAACATCTGTTTAGAAAGGGTTTTCATCTTCTTCCAAACAACAGGATAAAACGAGCACCATCAGACTTTCAGGAGGAGGTAAGTGTACTGATCGTGAAAAGACATTATTGAAAGATATACCTTTTTGAGTTTTGTTAAGTTTTTATCTGTATAGAATCTACAAATCTGCATTTTTTAAGGCAGTGTTTTATAACATTGTTGTAGCAGGACTAAAAGCACAGTGATGAAGTAACATTTTTAAGGACTATGAAAAATCATAGAGTAAACATAAAACAGATGTGTATAAATCAAACCAAGTGAAAGATGCATATAAATTACTCAGCAATCTACAAAAGTTTACCCAACTGACATCACTGATTCCAATACGCCTATCATATTTATTATCAGCATCCATCCACCCACTGTTGAATTTTGCTGATTTTTGCAAGAGAAAAACATTTTCCCCTGTCATTACAGGAAGGGAGGGGGGGGAGCGCATCTCATAATGTCCAATCTGGACATCTTAAAAATCTTATCTGGTTCTTTTCTCTGATAGGAACCTATCAAAGGTCAAGTATTATGACATAAAAAAAAAAGTTTACCGGGGGGGTTGGGGCTGAGGTAAAGACAAGAGGTAATATGGTGCCCATCAAAACTGTCACACTCTTCACATTACGTGGAGCACATTTTAACGGTGTAACCTGAAGGATATATTTTTTTAAGCTCAAAAATCTTGAACACACAGGGCTAAGTAATCTACTGATTGGACGCAGCAAAAATGGCACCGTGTCTATGACTGGGTCTCAGTCACTTTGCTGTTTGACAGATAAGATAAACCCATTTATATCATTTCACTGATCCCTGTCATACATCCTTGTCGTAGATCTAAGAAGCACAGCGCAGAGTTGCCTTGTGTCACAGGGTGTTTTTTTGTACAGGTACTCGGGTGACTTAATCTTGTCCTTTGATCCCTCTTTAAAACTTGCGTTATTTTTCCTAACCATAGTTCACAGAGGTGCAAGAAATCCTCTTACTCACCATGAGACTGGTGAAAGGGGACAGTGACCTTAGAGGCCGTTAGGTTACCGTTTAACATTTATATCAGGTAAGGGATACGCATATAGTTGCCTTTTTTTTTTTTGCAGTGGCTGTCACATGGCTGCTTGTACCTTTGTTTTCAGCCTGTAAAATAATGACCACACATAAAAAGACTTTTTTCCCCTTATTACTTTAACTTTGAACTTGATCTTTTTACTGTTTTAAACCTGTGTAGTGGACCTGTGTCCATTGTTTTAAATGACACATGAATATCTCCAGTCTGGATAGCAGTCAGTACTTGGCATTTTTAGTAGAAATGATCCAGAAACTACCTTTGAGGTAAAGCCTCAGGTTAATATAGGTTAAAATAGGTTAATAGGTTAATAGGTTAAAATTAAAACAAAACTTATTAATAATTAAAGTTTAACTATATTTTGTCATATTATTATAATAAGATACTAACTTTCTAACCGCACTAATAAATAAATAAATAAAGTGTTTTTTCTATCTCACGCAGGTGCCAGTGAGCCATTCTAGGATATGGAATCGTACCCTGTTAATGGGTAATCCATTTCATTGGGTGCGAAGGGAGTCAGTCTCCAAAGCAGAGATAAAAAGGCTGCATGGTGGTTACCCACTCTGATTTGCCATTCCTTGTTTCTCCTCACACCTGTGAACCAGCATGGGAAAGGGGTTCTACATCAGCAAAGCCCTTGGGGTGGCAGGTATTGTGTTTGCTGCCGCAGCAGTAGCCACCATTATCGCACTGTCAGTGGTCTACGCTCAGGAGAAAACCAAGAATAATGAGGTGAAACCAACTGAAGGAGTGATAACCACCACCAAAACAACTGCCAGCACACCCACGCCCTCCAAAGACCCATGGGACCAGTACCGTCTGCCGGACACCCTGGTTCCAGAGACCTACGATGTCACCTTGCAGCCCGAGCTTGTACCAAACGAATTTAACATGTACATCTTCAAGGGGCACTCCAGCGTGGTCTTTAAATGTGTGAAAGAAACCAACTTGATTCTCATCCACTCTAACAAGTTGAACCTGACTGTATTGGATGGGCATCATGCCAGGTTGACCTCTCTTGAAAGCACACCAGCACCATCCATATTGAAAACATGGTTTCAAGTAACAACGCAGTATCTGGTGGTAGAGCTGCAGGGCAAGTTAACAGTTGGAGAAAAGTACAAGCTATACACTGAGTTTGTAGGGGAGCTAGCCGATGACCTCGGTGGTTTTTACAGAAGTGAATATGTGGAGAATGGACAGAAGAAGTAAGTAAATCACTTTTCTGCTTACAATCTTATCAAAGCATGCTTGGAAATGAATTCATGGTTATTTGTTTTTTTTTAACTCTGCTCTATTCAGTATTCAGTATCTCTGTTCAATATTTGATTTTGATTGTTTATTTGTTTATTTTAGAGTGGTCGCTACGACTCAGATGCAGCCCACAGATGCCAGAAAAGCCTTCCCTTGTTTTGATGAACCTGCACTGAAGGCCATCTTCAATATCACTCTCGTTCATCCTAAAGATACAGTTGCCCTCTCCAATGGAGCCGAGCTTAGTGAGTCAAATACACACCGTGATTTTTGTACACAGTACATGGTAAAAGTATAGTGACCAATAAATAGGGTATCTTACACTTGAACTGGAAGTAGAACCATCAATATGGGTTTTAATTGTTTGTTGCAAACCTAAAGGAGCCGCAATCAGGATAATTTCACATTTAACTAAAATTTTGCTCTGGAAGGAAATTGAGGACCAGTCTTAATCCAGGTCCTAGAAATCCATCCATCCATCCATCCATTTTCTCCCGCTTATCCGGGACCGGGTCGCGGTGGCAGCAGGCTGAGGAGGGTCGCCCAGACATCCCTTTCCCCGGCTACATCCACCAGCTCCTCCTGGGGGATCCCAAGGCGTTCCCAGGCCAGCCGAGATATATATTTCTCCCAACGTGTCCTGGGTCTTCCCCGGGGTCTCCTCCCAGTTGGTCGCGCCCGGAACACCTCCATAGGGAGGCGCCCAGGAGGCATCCTGACGAGATGCCCGAACCACCTCAACTGACTCCTTTCAATGCGGAGGAGCAGCGGCTCTACTCCAAGCTCCTCCCGGGTGTCCGAGCTCCTCACCCTATCCCTAAGGGTGCGCCCAGCCACCCTGCGGAGGAAGCTCATTTCCGCCGCTTGTATCCGCGATCTCATTCTTTCGGTCACTACCCAGAGTTCGTGACCATAGGTGAGGGTTGGAACAAAGATCGACTGGTAAATTGAGAGCCTTGCCTTCTGACTCAGCTCCTTCTTCACCACGACGGTCCGGTACAACGACCGCATGACTGCCGCCGCCGCCCCGATCCGCCTGTCGATCTCCCGCTCCATTTTACCCTCACTCGTGAACAAGACCCCAAGATACTTGAACTCCTCCACCTGAGGCAGGAACTCAGTCCCAACTCGGAGGGGGCGAGCCACCTTTTTCCGGCATAGGACCATGGCCTCGGACTTGGAGGTGCTGATCCTCATCCCGACCGCTTCACACTCGGCTGCAAACCGCCCCAATGTGTGCTGGAGGTCACAGTTTGATGAGGCCAACAGAACCACATCATCTGCAAAAAGCAGAGACGCAATCCTAAGGCCACCGTACTGGACACCCTCCTCACCCCGACTGCGCCTTGAGATCCTGTCCATGAAAATTAAGAACAAGATCGGAGACAAGGTACAGCCCTGGCGGAGTCCAACACTCACTGGGAATGAGCTTGACTTTGTGCCGAGAATACGGACACAGCTCTCACTGCGGCTGTACAGGGACCGAATGGCTCGCAGCAGCGAACCTGGCACCCCATACTCCCGCAGTACCCCCCACAGGACACCCCGGGGGACACGATCATAAGCCTTCTCCAGGTCCACAAAACACATGTAGACTGGATTGGCAAATTCCCATGATCCCTCCAGTATCCGTGCGAGGGTGAACAGCTGGTCCGTTGTTCCACGGCCAGGACGGAATCCACATTGTTCCTCCTGTATCCGAGGTTCGACAATCGGCCGCAGTCTCCTTTCCAATACCCTAGAGTAGGCTTTCCCAGGGAGGCTGAGTAGTGTGATACCCCGATAGTTGGAGCACACTCTCCGGTCCCCTTTTTTAAAAATGGGGACCACCACCCCCGTCTGCCACTCCACAGGCACTGTCCCTGACTCCCACGCGACGTTGAAGAGGCGTGTCAGCCATGACAGCCCAACAACATCCAAAGCCTTCAGCATTTCAGGGCGGATCTCATCCACCCCTGGCGCCTTGCCACTGTGGAGTTTTCTAACTGCCTCAGTGACCTCTGCCAGAGAGATGGGTGACGACCCTCCTGAATCTTCTGGCCCTGCCTCCTCTATGGAGGGTGTGTCAGTCGGATTTAGGAGCTCCTCAAAGTGTTCCTTCCACCGTCCGACCACATCCTCAGTTGAGGTCAGGACCTCCCCGTCCCTGCTGAGAACAGCCGGGACGAGGCCCTGCCTGCCCTTCCTGAGTCGCCTGACGGTTTGCCAGAACCTCTTTGAGGCCAACCGAAAGTCCTTTTCCATGGCCTCCCCAAACTCCTCCCATACCCGAGTTTTTGCTTCTGTGACAGCCGTCGCTGCTGCCCTTTTGGCATGCCGGTACCTCTCAGCCAATTCCGGAGTCCCCCGTGCTAGCCAAGCCCGGAAGGCCTCCTTCTTCAGCCTGATGGCTTCCCTCACCGGTGGCGTCCACCACCGGGTCCTTGGGTTGCCGCCACGACAGGCACCAACGACCGTCTGGCCACAGCTCAAAGCTGCCGCTTCAGCAATGGAGGCTCTGAACAGGGTCCATTCAGACTCCATGTCCCCAGCCTCCCTTGGGATCAGGGAGAAGCTCCGCCGGAGGTGTGAGTTGAAGATCTTCCGTACAGGGTCCTCAGCCAGCCGTTCCCAGTTCACCCTCACTATGCGCTTGGGTTTACCAGGTCTGTCTGGCAGCCTCCCCCGCCATCTGATCCAACTCACCACCAGGTGGTGATCAGTTGACAACTCTGCCCCTCTCTTCACCCGAGTGTCCAACACATACGGCCGCAGGTCTGATGAGACAACTACAAAGTCGATCATCGACCGTTGGCCTAAGGAGCTCTGGTACCAGGTACACTTATGAGCTACCTTATGCTCGAACATGGTGTTCGTTATGGACAATCCATGACTCGCACAGAAGTCCAATAACAAAGCACCACTCGGGTTCAGATCAGGTAGGCCGTTCCTCCCAATCACTCCCCTCCAAGTCTCTCCATCATTGCCAACGTGAGCATTGAAGTCTCCCAGTAGAACTACAGAGTCCCCAGATGGTGTCTTCACTAGGACACTTTCCAGTGTATCTAGGAAGGCTGGGTACTCTGAGCTGCCGTTCGGCGCGTACGCCGTCACGACAGTCAGAGATTTCCCCCCTGCAACCCGAAGGCGCAGTGAGGCAACCCTTTCGTTCACCGGGACAAACTCCACCACGGCGGCGCTCAGTCGGGGGCTAACAAGTAACCCCACACCTGCCCGCCGCCTCTCGCCCCAGGCAACTCCAGAGAAGGACAGAGTCCAGCCCCCATCCAGGAGTTTGGTTCCAGAGCCAAGACTGTGCGTAGAAGTGAGCCCAACTATATCTAGTTGGTATCGCTCCACCTCTCGCACAAGTTCCGGCTCCTTCCCCCCCAGAGAGGTGACATTCCACGTACCAAAAGCCAGTTTCTGCACCGTAAGTCCAGTCCGCTGGGGCCCTCGCCCCATCCTGCCACCCGTGTGGCATCGCACCCGGCCCCTATTTCTCCCTTCGCAGGTGGTGGGCCCACGAGAGGGCGGTCCTAGAAATCAGTATCAAAATGTAATATTTGCATTAAATGTTAAGGTAAACTTGCTATGTATCATACTTGTCTCACTCTCTCTGACAGGCACTGTTGAAATTACGGAAGGTGGTAAGCAATTACTGAAGACCACATTTGCGCTTACAGAGAGGATGTCGACATACTTGTTGGCATTCATTGTCAGTGACTTTGGTCACATTCAAAGCAATGCAGAAGGTCTTTTGGTAATTATTTCTAAGCAGTTCTTTTGAGAAAATTTGTCATTTTATGATTATTGTGGCACACAGAAAATGTGGGTACACAAAGTACAATAAAAATCAACTGTCTTCCAATTCAGATCAGGATCTTTGCTCGTAAAGCAGCCATTGATGCAGGTCAAGGGGAATATGCTCTCAATAAGACAGGGCCGATTCTGAAATTCTTTGAAGAGTACTACAATGCTACTTATCCACTGCCAAAGTCAGGTGGGTGAAGCCTCATCTTACCTTAAACTCAGTGTTTCATTGGTTTATGCAGAATATTTGTCTTCCACTGTGTTTTTTAAATATGTATATTTTACAAAACAATGAGGCTTTTGCAGAGAAACATGTTCAGGCTGACTTTTTTAGAGTTGAATTTCAGAAATCCAGTGACTTCATGTACTCTAAACACACACCATACTCTATCATAATAGCACAAACCCCAGTTATTTTCATGAATTTTGTCATAGACTTAAAGGTTAGCTTTCTCATGTATGTCCTCTCTGTCTCCCAGACCAAATCGCCCTTCCTGACTTCAACGCGGGTGCCATGGAAAACTGGGGACTTATTACTTACAGAGAAACAGCCCTGTTGTATGACCCTGAAACATCCTCCAATGGAAACAAGGAAAGGGTTGCCACTGTTATTGCACATGAACTTGCCCATATGGTAAAACCTTTATTTTTTGCTCAAACATGAGCAATATTTCACATGAAATCAGTTCAGAATATTTTCCTTTCAGACTGACTTGTTCATTAATCACAAGTTATTGCTCATCGCATAAAACTCATTATTTGTTCAAACTTGGACAAACAGGAAATGAGTTTTAGTGGTGAAGTTTTACACAGCTGTGCTCCTTAGTTGAGTTGTTTGATAATGGCTCCAAGCTGTTGTTCGACCTTTCATTCTCCCTCTCTCTTTCACTCTCTCTGTCTCTCTCTCTCTCTCTGAATTAGTGGTTTGGAAACCTAGTGACTCTGAAGTGGTGGAATGATCTCTGGCTGAATGAAGGTTTTGCCTCTTACGTTGAGTACCTGGGTGCACATGAGGCAGAACCAACCTGGAACGTTGTGAGTCTATCTGTTTAACCGCTCATGCCTCAGAGGAATCTCTGTAATAATGTGTCATTACATGCTTCATTCGCCATAGTCTACATTGTACTGAAGGTTCAGTTTGTTCTCTGCATTAATACTAATTGTAAGTCGCTTTGGTAAAAAGCGTCTGCCAAATAACTAAATTGTAAATTGTAAATTGTAATACAGCGATATCAGAAGCATTATAATGCGAAACAGAATGAAAATTTCTTAATTCGTGTTGTTCGTGTCGCTATCCACAGAAAGACCTGATAGTGCTGAATGATGTACACAGAGTGTTTGCAGTGGATGCCCTGGCCTCCTCCCATCCCCTGTCCTCTAAAGAGGAAGAAATCATGAGACCTGAGCAAATCAGTGAACTGTTTGACGCCATCTCCTACAGCAAGGTGGGCTATGCCTTTAACTTCAGCCTAACCCATAGTTTTTTATCATAAGCATGCCATTGGCAATACATATGTTTATTATAGTTTGCACCTGTGTGTTACCTTGGCTTGGACATATGTTTTGGACTTTGCTCAATTAATGTGATATTACTTATGATTTCTCTGCCTCTAGGGAGCGTCAGTCTTGAGGATGCTCTCCGATTTCATCACTGAAGAAGTATTTAAAAAGGGACTAAGTGTAGGTTGAGTTTTAACGACTGTTCTAGACATGTCCTAAACTTTATTCAGCTGTTTTTTCTGTTAGTATTTCCTGTGATATTTGCCTTTATTCAGTCTTATACAATGAACTGATGGCCATTCATCTGAATGCAGCTGAGAGTTGAATTTCCATTCACGTTCACATAAATGCTTACACATCATCCATACTTAGGAGTGACTGAATGACAACTACTTTTCATTCAATTATGTGAGAAATTCAGCTGTGCATTAAAATTTTGTAATTTAATCTTTCTCTTTTCGCATTGTACAGTCCTACCTGAATCACTTTAAGTTTGAAAATACAGTTTACACAGACCTTTGGGACCACCTTCAGAGGGTAAGTTTCCTTATGGCTAGCACAGGCTAACACATGCTAATTGTGAAATAGAATTCAAAAGTAGCAGGTTTCAACTGTCATTGTTATTTTTATTTATTTATTTATTTTTTAACACTACCAAGTAGGATTAAATTTACCTTTCATCAGTGTGGGATTGTGTGTTTGTCAAATTAATGTAAGGAAACCTTTTTTCGTAATAATCTGATTGTTTATCCACATTTCTAGGCGGTGGAAGAAACAGGGACGAACCTCCCTGATACTGTACATAACATCATGAATCGCTGGGTTCTACAGATGGGTTTCCCTGTGGTAACCATCAACACAGCTACTGGACAGATTTCTCAGGAACACTTCCTCTTGGACCCAGAGTCCGTAGTGGACAGACCATCCGAATTCAAGTAATTTTGGAGAAAAGTCTGCCTGGCACACTATAATAAATTCCTATTTACAGCTTCTGTCGTTTGACTTCGCTCTGCTGTATTTTAATCGTGACCATCTTGTCTTGCAGTTACGAATGGTTTGTTCCCATTCAGTGGATGAAAACTGGAGCGCAGCAACCAATCAGCTGGTTGTTGAATAAAACCGGTACGCAGCTGGACACAGTGACCACACTATGTGATTTAAAGCATTGATTCTCAACTCCAGTCTTGGGGGCCAACCGTCCTGCAAATCTTTATTTTAACTCTTCATTATCACAGCTAGTTGAGCTAATCAAGGGCTTGGTGACTAATTGATTAGTGGAATAAGGTGTGTCAGTCCTGAGTTAAATCAAAAAACGTGCAGGACACTGGGCCTTCAGGACTGGAGATGAGAATCACTGATTTAAAGTTTGATATTGTTAATTTTCAATTATTCAGATAAATTTTCTTTGTTTTAACATTTAGAAACTAAGAATGAGATGATGGTAACTGGGAATAACTGGGTGTTAGCCAATGTCAACGTGTTTGGGTACTACAGAGTAAACTACGACGAGCGAAACTGGAATAACCTGCTAAACCAGCTGAAAACAGACCGCCAGGTAGATAACATCTTTATGGTTTACAATTAAAGATGAAACCCGTGTATGAAACTTCTAGCAGTTGAGCTGTAAGCACTGTGTGGAACACTATAAAGATAGATAGATAGTTATCTTCTACTTCTATTGTTTTACATCATACAGCGATAGGAATGGATTCACAGTCCAGACATAACTTTCCTGCAATAAAGATAAAAAACTCGATTTTTTTTGTATGATTGTCACAATGTTCTTTGTCTCTCAGTCTATTCCAGTCATCAACAGAGCACAACTAATTGATGATGCTTTTAACCTTGCAAGGTAAGAGTTTGTGTGTTTGTGTGCGTGTGTGTCTAGACCCTTGAATTGAATCCTCACTAAATTGTCTTAATTATTCATTTTTGTCTTTCGTACAGGGCAGGAATCATCCCTACAACTTCAGCTCTGCGCACTACTGAATATCTTTCTGTAGAGACTGAGTACATGCCTTGGGAGTCAGCTCTTGACAACTTAAACTATTTTTACCTCATGTTCGATCGCACTGAGGTGTATGGGCCTATGCAAGTAAGAGGGTTGCAACATATTTTTATATTTGTTAAATAATATGTCAAAATGAAAACTAGCTGAACAATACAATGCATGTGAAAGAGGTTGTTCTGATATAGTTCTTGTCCTTTAGGCCTATGTTAAACAACAGGTAGAGCCTCTTTTCAACTACTTCAAAGGTATTACTGCAGACTGGACCAAAGTACCAGATGGACACATGGAGCAGTGAGTTATTGTTTGAAAATTATTTTATAGATTTCTGCTCAAACGTAGTGGGAACAACGCTCTGACTAATGTAGCTTTTATTGTCCTCACTAAAAAAAATTGAGCTTGCTCTGCTACAAAAAATAAGGCAACTATTTGCATCAACTTTTTAAGTGTTCCCAACAGATTTATTTCTGTTTGTGATATACTCAAATTTTTCTGTTCAACATTTAACCAAATCAGTACAGCCAGCTTGATTTGATCTCTTATCAGTTAGCCATATTTGATTTGGAAGTACTTGATTTTTCTACTCCAGGAATTTAATTTTTAAGTGTGATTTACTTAATTCTAATTGTCAGTGACATATTCTCTACAAGTTCACGCTAAGCATGTTATTTAGGTTTAAAATTTACTTCGTTAAAGCCTACTTAAAATCAGAATTACCTAGCTTGCTTTTAGTACACTTTGCTCAATATTGTGGTGAGCAGAGTTTTCTTTTACAGTGATGACACTGCTTTTGCTCACTTTGGCAACAACCCTTTCATTTAGCTACCAGGAAGTAAGATACTTAACTTACTTACACGGCAGGAGGGGACTACCTCATTCATGAAGACAGTTACATTCACGATAAACAGACAACATTAAACTATCACAAGAATTAACACAACACAAAGACTACATGATGAGCAATACACATACACTTCTACAAAACACAACGGGAAACACCAACTGAACAATAAAGAACTGGGGCTAAACAACAGTCCATCGCCCCAAGGCATGCTGGGAAGCTCCGCCCATCCACCCCCTAACACGCAACAGTACTTTCTTCTATACGTCAGCTATTAAAAGGTACACAGTATGAAATCCACGAATTTACACTTTATTTTCTGCCCACAGTACATCAACCAAAGATGGTGCAACAGAAAACATTCTAATTTCACTGAGTACTTTTTGCTTTCAACAAAGGTCATCATCAACAACAAAAAATCCATAATCTGCCTCGTACATAATTTACAAAAAAGATAAATTACAACAAATTTATTTCTCAAATAATTGCTTAGGACTTTAACAGTTAAACTTCTAACATTAACATTATATTAAAAACATGGTCAGCACACCTCCATCATCTTTACCAGTGGAGTTCAACATCAGTTCAACTAGTTAGATACAGGTTACCTGTCTAACTGTACTGGCTAGCAAGCATGACAATATAAAATTTGGCTGTCACTAAATCGAAGTTTGCAAGGCACATTGATAACAAAACACAGAAAAACATTGCATTGGATTATGTTTACAGGTAAGTACAAACAATAAAACAATATGGTTTAGCAAAATTTACCAGCTAGACAGAAAAGTAGGCTACATGCATGAGCACCATTAAAAGCACTAAAGATTAAACTTCAGTCCTCCTCAAAATGATGGCTGTTCTGTTGCGTGCTCTGAACTTCACAGTTATATTTAATTAAGTAAATACAACATAATGGAAATTATGTAGCTTTGATTGTTCAGAAAGGTAATTTTTAAATCATGTAAGGTAAACAAATGAAATTCACCCTTGGTAATACAATAATAATGTAGAGTAGGAAATATACATTTTTTTTTGTTCAAATCAAGGGGTTTTCTTTGTTGAATTTACTAACCCCTGCATCATTTTTATCAGTACTCTGCTTAAAATGTGTTTAGTTTCCAGGGTTTCACTCTTGATGACTCTTTCATTTCTGCAGGTATAACCAAGTGAATGCCATCCGAATGGCGTGTAGCACTGAGGTAGCAGCTTGTACTAATCTCACCCAAACCTGGTACAGGGAGTGGATGAATAATCCAACTCGTAACCCGTGAGTTTCACTGCTAGAAAACTGCAGTGTTTGCATCCACTTGTTCTTCCTTTGTCTTAAAACCTGCAGTGTGTAAAAACTGCACTAAAGTGATGAAGTGCATCATTGGAATGTTTCTGTTAGTGTGTAGTGTGCAATTCAAGGTTCACATGTTATAACACACCTCAGTTTCAGGTGCACCCTACTATCTGAGATGATTGGGGGATTATTATTGTTATTATTATTACTATTATTATTATTATTTAATAACTATAATCAAGTCTGTGTAAGCAGCCCATCCATTGTAAGTCATTAATATTATCATGTAAATTACATCATTTGTTAGTGGCTCTTTGTTGACTTGAATGACTTCCTGTGGACAGGATTCACGCTAACCTGAGGACTACAGTGTACTGCAGAGCTATTGCTGCAGGGGGCGCTGAGGAGTGGGATTTTGGCTGGCGAATGTTTAAAAATGCAACTATTGCCTCTGAAGCTGATAAACTGAGGTCTGCACTGGCATGTGCCACCAAGCCTTGGCTACTGAACAGGTGAGTTTACGCTTTAAAGATGATGTCCTGTGATGTGTTACACACTGTTGAAAAGTTAAAATAGAAAAAGAATAAATGAAATGTTTTCCAGACTAGAGTTAATTATATATTGTTTTTCACTGAATAACAATTAAATAACTGGTTCAGATAAATACTCTGTCAAGGCTCCTTTTTTTTTTTATTTTGTCTCTCTTTTTAAGCTCTTTTAAACTGAAGTTTCAATCGGACAAGATTATTCAGAACCTTGAATCGATATTAAGAGTTTTTGTCATGTTAGAGATCCCACTTGGTCACTTAAAAGTACTGAGATCATGTCTAAAGATTCAAAAGTACAGGCTGAATAGTAAAATGTGACGATTTACTCAAACATGTATGAATTTAAGATGTTTTATGGCTGGATTTACATTCTAGGTACCTGGAGTACACCTTAGATCCAACCAAAATCCGTAAGCAAGACGCCACCTCCACTATAATCTACATTGCAAACAACGTGGTTGGACAGTCTTTGGCATGGGACTTTGTTCGGGCAAACTGGGCTTACATTTTCAATGAGTGAGTAGGATTTAGATTAAGAGTGACTGTATATTGTGTTTTTGTAATTTGGTAACGAAGACTCAGATTTCTCAAGTCAGTTTTATTCGTGATTCTCTTGAAGGTATGGAGGTGGATCTTTCTCATTTTCCAATCTGATCAATGGCATTGCTAAAAGATTCTCTACTGAATATGAGCTAAAACAGGTATGCAAGAATGTTTTTTTTTCATTATTGTTCGCGGGGTTTTTTTTTTTTACCTTTCATCACTTAATGTTTTTACACGATCAAAGGAAATATTGAAATATTGAAATATATACGCAAGATGAGGTTGTTGATATTCTAATGTCTTTAAATATAGACTGACTGATTTTGGTGACACAGTTAATGTTGTGTCAAGAAAAGTGCTCATTTTGTTGTCTCTGTCTTTACAGCTTGAGCAGTTCAGAGATGACAATGCAGATGTTGGCTTTGGCTCTGGTACCCTGGCCATCCAGCAGTCAATTGAAAGCACCAAGGCAAATATCAAATGGGTGGAACAGAACAAGGCTGCGGTGATGGACTGGTTCACGCAAGCAGTGAAATTGTGAAAAGCTGAGAATATTAAAAGTTTCACAGAAGTTTGGAGAAAGTTGTATTTTTGTGTAATGGAATGATGGTCATAATGACCAGACCAGTTTATTTATTGTATCATAATGCTCCAAATTAAAACAATGTCCAGTGTTTTCTGCATTTTAAAGCTCATGATACTGTATATAATTTACTTAAAATTCATCATTTATGAAAACAATTGGTGCAGCATAAACACTGTATAGTTTTTGTACATTTTTAGTGTAACATTCTGAATTTTACTGATAAATAGCAGTAATAATTATTGTTCTTTTCGGTGTTTGTAAACACTGGGGCTTTTGTGAGCATAATAAACCATCCTGTTAAACAGTGATTTCGTCTCAATTTTATTGCTTTTTTTCTTCAGTCACACATTATAAAGACAAAAAAGAACCAATACACAAAGAGACTATTGATGTACCTAAAAGAGATTTTCCAACGAAGAGCTGTGTTGCACTGTAATCATTAGACAATGAGTTACAAATGTGTCAGCAGAGATGAGCTGTTGTGGTGTCTTATCACTGAAAATTCTTTCACACGTCAGATATCGGATGATTAACTGAAGCTTTTCTTTGTTAATGGCTTAACTATTCCTGTCTCTGGGAGGAGTATCTTCTAAAAACATGAATTAAGAATGCCACTTTTGTAAAGCTTAGACTATTTAGCTATTGCAAAATGAGGACATGTATCCACTGTAGTGTAATGTGTGATAGTTGCAGTCTTTAAGGAATAGCCTCGGTAGCCACCATAGTTAGCTTGTGGACCATACAGCTACTAGATCCTGAAGATACGCCTGAAAAATCATGGGACAAATATCGTTTGCCAGACACACTGCTACCGGACAGCTACAACGTCACTCTGTGGCCTCGGCTCCAACCAAACAAAGACGGTTTGCACGTCTTTACTGGGAATTCTTCCATGGTCTTCAAATGTGTGAGAGAGACCAACGTGATCCTAATTCAATCCAACACACTGAGCTTGACCAAAATGAATGGTCAATTAGCGAGGCTGTGTTCACTTGGCTGCGGTCCAGCACCAACTATATGGAAAACATGGTTATAAGAGACAACGCAGTTGCAGCAGGAGTAGTTTTAACCTGTACAAATGAATATGAAGCTTGTCAAAATATTAGATTCTCATTCCGCTGAATATCCATTTCCAAGTTTTCTCATGATATTTTTTTAATCTATTTGTATTCAGATGCCCCTGTCTTCGTGCCAGTTGGTAACCATCAGTTGTCAAGGTCATTGGTTACGCCACATCTCGTCCCTATTCTTTGTACTGGTGGCAAGTGTGGTAGGTTAAAACACAAGCTCCAGTCATTGTCATATTAAAAATGTTTTACATTATTGATGGTATTCCATTTTTATGCACAGAAGCCAGAGACAAGTTGTATTATAATACTATAAATTGACAACCAAATACTGTGTTTTCCCACCTTTTGCCCTATGAGCACTGGGATAGGCTCCAGCACCCCCCGTGACCCTAACTGGGATAAGCGGCTTAGATAATGAGTGAGCATATTTTTACTTAGCTTTATTCTTTACTATATTCTGAGTGTTATTTGTGTTATCTGGGGGACATAATATTATAGTGTTATTTGTGTTATCTGGGGGACATAATGGGTTTTAGCGAAACATGTAACTCTGCTGTGAAACAACATAAAAAAAACCTGCTACGATCACAACCTCATACTATGTAAAATGTGAACTACATCTCGTCCCTATTCTCTGTACTGGTGGCAAGTGCACAGCCAAAGACAAGTATTATAATACTGTAAATTGACAACTAAATACTGTTTATTTGCCAGTTAAAAAACACGAGCTGTTAACCTGGTCCATCCTGTCTGTGATCCCTGTTGCACAGTATCTGGTGATTCAGTTGAATGGCTATTTACAAGTTGGAGAATCCTATCAGCTGCAAACTGAGTTTGAGAGAGAGCTGTCTGATGATCTAGCAGGTCTCTACAGGTCTGAATATGATGAGAACGGTGAAAAAAAGTAAGTTAAATGTTTGTGTCCGCCAGCAAAAAATGAGTGCAGTTCTAACTTTATTCCTGTGTTATGGGAGAATAAGCTAAATGAGCTGTAATTAATCTTAAAAATTGTTTTGCTGTGGTAAAAACAGGAAACGGTTTTACACGAAGGCCAGAAGAGCACTTCATGTGTATGAATGATTGCTCTCTCAACAGCCTTGTTTCTGTTTAACCTTACTTGTTCGCAGAAAAAAAAAAAAGGAAGAAGACCAGCAATTATGTAGATAGTACATAAATCTATCTTTGGTCTTGTGCTGTTTTGGGCAATAATATATAGCATGGGATTTATATGAGATGTTGCAGCCTCATCAACTCATGCACCATGTAGTTTGGGGTCAAGAGCTAGCAGTGGTGATATCTTTTACTGAGTCATGTTTTCCCCAGTTTGTTTATTGTTTTTTCAAATACAGATGAATAGAACTATGACAGTACATACAAGACACATTATACAGATATAATAATATTATATGTTACAGGTCCCAAGGCTAGTGCCGCAGTGACAAACGATTTGGGTTCAATACCTTTTAGCTCCATAAAAAACACAGATCAATTGTATGAAAGAATGAAGACATGAACCAAAGTTTCTCTTCCCAATTTTTCTATGAGGAGAGGATGGAAACCCTCACCTTAGGAAACCTGGACGCAACACTTCCTGGGCTCATTGGTTCCGTGGTGTCGGTCTGGCACTGTTTTGATATTCAGGAGCTGGTCGTTGATACATAGGTGCAAGGAGCCACCCTTCTTCCTCACACATATGACAGGATCAGCATAGGGTGATTGGGACTTCACGATCCATCCTTTCACCAACAGCTCTTGAATGTACTCTTTAACCTCCCTGTAAAGTGGTTTGGGGATAGATGCATAGATCTTTTGCACTGGAGTATCATCCTTAAGCCTGATCTCCACCTGCAGAGAGGGGATACAACTGATGTCACAACTGTTACAAGCAAATGCCCCAGACTTCTTATAGAGTACTTCCTCCACCACCTGTTGTTGTTCTGGGCCCAGATGACTGATACTGACAGGCAGAGCCGGCCCTGACCAATTTGGTGCCCTAGGCAAGATTTTAGCTGCTGCCCCTTGCATCACAGTCACTTCCACTACCAATCATTGTGTTCCTCCCAATCTTGTACTTCTGAGTGGGAGACCTTCCCAGGCAGTAGCATGCCTAGCTCACAAACTAGAATCAGGGTGCTCACTCCGATAAGATTAATTGACCCACACGGTGACATGATATCACTGACCTGACGTGCAAATTAGTGATAGAAAACCAATTGCGCAAATGTCACAATTCTGAATTTTTTTGTGTGCGGGTACCCCTTGGTGGCTGGTCATGTCACCCATACCTCAATCTGCCTTGCTAAGAATCATTACTCACTGAACATATCTCTGTCAATACATCAGACATTTACTGATATGTCTATGGCCTTTTTCTAACTAATTTTCTTTGAAATAGTTTGACTGTAAATAAAGATACATTAAGCAGCTTTGCATGCTGTGTAATTTCATGTAAGTTCAATATAAGAATGAATATGCATTTCATGTGACTTTTATGAAACTTCAGAGAGGGTGTGATCTGGATTGTGTGGCTCAGGTGGAAGTAAAACAATAAAAAAGGGGATGTGTTGATGCTGCTATCGTCAACACAGTTACTTCATTGCAGCTATTCAGCTATCTCATTCATCCTCTCTCGCTCACTCTTTCTCTCACACTCACACAGAAACTGCTAAACAACATTATAGCCTATCACATTCTAAATACAAACAGCAAGAGTAATTACACTTAGCATTCAAGCACAAAACATGTATTCAATGAGCACTTCTCTGATGCATGCTGTTTGTTATACATATAAGACTAATCAGTAATGAAAATGCAAATGCTTACAACTATTTCTTACAAAAGGGGATGAAAAAGGAAAAGCATTTTAATTGACTATTACAAGCGGGGCTAACGTTGGCGAACTAGACTAAGATGTCAATAAAAACATATGTCTGATTTCTTGAGGCAGACAGTGGATGGTTCGTGCAGCACACTTAAAAGAAAAAGTGTATTTCTCAAAATTATGCTGAAGGTTATTCCCCAAACACCCGAATAGTTTGTCCAACTTTCCCTAATGAATTTAAGGTAGGAGTGACTGACATTAACTCTAGCTATTTATTAAATTAGCAAACGTTACTATCGTCCAAAGTAAGCTAGTAACACTCTGCTCCAAGGGTATACAGTACTATGCAATAGATAAATTATTCTTTCATCACATTACCTCTCTTTTTTCCCTGTTTTTCCTCCTCTTCTCTTCATTTTTTTCTTTTTTGGGCACCAAAGGACTTTGGTCTATTTGACATGATATACATTTATTTGAATTCAGAGGTGCAAAATGGGGGTATGCAACATATGCAGCGCATAGGAGCGCTACGTGAAGGCAGATGCCAAAACAATGGTGAAAAGTATACAGTACATACCAGTATAAAACAAACGAAAATGTGTGTTTGTTGTCAGTTGTTATGCCATTTAAAATAGGCACATGTTGTATTACAGACATATTTTTGAAGTTACGGCCAGGTCTAGACTGATCACATGGACAAGAGAGGCTAAGCTACTTATTCGTTACGGCTGCAGTCCAGTGAACGTATCAATGATGAAAGTTAAAATTTTTATCATAAAAGATTCTAGAGCGCGAGTCTTTGCGGCATCCTGTGATCTAAACTGTCAACTTGTCATGACGTAGAGAAAAAGTATTAATAAGAAAAATAGTGAAAGCTTAAAATTTTCTTTTCTTCTCTCATTTGGGGTGCCCCTATGGATGGACAGCGCATTTGCCTATACCGCCTATGCGACGGGCTCTGTTGAGAGGTGATAGCCAGGGCTCAGTGGGGGGGGCCACTGGGAGAGGCGATGTTGTTAATCCCAGCTACTGTTACTTTTGTCTGTTCGAAATCAGCCTGTTGTTATTTATGCATCTATCTCAAGGACTTTGGTGACACGTTGGATGGTATATAGGGGAGTTATCTTTGGTAGGGTGATCTCATGCTTTTGGTGGTTGGAGACAGGCACCTTAACATAAGGTTGTCGGGTGTTCTTGATTTCCAGGGGGCCTTCTCCTACACTCAGCTGTCCTAAAGCAATGTTCTCCTCTGCAGGTCAATATAAAACAAGGGGATCAGAGGTGTTGAAGTTTGAGGGTACCCCGCATCACACATGCACTGCTCTTCCAGCTGGAATGACAACGTTGTCTTTACTCACTCTTACTGTGGCCGAGTCACAGTATGTCCTCTGTGGGACCTGGATGAAATTGACCATGGCCACCTGTGAAGGATGATCTTGTGTCACAGAATAAGAGGCAGGACAGGTGCTGTGCGTTGCCAAAGAGTGTAGGTTTTATTTTTTTCACATGGTGATTCTTCAAGTGATGAGTGTCCCAAACCAGCCAGCAACAAGTGCTGGCAAATCAAAACAATAATAAAAAACACTATTTCACTCAAAAATGAAAATAATAATAATAATAATCAATGAAAAAAAACAAGTCTCCACTATTTACAAATTTCAAAAACTTTTCCAATCACTAAGTTCACACCAGCTCAATTACAAGTCTCAATCCAGCTCTCCTCACTTCTCACTCCCCCCTGCCTGAAGTGCCCTGGGGTTTTTAAGCTTGAGGGAGAAACCATTTCTAACTGAACAAAAATTAACTCCTGACACACAAAAAGAAAGAAAGGAAAAAACATACAGTCACAATTGTTTACAATAATTCAAAATTATAATAATTTACATTAACCACATACTACTCAGTTTGAAATTTACACATTACTATTTTAAAATGCTTAGGTCCATGATTTCTCAAACAACTTTAAAATCCCCCCATATTTTCCATAAACTAAGACAGTCCGTGGGAAAGACATCATATCCACAAAACTACAAATATCCCAGCAACACTACAGTCGGGTCTTTCACATGACCACCAATGGCCGCATCTACACCATAAGTATTTGTCCAGAATACATTATTGCTCTGCGAAGGCATGCAATGATAGAATTTGAATAAACTTCCTAACCGTCTAGTTAGCCACCCTCATCAGAACATCAGAAAAGCTATTATTTTAGTTATGTTTTCTGGTGTGGATGCTGCCATTATGGCTCCGTTACACCACCACTTGCTCTTCTTCCATTCCAAATGTGCTATGTAGGAGGCTGATAACTGTGGTAATGGCATCACTTCCTGTCTCTTGATAATCTCTTCAAGTACACTGAGTCCTAATAAAGGCTGGGGTAGTGACAACTGGGGTGCCTTCATCAAGAACTCAATGGGGCTGTGGAAAACAACACCAGAGGCCAACTTCAAACCAATAGCACAAGTTGCCATCAAGTGTGGCATCTAACAAGGAGATGTTTGTCCCTGCTGCTGTTCTGCATAGGCCTGAATCCCCTCAGCGAGATCATCACGAAGAGTGGCTACGGCTACCGACTATGGAACGGAGCGACTATCAGTCACCTCCTCTACATGGATAACATCAAGTGAATACCTTAGTGAATACATTAGTGAATACCTCAGGCAGCAGAAACCTCTGAAGGAAGAAGAACAGGAGCAGGAACCATCATGGAAGGCCCCTGCATGGCATGTACCACCGTCAAATAGAGGAAGTGGATGACATCGAGAAATCCTTCCAGTGGCTGGACAAGGCTGGATTGAAAGAAAAGCACAGAGGCACTGATAATGGCAGCACAGGAACAGGCCCAGAGTACAAGATCAATAGAGGCCGAGGTCTACCACACCGGGCAGGACCCCAGGTGCAGGCTGTGCAAAGACGCCCTTGAGACAATCCAGCACATAACAGCAGGGTGTGAAACACTAGTAGGCAGGGCGTACAAGGAATGCCACAACCAAGTGGCTGACATAGTATACAGAAACATCTGTGCCAAGTATGAACTGGAAGTCCCAAGGTCAAAATGGGAAACACCCCCGAGGGTGATGGAGAACGACATGGCTAAGATCCTATGGGACTTCCAGGTACAGACTGACAAGCTGGTTATGGCTAATTAACCAGACATAGTAGTGGTGGACAAGCAGGAGAGGAAAGCCATAGTGATAGACATAGCAGTCCCAAGCAACAACAACATCAGGAAGAAGGAACACGAGAAGCTCAAGAAATACCAAGGGCTGAAAGAAAAGCTTGAAAAGATGTGGAAATTTAAGGTAACAGTGGTCCCTGTGGTAATCGAAATGCTTGGAGCTGTGACCCCCAAACTGGGAGAGTGGCTACAACAGATTCCAGGAAGAACATCTGAGATCTCTGTCCAGAAGAGCGCAGTCCTGGGAACAGCTAAGATACTGCGCAGGACCCTCAAGCTCCCAGGCCTCTGGTAGAGAACCTGAGCTTGGAGGGGAAAGACAATCAAGACCACCCACAGAGGCGAGGAGGGAACTTTATATATATATAATTGCTGAACTGTTATTTATTATTAAAATAAATATAATATATTGAATATAAATAAATACAATAAATATAATAAATATTATTAAAATAATAGATAATTGTGTACCAGCAACTGAATTCGAGAACCCTTCCTGTTATTTTTGTTGTTTTCACACTCATTATTGGGAAGTTTCTCGCATCTTTGCAATGCACCCGACAAAGTTACCTGCTTCTTTGAATTGTCCCTTTTTTTTGTTTGTTGAACTTATCGTGTTCTTTGGCATGATGCTTCTGGAAGTGCTTGCCCTGTCCACAATAACCTGGGTAAATTTGAAAATGCATAATTATTTCTCCGTTTAGCCCTTCTGTCCACCGAAAACGATACTACTCGGAAATGCTCTCGGAGGTGCATAAATTTGAAAACTCCGGGTTCGCACTGTAATCTGGACTGGGAAAACGGAGAGCTTCAGAAATGATGACGTATGGTTGCCATGACACTGGCGAAAGTTTGTGCTCGAGACACCAAAACAAACATGATGGGCGAAATGCAGTCAATGCTGCTCTGTCTATCAAATTTGCTAATCTATCTTCAATTACAGATCATTATACTGTACAACGCACATGCACTGCTCCAGCGTAGAAGACGAGCTTTATATTTGCTGCGCTTAAGAGATGGAAAACAACCGCAATGGCAGTTCAAGCCCTACATGGAGCGACGATTTTAGACGTAACCTGGCTAAACAATTAGTTGGTGGGACAACTTCGTAATGGCGTACCAACAAACACTAAGGTGTTTCAGTGTTTTGGTGTGGATGTAGAACATTTGGAAACGGTATGAAAATGGTAATGTGTACGGAGAATAGAGCTGAATTGAATATATCGGCCTCATAGATCGGCCCTATTGTCATCGATACCCGATTCAGCTATTTGAGTCAATATCGGACCGATATCTGATATCAGTATCTGATTGATGTATCCCTATTTAGAACATCTTATAATGTATAACCAATAACTAAGGATATACTTTGATTTCAATGAGATGAACTACCATATATCAGAACAACAGTTGGTATTTTAACATTGATATACAAATGACTTCTTTTTTTTCACTTTTGACCTGTAACATATCCCTTTTTACCCTTTTCATACATCATTTCAATATATTCCACAGGCACATGAATTAGAATTGAATTATCACTAATAACTCACTCAACATGTAGGCCTACACTTTGATAACCAAAATCAGTTCATTCACAATGTAGCTGTAGTACAAACCATTAGAGTGCATTAACCCACTAAAACCGAATGGCTTTTAAAACAGAATAAATGCTATACATTTTTAATGCCTAACCTCATATTAGCTGCTCCACTGACAAAAACTCACAATTAGCATTAGCAATCTTTTTAGAACATTGACACAATGATACAGTATGCACCAAAGTACATAGGAAATATTAGACAATTCTCATAACCCCGATTCTATTTCATGAAAAGTATCTGAATTTGATCAGCAAGTATAATGTATCCTCTCCTAGCAGTGGCTAGCAACAGACTAGCAAAGAAACGTGCTTCAACTCACGGGAGTTCAAAACACTTACAACTTGACAAAATTGCCTGTCTCACACTCACAGCTGGGATTCTGATAAAAGAACATATTATTAGCATTGATATATGGAAACAGTCAAAAATTTAGGACTATTCTGTGGCGTTTCATACCAAGATTGTTTAACCGGTTTGCAACATGTTTACAGGATGAGACCTCCAGCACAAATGATGACTGCATGTAGTACTCGCTACCATTTTAGATGCGTGTGATGTGCCCCCCTCCTCAGGAGCATATTGGCATATTGGGTACTAGTAGCTCTATATTTCATATGGTTTACAGTGGGAGGACAGGGTTTGCAGCAAGAGGGCCAGAGGTGGAGAAGGTTTTTGAGCCAAAACATTTCCTAAACTGGTTCCAAATTCTCAATGATGTTTTGACACAAATATTTTTGTGTATGGAGATAGAGGGCATTCAATGGGGGAGTGAATCAAGCCTTTCAGTGAGGCAGGTGTACAGGACAAAGCCTCCATAGTCGGCAACACAGGGGGGACATTGAGCATGTCGGAATGCAGCCAATATTGGCAGCCCAGTAATAATATTGAAAATTTGGTAGTGCCATACCCCTGAGTTCCTTGGGTGTTTGGAGAAATGATTTCCAAATTTGGGGTCTCACTCTCACTCAGATTTGGCTTGAAGCCTGATGTAGAGCCAAATGATTTGAGAGTATTAAGTGCAGCGGGTATAGATGTGGGTAGATTTGACATATACAGTAGGAGGTCATCAGCATAAAGTGACACCTTCTGTTCTTTTCTTGCTCTAAATATCTCTGCTATTTGCTGGTTAGTCCTAAGCACAATGGCTAGGGGTTCAATGGCTATAGCAAATGAGAGAGGACTCAATGGGCACCCTTGTTGAGTGGAGCAATTCTACTCTGAGAAAGTGTTATTAGTTCTGACTGAGGCTTGTGCAGAGGAGCACAATAGTTTAATCCATGTGACTTATCACCAAGGCCAAATTTCTGTAGTGTGTCAAAGAGATATCCCCACTCCATCTGATCAAATACTGTCTCAGCATCTGGGGAGATTTGGAGGGTGACTGTGTGATTAAAATGATTCGTTGTACATATCAATCAACAGTCTCCTCATCCATCAGTGGGATGCAGTATATCAAAAAAGTTACTGAAATCTCGCCTAGGGCTCCAATGCTGTCAGGACTGGCCCTGGTAGAACAAATATCAAATTCTGCTTGTAGGGCAAGGCGTTCATTGTATAAGTCCACTGTCCACTGCTTACTGCGCTCCACTGGCTTCCGGTAGCTGCCTGCATCCAATTCAAGACACTGGTACTGGCCTACCAGGCAACAAGAGGCTTCGCCCCATCATACCTTCAGTCCCTAATAACTCCGTATACCACTACTAGAACCCTCCGCTCTACGACCTCTGGTCAGCTGACGGTCCCCTCACTTTGGGAACCCGGCAGCCGCTCCTCCCGACCACGCCTCTTCTCCACCATTGCCCCTCGGTGGTGGAACGACCTCCCTCATACAGTTAGGACTGCGGAATCCCTCACCATCTTCCGCAAGAAACTGAAAACCCACCTCTTCAGAACCCATCTATCCCCCTAAGCCTAACCCCCCTTCCTTAAAAAAACAACAAAAAACAACTTTGTCTTGTATCTATGTTTGTCTAAGAATTCCAGGGCGCAATACGAAGGAGTAAATTGACACTCAGTCTTTTTAGCGATGTATGCTTATGAGGTATTAGGAATCCGACTGATGCACTGATTGTAAGTCGCTTTGGCTAAAAGCATCTGCTAAATGCTAAATTGTAAATTGTAAGTCAGGGAATGGAGTGGCCCTGTGCATTTGATCCAACTGAGCAATTTACTGTTAGTGTAAAAAGCTCTGTCTCCCTCATTTTTCTTTCATATCCCATAGATGAAATGATGCCAAATTATGAAACAAAAAGGTTATTGCTTACCAGTTGGATAAAAAAAACCAAAACACCATGGGTCTGATACCGTGAATTCCTCCAGAGGGATTCAATTACTTTTGTAGATTTAGATGGTGAGTTTGTTTTTGTGGACGGACGATCCAGTAGGGTTGGTCCAGCAACTAAAATTCCCTTCAAGAATGAGAAAATGTATTGAAATATCCGTAAGAGTGAGGGAAAAAACACTAAAAATAAAGATCATCATCCCAATTAGGGGCATAACCATTTGCAAGAATGATAGGAATATTATATATTTTCTCTGTGACAACGACATATCTCCCATTTGGTTCTGCCATGAGTCTAGAACAAATAAAAGGGATTGACTTGTGTATGAGGATGGCCGTATCCCCTGACTTAACCTAAAGCGCTGAGTGATATATCTGACCAATCCAATTCTTCCTCAGTCTAAAATGATCAACGATTTTGTGATCAAATTATGTGTGCCCCTCAGTTCCGGAGACGACTCAGTACTTCCTACACTTGATTCCAACTAGCGAATTTCAACTCACTCCCGCGGGACTGCAACGTCATCGGTCGTGCCATGATGTTAGGCAAGAAGGAAAACTTGTAGAGCACAAACATGCATTATTGATCACAAACATGCATTATTGATAATCTTATTGCAACCATATGTGATGAGTGAACGTAGTGTATGCTGACCATACATAACGATCAACCAGTACGTAAACAAATAATAAGAAAGACAATAGAATGCGTATAACATTAACAACTTCGGAGGACCCGCCCCTTGCGAAAGCATCTTGTGAACAGGACGCGCGCATATCCCCTTTAAAACACTGATGTACTCGCTGCAAAAACGCTGAACGATAGCACCATTAGACATTCTAAACAAGCCATCAGCATGCTACCTGAGACCAGTAACATGAACTGTATCTGTGCAGGCAAACACAGTAAAGTAAAATCAACTCTAAATAACATTATAATATTTTATATCAATATTTCAATCTATGTGACGTGTGTGTTGGTAAACTTAAAATTTCATGAATATTGTTGCTGTAATTAAAGCATATGGGTTTTGTGCATCTCATCCTTTCATTTCACTTCTCTGCGTTCTCTGCATTAATACAGCGATATCAGAAGCATTATAATGCGAAACAGAATGAAAATTTCTTAATTAGTGTTGTTCGTGTTGCTATTCACAGAAAGACCTGATAGTGCTGAATGATGTACACGGAGAGTTTGCAGTGGATGCCCTGGCCTCCTCCCATCCCGTGTTGTCTAGAAGAAATCATGAGACCTGAGCAAATCAGTGAACTGTTTGACGCCATCTCCTACACTGTGTTTTCTCAGCAGCACTTCCTGCCGGACCCAGAGTCTGTAGTGGAAAGACCATCTGAATTCAAGTATATATCAGATCCCGTCACAGGAATCTTGGGTTGCCACTGTTTGAAACCTCAGGGTTTTTTTGTCTGCATCCATTCATGACACTCATGACACATCTCATTTATTTTATTTCTGTCATCACTAGATATGAGTGGATTGTTCCTGTCAACTGGATGAAGTCAGGAGTTGTGCAGCCACGCACATGGCTTCTGAAGAAAAATGGTGTGGATACTATGAATCTGATTTTATATAACTCAATCAATTTTGCCAGTACTCCTGCCAGGACTGTGACTTTTGGCCATCCTGCTGGCCATTCTGTGTATCGTCATGCCATGTGCTTTTGTTTGTGTTTGGTTTTGCCATGTATGTAATGTTTCTTTTTTTTTAAAGAACAGAAACACATAAGGGGTGGCATGGTGGCACAGTGGGTAGCGCTGTTGTCTCACAGCATGAAGATCTCGGGCTCGATTCCCGGCCGGGCCATGGTCCTTTCTGTGTGGAGTTTGCATGTTCTCCCTGTGTCTGCGTGGGTTTCCTCCGGGAGCTCCAGTTTCCTTTCACAGTCCAAAGACATGCAGATTGGGTGAACTGGAGATGCTAAATTGCCCCTGGGTATGAATGTGTTTGTCTGTGTGTCTGCCCTGTGATGGACTGGCAACCTGTCTAGGATGTTTCCCTGCCTTTCGCCCTTTGAGCGCTGGGATAGGCTCCAGCACCCCCCGCGACCCTAATTGGGATAAGCGGCTTAGATAATGAGTGAGGGAAACAAATGAACTCTTATTTCAAGCAAGCGAGATTGGCTGCCTTTATTTGGCCATCTTGATTCCCCGTACCCCTTGCACTCCTTCTAACTTCCTCTATTAACTTTTTCTCAATATTTATACTGCCATCTACTGACAACACATACAACCAACCACCCAACATTACAACGTGCTTCTGTTTGTTCCCCAGTACTCCTGTCCTTGTCCTCCTCTGATCTCTATTGTTACTTGAATTGTTACCTCCTGTTTTCCACTAATAGCCTGTCTTTTGCTGCTAATTGTTTTGTGTATTTAAGTCCTGTGCCTGTACCTGTTCTTTGTCAGATTGTGACCTTGTGTGTTTCTGAGCCTGTTTGTGTAGTTTGCTAACTGAAAGCCGGAATTTTGACCCTGGTAATCTTGACCTGTATTTTGCCTGACAATTTGGATCGGTTTGCTCTGTGGACTTCTGGCTTTGACTTGGATTGGACTTTGTTTTTGAGATTGCTGTCTGATTTGGATATACTCTAATAAAACTTGATTCTACCTCATTGGGTCTGCAACTGGGTCTTGGCCTGTGAATCCTAACACAAATTACTTACAGTATTTTATCACTGCAATATCCACTCTCTGTTCTGAGTTATGACATCATGCAGGTTAAGTATTATCCACTTCTCAAAAACAAACAAATAAAAACCCACTCGTTGCTTCCTTACTTTTCAAAAAGATAACTTAATTAACAAATGAATCGCCAGACTGATCTAACATCATATGCTACATAACTAGACATATCAAGTTCTTCTTTTCTCACTATCAGAAAATCAGGGTGGTCACTACTATCCTATATTTTAACAAGAACTTCAGAATTTCTTTTTCTTTGATGTGATTGCTCAGTACAACAAAATATTTCCTGCCATTGTGTAATGTTAAATTTTAGAAGTTTTCACTTTCTTTTATTATCTGAAACAGCCAGAGGGAGATTGTGTGATTTCCATTTTTATACAAAGTGATTGCATTGTGTGCTTTTACTGTATTATCCACTGAACTGTTTCGCTTTATAAATTGGTCGATCTTTAATGTCATTTTTTCCTTATTAAAAGTGTTAGTAAACTGAACTCATGTTTATTTGTTTATTTGTTTTCTCTTTATTCACTTGCAGAAGTATCTCAAGAAACAAATAACACCACTGTTTACGTACTTCAGAAACTTAACGTCTGATTGGATGACCATACCTGCAGGACACATGGACCAGTGTGTGATTACATTTCCTATGAACAGATTATTTATTTGATGAAATTGTACATGGACTTGTGAAGTATTTGATAACCACAAATGTAAACGTCAAATGTAAAAATCACATTAATTTTTGTAAAAATAATGTGTAAAAATCACATTCCTTAAGTTAAAAATGCAAAATGGGGAAAAAAAAGTTTCATTTCTTAATCAACTGTGCTTTGGACAAAGCCAGTGAGAGATAAAAGCACACCTCATAATGTCCTATCTGAACATCTTTAAAATCTTATCTGGCTTTGTTCTCTGATAGGAACCTATCAAAGGTCAAGTATTATGCCATAAAATATGAAGACACATAATATCATTGTATGTCATAAAGTCATCCATATTTCATCTTCGAACACTGCTTTTTCAAAACGTGTCTCAGAATGGGTAAAAAAAAACGTGTATTTGGTACTGTTGTGCCAATGGTAAAGGGAAGTTCTGGTTAATGGTTCACTGTGAATATTAGACTTAATACTACTATCACTCAGCTGTGACCACAACCTGATTTTAGACCCCAGTGAATTTGCAGTTATTCCAAAAAACTCTATCTATAGCTCAATGCTCTGAACACTGAACCTAGAAATTATTCAAAATAACTCTTCATCAGCCTTAACATATATTAAATATTAAAGTGGCAGGTACAGTAATACTCTTCGAATCCAATACTTCTAGCTAACTAAGTTCTTGGATCACCACATTCAGTAACTTGGAAATAATTTATTATGTACTCAAAGAGTAGGAATACAAACATACATGTTTATTACAACGGCCACATTCAAACGGTACTGAATAAATGTTGAGTAAATTGCGATTCAGGTGGAATTAAGGCACATCCATTACACACACATACAATGGCATCTAAAACTACACACAAAAGGACAAACAACTAATGGTAGACAATAACAATATCCTTGTTACCTAAAGACACAACCGGAACTAACCGACACTAGTTTTGCTGGTCTTGGAGCGTAGCTGAACTGTAGTATAGCAGGAAGTCTGACATTTTATCTGATTTGCAGATGGGGGGTGCTGCTACCCTTTTGGGGGGTTTCTCTGCCTGAAGGGAGGAGACACTCCTTGGAAAGTATTAATTTGCTTTGGTGTGCATTGGTCCTGAACGCAGAGAGGCTTAGACCATAAAAGAGAGAACTAGAATCAAGGGGATAGGGACAGAGAGGGTGAATGAGAGTGATAGAAAGGGTCAAGGAAGGGTGAAAAGAGATAGAAAGGGTCAGAAAGAGAGAGAGAACAGGGGGACATTGCAGAGTCTGTGCAATGTTTAACCTCAGAATCACTGAAACATTTATTAGCCCACATATATCCTCCAGTTGCCACCTGACAGTACCTACATTTGTACAGCATGCATATTTATTTAATCAGGAATGGGGGTAAATCACCAATACTTAGTGTTTAGCCTCAGTGTGGCTTGGCTTGTATGTAAACACAGTGATCTCTAGTTTCACCCCACCATTTTGCTGTCAGTGTTTTTTTCTGTCTTACACTAACGTAACAAATGATAACATAGAAACAGAGAGTTACTGAAGGGGGGGCGGGGGGGGGGGTCTGAAATCAGAAAGTTTACTGGGGGAGTTGGGGCTGAGGTAAAGACAAGACAAGAGTTAATATGGTGTCCATCAAAAGGCAAATGACTGACAGATTTGACTGTCACACTCTTCACATTGACATTCACATGTAGAGCACATTTTAACAGCGTAACCTGAAGGATATATTTTTTTAAGCTCAAAAATCTTGAACACACAGGGCTAAGTAATCTACTGATTGGACGCAGCAAAAATGGCACCATGTCTATGACTGGGTCTCAGCCATTTTTCTGTTTGACAGATAAGATAAACCCATTTATATCATTTCACTGATCCCTGTCATACATCCTTGTCGTAGATCTAAGAAGCACAGCGCAGAGTTGCCTAGTGTCACAGGGTGTTTTTTTGTTCAGGTACTCAGGTGACTTAATCTTGTCCTTTGATCCCTCTTTAAAACTTACGTTAATTTTTCCTAACCATAGTTCACAGAGGTGCAAGAAATCCTCTTACTCACCATGAGACTGGTGAAAGGGGACAGTGACCTTAGAGGCCGTTAGGTTACCGTTTAACGTTTATATCGGGTAAGGGATACGCATATAGTTGCCATTTTTTTTTTGCAGTGGCTGTCACATGGCTGCTTGTGCCTTTGTTTTCAGCCTGTAAAATAATGACCACACATAAAACGACTTTTTTCCCCTTATTACTTTAACCTTGAACTTTATTTTTTTACTGTTTTAAACCTGTGTAGTGGACCTGTGTCCATTGTTTTAAATGACACATGAATATATCCAGTCTGAATAAGAGTCAGTGCTTGGCATTTTTAGTAGAAATGATCCAGAAACTACCTTTGAGGTAAAGCCTCAAAGGTAAAGTTAAAATAGGTTCAAATTAAAACAAAACTTATTAATAATCAAAGTTTCTAACCGCACTAATAAATAAATAAATAAATAAATAAAGTGATATTAACGTGTTTCTTCTATCTCACTCAGGTGCCAGTGAGCCACTCTAGGATGGTTCCAAATGCCACCTTGTGCTATGGAATCGTACCCTGTTAATGGGTAATCCATTTCACTGGGTGGGAGGGGAGTCAGTCTCCAAAGCAGAGATAAAAAGGCTGCATGGTGGTTACCCACTCTGATTTGCCATTCCCTGTTTCTCCTCACACCTGTGAATCAGCATGGGAAAGGGGTTCTACATCAGCAAAGCCCTTGGGGTGGTAGGTATTGTGTTTGCTGCTGCGGCAGTAGCCACCATTATCGCACTGTCAGTGGTCTACGCTCAGGAGAAAACCAAGAATAATGAGGTGAAACCAACTGAGGGAGTGATAACCACCACCAAAACAACTGCCAACACACCCACGCCCTCCAAAGACCCATGGGACCAGTACCGTCTGCCGGACACCCTGGTTCCAGAGACCTACGATGTCACCTTGCAGCCCGAGCTTGTACCAAACGAATTTAACATGTACATCTTCAAGGGGCACTCCAGCGTGGTCTTTAAATGTGTGAAAGAAACCAACTTGATTCTCATCCACTCTAACAAGTTGAACCTGACTGTATTGGATGGGCATCATGCCAGGTTGACCTCTCTTGGAAGCACACAAGCACCATCCATATTGAAAACGTGGTTTCAAGAAACAACACAGTATCTGGTGGTAGAGCTGCAGGGCAAGTTAACAGTTGGAGAAAAGTACAAGCTATACACTGAGTTTGTGGGGGAGCTAGCCGATGACCTCGGTGGTTTTTACAGAAGTGAATATGTGGAGAATGGACAGAAGAAGTAAGTAAATCACTTTTCTGCTTACAGTCTTATCAAAGCATGCTTGGAAATGAATTCATGCTTATTTCTTTCATTAACCTTGCTCTACTCAGTATTCAGTATCTCTGTTCAATATTTGATTTTGATTGTTTATTTGTTTATTTTAGAGTGGTCGCTACGACTCAGATGCAGCCCACAGATGCCAGAAAAGCCTTCCCTTGTTTTGATGAACCTGCACTGAAGGCCGTCTTCAATATCACTCTCGTTCATCCTAAAGATACAGTTGCCCTCTCCAATGGAGCCGAGCTTAGTGAGTCAAACACACACCGTGATTTTTGTACACAGTACATGGTAAATGTGAAATAGTGACCAATAAATAGGGTATCTTACACTTGAACTGGAAGTAGAACCATCAATATGGGTTTTTATTGTTTGTTGCAAACCTAAAGGAGCTGCAATCAGGATAATTTCACATTCAAATTTTGCTCTGGAAGGAAATTGAGGACCAGTTTTAATCCAGGTCCTAGAAATCAGTATCAAAATGTAATATTTGCATTAAATGTTAAGGTAAACTTGCTATGTATCATACTTGTCTCACTCTCTCTGACAGGCACTGTTGAAATTACGGAAGGTGGTAAGCAATTACTGAAGACCACATTTGCGCTTACAGAGAGGATGTCGACATACTTGTTGGCATTCATTGTCAGTGACTTTGGTCACATTCAAAGCAATGCAGATGGTCTTTTGGTAATTATTTCTAAGCAGTTCTTTTGAGAAAATTTGTCATTTCATGATTATTGTGGCACACAGAAAATGTGGGTACACAAAGTACAATAAAAATCAACTGTCTTCCAATTCAGATCAGGATCTTTGCTCGTAAAGCAGCCATTGATGCAGGTCAAGGGGAATATGCTCTCAATAAGACAGGGCCAATACTGAAATTCTTTGAAGAGTACTACAATGCTGCTTATCCACTGCCAAAGTCAGGTGGGTGAAGCCACATCTTACCTTAAACTCAGTGTTTCATTGGTTTATGCAGAATATTTGTCTTCCACTGTGTTTTTTAAATATGTATATTTTACAAAACACTGAGGCTTCTGCAGAGAAACATGGTCAGGCTGACTTTTTTAGAGTTGAATTTCAGAAATCCAGTGACTTCATGTACTCTAAACACACACCATACTCTATCATAATAGCACAAACCTCAGTTATTTTCATGAATTTTGTCATAGACTTAAAGGTTAGCTTTCTCATGTATGTCCTCTCTGTCTCCCAGACCAAATCGCCCTTCCTGACTTCAACGCGGGTGCCATGGAAAACTGGGGACTTATTACTTACAGAGAAACAGCCCTGTTGTATGACCCTGAAATGTCCTCCAATGGAAACAAGGAAAGGATTGCCACCATTATTGCACATGAACTTGCCCATATGGTAAAACCTTTATTCTTTGCTCAAACATGAGCAATATTTCACGTGAAATCAGTTCAGAATATTTTCCTCTCAGACTGACTTGTTCATTAATCACAAGTTATTGCTCATCGCATAAAACTCATTATTTGTTCAAACTTGGACAAACAGGAAATGAGTTTTAGTGGTGAAGTTTTACACAGCTGTGCTCCTTAGTTGAGTTGTTTGATAATGGCTCCAAGCTGTTGTTCGACCTTTCATTCTCCCTCTCTCTTTCACTCTCTCTGTCTCTCTCTCTCTCTCTGAATTAGTGGTTTGGAAACCTAGTGACTCTGAAGTGGTGGAATGATCTCTGGCTGAATGAAGGTTTTGCCTCTTACGTTGAGTACCTGGGTGCACATGAGGCAGAACCAACCTGGAACGTTGTGAGTCTATCTGTTTAACCGCTCATGCCTCAGAGGAATCTCTGTAATAATGTGTCATTACATGCTTCATTCGCCATAGTCTACATTGTACTGAAGGTTCAGTTTGTTCTCTGCATTAATACAGCGATATCAGAAGCATTATAATGTGAAACAGAATGAAAATTTCTTAATTCGTGTTGTTCGTGTCGCTATCCACAGAAAGACCTGATAGTGCTGAATGATGTACACAGAGTGTTTGCAGTGGATGCCCTGGCCTCCTCCCATCCTCTGTCCTCTAAAGAGGAAGAAATCATGAGACCTGAGCAAATCAGTGAACTGTTTGACGCCATCTCCTACAGCAAGGTGGGCTATGCCTTTAACTTCAGCCTAACCCATAGTTTTTTATCATAAGCATGCCATTGGCAATACATATGATTAATATAGTGTGCACCTGTGTGTTACCTTGGCTTGGACACATGTTTTGGACTTTGCTCAATTAATGTGATATTACTTATGATTTCTCTGCCTCTAGGGAGCGTCAGTCTTGAGGATGCTCTCCGATTTCATCACTGAAGAAGTATTTAAAAAGGGACTAAGTGTAGGTTGAGTTTTAACGTCTGTTCTAGACATGTCCTAAACTTTATTCAGCTGTTTTTTCTGTTAGTATTTCCTGTGATATTTGCCTTTATTCAGTCTTATACAATGAACTGATGGCCATTCATCTGAATGCAGCTGAGAGTTGAATTTCCATTCACGTTCACATAAATGCTTACACATCATCCATACTTAGGAGTGACTGAATGACAACTACTTTTCATTCAATTATGTGAGAAATTCAGCTGTGCATTAAAATCGTGTAGTTTACTCTTTCTCTTTTTGCATTGTACAGTCCTACCTGAATCATTTTAAGTTTGAAAATACAGTTTACACAGACCTTTGGGACCACCTTCAGAGGGTAAGTTTCCTTATGGCTAGCACAGGCTAACACATGCTAATTGTGAAATAGAATTCAAGAGTAGCAGGTTTCAACTGTCATTATTATGTTTATTTATTTATTTATTTATAACGCTACCAAGTAGGATTAAATTTACCTTTCATCAGTGTGGGATTGTGTGTTTGTCAAATTAATGTAAGGAAACCTTTTTTCGTAATAATCTGATTGTTTATCCACATTTCTAGGCGGTGGAAGAAACAGGGACGAACCTCCCTGATACTGTACATAACATCATGAATCGCTGGGTTCTACAGATGGGTTTCCCTGTGGTAACCATCAACACAGCTACTGGACAGATCTCTCAGGAACACTTCCTCTTGGACCCAGAGTCCGTAGTGGACAGACCATCCGAATTCAAGTAATTTTGGAGAAAAGTCTGCCTGGCCCACTATAATAAATTCCTATTTACAGCTTCTGTCGTTTGACTTTGCTCTGCTGTATTTTAATCGTGACCATCTTGTCTCGCAGTTACGAATGGTTTGTTCCCATTCAGTGGATGAAAACTGGAGCGCAGCAACCAATCAGCTGGTTGTTGAATAAAACCGGTACGCAGCTGGACACAGTGACCAAACTATGTGATTTATAGTTTGATATTGTTCATTTTCAATTATTCAGATAAATTTTCTTTTTTTTAACATTTAGAAACTAAGAATGAGATGATGGTAACCGGGAATAACTGGGTGTTAGCCAATGTCAACGTGTCTGGGTACTACAGAGTAAACTACGACGAGCAAAACTGGAATAACCTGCTAAACCAGCTGAAAACAGACCGCCAGGTAGATAACATCTTTATGGTTTACAATTAAAGATGAAACCCGTGTATGAAACTTCTAGTCGTTGAGCTGTAAGCACTGTGTGGAACACTATAAAGATAGATAGATAGTTATCTTCTACTTCTATTGTTTTACACCATACAGCGATAGGAATGGATTCACAGTCCAGACATAACTCTCCTGCAATAAAGATAAAAAACTCGCTTTTTTTGTATGATTGTCACAATGTTCTTTGTCTTATCTCTCAGTCTATCCCAGTCATCAACAGAGCACAACTAATTGATGATGCTTTTAACCTTGCAAGGTAAGAGTTTGTCTGCGTGTGTGTGTGTGTGCGCGCGCACGCATCTAGACCCTTGAATTGAATCCTCACTAAATTGTCTTAATTATTCATTTTTGTCTTCCATACAGGGCAGGAATCATCCCTACAACTTCAGCTCTGCGCACTACTGAATATCTTTCTGTAGAGACTGAGTACATGCCTTGGGAATCAGCTCTTGACAACTTAAACTATTTTTACCTCATGTTCGATCGCACTGAGGTGTATGGGCCTATGCAAGTAAGAGGGTTGCAACATATTTTTATATTTGTTAAATAATATGTCAAAATGAAAACTAGCTAAACAATACAATGCATGTGAAAGAGGTTGTTCTGATATAGTTCTTGTCCTTTAGGCCTATGTTAAACAGCAGGTAGAGCCTCTTTTCAACTACTTCAAAGGTATTACTGCAGACTGGACCAAAGTACCAGATGGACACATGGAGCAGTGAGTTATTGTTTGAAAATTATTTTATAGATTTCTGCTCAAATCCTAGTGGGAACATCTCTCTTCTTAATGTAGTCTTTATTTTCCTCAGCTTGAAATGTATTCAGTTTCTAAGGTTTCATTCTCGATGACTCTTTCATTTCTGCAGGTATAACCAAGTAAATGCCATCCGAATGGCATGTAGCACTGAGGTAGCAGCTTGTACTAATCTCACCCAAACCTGGTACAGGGAGTGGATGAATAACCCAACTCGTAACCCGTGAGTTTCACTGCTAGAAAACTGCAGTGTTTGCATCCACTTGTTCTTCCTTTGTCTTAAAACCTGCTGTGTGTAAAAAGTGCACTAAAGTGATGAAGTGCATCATTTGAATGTTTAGTTCGTACATAGTGTGACACCGTGCCATAACTGTAAACTATTATAGCTGTTTATGATGTCTGATATCCTGCTTTTTATGGCACAGTGGTTCTTGTTTTATAACGTACAATTCAAGGTTCACATGTTATAATATGCCTCAGTTTCGGGTGCACCCTACTATCTGAGATCACTGGGGGATTTTTATTATCATTATTATTATTATTACTATTCTTCTTATTATTATTATTTCTTAAACTGTGAAGTCTGTGTAAGCAGCCCATCCATTGTAAGTCATTAATATTATCATGTAAATTACATCATTTGTTAGTGGCTCTTTGTTGACTTGAATGACTTCCTGTGGACAGGATTCACGCTAACCTGAGGACTACAGTGTACTGCAGCGCTATTGCAGCAGGGGGCGCTGAGGAGTGGGATTTTGGCTGGCAAATGTTTAAAAATGCAGCTATTGCCTCTGAAGCTGATAAACTGAGGTCTGCACTGGCATGTGCCACCAAGCCTTGGCTACTGAACAGGTGAGTTTACGCTTTAAAGATGATGTTCTGTGATGTGTTACATACTGTTGAAAAGTTAAAATAGAAAAGAAAAAATGAAATGAGTTAATTTTCTCTTGTTTTTCACTGGATAACAATTAAATAACTGGTTCAGATAAATACTCTGTCAAGGTTCCTTTTTTGTTGATTTTGTCTCTCTTTTTAAGCTCTTTTAAACTGAAGTTTCTATGGGACAAGATTATTCAGAACCTTGAATCGATATTAAGAGTTTTTGTCATGTTAGAGATCCCACTTAGTCACTTAAAAGTACTGAGGTCATATCTAAAGATTCAAAAGTACAGGCTGAATAGTAAAACATGATGATGTACTCAAACATGTATGAATTTAAGATGTTTTATGGCTGGATTTACATTCTAGGTACCTGGAGTACACCTTAGATCCAACCAAAATCCGTAAGCAAGACGCCACCTCCACTATAATCTACATTGCAAACAACGTGGTTGGACAGTCTTTGGCATGGGACTTTGTTCGGGCAAACTGGGCTTACATTTTCAATGAGTGAGTAGGATTTAGATTAAGAGTGACTGTATATTGTGTTTTTGTAATTTGGTAACGAAGACTCAGATTTCTCATGTCAGATATCTCAAGTCAGTTTTATTTGTGATTCTCTTGAAGGTATGGAGGTGGATCTTTCTCATTTTCCAATCTGATCAATGGCATTACCAAGAGATTCTCTACTGAATTCGAGCTCAAGCAGGTATGCAAGAATGTTTTTTTTTTCATTGTTGTTCGCTGTTTTTTTTTTTTTTTTTACCTTTCATCACTTAATGTTTTTACACGATCAAAGGAAATATTGAAATATTGAAATATATACGCAAGATGAGGTTGTTGATATTCTAATGTTTTTAAATATAGACTGACTGATTTTGGTGACACAGTTAATGTTGTGTCAAGAAAAGTGCTCATTTTGTTGTCTCTGTCTTTACAGCTTGAGCAGTTCAGAGATGACAATGCAGATGTTGGCTTTGGCTCCGGTACCCTGGCCATCCAGCAGTCAATTGAAAGCACCAAGGCAAATATCAAATGGGTGGAACAGAACAAGGCTGCGGTGATGGACTGGTTCACGCAAGCAGTGAAATCGTGAAAAGCTGAGAATATTAAAAGTTTCACAGAAGTTTGGGGAAAGTTGTATTTTTGTGTAATGGAATGATGGTCATAATGACCAGACCAGTTTATTTATTGTATCATAATGCTCCAAATTAAAACAATGTCCAGTGTTTTCTGCATTTTAAAGCTCATGATACTGTATATAATTTACCTAAAATTCATCATTTTTGAAAACAATTGGTGCAACATAAACACTGTACAGTTTTTGTACATTTTTAGTGTAACATTCTGAATTTTACTGATAAATAGCAGTAATAATTATTGTTCTTTTCGGTGTTTGTAAACACTGGGGCTTTTGTGAGCATAATAAACCATCCTGTTAAACAGTGATTTCGTCTCAATTTTATCACTATTTTTCTTCAGTCACACATTATAAAGACAAAAAAGAACCAACACACAAAGAGACTATTAATGTAACTAAAAGGACAATGTAGTAAAAACGAATGAGGATGAGCTTATTCTGAAAACAAATGGATTGATGCTGATATAGACACTCACCAGCCATTGTCTAATAAACGCCTACTCTGTAGGTACACCATGTTGGTGTACAGTTAGAGACTATGGGCCATCTGTCTCCACGCACAATTTGTGTGAGTCAGCTAGGCCCTCATCAATGCTCTATCATACTGCCAATCATGCACTCTCAAACATGCAGTTAAACTCTATTTGTCTCTGTCTCAAACTGTGAGAGATTTTCCCACGAAGAGCTGTAGTGCACTGTAATCATGAGCTCATGAGTTACAAATGTGTCAGCAGAGATGAGCTGTTGTGGTGTCTTATCACTGAAAATTCTTTCACACGTCAGATATCGGATGATTAACTGAAGCTTTTCTTCGTTAATGGCTTAACTATTCCTGTCTCTGGGAGGAGTATCTCCTCAAAGCATGAATAAAGAACTCCACTTTTGTAAAGCTTAGACTATTTAGCTATTGCAAAATGGGGAAACGTATCCACTGTAGTGTAATGTGTGTTGGCTGCACTCTTTTGGGAATAGCCTCGGTAGCCACCATAGTTAGCTTGTGGACCATACAGCTACTAGATCCTGAAGATACGCCTGAAAAATCATGGGACAAATATCGTTTGCCAGACACTCTGCTACCGGACAGCTACAACGTCACTCTGTGGCCTCGGCTCCAACCAAACAAAGACGGTTTGTACGTCTTTACTGGGAATTCTTCCATGGTCTTCAAATGTGTGAGAGAGACCAACGTGATCCTCATTCACTCCAACAAACTGAGCTTGACCAAAACGAATGGTCATCTAGCGAGGCTGTGTTCACTTGGCTGCAATCCAGTGCCAACTATATGGAAAACATGGTTACAAGAGACAACGCAGTATCTAGTGATTCAGCTGAATGGCTATTTACAAGTTGGAGAATCCTATCAGCTGCAAACTGAGTTTGAGGGAGAGCTTGCTGATGATCTAGCAGGTTTCTACAGGAGTGAATATGATGAGAACGGTGAAAAAAAGTAAGTTAAATGTTTGTGTCCATCAGCAAAAATTAAGTGCAGTTCTAACTTTATTCCTGTGCTGTGGGAAGATAAGCTAAATGAGCTGTAATTAATCTTGTAAATTTGTTTTGATGTGGTAAAAACAGGAAATGCTTTTACACGAAGGCCAGAAGAGCACTTCATGTGAATGATTGCTCTCTCAACGGCCTTGTTTCTGTTTAACCTTACTGTTAACAAGGTTGTAAAGAAAAAAAGGAAGAACAATCAGTGATTACGTAGATAGTGCATAAATCTATCTTTGGTCTTGTGCTGTTCTGGGCAATAAAATATAGCGTGGAATTTATGAGATGTTGCAGCGTCATCAACTCATGCAGCATGTAGTTTGGGGTCATAGGTAAGAGCTAGTACTGGTGATGTCTTTTACTGAGTCATAACTCTCCACAAAACTTATTTCACACAATTTCAAATATATACCCTTTGACTTATCCTTGGAGTTTTCACAAATGTTTTTTGAAGCTTGAGCCTTGAGGCCTAACCTCTGTTTTCTGCTGATGTTCATGTATCTCTGATAGGATTGTTGCCACCAGTCAAATGCATCCAACCCATGCCAGGAAAACCTTCCCCTGTTTCGATGAACCTGCGATGAAAGCCGTATTCCACATCACTCTCCTTCATCCACCAGGCACAGTGGCCCTGTCCAATGGGAAAGAAACTGGTCAGTTTGGCATTTAGACCTCTCAGCACTGCTTGTATTCCCAAAAAAATGGCTAATCTGTCTTCCTTATCAATCCATGATGCATTAGCTTTTAAGCATATATGACGTGATGCTCAGTGTGCGTTTATTCTCTAAATCCTGTTTCATTTTCACATTCAGAGACAAAAGAAATTACTGTTGATAGCACTGCTGTAATTCAGACCAAGTTTGAGCCCACAAAGCCAATGTCAACCTACCTGCTTGCTCTGGTGGTCAGTGACTACAGCAGTGTCTCATCACAAGGGGAAACTTTGGTAGGCTTTTACAATGTTTGTCCAAAAAAGAAATAAATCAGTATACCAACATATCTTTATATGTACAACACTTAAAAAAAAGCCGCTCAAAAAGATATGTGTTTGTTCTGTATAGATAAGAATATGGGCACGAAAGAAAGCGATCAGTGATGGACATGGTGATTATGCCCTGAACCTGACTGGACCAATTCTTACATTTTTTGAGAACTATTACAATGTACCCTACCCACTTTCTAAGTCAGGTAAGCTCATCTTGCTTACAGAACAGCTTATTATTGGGTTATGACTTTTTTGTAGTTGTTGTTATTGTGGCTGACAGATGTTTTCTTTTGAAGACCAGATTGCTTTGCCTGATTTTTACTTTGGTGCAATGGAGAACTGGGGACTGGTTACCTACAGAGAAACTAATCTTCTATATGATCCCGTGATCTCCTCAAATGAGAACAAAGAGAGAACAGCCACGATTGTCGCTCATGAACTGGCTCACATGGTATGTGGTTTCTTTGACTCCGATAATCACCTTCTCTCAGTCTCAACTTCTCTCAGATTTCGGTTGGTTTTTATTTGTGTGTGACTTGTTTTGATGTGTTGACATTTGACATTAGTGGTTTGGTAACCTGGTGACTCTGAGATGGTGGAATGAAGTTTGGCTCAATGAAGGATTTGCATCTTACGTTGAGTACCTGGGGGCTGATTATGCTGAGCCGGAATGGAATATTGTAAGTACATGAATGAACACACATACACATAAATACACACATTTTCATGTGTTTGACAAAATCTTGAAAAGCTGTGATTACAGACTTGAGGGAAAAACTTGAGGAGTGGTTTGTGCTGATTTCAATCTATGTGACGTGTGTGTTGGTAAACTTGAAATTTCATGAATATTGTTGCTGCAATTAAAGCATATGGGTTTTGTACATCTCATCCTTTCACTTTGCTTTTGTACTGTCTCACAGAAAGACCTGATAGTGCTGAATGATGTACACAGAGTGTTTGCAGTGGATGCCCTGGCCTCCTCCCATCCCCTGTCCTCTAAAGAGGAAGAAATCATGAGACCTGAGCAAATCAGTGAACTGTTTGACGCCATCTCCTACAGCAAGGTGCAGAGAATTTAAAAGTCCAGCTGTGTAAAATAAATTACAGCATTTGTATGCCTAGATTTGTAAGTCTTTGCTGTTGCTGCCAATACTTGCTCTGAATTGAATTTTTTTTTTTGAACATGGTCAAAGAAGAAATGTGTCTGTGCTTTAAATAATTCTGTGTTTTGTCCCCCCCCCCCCCCCCCTCTCTCTCTCTCTCTCGCTCTCTCTCTCTCTAACACCAGGGGGCAGCAGTGTTGAGAATGCTCTCTGATTTTCTCACTGAGACGGTCTTTGTCCAGGGACTAAGTGTGGGTTACCCATTCACATGTTTATACACAGTATTGCCAGGACACATAGTTTACTTGAAAAAAATGATTCTACAAGTAAAGCAGAAATGTGACTAATTTTCAGAGTGTTTGCTAGAAATGTTTTTAGCTTTTTTTTTCATTCTTTGAACACTGTGTTTTCAATGATTGATTATAATTTCATTTCAGACATATCTCAATACATTTGCATACAAAAACACGGTGGGTACAGACCTGTGGTTTTACCTCCAGCGGGTGAGTTACAACTAGATTTGGTCCTCTTTTTGTTTAACATACAGAATTTCAGTGTTTCAGAAAGCACACACAAATCATTTAGATACTGTAGATAGATAGATGGATAGATAGATAGAAACATTAAGTTGATAAATATGTAAGCATATTAAAGACCCACTCAAAGATTGTTAATCATGAACAAATAATAATGGCACCTCAGCAATAAAATAATTTTTTTACTTTCATTAACACTTCATCCCGATGCATCCAAATTTAATAGGAATATAATGTCACAACCTTTCCTGTGTCTAAATGACATCTTCTAGGCAGTTCAAGCTAATGGTATAGTTCTGCCCCGAGGCGTGCATGAAATCATGGACCGCTGGGTTCTGCAGATGGGTTTCCCAGTCATCACCATTAACACAAGTACTGGGGAGCTCTCTCAGCAACACTTCCTCCTGGACCCGGAGTCCGTAGTGGAAAGACCATCTGAATTCAAGTATGTATCAGATCCCGTCACAGGAATCTCGGATTGCCACTGTTTGAAACCTCAGGGTTTTTTTTTTCTGCATCCACTCATGACTCTATCTCATTTATTTTATTTCTGTCATCACTAGATATGAGTGGATTGTTCCTGTCAACTGGATGAAGTCAGGAGTTGTGCAGCCACGCACATGGCTTCTGAAGAAAAATGGTGTGGATACTATGAATCTGATTTTATATAACTCAATCAGCTTACTTATCATGTTTTATCACTGCAGTATCCACTGTCTGTTATGAGTTATAATAGTACAATAATGTCAATTGGTCTGTCATATTTCTAGGAATATGGCCACTGATAACAATGTGGAGATGAAAACCATTTTAAATTGGCCTTTGGACTGAAAGGTCTCCTAACCTAGAGAACTGTTACCACTCAGAATGTTGTCATGTTGTGTTTTAATCCTGCAGCCACAAACAGAGATATGAAAACATCTGTGGGACAGTGGTTGCTCGCGAACCTCAATGTGACAGGATATTATAGAGTTAACTATGACCTTGACAACTGGAATCGCCTTCTAGACCAATTGAGTAAAGATCACCATGTGAGTGACATGACACACAGGCATACACACTCAAATATACCTAAAAATGAATAAAGCAATGAATTATAATTAATAATTATTAAGTGAAAACACGTGGAAATATTTCAAAATTTGACCTGCGCCTACATTATGCCGTGATAAATTGACATCACTTTTTGGGACTTAAATAAATCTTATTTTGATCATTTATTAATTACTTGTCTTTGTTGTTTTTTCGTAGGTCATTCCTGTGATCAACAGAGCCCAAATTGTGGATGATGCTTTTAACCTTGCCAGGTGAACAGTGTGAATCTGATGAGTATTCATGCATGATCTACTGTACATGCAGTTACAATATCCATCAGTGTTTACTGTTGAACATTTCTAGTTTTATTAATGCTTTTCTAAAAAAAAGTTTCCTTTTTTTGTAGGGCAAAAATGATTCCTGTCAGTTTAGCTCTGAATACCATAAAGTATCTTTCTCATGAAAGAGAGTACATGCCTTGGGAAACAGCTCTTGACAATCTGGATTATTTCTACCTCATGTTTGATCAAACTGCCACCTATGACATCATGCAGGTTAAGTATTATCCACTCAACAAAAAAAACAAACAAACAAAAACCCTCTCGTTGCTTACTTACTTTTCAAAGGGATAACTTAATTAACAAACTGCCAGACTGATCTAACATCATATGCTACATAACTAGACATATCAAGTTCTTCTTTTCTCACATTCACTTTATCAGAAAATCAGGGTGTCCACTACTATCCTATATTTTAACAAGAACTTCAGAATTTCTTTTTCTTTGATGTGATTGCTCAGTGCAACAAAATATTTAATTTCATACCATTGTGTAATGTTAAATTTTAGAAGTTTGCACTTTCTTATATTATCCGAAGCAGCCAGAAGGAGATTGTATGATTTCCATTTTTATACAAAGTGATTGCATTGTGTGCTTTTACTGTATTATCCACTGAACTGTTTCGCTTTATAAATTGGTCGATCTTTAATGTCATTTTTTCCTTATTAAAAGTGTTAGTAAACTGAACTCATGTTTATTTGTTTATTTGTTTTCTCTTTATTCACTTGCAGAAGTATCTCAAGAAACAAATAACACCACTGTTTTCGTACTTCAGAAACTTAACGTCTGATTGGATGACCATACCTGCAGGACACATGGACCAGTGTGTGATTACATTTCCTATGAACAGATCGTTTATTTGATGAAATTGTACTTGTGAAGTATTTGATAATCACAAATTCCTTTTTTTTAATCTTTCTCTTTTTGCTCAAGGTAAGTGAAAACCCCAAGAACAAATCTTACAATTTCAAATAATTCAACCTACTTTTTTTGACATTTTTGCATACAGATATAACCAGGTAAATGCTATCAGAGTGGCCTGTAGTACTGGGGTGGAGAGTTGCCAGAACCTCACCACAAACTGGTACCAGCAATGGATGGATAACCCTGACCATAACCCGTGAGTGCTGGTCCTCTCCCCGTTTTACAAAACCTTTCATCTGCATGCACGGACCAGTCCTGCCAAGAAGCGCACCACATTTAAATAATCCCTACATAATAATAATATATCTCGACATAAAAAAAAATCTTGTTCTAAGCTTTGTCTGTCTTTTGTTGTACCTGAATTAGTCCAAACTTTGATGGGTTTTGATTTAATCTCATCGCGCTGTGTTTCAGGATTCACCCTAACCTAAGGTCCACGGTGTACTGCAGTGCTATAGCTGCAGGGAAAGCTGAGGAGTGGGAATTTGGCTGGCAAATGTTCAAGAAAGCCAGCATTGCTTCTGAGGCAGATAAACTTATGTCCTCCCTCGCTTGTACAAGAGACGAACTGCTTCTAAATAGGTTAGATAATGTTATCCCTTATCGTAACTGCAAGTCTATGCTTTGAAAGTGTAAACTTATATAAAAGGAAGTGAAGCGAAGGAGCATTTACAGATTTTTCGGAGGAAAAAGAAATGTAGCTTACTGTGTTTAAATATAAAAGAATGACTGTTGTAGTTATGAGTGTTTTAAGAATGTTTTGTATTGATTTAATTCAGGTACCTCAGTTACACCTTGGATTCAACAAAAGTACGGAAACAGGATGCCACCTCGGTCATTGTGTATGTTGCCAGTAACGTAGTGGGCCAGAGCCTTGCCTGGGACTTTGTCAGGAAAAATTGGAGATATATGTTCACAGAGTGGGTGCAGTTCACAGCGCACAAAAACACAATGCACCATATTTTTTGCTTATTGTAATAATGGTTGAACATAGAGTGAGCTGACACACTAAGGCATTTACTCTTTTCTAAGATATGGAGTTGGATCCTTCTCTTTTGCTAAAATCATTGGCGGAGTGACCCAGTCATTCTCAACCCAACATGAACTTGAGCAGGTAAGAAGTTTTCATTTCCAGAGCGTTTTTTGAAAGCATTTTAATTGTAAAATACACACTCCTGTGTGTGTGTATGTGTATTTCATGAATGTCTTACCCATCCACTGTGTTTACTTGCTAGTGTGAATGAAAAGCAAAAGAATTGTAGTTTGAAGTTCACCTATGTTTCATACTTTGATTGTTTTAAATGTCCCTAAGCTCCTCCAGTTCAAGAAGGAAAACTCTGGGGTTGGATTTGGCTCTGCTACTGCAGCACTGGAGCAAGCGATCGAGAAGACACAGGCGAATATCAAATGGGTGGCGGAGAATGAGAGAGAGGTTGCAGACTGGTTTACCAATGAGACTGCATGACAAAGCTATAGAGGATGAATTACTGCTAACAGTGACTGATATTAACGTCATCTTCTCTGGTTATGAAATGCACATGTAACCAAACTTGAATAATGGATATGTCCCTCTTTATGTTGTGTGTGTATGCATTCTTATATATATATGAGAGTTTTGACTTTAAAATCACATACACATCAGTAAACACATTATCCAGCATTAACATGTCTTTTACTAAGTGTTTCATTCAAATTTGGATTTTTTTTCTTTGCTCTGTGTAATTTAACAACAAAACATTTAAGTGTTGTCCCTTTATATTTAGACATATTTATTTGGAGAGTTTTTGAACCTGGTCTGAAGAGTCTGAATGTTGTGGCAGCTGTTTAAGTGCTCTCTCACTCCTGCTAGTGTTGGGGAGAGAGGAACTAATTCAGACAGATGCTAAGGGGAAGCCCAAGGTAGGAAGTGACTTCCCATGAAAAGTGTGACATCTCACCTTTTATTCTGCTGTTGTGTCTGGGAGGCAGGATACACAGTCAGCAGGGGCCCAGTCACCTCTGAGGGGGCAAATTTCCACCCCTCTGCCCTGATAACATAACTGTCCAACCCCACAAAAACTAACACCAACTCATTTTACTGTGCAGTGTTTTTTTCCTCTTACAGAACTGCCTTTGTTTGACAAAGCAGATACTGGTCTTGGTCTTAATTGTGTATCTTTGGAATTTGAATGTCATGCTACATGATACACACCGGGCAAGATTCAAATATACATTTTATTGTTTGCCCAAAGGTCTGGCGTCATAGAGACGATTTTGTTGTTGTTGTTTCTTTTGACTTGGTGTGAAAGGTCAAAGAGATTTAATTGGGTTAACAGGTTTTAAATATCTACATATCAGAGAGGACCTCTTGCGGGGCTAAGAGGCTTCATTTGTTTAGTTTCTCCCAAGACAAAAACAATCTTTTCCTACCGACAGTCTTTTACTCCAATCATCACTGACCACCCCGGGTAAAGGTCAGAAACTTCCAGATTCTATGAGATAGCTTTAATTAGCATGTCTCCAGAATGATGACAGAAACGTTTTTGATCCCCTTGTATTGCACTAAGAATTCACTGTACAACTGCATGCACCCAATTAAAAAAAAAATATACTTAGTCTAACACTTGGGCCACAGAATCCCAGGTTGTGACACAACATCAAGAAACATATTACATGGATAAAGCGGTGATTTCAAACATCTAAAATGACAACACATTCATATGCATATTCATAAATTAGACACTTCAATTAGACTGTATTCTAGGGGAAAAAATGAGGGAATGCATGATTGTAAAATTCTTTCATGTAATTTTATTGATTATAAAAGTCAAGTATAAAAATATAAATACTCTACTTACATTTATATGTACACAGTTAAATATATAAATAATTTACAAGTTCATGGCCACTTCTGACCAGCTGTCATGTTAAATGTTTTTACACCAAAAGTCTTTTGATGATTCCTTGCAAAATTGACAGAAAAGTCAATAATATCCTGCAAAGCAATCCTGGGGGATGGGTGTCAAGCAGTCCAAGTTCTCAGTGTAAGGCTGCAGGAAGCTGTCAGCAAAATACTGCAAAAAGAAGAAAAAACAATATTAGTCACAAAAACTTGATAAATATTCAAGTACATGAAACACTGGAGAACACTCAAACAAGCTTTTTGTGTGTATCAAATTCTAACAACTACAAAAAATATAAATTATAAAATATAAAATAAATAAAATATAAATTAGAAAATATAAAATAAAATTTATATATTACTGATGAAAACAAATGGTTTTTGAACTTACCTCATATGGGTATAGCATTCCAGCAAAGTTATCAGCAGGCAGAGCTGATCCAGGTGTCTCAGCTGATTCTGATGGGACACATGCTGAACTTTGCATTACTGTCTGTGTGCTGTTGCTGCTGCTGGTGCTGCTGAAAAACTGGGTCTGGTCAACGGAGCTCAGTTCCTGTTGGGGCCAAACATCTCTCATGGAGCTGTTCTGGTTGCGCTCTTGTACATCAGGATTGTACCCCATTGGTTTATCCTGGGATGAAGTTCCCTCGCTGGGGTTCAGCTGAGCGGACAGGTAGGAGATGTAGCGGATGGTGCGACGCAGGATCTCTATTTTGGTCAGGCTCTGTCCAGATGGAGCTACGGAAGGAGGCAGGTAGCTTCTGAGATGATGGAGGGCTTTAGTCAAGTCCCTCATCCTCAGTTTCTCCCTTTCACTGGCGTTCTGTCGCTTTTTTCCGGGATATTTGGATCTGGAACGGACGGGCTTTGGAGCTGGGAACTGTAGTTTCGGTTTCTTGGCAGCTTGGCAGTCAAAAGCAGTGGACTCCTGCTCTAAGACGGAGTCCCACCGGAAGGCAGGAGGAGACAAACCACAGGAATCAACAGATGATGTAGGAGAAAGGCTGCTGCAAGCGCTGAAGTAGCCAGCATCCGAACAGGCGGAGGCCAGGTCAAAATTACAAAGGGTCTTGCTAGAGTCCTGGAGCAGGATCTGGGATAGGTCAGTGTCCATGGCGGAAGTATTTCTGGAGCTGGAGAGCTAGACTTGTCAGTGAGAAGAGAGAGAGAGAATGAATGCTGAGAGACTCCAGGTTCCTCCTCAATATATGCTGGATGAGGAGGTGTGATGTGACACCCTCAGTAGTCATGTCACAGAACTTCAAAGAAGCAGAGTAGAGCTCACACCTGAAGCAGGGGGTCTCTGGGAAAATCCTCTAGTACCAGGGGAAGAAAAAGGTGAGAAACAGATGATTAACTGAACTGATATTAGTTATGAACATCTTACACATTGCAAGATGATGGAAACTTGCTCATTAGAAAAAAAACAAAAACAAAACAAAACAAAACAAAGCAAAACAAAACAAAGCAAAACAGATATATTCTTAATTGTCTGGTGCTATACTGAATAGCCTAACAAAGAGATTTGAGATAGTGATGGACTCAAGTAGTATGAGACATTTTTCTTCATTTAATTCCAGTTCTGTCATCCAAAGACCCAATATGTGTATTCAGTCAAAAGAACTTCATTTATATGTCTCCTTAAGCTTTTGTAATTTTGTAGAAGATTTTTACAACATGACTGAAATCATTATCCTCTGTTGTGACTTGTTCAAACATAAACTTGATTTTTTTCTTTCTTTCTTATTTCTCAAAGACTGTTGGGACCAGAGAATATTTTCAGTTTTGATGTGTGTTACACAAGCTTCATTCACAGAGTTGCACCTCCATATACAAAGTGTGTCAGCTGCAACGTGTCAGGACTTCACACTTTGTCCTGGCCCTTGGTGTTGTCCTGAGAACACACAGGGATTTTGCCTTTGTCACACCAGGCAGAACTAACTTCACTGAAAGGACAAATATGATTTTTATAGATATTAATGCAAGTTGGTGGAGTGGATATATTGGTAACTGAGGACAAAACTGGTGTCTGTGAACAATTGAAAATATACCATTAAAAATGATTGGTTATCAAAAATGCAACACATAAATTAAGTGTCTGACATGATTTAAAAGTGTCACATCTAGATCTAAGTTGTAAATAACTGCATGTGTTTGAAGCAAAAGCGAGGAAACTAATTATCAGATATATCTCAAAATATTACCACTACTTCACACATGGAAGTGAGACGTTAATGCACTTTCTAATTATATCTCGGGAAGCCAACTACAGCCACTACCAAACAAAAAAAAAACAAAACTGCTCTACAGTGTTCAATCAACATTTCAGTTCATTATGAGATTTACAGGTTCTGTGGTGTGTTTTTGTATTCTCAGTTGTTTCTATAAAACCATTGGTGTGATGTGACACCTTTAGCTGTCCGAATCCTGGGCTTGTGGATTGCGCTGACTGTGGAATGGCCAACAGCAGAATATTCCCAGAGAACAAAGTGTCACTTTTAGCTCCTTCCCAACAACGTGTCAAGCTGAGACAATTAGATTTCTAGCATACCCAGACCCTGAACATGGACAATACATTTTCAGAAGAAGGTTCCATATTTCTTTCCTCAGATCGCAGTTTGTGAATGAGGAAATGGAAAATTGGTAAGGATCACAGAATGAGTTATTTCAATAGTATTAAGTTTATCCAGATTTATAATGGTTTTCTGCTGTAGGAAACAAGGGCACAGTGATTGGGACAGTCAATAGGTTGGGGATCATGAAGACAAGATGGTAAACCTCCTATGTCAAAACTGTTCATCATGCCTCTGATCATAAGGTGAAGGGACTGGGAAGGCCATGGAAGACAACAGACTTCCTACTGGTCTCATGAAACGTGAGACCAGTTTTCTTTGGAAAACAGGAATATCTTGAGAAAGCTTTGCATTTGAAAACAAACAAACAAACGGATAAAGTAAAAACCCTTTCAAACTGTGCTTTAGTTACTTAAAAATATAATTTACTTTTCAGTCGGATGTTATTATGGTGTTGCTTGCCTGTTCACATCTCATATATATATATAGGCATTCAGTCAACCCTTCTTACCAGTTCTAGGTGTGTTCAAGATTCCCTTTGATTTTGACTGGTGATCAAAAGTTTATTAGCGAATCAATGTGAACTGTGTTTTGTTTTCCTGACAGGTCAGATGTTTATTTGAGATAAACAGACCCATCCTCTGATCTCAGTATAAGTTGTTTACTGAGCCTTTCCATTAGCACATGAAATGGACATTGATATTTGAATTCCCATGATAAGCAACACCTTAGCCCTGCAGTGACATGCATATCCAAGCCCATCCTCTCTAGCATTAGAGGATAATTAAGATAAGGATGGACGAAGCCAAAGCTTTTGAAGAGGGATCATCTGCTGCAGACATAGAGGCGCGAGGATGCTGCCAGTGTTGACGTGAAATTCATTAACAGAACAGCTCTATTTGTCTAGCTTAGGTTCATTACCCTCCCTCCACACACAGATACCTGCATCAGGATCTACAAGGGCCACCAAAGTCAGGTCAAGTCTAATGATCTGATAGTGTTTGGTAGGACAGTGATCATGAGGCAAACCTGATTTTCCCTAGCATATCATTATATTATACCACAAAAGATACATCCCACAGATCCACAGTAACGTGTTAGGTTCTGAAAACTAATGGGTGTTTACTTTATACCTTATTGAGAAGAAAATATTCATCAACTCTATGCTTTTTAACACTTTTTTAAAAAAAATGTATTGCTTTGCTCTGTGGCATTCGAAGTCTACTTCTACACACAGGTATGTGTCAACACTTCAGCTGAACTATTGATTTAATAATTATAATGTGTAATCTGTCCTCATGCAATACTAATGTCTTACATGCATACATCTCTCAAACATTGGTTTCTCCAGATGCTCTTCTTTTAGTTATTTATTTTTTACCTATTTATTTACTGATTTATAATTAAATGCCGTTTAATCCAAGATCGGTTTTGAAAGATTAGAATGAGGGGTACACGATCCTGGATCAATGGAACATCTTAGTTTGTTGCTAATCAGCAGGGGTTCCCAGAGGGCCTGTCAAGTTTGGATATAGCCTCTAAATACTCTATCAGGATCTGGATTAGTTCAATTAGAATGCAAATGACAGGGAGGGGAAACTAAGCCCTTCAGTTAACATCCAAAATAAGCACAGGTAATCATACTAGTGTGCTCTCTGGACACATTGTATCAGAAGGACTTGAGACATTTTTACAGGAAGTTAATATCATGGTTAATCCAGCTATTTTCCATGGCTAATATTATTTCTGCCCTGGAATTAGTAGTAGTTTGGTAGGAAAAATATGTTGTGTGTTCTATGTACCTCAGCATTCTCTTCAGTGACAAATAAAATTTCTTAGTTTTTTCCCAGGAATTTCCTTGTAACATTTACTGATTGACCAAACCATCTGATCTGAGGATGAGCTGTAGATTGAATGAAGATTCTGAGAATCTGTTGCCGATGGAACTGGGAGTGCGTAACCTTTAAATGGATGATTCTGCAGCTATGAACCTCTTCAAACATCTACTTTTCACCATAATCAGCGTGTACAGTTTTAAGCTCAGAAAATGTAACATTTTTATTTTTTTAATTTTTAACATTTTTTTCCTGCAAGTAACATGGAATGTCATGTCCATCACAAATATTCACTTTAAATTTGTATGAAAATTAAAAAATCCGAAAGCATATATTAAAAAAAAAGTAAGATTCAAATGTATTGTTATGCAATGTTTTAACTCATGGTTGGCTAAACAAGTCTACATAATGACTTCAAGAACCATATGCTGACACTGATGAAAATGTTCTTCAATATTTCTTTGCTGAATTATGATGATGATGTATATTAACATTTACTGCAAGATGTACATTTAATTTTATCTATGGCTAAAAGAAATTAATTCAATTTGAAATTTTATATACTTGAAACATAAAAACGTGTGTTGTTGTGGAAATGACACATTGCAGTGAAAATTACTGTATGTTAGTTAGCCTACTTAAACTGTAATTTGATTCTACATCTCATATTAAAAAATACAGTATTATGACAAACCATTGCTTTGATATATTAAGGCATAAAAACACTCAGAACTTGTAGCATCATTGAACTCCTTTCTTGAGCACGAAAGACCTCGAACTGGTAAAAGGACTTGTTGATAAAGCAGAGATTAAATATCTCCAGTTCACAGAAAACAACTGTGGTTGTATGCTGGTCTATAGTGGAAATGACATCTGTGTAGTTTTTGGACAAAATTGCCAACTATAAACGCGACTGGCCTAGCATTTATTCTTCTGCGTTGGTATGTCTGCGTCGCCCTGTAATGAAACCTTCAAAACGCTAGTTTGCGGTGAGATTTCTATGCAACTGTGTTGATTTCCTCGTGCATTACAAACGATGGAGTAATGTTAAATAAAATGTTGGACAGCAATGTCTGTAAAACAAGTTTTACGTATAAAAGAAGAATTTCTAAACTTTGGGGGACAAACAGACGGGGCTCTCAAAATAACAAGCGTTCAATTCGCTATGGAGGAGATGGTGTGTACGACAATTGAACCGATTGAGCAGAAGGAGGGTGATCCTACCAAGTGAACCAATCACAGTTGTTGTGGTCTGCTTCGACGCATGTCACAGCGACGCGTAGTTACATTTCTAGGGATGTGCGCGTCAGGCTACGGCGTAAGGTACGCGGCTATTCGACGCAGAAGTATAAATTGGGCTTAATGGTATGTTTACCTAAGTGTTTAACTTTTTTTCTTCTTTCTTTTCACACCAAAAATGAGCATGCTCTTCATCCCAGCCATATGCTACACTTTTAGTCTTTATTGACAAGGTTCAGTGTGGACAATTTTGATTAACCCTTTTTTTTGGTTGAAATGACACAACTGCTTGGGGATGGATATGTTTTATGGTGGGTATGTTTTATGACACAGCTGCTTGGGGATGGGTATGTTTTATGTTTTATGAGATAGGTATGTTTTATGGCTGCAAAAACAAAGCTTAGCATTAAAAATCTGGGCTAGGTGAAGGGTGAAACTAAGAAATCAAGGTAGCTACTGAACACCGCTGAAGAAGTCATATATATATACATACATACATACATACAGCTATTAAACACCTCTAAAACACATCATAAATATATGGGAGGCAGCTGAAGAAATACATACATACATACATACATACATATACATGTATTTATGTATGCATGTATGTGCATATGTTTGCATGTATGTATTTATGCGCATGCATTTTCAGAATCACCAAAGTATGTGGACCCTGATGACATAATGTTCAAAAGAACTGCTGTTAATTACGGAGAATTTTGGGAATGGGATGATTTGTTAACTAATCATTTTTGAGAATTGAGATAACGTCATAAGGAGAGATTTGTAGACGTCCTGTCACCAAACAAGTTTGTTATCTCATTTGCAACGAGGTCTGATGGGGGAGTTAGTATTGTGTATTAACAACCTAGCCTATTAACTGCCTTTGTATTCCACCAAATACCCAATTTGTATCAAACGCGTATCATCAAGCATTGATTAGGCCAAGTATAACACTGCATCAGCTTAAACCGATGTACTGTGTACAATGTACTGTGCTGTACAGCAAATAAATGGCATCCGGTCTTGTAGCTAACCGATTAGTATCTTTAATTAGTAGACTAGTGGCCTGTGAATTTATAGTTTTTGCTTAAATAGACAACATATGTGTGACAGCATTAGACATCGGTGATTCTCTTCTTGCCGGTTGCTAATATATCATTTGTGCATTATATGGTCGAAATTTATAAATTCAGAACTGGTCAGTAAACTGCAAAAGTGCGTCGCTGTGTATGTCAGACTTATCTAATCCCTCACGGTTAGCTGAGTGTAGTTTCTTTTACTCATTATAGCTGCGCAGTTTTTATTGAACCATGATAAGTAGCTGGGTTATGAGGAGAGACAGCTGTTTGCTGACACAACACACTACAGCTTGCTGTTAATATCCTGGCATTATTGACGCTTTAGTCTTCAAGACAAACTGAACTGTGCTACAGGAAAGTCAATAAATCTATATACAGAGGGGAAATCCCCAAATTTGGAAACATTTCAACTGCAAGCTTACAGTGGTATCAGAACGAATTGGGTCTGGTCTCTTAGTTGATACCGCATAAATAGGCTACTTTAACACCTCAAATCTTTTTTTTCTGTGAGGAGCCAGTAGGTCTACTTGTATATATAGCCCTCTGTTACTATAGTGATTTATTAGTGCACCCCTTATTGATCAGTGTCCCTCTATTTAAAATGCACATAAACACTATTAGTCCACTGTAATCAAAGTCATTTTATTATACATATTAATAAATTATTTTATTTACAAAAAAAAGATATAAAATATATTTAAAAGAATGATAAACAAATATATTACGATATATTAAATACTGTACAAGGTGATGCTGTACAAATAACTGGTTAATGCAGATCAGATGGAAGTCTTCATTGCAGAGGTTCAAATCCAGAACTCTGGGGTAAAGCTCTGGTAATGGACAGCTTTGCTATAGTCCTAATGCAGAAAGAAAAAAACAACAAGAGCACATAAGCAGTCTATTTAATTTAGGGCTAATTTAGTCACTTTAAACTCTTACATGACATTTATTCATACAAACTGATTGAAACAGATGATCAAATGTGATCACATACCTGACATGATGGAGATGTTTCTGCATACAGAGAGCTTTCAAGAAGAGAATCCATACTGGAGTTGAAAGAGTTGTCATAAGATGGTATGTCCATGCTGAACTGGTGATGTTCCATACCAATTTTCCTGAAGGAGTTTACTGGTCCAACAGCACCCTGACTTGGCCCTGCATTCAGTGCTATGTCTTCTCCTGATCCCCAGAAGCCTGGAGAGGAGGTGTATGGGCAAAACTCCTCTAGCGAACTTTGACTGGACATTTGGCATCTTGAAACTATCATGTCCTTCCTCTGACCCAAAACCTCTTCACTGAGGCCCAGTTGAGCGGACAGGTAAGAGATATAGCGGATTGTGCGACGTAGCGTCTCTATCTTAGTCAGGCTCTGTCCGGCTGGAGCGACGGAGGGAGGCAGGTAGCTCCTTAGATGATGAAGAGCTTTGGTCAAGTCTCTCATCCTTAGCTTCTCCTTCTCGCTGGCACTTTCGCGCTGTTTGCTGCGATTTTTGGAGCGACTCCTCCGCGGTCTACCTCTGGAGCGAATGTTCTCCTCACCCGGGTGCAGGGAGGTGGATGCCTTGGTTTCTCCAGACTGCATGGAGCGATTGGACTCTGCCGCTCCACTGTGGGTCTGACTGGAAGGTGAGAACTCCATGTAGGAGGATGAAGAATCTGCCTCCGGAGAAGAGATATTATAAAACTCTGAGTCAGAGCTGGGGCAGCTCCAGGTACACTGTGTTGTGTAGCCGAGCACAGGAGAAGTTAAGTCCATGCTGTGTGAGTTTGTGTGTTCTTGCTGGAGGTTTGAGAAGGTTTGAAGGCTGCTGAGTTAAGCTGTGTTTTTATATTGAGGCCAAGGCTCAGAGGTGTGAAATGACACCTCTGCAGGCCTCTCCAGGCCATCTCTGTCTCTGTCTCTCTCTGGAAGAGTCATTCCGGGGGGGGGGGGGGGGGGTGGAGAGGGAGACAGAGAGAGAATGGCGGGGGGGGGGGGGGGGAGAGAAGGGCCATGTAAAATGGAGACCACTGCACAGAAAAAGATGTGTGAACTTTTAACCCTTATCCCAAATTCAGCTGACTTGTCTAAAGTTTACAATGTACAGCTACTCTCTGATTGGAAAAAACAGAATGATAATGAATATTACAGAGAGAGAAACAATTACAGTAACTGTAGTAATATGGACAGTATTATTGTAAAGATGCTGATTAATAGTAATCAATTTAAAAAAATTAAAGCATTTTGGTAATTTACTGAAGCAGATAGACAGAGAGTGAAATAGATGTTGGGTTAATCGATGATTAGAGGGCTCCAGTTGGTGTGGTTTCCAAGAGACTGTCTGAAAATTCTCCTATCAAACTTTCATTTTATATAGTTCCATTCAAGTGACATTTAAAAAATAAAGACATTGTCTCTGATCTATTTAGCTGTTATTTGGATGTTTCATTGTCTGAAAGGAAATTGCAAGTCAAATGATAAAAAAAATGAACTGCAAGAAGAATATTAGTTCCAGTAACATTTATCATTTCCAGGTCTACAGTCAGAAATAATAGATCCATCCGTTAACTGGTATTGTATAAGCAATAAAACGCTGACACAGCTGTAAATTCAGTGGGGTCAGCAGTGTGCGTGTCCTCTCAGGTGGTCATAGAGTTGGTTGGGAGTACCAGGGCACTCAGATTACTCTCTCACAGGAGAGGTGTGAAGTGGCACCTCTAATGGGTCAGATTTAAGGCATTGGCACTACTCCAGTGTCTGTGTGAGAACCAGTAATGGAATCTCACACCAAACTTGTAAGTGGGATAAACAAAGGAAATCAGCAGCATAATGACATAATTAAGACTACCACATACCATGGCCGCTGTGGTTTGAAGAGAATCGCTTCAGTTCAATTTTCTTTTCTTATCAATGGTTTGTTTGTGTGTGTGTGTGTGTGTGTGTGAGAGAGAGAGAGAGAGAGAGAGAGAGAGAGAGAGAGCACACTACTGTAATATTGCCATTGAAGAACTAAGAAATGAGAAAAAGCCAAAAGCCCAAGGAATCATGTGTAGAGCAATATTTAAATCACACTTGATTCTGTTTCTGAAACAGACGTGCACAGGTCTCCCCACAAACTATTTCCCATTGTTGGCTTGTGGGAATTTTTACCCTCTCAGTGGCTCCCTTGTTTTGCCTGGCACCTTTGGGTGCTAATTTGTGGCCCCAAGTGTGTGAAACTCATGAGAACTAGTTTAGGAGCTTGGAGTCAAGGGAGTTCTCTGAACCTCTCTCCAGAGGGGTCAGAAGAGGATCTTTTTCTTATGGCATCTCCCCTTTAGCTTATTGAATAGAGACACATCTGAATCCACCTGGTTAGACCTATTTTCATTAGCCACACTAGCCACAATTTTACACTTTAATACACTAAGATGTACTTTTTAATATGGCAGTTACCTAACAATGTATCAGTCTTTAGGCAAATGAAGGTTCACTGAGCAGAGGAATTAAAAAGAGCATGGTCTCCCTTTGTTTGGTGATTCTTTTCTTTTCTGATGAAATTACACACCACTTCCTTTTTCACAAGGAGCCTCACATTTTACTAACTGAACCACAGCAAAATGTATCTTCTGTATTTCAGTGACAACTTAGTCATAACATTCCAAACCAAAATCAAAATCAAAATTAGCTGAATGTTTAAAGACATCTCTTAAAGCCTCAATCCTGTTTGTCACATATCTAGAAACAATACGTTTTTATTCTTATACGTTTTATACATAGTGGATGGGTGTGTAATGGACTGTATTCTTGGTGTTGCGCTCCGGTTGTTTGAGACCCCTTTTTGACCTTGTCCGACCCTGGGTTCACCTCTGGACAGGGTGAGACATGCTTGGGCTACAGACCCTTTGGCATTCTATTGAGTCTCACTAGGAGAGACAGTGCAGGCTCTTGTCCCTACACCGCCTGGTCTAATGGGATACTCAGAATAGAATTCCCAACTGAACCAAAAAACATATTTCCGTGGTGTGCATTGTGTGTGGAGTGCTGCTGATAACGTCTGCCGGGAGGGTAGCACATGTGTCTGATTAATTCTGAACCCTCCTCAGTCGAAATTCTCATGGGAACTGAGGTGTTGGTGTATATTTTTTTGCCCCCCCCCCTTTTTTTTTCTTGCGGGTAGTGCAGCATTTTTCACCTGTGGTGTGAATCAAAACAAACAGGTGTCCAAGCAGAGGAGGGCAAGCACGGGCGATAAATCTGGTCCAAAAAAAAGTCGTGGATTTGTTTTTGCTCTAGCTCAGCATTAATTAGCTTCCCTAACCTTGTTTTACACGCTTTTTGAGTGAGAACTCCTGTAACTCAAATATAATGTATTCACATCTTCAATGTCATAATTTCTTGAGACACAGAAGAACTTTCAGAGCTCCTCTCAGTTACACCCTGTACCTTTTTTTTTTGTTTTTTGTTAAACAGAACAGTTGATTTGCCTTTACTATTTTGGATTAAGTTTCACCTCCTGACGAGTCTGTTGGAGCTGGAGGAGATTTGAGTTTGGTTTTTTTTTTTTTCACACTTGTGCAAGAACAAACAACACCACCCACTAGTATCACACTTTTTGCCCATGTGCACTGCAGCCCCCCCGTTTCCACAGGTGCAGTGACGGGAATGAGTGAATGGAGCCTATGTTTGAGGCATGTCTCTGTCTAAACCTCTCGACCAAGCGCAAGAGAGGTCACTTCCCCACGTGCTGTTGTTACAACTTTCACACTGCCCCTGTGACCAAACCGGAGAATAAGCTGGCCAAGAGAAGACGACAGTGTGCCAACATAAATAAGACGGTGTAGCAAGCTCACAGACAGTAATGTAACAGCACATGGATAGATTTATTGGAATTTATTTTCAGTGTTTCTTACAGTCACAAAAAACCTCAACAACAACAGAACAAACAAACAAACAAACAAACAAACAAACAAAATCAATTTGAAAGGAATCTCCATTCTCAGGACAGTTGGACGTCTCATTTTTAAAATTTAAAATAAAAAACAAAGAACGTATTTATGGCTTTCTTACAAAGACACGCAGACACTTAGGAAACTAATTTAAAAAGTCAGAAGCCTGAGATCTGGATTCATAAGCCAATTCCTTGATGAAGTTCAACCAGAGGGCAGAAGACAGGCCCTGGTGTAGAGCAAAGCGTATTGCCAGACAAGATCTGTTCAGTTACATAAGGCTAATTATTGGCAGGTGCAGCTAAATACAGACTGTTTAATGGATATCATAATTTCTTCCACTTCCTCCCATTCTATGAACCAGAATCAAGAGCCTGGTCTAACTTATCAGGACAAAAGAAATATTAGAGACTTGCTATAAGTGCAATCTTATGCTCTATATATGCTGTGTACATGTACTGCTGTACAAATGATTCATGATTCATATTTTACAGCAAAGCAGTGATGTAGCAGCACAGCTCTGGCTTACAGACAAACTCTGTAGTTAACAGTGTTATAAACTCTACAGTGTAGTTTTGCTAAGTATAATGATTTATTGGCAATATGCTTGATCTACATAAAAAAATACTAATTTCAATAGTCCATGTTGGAAACAAGTGGCTCCATTATGCTTTGTCCTCTAGAAGTTGGAAAAAGCTTATGAATACATACTCTTACGAGAACAACTGCATACCTAGAATGTAAATGACTACAATCTCTGACCTGTTGTATTTACAGTGAGACATACAGTAAAAGGTCATTCAGACAGTTGTTGCTGAACAGACAAACTATTGAAAAAGACACAAACATCACTTGTTAAATCACACACATGCAACTCAGTCGACAGCCAATACACCAATGTGCCCCATGTGAAACATACCATAATGATTGATAGCATTTAGACAGACTCTCTGCTTGTGTTTGCCAGCTTTTTTTTTCCTTTTTTAAATCTGCATATGTCTTTTATTTGGATCCAATAGCTGTACTTAAAAAAAATCACAATGTTGCAGCATTTGGGAAAACTTTGTCGGGAAAAGAAACCATTTTGAGCAAACTAAAATATTAGCACATAATGAGCTGACGGGTACGAATGCAACACATCCATTTGGACGATGTAAATTCAAGAAAGTCAACACACAAATACAGGCAATCGTTTAGAATAAATCATTGGTAGTTGAATACAATTGTTGAACACAGTCTACTGTAGTTCAACGAATTGTTGTCAGGGCATTGAGAAACTGTTTCTGTGGAGTGGACTAAGTAAGATTATTGGCAAAATAAAAACCTAGGCGCACAATAAACATTAAAAAAAATATATTAAAAAAAAAGATTCAAACAAATTCAGTGTACTCTGCCCATGGAAAATTAATTTGAATGTATAGTTAAGAGAAAAGACGGCATTTGCAAACACACAGGGAGAAAAGTAACCTTTCATTCCATATAGGGTATACCATTAGCAAAGGCAGAGTGTTTAAAATGGATGCTGGTTGACTGACACTGGGTAATATTCAATGTACGAGGTGAAATAAATAAATAAATAAATAAATAAATAAATAAATAAATAAATAAACAAACAAACAAACAAACAAACAAACAAACAAACAAAAATAAAACAAAGCATTTCAACTATGTGAATTCCTCAGCTCTCTTTAAAAAGATCAAAATGGCACAAGAAAAAAGATCTCAGTGGCTTGTTACCATGGAATCTGATTAGCATTACTTACACTGGTCATGGTGGGTGTGACAGAGGCAATGACAAAAAATAGATTTCTGTGAGTGGCATGTAAGGATGTATTTTATTTGTTAGACAGACACTGAAGGTATGTCTGTAAGTAACATGTATTTCCCTCACAACAATTCCTTCATGAGAATCCCTTCAGTTAGTCTATTATGTTGACAAATTGTTGATCCAATCAATGGTTTGAAATCTTATGAAACCACAATTATTTTGTTAATGTATTTATGATTGGTTAAGGGTACAGCCCTTTTTTGGTCCCAGGAATAATCAACAATAGGGGTTGCCATGACAACATCATTCCAACATATTTAGTTTTAGAAACGAACAGATGATACAGAGCGCTCTAATTCATACAGTGCTTTTAAATGGAGCAAACAGCAACTCTTTTGGATACAGCCCATTTTTGCATATGCCAGCCTTTATTCAAGCAAACCCGTCCCAAAAGGTTGTATCTACTGGCCTTGACTTCTGGATTAGTGCAGTATGTTCACAGGAGGACCTTCTCTCTCGTCTCTGGCAGTTTTAGGGCCAGCAATCCCCCACACACCAGAGCAGCACAGGAGAGAAGGATAGGGATGACTTTGGTGATGCCCACAAAGGAGGCGAAGATGGAGCTCCCCAAAATGGCAGCCAGCTTACACAGGGCATTCAGAACTCCAAAGGCAGTGGCTCTGTGAAAAGGACAGAGGAGGAACGGGAAATTTGTCATAAATTCTAAGTATTGTGGTGTTCCTTATGTTTTCGCTTTTGAGAATATGATGACATAAGTGTCAAAGCACTGATGAGAACATTTTAAAACAATAAGGAAGGTTACTTTTAATGTTCTCCTCATGATGTTATTAGGTGTTTAAGCCTTTAGCTCCAGCATAGTTTTACATGGAAACCATCAGCCAAAGTGGGGAAAGCACAAACATGACCAAAACAAACACCAAAAGTTGAATTATTTCTATGAACCCAACACATATCAGTAGCTAACATCACCTTTTTGAGGCGGGGTACAGCTCGACGGTGATGACTTCGATGCCGTTCCAGGCGGCAACACTAACTCCACAGAACAGGCACTGCCAAGAGATGATGGCTGCTTGGCTAAAACTCATGAAGAGGAAGAAGGTGCAGCCAGCGGAGATTAACATAGAGCCTCCTGAAAAAGAGAAAAGGAAAGCAAAGGAAAGAATAAAGTCACCTTTTTGAGGAATACAATCCCTGCAGATCTCCTCAGGTAGGATCCACAAAAAAACAGTGACTGGTTCATTTTATAATGAGGAATCTTGAAAAAGTCTTGTATGAGCATGATACTCTCAAAAGCATTAATCTGTGTTTTCTTTAGTTTAGAAAGACATAATGGTCATCAGCACTCACCAATCATCTTGATCCTGCCAATTTTATCCATAAAGAGTGCCGATATGATATTTCCGGGCAGCACGGCTAGACTGCCCAGGAAACTGACCAGGTAAATGAGGACATCATTCTCTTCCTCGTAGTTTAAGTGACAGCCTGTTTTGTTTTCATGGAATGTGCTGTTCTCCATTTTACAGTCAATGAACTTTTCCTCAGAAAAGTCTGTGAGAATGAGACAAAAGCAGAAGGCTACCCTCACCGGACAACTTTTCGATGCCATATGGACATGACAGTTTTGCAAATCTGAAAATATCATGCAAGTACCACACATGTGTCATGTTATTGTACAGTGTACAGTGCTTAGGTAAAAGAGGTGTGGTTCTTTGTCTCTGGAGCTTCTGTATGTGAATTTACAACAGTGTTCTGCAATCTTCTTTGTCACTTACCTGTATTGACGAAATATGTGGATCTGAAAGTGCAGTTCTCAAAAATCGTATCTGTGGAGCTGATATCCTCAAAGATGCACTCCTCAAACAAGGAGTCTTCAAACTTGACTGATTTAATCTCTATGTTGATGAATCTGGTGGATGAATTTTGACAAATCAGTTTTGCAGTCATACTCTGAGTCTGGTCCTGTTGACTTAGACACACGATCGTATATCAAGCTTACTTGTCATGGATATATTCTCCTTCTTTGTGAATCTGATTTTCCAGGGTGAAGTTGAAATGGAAATGTTCGACCCTTTCTTTGTGGAAAATCTTGACTTTGGACTCATACTCCTCATACTGGAGGTGCTTGATCATGTCAGGGAACCACACTGACAGCCCATAGTAACTGAAAAACACAGACGGAGATCACGCTACATTACATTTGAGAAAATAACAAGAATACCAGATGGCTGTCTCTTAACGCGTTTACTGTATCTCTCTTTTTTAGCTGTATTCTGTTTGCACCATGAAAAGAACTGGTCTTATAAGTTTCATTGAGCATGTTATTGCTTTACGTTTCACACATTACTCAGTTTAGGTTTCAACACTGTTAGCAAAAGTATTAGATGTTCACAGCACACAATTCCTGCCATGTTTTTTCTGCACCTCCACACTTAGAGAAACTGCGTAGAGTGGTATATGCAGAGAGACCTGCTAACTATTAGCACTGCTAATAATACATTCAGTAGAACTCTCCTCACCTGAAGGCCATTGTGAACCAAATGATAGCCATAAGCAAACTGGCCATTCGAAGGTCACGACCCAAAAGGGACACAACATTCTTCAGGACCTGTGGATCATGATAAGAGATTATTAGACATACTGAAAATGAACAAGGGTCATTGAGCCTTAACATATTCAAATGTATATGCCATTATTAAGTACTTCACAAATCATTGTTCACCAAACATGACTGCACGGATTTTATAACTGTTTTACAAAAGCATCCAGACTAATCATGAAGAATGTGTGATCTGTAATTAAATGTGAAAATATGGGGATTTAACAATAATGTTTCATGTCTAAATATTCTCGACATACCAGTTTGATCAGAGTCATGGTTCGAACCACCCATCTTTGAAAGGAGGTTCCAGTTGCACTTTGGATTTCAATAAATTCATCATCTTGTGTCTTAGGAGTCCTAATCTGGGACACCTGAGTGAGTAAAAAGGCCAAACACACAAAATGAAAACTTTGTGAATCATGTTTTTTGTAAATCATGTGGAATCTGACCCCCCCGGGACCTTCTTGGTAATTATCATAACAGACAGTCACCATGGCAGTTTCTAATCAGAGAGTCACAACTTTTAGGCTTTAGTGTATGTGAACATACTCAAACAAATGTCAGTGTTTCCTACAAAGAAAATGATCACGCTTTTTAATGCCTTGCATGTGTGTGTGGGTGGGTATGTGTATGTGTGAGGAAAACTCACGGTGAAGACTCTCTCAGGTTCTCCTTTAGCTCTCCAATTGATGTCATGCATTTGCTTCAGAATCATCCATGCTTCGTCATGCTTGGCATTCTAGGGGTTAATACACAAATTCTGATGTGAGAGGAGTGATGCCACACCACAGAGGTTAGCTGCTGATCTCCTCTGGTAGGACTCCCCAATCCAGCAACTAAATCAGTGACTGATTCAATTCTATGTGCATTACTCTTTTACCGTAACAAGTTCATAAGAATCTTGAAAAAGTCTTAAAGGAGCTTGCATCTCTTAAACTCAAAGCATTAATCTGTACGTTTATGTTCAAGACCACATAATGGCTACCAGTACTACCATTACAGTGGTGTGACAATATGCAAGTAACAAAGTTACAATTCAGATGCTAATTCGCTCATGTAAAACTTCATTGTGATAACGTTATGAGTGAGAATGCATGTAATACAAAATGTGATGCATTTTTGTAGATATGCTGAGATGGATAGACCACACAGCCAGTTGAAATCAACCATTTGTCTCTGCTTTCATCTCGCTCCAAATAAAACCATGCTTTTTACAACTACTTTCTCTGTTCAATTTACAGACCCAGGAACTTTATCAAACTGTCAGAACATAACAGAGATGTGTATAAAAAGGCAACAATCGATACTAATGTCACTTGTGGGATTTTCATGGTCTCCAAACTCAATTTTAAAACAGTGATGTTCTGCTATCTGAATAAGCAAGTCAGTAAAGGACAAGGACCAGCTTACACAAGCTTTTAATGGCTGAAGGTCTTCACCTTCTTTTCCTTGTTTGTAATTCATGATCCTCAGTTTGGAAAACTTACCTCCAGTAGGAACCGAGGGCTCTCCGGCATGAATATGAGTCCGACAAGTGAGGAGATGGCTGGCAGGGCACAGACCAGAACAAACACTCTCCAGCTGTGGAACTGGAACTCAGTGCCCATGCTAAACCCCCAGCCTAAACCACACAGCAAACACAGAGTCTTATCTCACCACCCTTATCCATCACAGAGACAGACTACATATGCCCCTTTCTTTCAGTTCTGCAGCCTACGCATATGTATCGTCTGACCTTTCTCCAACACACCTGAGCCAAAAGTCTGCTGGATGTGGTGCTTCGCAGGAATAGGGTTAAGCTTTTCTCTAATTCGGTATGAAACAGAATTTGATCTCATTTACTTTTAACTGGATCATCAGAGAATGGTTCTAAAGCAAGGTTTATTGTCTCTAAGTTACATTCATTATTTAATATGTCTGGTGCCTCTGAAAAGCATTTTGAGCTGCAATGTGTTACATAAACAAAGTTTATTTTTATTACACTATTCCTCAAGGAGTTTGAAGTGCTTCAGTTTTATATAATCAGTGTAGCTTTCCTGGGTCTTTAATGAATGTACACGTGATTTTCTTGAGTGCGTGTCTTTGGCTGTTTACCGTAACGAGGAATAATTCCCCAGGCGGTGAAGGAGGCGTAGATTCCACCGATCATCCAAAACATGCACAGCCAGCTAAGATGCTCTCCTCTCTTGTCCATCTGCAGGAACTCGGAAAAGTAGGAATACACGATGGGCACGGAACCGCCAATGCTGTAGAGAACATGGACAGTTTTTCAGTACCACTCACAACATGAACTACATACATCTATCCACAAGTATATCATCTGTCTCTCTCTCTCTCTCTCTCTCTCTCTCTTTTTGACTGATTGCTCCGCAATTTAATGACACAGTCTCCCTTAGCTGTAGTCTCCTGTTGCCAGCTGGTGAATTCTCAGGAGGTGATACACTGCAAGAACAGTTGGTGGATCTGACCAGTGATAACAAATCACCGAATACAAAGGAAAGATTCAAAATGGCAGGTGACATGGAAAAGCTGCTTATGCACAGCAATTTTTTACTTGCCTTTTTACCTGCAAAATGCAAATTCCTATTGTTTTACCATCCAGAAGGGCAAAGCTCAGCAAATACTGAAACAAGGTGCAAAAGATGAATACTCAGCAACACAAGACTATTTACCTGTTCTGTACTTATCTGATTCTCTCTTTGACTTCCTGAATAGTAATGTTGTGATCCCATCGGACTGCGGCTCAATACTGTAACATGATCTGACCTGCCCTTGTTTATCTTATTTATAGGGGAAGTGAGGTGAAGTTCTGACCTGAAAACATGTAGTATATTACAGCTTCACAAAATAGTTACATGACTAGACAGTTAGGAAATAAACCACCTCTCTTTTTCTCTTGGTCTCTTTTTGTTTCTCTCACCCTATTCCAGAAAAGAGCCGGAAGAAGAGGAAAAAGCCGTAACCCTGGGCGAAAGAGGAGAGGAAGGCAGAGACACAGTTGATGGCCAAGGCGATGATCAGACACTTCCTCCTGCCCACCTTGTCTGCCAAACCACCCCACACAAACGCTCCAACCATCATCCCCAGGAACACTATCAAACCTGCAGGACACAGAGCCAAGAGAGTCTGAGAATACCACACACACACATACACACACATGCACACATTTTAAGCATGCAGCTTATAAAGAGAAATACCGGACATCGGGCAAATGGCCAGAATAGTCAATATAAGTTTAGTGTTTTCTTTGGGTGTGCATAATTTAAAATTCGATTGATCTCAGGTAAAGCAAGGACACTGTCTCAGAGGCAATTAGGAGAGGAACTGTGCAGACGTTTGGATCAATTGCTGATGCTAACATTCTGAGCGGATGTCCTGCCCTTTCTCCCTCTAAAATAAACCAAAGGCTCATTCAATTATCATAACACAACTGATGAACGACATATCTCTATCAGTGTTGTGTGAACAGAAATTTATTTAAGGTTTAATAGGTCAAAATTAATGCTAAACAGGGCTGTGTATTTGATCTATTCATCTATCTATCTATCTATCTATCTATCTATCTATCTATCTATCTATCTATCTATCTATCTATCTATCTATCTATCTATCCATCTTTCTTAGGTGAAACGACCCTTGAGGAAAAAAAAAACCAGGCTGGGATGCAAACTTGAGTGCTAGCCCTACAGTTCCCATCAACCACTGGGGGGCACACCTTCCCTGGGTGTCTGCTGAAGAGAGAGGACACGTCAGAAGAAGCTTTAAATAATTCTTTTTAATAATTCTCTTTGGACCAAATAAGTCTGATATTCACACTTGTATGCATGACAGGTCTCTCTAGCAGAATGAACAACAGATGAAACATGCTTGGGTTCAGTGTTTTTCTAAAAGAAATCTCTTTGTACCAGTCAATCTAAAACCATTTTGAGTAGGCCATTAGAAGCCATTAGAAATATTATCAATAGTCGATTGTCATAAAGCCTTCAGAGAACTTAAAAAACGACTTGGAATAAATTGTCCGTATCACTGTACTGTTTTATAATTAGTTGTAGTAATAAGCCTGTAATCAAACAAAAAGAGAATAAATGAGTGGACAGAAATGATTAAGAATATTCATGTATTAAACATAGTGTCATTAGCATTTTTATCAGAACCTATGATAAAATCTGCAGATAACATTTTGCTCACAGCAAATTCCGTCTTCCAGGGAATACTACTGTGTATGAGGGTTAAATGACATATGTTAAGGTCCACGAGTTAAGCCCAGGTATATTACAAGTCACATTCTCTGACATTCTTTTGTGTCCTATCTGATTTTACTTACATAGTACCCCTCACCAGGTTCCAACTACACAAAACCTACAGCTCTGAAACAATCATATTTCCTTTGGCCTAAAATAGACGTTAACTGTCAAATGTATCCACCGCCCTGGAGCAAAACGGACCAGCCTCATGCATGGTAGCCTTGATGTTACCACAGATGGCATTGCCACAGGGGGTGGAGGAGAGAAAGAGAGATAGAGGTGTGGTTAAAAACTGGATGAAAAAGAATGTTGTCCACCCTGAGTGGAACAGCATATGGAGCTAAGCTCCCACCCCCACTCCTTAATCCACCAGTCAGTACAAGGACTAGACTGTACTCTGTCTTCTGATTGGACAGCTCTAATCCATTGAGTCAGAAAGTACAGACAGGCAGTCGTGACAGCAACCAGAGCCAAGTGTTGAACCGTAGCCGCTGGACAGGTTCGCGCAAGCTCAGCAAATTCAAAGTATTATTGCTTGGGGAGAAATAGATGGGGATTTTTTTGTCTTTCATCTATTAGGAGCACCCCACTGGCAACAGTTAATCTCAGTAAATTCTACAGAACCAGCGATTTGGAAAATAAAACGGATGGAACAAAACAAAATTGTGTTGGGCCTATAAAGAGTGATACCTCGGTGGTCTTTCATTCATAATATACTAGGAACCACACCCTGAAGATGTCGCATTTCCTCAGACACAAACACACACACACACGCACGCACGCACACACACACACAAACACACACACCATTAACTGGATGAATTCAAAGGCTATTGAGCCAGCTCTGAACTCAGCTCAAGTTGCCTAAGAGAAAATTGATCATGGAGATGTAATGCTAAACCACAGTATAACTCCGTCTACCTATACCCATTTCTATATTGCCAATCATTCATGCGAGAGAGAAAGTTGTAAGAGGACATTTTCAGAAAAATATGAACATTTTTCTAGCAACTCCATTTCACTCAGCAAAAATTTGAGCCCCGTCTCCCTGGCAAAAGAATGACAAAATGAAAGCCGCCTTTGATCGCGGTGAATCGTGACCATGAAAGAGACAGTACAGTGAACAGTAGGTTTACATTTAAGTGATGCAAGGTCAGGGGAAGAGACTGGCTATCGATCTACCCCAGCTCCTGCTGACTCACTGCTTGTCTTAGACTGACACAGGGAAACGGGGAGACAGAAAGTTCTGATACATGTCCTCTCATCTTGGCACCAAAGGTCCGTTAAACCCAGGATGCACTGCTTGGCACCTGGGTTTTTGTGTGTGTGTGTGTGTGTTATGTTGACATATTTTATTATTTGTCGTTATCGACAAACCTTGGTATATTGAAGGAGCTTTGAGGCAAGTCTAAAGGCAATCTTGGAAATGTCTCAACAACGAAAATATCAGAAAAATATGCAAAACTTTAGTTATCAAAAAATGTAATGCACATGCACATAACTCAATGATACATCTTGTGCAGTATTGGACAGTTAATTAACTCTAATTACTCTACTGTGTATTAATTATATTGAGTATCAGTGATAATACAAATTGGAAGTGCCAGCAGGGAAACAGAGAAATAAATAGGATGTAATGTTTTGAAATATTGTTGTTATACATTTTATATACATTTTTAAACCTTTTTTTTTAACTTAAATTGCTACTACATTGATGATTAGAAGACTATTGGTAGTTTATTATACAGCTAAGGACAGCAAGATTTAAACATGTGTATCGCAAAGAAATACAGTTTATTGATGAACTTCTTGAGAATCTCCCTATCATGATCACGGTCGTCAACAGATGAGGAGTTTCCAAGAGTCTCCAAGGAAGAACCACTAAACCAAAGCATGAGCACAAACGGAAGCATGGAATGGAGCACTCCGTTGGTTTTCATGGAGAGGTCCATGGCCCATTGTAGTTGCAGTTTAATCCAGAGTGATGCTAGTTGACTATACTAGCACTACATTTTCCCGCTCACATTCTTTTGGCTGCCATGATCATTTCTATACCCTTCCTTAAAGACATTTCTGCATTCTCTCTCAGTTTTCCACATCCACAAGCCAGAAGTGACATAGTCAATTCTTTTATGGGTCTACAGGCACCAATATGGTGCAGGTTTTTTTTTTTTTTAGCTATGTACGTAGCTTTGTCAGGGTTGTACACTGTGTGTTCTCACTCAGAGTGATTGTGCTCATTCGGCAAATCAGGTCAGTCCTGGCACGACTCATGCGCCCCCCCCCCCCCCTTCCTGTGAGGATAAGGGTCATCACTTTCCCACATGCTTCACTAAGCAGAACTATATTGATGAAAAGTTAAGGATGAAAAGCATTCAAATTAATCTTACTGATCGACTCTGCCATTAGTTAATTTGAGAACGTTCCTAATTTATGGTGTACTTAAGTACCTGCTGGCCAGTATTGACCAGCCTCAAACAGTCAGGCCTTACCACAGCTGGCCATATTAGCCTGATTAATAAGACCGAGCTCGTTCCCTGGAGTCTCCCAATGGGAACTGCAGATTTCAAATTCAAAATCCAGGGAATCTTTAAACATAAAATACTTGAATTCACTCAGTTCCTCCTCAGTGCTGAATGTTTCTATTTATTTTTCCAGGGCTGAAGCCGAAGCTCCAAAGAATGTTCTAGAGGAGCTATCAGTAATACTTCATTGTTCTTGCTTGTGTCTTTTGTTCTAAGATTACAAGACATTTAAAGAGAGGATACAGGTCACATGAATCTGTTAAGTTCAATTGCTTTTGCATCTAAAACAATCTAAACCTTCTTCCAAGGTCATCCCTCCTCTTTTTTTATGCTGACTTCACATTCAGTCAAGTGTACTCACCTAGCATGCCCTTCTCAGCATTGGACAGGCACATGTCTTTTTCAGCACTGGGTAACACGAAGGCCACCACATAGCACTCCACACTATCAGCCATGAGTGCCAGGCCCAGCACGACGAACAGTGTCCACTGAAAGCGTCCGTGGCCACAGTCCTCCATGATGTCCTCGTATTGCTCAGCTAGCTCCTCCTGCTCCGAGACGGCGTCGGCCGTCACTCGGGCCTTGGCCCTGGCTGCTCTGCGAGCTGCCTTGATCTCGTCCGGATGCGGGATGCCCTGGTACTCTCCCTCATACATCTGATCATCTTCATCGTGCCCCTCGGTGGCGTCACTGGCCGCATCGTCCTCCTGTGGTGGGTAGTCGCCCTGGTAACCGTAGCCGTCCTGGCCACCCTCCCCGTAAGTGCCATAATTCTCGCCGTCACCTTGGTGATACACGTTGTTTTGGTACGGGTCAGCCATTGCTGTGGATTCTCTCTCACCGACACAGAATTCCCGTATTCACTGTATATATTCCACAGTTGTACCCGTCAGCTATATTAGCATAATCCTGTGCTGCTCCAACTGGTGCAGGTCAAGCTGTGGTCCTGCGGTCGTGTACTACAGGAGTATGGTAAAGCTTTGGAACAGACTTGTGAGATGAGATGAAGTTTATTGATGAGTCATTTACTGTTGTGTCTTACAGTTGTGGGATTTTACAATGACAGTTAATGGCTGAGTGCTAACTCCTGTGCTTCAGTCCCTCACAGGATCACATACTGAACCTGCAAAAAAAGAAAAAAAAAAGTCAGTCAGACACACTGCCATCCATAACAGTAAAAAGGACATCACAAGAAAAAGGATTTTGCTTCTTAATTTTTTAAATGATGAGAACAACGTATGTTGGAAAATATACTGTGCTTCCATCGTCCAGTGGTTTGTCCATTGAATATGCAATGGCCTATATAAATCTACAGCACATCACTAATATAAGACCACTCCTTTGTGGTAGAGCTCCTGTCTGACACTTCCTGTGCTTGTTAGTTCTTCGGCTTTGTCTTTGAGAGTATAGGACTTTAAAGGTCAAACGAGATTCCTGACCTTTTCACATTTCACATTACTTCAGTGTGAATCATCTTCTAACAGCAAATCTCTCCATCAAATCAACCTCTGGACCTCTGTCTGGACTTAATGAGGTCTCAGAGCTGGAGCACTAGGGTCTTGTAAGTATGTGAATTTTGGTTTGTTTTATTTGGACAGTGGCAACATCTTCAACTCTGTGAAAAGCTTATAAAAAACTTTAGAACCTGTATAAAATTCCATTTTTATCAATGATTCCTCTTGATTGATCATATTTTCCCATTAACGGAATATGAGATTAATTCTAAAGTATTATGGTTGCTCTGCCAATTTGCCATTGCCATTGTTCTGACTGTATCGCTCCTTTTTTTTTTTTTTTTGTGAAGCGTGTCAGATTAAGCTGTTTTACATCACTGGTACCTTCAGCCTGCTTGAATGGGATTTGTAGGAAGCGAGATGAATTCCTTTCACTAATCCTTCTCATAATAGCGGTCTTTACATAGTAAAGACTGCTTAGATGAAACGCTGGGGCCTGTGTCATTCTCTCGGGGGTTCTTTTCTTTAGTCGCCGTCGTGTTTGAACCAGAGTACCCCCCCCCCCCCCCCCCTTTACACTAATGCTGCAAATGGGATTGGTCTCACTTGACACCACGTTGGCTTTCACTCACAAGTGGATTTCAGGGATGCTTCATCTCTCTTTTTCTCTCTCTCTCTCTCTCTCTCTCTGCTCTCTTCACACTCATTAACTGCTGGAGATTTGGTCAGGCGTGCCCATCGTTTTAACCATGACCATCTCAGAATTGGTGAGGGAGGAAATAATAATAATAAAAAAAAACAAAACATGGTAGTCTCTGGGTCAGTATCCAGTTTTTATTAACTCATATCTTCAGGAATCGAGATCTATATGGGTGCAAAAAATGATAACAATTCATCTGAATACGCCAAGACAAGGATTTCCAAACCTCCTCCTGGGTTTCTACCCTCATGTAAAATTCAGCAGTAGTAGTAAGCTCACACACCCAGCTCTAATATCCATAATCTTGGATGCCTTGATTATCTGATTAAGGTGAGTTGGATTAGGGCTGTAATTAAATTCTGTGGGAAGGTGGGTCTCCAGGAGAAATACTGGGTACCCCTGTTCAACAGTGCTCAAGGTAGCAATGACTGCTCTACTGGTTTAATTTAAGATTGTAAGAATATGAGCACACAAAAGGAATCCTTCCCTTCTCTTTCCTTTTTTTTTTTAATGATCGTTTAATATTAAGAGGCATGTCTAAGATTAATTATGATGTCTGGGCTCTAATGAGGGAAATGTAATGATGGCGTGGGTGTTGTTGGGTCCTCTTCTATTCTCTCTCTCTCTCTCTCTTTCTCTCTCTCTCTCTCTCTCTCTCAGTCTCGTGCCTTTCTCTTATTGACATTTCATTACCAGCGACCACTCTAATTCACAAGCTGTCCTCAGCTGTAAATGAAACACCAGTACACACAAAGCTGAACAGTCCAAAGTATTCAGTTCGAAACATTCAGCACAGGTTTCTGCAGCAGTATAGCAAACCTGCACCCTTGACTACATTATTCCCAAATACAACAAAATAAACATTCATCCCGAAGAGAAATGAAAAGTTTGCTGATGTAAATATCATTTGAATTCAATGGGTTCCCCTCAGAGTCATTTGTGATATGGAAGAGGAAGACACCCAACCCCCGTTGTCTTTTCTGGTGAGAACATTCATCTCAGTAAGGCTCATTAGAAAACAGTTGTCTGAGTGAAATCAATTTGTAATCAATTTTCAAGCAGCAGTGCACCGTGCCCTATTCCCACACCTTATAGTGTGTGTGTGCGTGTGCGTGTGTGTCTGTGTATGTATGGGTACACATATATCCAAGAATTCATTCAAAGTTTGGTTCTTTGGGTATTCAGAATGAACTTGGTTGAAAACTGATGCTAGAAGTGTATTTTCTGAGGGCTATTCCTTTGAAAAATTTAACCTTTAGCAAGTCCATACAGCAGATACACCGGTAACAGTTCTTCCTCCTTGTTGACAAAGACAAGTGAAGGTCATTGTTTCCATATGGACTCGTCTCAGGGAATCTTTTTCAGGTTGCGTGCCAGCTACATCGCATATTACATGGTCAGCACAAACCTGTGGGAAGCTCCAGACTCTTCACTGATTCCAGAAGACGAGGGAGGGAAACCAGGCAATGAGACAACGGTTAAAAAGAACACATAACATACGGTTAAAAAGAACAAATAACATACTGAGATTCTACATCTGAGACTCTACACACCTACATGTGTACAGATGCACTTGACATAAGGAAAGAAGACAACGAATGCCTTACTCTATGAAAAGATCTAATCAACACATGAGAGAAAGAAAAAGACAGCTAGCAGGGAGTGAGCAGTCAGATAATTAGACTCCAGGCTCTGAGAAGGGGTCAGCGATGTGAGTAGCGTTGAGCTAGGGAGCTGTGTCAAGCTGAGCGCCTCAAAAGTAGCACAGAACCCTTTCGTATCGTCTAAGCTGAACAGCATGGTGTATGTGTGTGTGTGTGTCTGTGTCTGTGTGTGTGTCTGTGTGGGAGAGCTGCATTACACTGCATGCCTCTGGGACTTCTCCTGAGAGCAGAGCCAATATCAGAGTGCGGATAGGAAAGCAAAATGGATCAGGGTCTTCCTGTACGACACCAAAAACACACAAATTTAGCCAAATTCCATTTTTCGACTCACACACATTGCTGCACTCGGGAATAAGCTGAAATATACAGTAAGAATGCATACATATCTGTTATGGGGGATTCTCATTTTCAGAACAAACCCCTTAGTAACGTGGCAGAGTCCTTGTTAGCGTGTATCTTTAGGCTTTACTGCTATGATGCCAACAGCTAGCAGCTGCCATTTTACATAGTGGAGAAACATGAAAACTTAATGAGCTCTCTGCACTAATGTTAGTGAATTGATGAATGACCTGTTCACACATAGAGGGAGAAAATCTCCTTGCAGAAAAACTGGGAGCGAGAGAGAGGGAGAGAGAAAGAGAGAGAGAGAGAAAGAGAGAGAAAGAGAGAGAGAGAGAGAGAGCAGATGAATTCATTATTCTCTTAGGTGGGTCAATATTGCATTGCGCAGAGCCACACTAAACTGTCATTTTTATCGTATTTCAAAAAGTTGCCAGTGCCAACACTTAAACCTTATTTAGTCAGCCAGGCCAAAAAAACTTCAAAGACCTAAATACTGATCCAGAAATCCAGAATCAAAGAGCAAAGACCATGTTCAACCCTAAGAAACATACAAATTTATCCACCAGATACACAGAGTAGTGTAGCAGGATACAAGACATAGATATCAGTTAAAAAAGGGAAGACTAGACACCCATCCATACCAATACATTATACTATCAGTGGTCAACGTCCTATCAGGTATGATGACCATAACTGTAGCATTCGAAAATGATTCTACCATTTTGTTTAATTTTTTTAGTCCCATTGAAGAAAAAGAAGAATCATACTGGGGCTTTCCCCTACATCTTACTATTATCATGAGGTCTTAAAGTTCACATTCCTAGTCCTTCATTGACAATATGTGAACTTCTTAAAAAATGTCTTTACATAATGTCTTTCATACAATTTCACCTTAAGACAATAAGATGTCAATTGTATAGAGGCAAGGAGGTGATACAGAAAAACCAGCGTCTCAAATACTCTCATAATCCTTAGAGATACTGTCACCAAAAACGTATTAATACTTTTGATAAAGATTAACAATAAGATTGTATAAACCACATAATACCTGTACTGAGACACACTTTAATTTGGTAAACGTGGGGAGTACACTGCACTTTATTAACAAAAAAAAAATGCATTGATTTTTCATTTATGAGGAAAAAAATGAAGAGTCATAGTAACTGACAGCTCTCTTTTCATTACAGTGTACTCCATCCTCCTGCAAGAATACTGATATAGCATATTTATTCACACAAGTTATGAGACTGAGGATTCACACACCTGAATTTTCAATAGGGTTCAAGTCCAGCTAGCTGTTAAAAATGTCACATGTGACACCCCATAGTTATATCTGTAATTGTGTATTTTGATGTGTAATTGTGGAACACCCAGGTATGAATACGTTTCAGCGTTTTTTTTCTAAAGTGCCCAGGTACTTGATAGAGTTCATTAGACTTTTGACTTTCACAAGTGGTCCTGGTCCAACGGAAGCAAAAACAGCCCAATAACACTGAATATTCATAAACCAAACATGTCTGTTGACATCTTATCTGACTTGAATTGCCTTCCATCCATGTGCTAATGGTGTTTAGCAAACTCTAAGCACTTAGATTTGTTGTTTACTCTCAATAAAGGCCTCTTTTTCTGGAAAGCTTTCTAAATAGCCTCTTAGCATACAGAAGGCATCTAAGTGAATATCTGAAGACTAACCATGTTCTCCTCTAGGTAGTATAAGCCTCTTACAGTGGTTTTAAACATCACAATCACTGCCCTTATAGAGATGAAAGTGTGTAGGGGTACACCCACTGCATTACTCATAAAAACTAACAAAAATTATTTTCTTTTTGTTTTTCTCAGTGTTTACACCACTAAAAAGAAATCAGCAGAATCACCTGTGTCACTTTGTTTGTTTATGAGAGATTCCAGTCATTCCGGATATGGCTGTACCGTGGACAGAGGTAAACCAATTAGACAGAAAATTTAATTTGGTGCAGACGGCTAATTGTTGAAGATTTGCCCTCCTCACATCACAAAGCTCAAAATCTGTGAGTAGCCCTGCCAGAAATACGGTTGACTGGAGCAGAGGTTCATCACTAGTTTGATCAATAGTAAAAATCCACTGTGAGGTTCTAGTTCCCATCCACTGCAACACAAGCCTCTTCATCATAGTGCCCTAAGGCCACTTCCATTTTTCAATGCCTTCTGAGCTTTCATGGCCAACCTGACCTGCCTTTATAGAAAAAAAAAATGAACAGCCACTCTTAACTTTAGCCAACACTGTATAGTCATTTTACTACATATTTTAGTAGGGACACAGTGTGACTGCAGTATGCCACCTACTTAAGTGTGTTCTCTCATTCTCTCTCTCTCTCTTTCTTTCTGTTCTTAAATTAATTACAAAAGGGATATCACATGGGACATGTCAACTTGTTCCATTTCTAATTGAATCTGGAGGAGTCTTACATTACGAACATACGAGCCTGTAGAGCTTGCCATCTCTTATGTGTTATCCTCTTCAGCAAACATCACATACCCTCCATTATGCACCAAATACCCTTTTTTCACAGCACATTTCCAGGCAAAAACAGAACAAAGAGAGCTACTATAAAGGGGCTGGGATGATGATGATGATGAGAGAGAGTGCAAAGGCAGATATCACTGAGGGACTTGATAGCGTATCTCGTCCAACCCGCTTTCAGTACGACTTGGAACTCATTACTTACAGTGAGGCATGGCTTAAGAGCTGACAGTCTCTTCAAACAACTCTCATTTCACACACCTAACAATCCCCTTCTCAAAAACACGAGGAAAAAATGCCATTCAGTGGGGTGCGGAGCTAGCTCACCACTGGGGTTTTGATATTAAAAGGTCATGTTTGATGACATAGATGGTTACTTGACCCCATTGGGTGTCTGGTTAATTAAAGATAACGGCACACAGCCAATGAGGTATGAGTGTAACAGTTCATTTGCATATTTTTCTCCACACCTTTCCAGGAACATTATGTATTACTTTTCAATTGGACAAACTAACTTATTTCAAAGAAAAAAAGAAACTGTTACAAATGTTACCTGCAATCGCATATGTGTATATATATATATATATATATATATATATATATATATATATACACACATATACAAATACATATATAGCAAATGCCTGCCACAAACCAGCAACACACTAAATAAACATTAGGCTTACATGGCAGGAACTGTTTTGACCAAGCAAAATTGTCTAATCTCTTACCCTGATGTTCAGGAATTAGTGCTTAGAGTCAGATTTGCCTTGGGGACAGACACGTACCAAAGACACACTTCTAAAAGGTTATAGAGTGACAGAGTTACTGATGGCTGCGAGAAACAAAATGAATCTGTTCCATGTTTTAAAACCAAGGACTGAATTTAATCATTCAACACTGAGCAATCCAGTACAATAAAATCTCCAAAAACTGCTCAAAAAGAGGAATCCCCCCCCCCCCCCCCCCCCTCACTTACAGAATTGCCCTAATAAAGGACATTTATTAGTCGGTGGCAGGTGAAAATCCATTTGCCTTTGAAACAGCTCAGGTTCTTTTCCTTTCTTAAACACTTGATCTCTGCTCAGACATAAGTGCAATTAACGGTAAAAGTTTCTATTCCACGTTTTTTACTGCAGTATTTTTTTTCTGTAAAAACGGTTGGTTTCACTGAACATTACCTATGTATCTAGGCTAGGTGTAGCCCCTCCCTTGGTACCTACAGTTCAAACAGTCTGCAGGTATGCAGACCTGAAACTGTGTCAACTATATTCAAGAATCTCCCTGCTACATGCCCACTAGTCATACATAAGAGGTTTTTATTAGCGATTTTCAAATATCCCTTTGTCTTAGAATGCAGAGGGTGACTTATGAGTACTCCACAATGATGAGACTAACTAGTTTGTATTATCCATGTTGTATTATTCTACTGTTATCAATTTACTTTATCTGAGTTTTGAATAGTTAGTAGCTGATCTCTGAATTTTTAATTCTTCATCTTAGGAACTGCATTGCATTTCAGATGTCTCTGTAATGGCCATGACTATGTGTTGACTCATATCATGTTCATTTCACAAAGGCTGCTCCATCAGAGTGTCTACAGATCCGTCCATCTCTCTAAAGCCTCTCTAGAGATATGATGTAGGGATGATTTTCACATTGACTTAATGAAAGCAAAGGCAGATTTAAACACAAAGAGAATCAACCCATAGTGAAAAAAAAAAGAAAGAAAGAAAAAGACTCAGGTCATTGTTGAATCTCATTGTTGTCATAGAATCTTATTGTGACGTCACCCCTTTGTTCTCACTGCTTTGCTCTAGGGCTTGCACTCATGGATGCTTTTAACAAAGGGAAACACGCAAAATAATATCATAAGCTTCTCCACACACAACCAAAGGACTTGTGTCTCAAAACTCACTTTTTTACTGCACATTTTATAAAAAGAAAAGTGCATAGAACTAAGAATTTTTGCCAAATAAGATGAGAAAACTCTAGATATTACTAGACTGTGTTCGACAGTAAGATTTTTAGACTATATATTGAGAGATGTTGATGATCTGCTCACAGAGATATATGTAGTTTTACATGGAGCGATCCCCTTGTGTTCTCTGTTTGTGGCGTGCATGTTCAAACACACGAGGGCACATTTAATCCTGCTGCACCGGGATTAAACCCTAGCGACCATCACTGTGTCCTGCAGAGCTCTCAGTGTCAACCACCTGGCTCTATTTGGGCGTGTGTGTGTGTGTGTGCGTGTGCGTGTGCGCGTGCGTGTTTCCAAATTGCACAGGTGTAACTGGTGACTCTTCATTACTATTGTCTTTAAAGAATGAGAGCCCCACCCCCACATCAGTGTACACCTTGGAAAAAAGGAAAGAGAGCCTGAAGATGGGACAGAGTGAGAGGGGGATTTTACATTGGCCGTGAGAGAAGCAGAGAGAGAGAGAGAGAGAGGGGAAAATCAGTCACAGTGATCCGCTGTCGTCATGACAGATGAGAGCTGCAATTTAATCCTGCTTAATACTGTGGAAATTTCATTTTGTCCACTGCCCCTGAAAAGCCACAGATTATTGCCCCGTACAGAGAAAGGGAGATAGAGACAGAGGGCGGAAAACAAAAAAGAGATTCACAGCTCCTTGTCATCTTAGCATTGTCTTTCATTACCTTTCCTTTCTTGGCCAATGCTAGTGTCCAGCAGGGCCTCAGCATTGATAAAGTCTGAGGTGAGAGATGGCATTAGTCTAGCCTTTTATTGCAAGCGCTGGGAGGGAAATGACTGTCTGGCACAATGAAACCAGGCTCTCTTTCTTTGCTTTGTCCTGCTGTATTTATCAGTCGTGATATTCGCAATGAACTCCCAGTAGATTTATTTAATTTCTCTCACAGTGTCTGATGTACAGGGTCAAATGCTGAAAAGAGGCGTGTTTACACTTCTGTTACAAATTTAATTTTTAAAATGATTATTAAAATGAAATTCAATTGCTGACGCAGGAATACGCTCAATAATTCCTCAATCATCATGAGATCTTCAGCGACCTAACATTTCATCTGTATATGTGAAAGATGACAGCGCCGGAGAAAAAGGTCCCCTGTGTTAAATCAATTTACAGTGTGTTTATGTTGTCCCTCATGGTTCCAGATTAGGACAACATAAACACTCTCAGACATAAAGCAAAACTGAAAGAGCACATCAGTCACACATACGATTTCTCTGAGTTGTCACTATCCTAGCATCTTTCGTCTTGTTAATCTTCACTTACCTCCGGTTACTCATTATGCAATTTAATACTGCTCCGATTTAATACTGTTTTCTCTACCTAAAAATGACACTCGGTGATAAAGTGTAATAGAATGTAACACTACGTCACACAAACTACAGGATTATTTCGCTGTGACTAAGTAAGTAGTAAAGTGCATGTGTTTCCTCATACTAACATAACATCAAGCTCTTTAAGTCAGGGCAGTGAATATACAAGGTTGTCTGAGTCTCAGTTCTGGAGCCATGCCCCACCCTCCTCTGCTGAGCTTGACTGCTCTATAATGACATCACGGCCAGCTGGGAGTTACGTAAGCACTGCTGGCTATGAGTTTTACTCTCCCTTCAAAATCTTCCACCTTTCTCGTAGGCCGGGACTCAAATATCCTTGTCTGATGAGGAAACGAGATCGTTAAGAGTGTTTGATGAGTGACTTGTTGCTTACACCCAGCCAATCATATGAGTTTGGTCATAAAATTATTAAAAAAAAAAATCAAACTCCACAATGGGAAACATTTAATCTGCCCATCTCTGGGGGAAATTTTGTCTTTTTAATCAATTTCAGGTTCAGGCAAGCATGACTGCATTCTCCGAGTCTTAGAGGACACTGCCAAAGGTATGTTTTTTCATAGAAAAAAAGAGCGTCAATGTGTTTAATTAACAAGCTACTCTTAGGAGTGAGAGACATTTTGCTCCAAAATTCTTTAGACTGTCAGAGAGTGTTCTAGAATAACTTATCTTTATCTTAGAGATGGCTGTATGCTTGGGCATACTGAGTTCAAAATGTAAAGTAAGAATGTGAGTGGGTTTTGTTTTTAACATACTTTTATCCTTTTAATTAGTTTAGAAAATGAATGGTCTGGTTTTAGACATATGGCATATCAGATTGAGATCTGATGCTTGACTGAACCTGGAAAGCAGTTAACATGCATTGTTATATTCTGGCAGTTTTGAGTGCGAGACCCTAGTTTATCCTTTACACTTTTAACACGGCTAAACCAAGCGGGAGATTTTTTGACAGCTCGGCTGGTCAGCGCCTGCCGGCTGTCAGTTAGGCTCCGTCAGGGTGGTTGACCAAGTGTTTCTGTGTAAGTCTTACTTGCACAAATTGGCGAGTCTCAATACGAGTTAATTTTTTTAAAAAAAGGAAAAAAAATCGACCTGTTTCAAGTGGATTTTTTAGCAATGAAATGCTGGCTCTTTCTACATATCCCGGCAGCTTTACGCACAGAACATGGATGAATGTGGTATTTGTCATTTCCCACGTCCACTGGATTCCTCCATCATCCTCACAGTGGAGGGAACTGGTCTACGTTTTCTCATCTGCCCTTACTAGATTGGTCTTTGACATACGAGCCGTCTCACAGAACTGCTCAATATGCAGCATGCATCTAAAGCATTCATGTTTGGTCTTTAATTGTGTTTGGCGGTGGCTTTAATAGGACAAAAATTCGACAGTGCGCATGCTATCCTGCTTCGGTCGACGCCGGATCGGGATAAATAAAAATGAAAGGTCTATTAAGCAGAGGAAGGGACCGCTGTCGCGCTCCCTATTGGCCCGTGTGCTCGGCTGTTCTTGTTCATATTACTTTCATGAATTTATAGATATTGATTCACTACCTGGCCTGCAGTTCGGCAGAGGAAACATAAACCGGCTGTAGAAATTCCCCGAGAGCACCGTCATGGATGAAGCAGCATACCGCTATAACGTGCAGAGGGAGAAAACCATAAACCTATGGTAATTGAAACTGCTGGCGTACTTTGCCCCTCTCTGGATTTCCATGCTTGCTGTTTGACTTGTAGGCCTGAGTCTTTGTTAGTTTTGTTGTTTTTAGCATGGTTTCAGAAAATCTTCCAGTATTCTGATAGATACAACAATGTCATGCTTCACCTCACAGCACGCTCCGGTTGGTGAAATAGTAACCGAGGTCACACTCAGTGACCTGCTTTGCATTTCTAGGATTATAGATTTTCTTTGGGGTCAAACTAGGTTCAGATATTCAGCCTTGTTGGTGTTTTAATAGAAATCTAATGAATTTTAGAGGCGGTGGTTGCACAAATGACGCTGACCTAGAATTATCATTAAAATACTGAGGTAATTAAAATCGTTGCAAGTTGACTTCCATACTTCAGCTACAGGCCATTGAGCCGGACTAACATTTAGCCTGTTAGCATTCACGCTGCGTCAGTGTAAATGGCCTCATTCAAGCACCATATCACCCGCATAAACCCTCTACACTTATCATATCTAGTGCTAAGTCAACAACCAGTTTTTCCAGAATGATTTCCATAGCACAGTCCTTTCGGTTTGCTGTTTCAGATTCAGGTTTGTATTGGCGACTGTCGTGTATTACTACAGAACGATATATCGGGGGGAGGAGCTGCAGCGGCCAGCTTCAGACATGCCATTAAAAGAGCTACTGCTGTGCCGATGGAGCTTGTGCTTAAATATTAAACAGCCTATTGGCATCCGTGGGCTTTATTTACAGTTGGTAAACTAGCCCCGTTCTTCTCCCCAGCTGGTATGGCTTACTTTAAAGCAGATTATAATTACTGTTCAAATTATTTTCTTTCATAGTCATTTCAATTAAAAATTGGATAATCTTACAAAACAAAACGGATCAGAGACAGGAGAAAAGGGTATGAGTATGGGTATGAAAGGCTGCATGGTTGTACTTCAAGTTGGCAGAGAGAGAGAGAGAGAGACAGAGAGAGAGAGCGCGAGCGCTCCTTTAAAGTGCAAACGCATTAAAGTTTTATTTTCAGGGACATGCTGTGCTACAGTATTTTTTCTCTGCTCTCCTGAGACACCCAGAAAAAAAAGCCGTCTTGTGCTCGTTAACAGAATGGCAACTAAGAAAAAGGCTTCCTGAAAAATCTGCATTACAAATGTCAACATCACTTATATATATAGTTACATCTTCATTTTTCTGTATCTGGAAGGCACAACACCTCTCCCTGGGTTCACTTTTTGTCAGTGTCGAAGCAATGACTATTGTTCAGTAAGCCAAAATGATCTGACAGGGTATCACATCCAGAAAAATGAGAGAATATAGTGCTGTTCTTTTCCTTACTTGGATCCCAAATGTGATGAGTCAATTTCCTCACGCTGTTTAAGCAGTAGATACCAGGCAGTGAGAGAGGTTCCATAAACCACATTTAATATCCTGTCATTAAAGCTGCACAAAATGAATGGTAAACTGAACATAGCACAGAGACTCCAGAGGAGGCTTTTTTCCCCGTTTTTTTTACATGACTGCTCAGACAATTCTCATGTAAATTCTCATGTTGGTTTGGTTGTTTATTGCAGTATAACTGACATTATTCGAATACCCTGACCTTCAGATTGTCTGTGTTATTGAATTACCTGTGGTTTAGATTGAATTAGCTGTGCAAACTTCAATTCATATTTTATTTAATATTGCTCTTGCTTAGCTTTGCTGCTGCTGCAATTTATGGCTGAAATACAATCCTGTGTATTTTAGGTATTGACTATTTACTGAACTATCATTAAAAGTTTTTCTTTTACTACGGAAAGTCTTGTCAGCTCTCCAGTCACTGAATTCGATTATTTTGAATTTGATTATTTTTAACAAGGCTGGGTAGGACTCTACATCACAAATGTTATGAAAATAAGACATATTTTCTGGATTTTATAGTATCATGATGCTACTTTGTTGATTTATGCTTCAGCATACAGTGAAACACTTGCTATGAAATGCTATGAATTATCATATGAAGTTTCATTATATTTCTGAATGCTGAGTTTATGCTGGTTCTTGTGACAAAACTCTTTCATTTGATCACGAACGAAGTAAAATAGGACAACACAGCCAACATAGAGAGTATGACAGTCTGACTTGCACAGTTGGAGAATGGATTGTGTGTGCCCTGCCAAAACCATGGCATGGGTTTTTTTCTGAGAGGACTTTCGGATGAACAGTTGGATCCCTTGTGTCCATGAATCTCCCAGAGACCACCAGCTGCTGGGATCTGAGCCCTCCTAGGAGTTGTTCAGTCCCATCTGTGTCTGTCTTTGCCTCCGTCAGTGGAGGAGAGACTAACGAGGCAGCCTTACAGATCAGACCTGAAAACTCACTGTCTCACTGGCTGCTCGGCTTTTGGTACATGCCAGACGTTTATACTGTATATAAATTATGTATATCTTTTCCACTGCGGGAGGAGCACACACCCCCATTACACGCACACACGCCCTCACACACACACACATGCACAGAGAGAGAGAGAGAGAGAGAGGTGAAGCTTCCACTTATCGAACAGCTCTTAGGAACCAACGGTGCTTATGATACACTCTGGTGTAGAATTTCACTGTTTTCCTTGTTCATTTAATTTAATTTTTTATTCATTAAGATGAAGCACTGCAGAGTTAAAGTGACTCAGACAAACTACTCTCATGTTTTAAGCGGATGTTAACAAAATCTAAATATGCTGATATATTTCTGGTGGTAGCTCTGTGAATGAAATAAATGAAAGTTCGACTGAGTTTCACGTAGTATTTATCAGCCTGATGATCTTTTGTCATGAGACATTAATCACAGTTTCCGAGAAAGAAATTTTTGGAATATGTGCGTCGATTATGTAACTGCTTCCAAAATCCACTGAACACTACCTAGAGCTTCATTGAGTTATATTAATAAAATAAATATAAATAGTCTAATACTAAGCATCACTCATCATTGGTGTTTGCCATGCAATCTCTGTAATACGTTTTCATTGATTTTTTCCGCAGAGAAACTTGATCAGCAGCAATACGTCAGAGTGCTTCTTGTGTGATTTCTCTTTAATATTTCATAAAGTTTGCAGTGCCAAGGAATCTGATTTTGGCAATAATACCAACACCATTAACTTTGGAGGGTGAAACATCATCACATCACTGCAATACCGGTTCTGAACAAACTGGAGTAATCTACATCATAAACAAAGAAACAAGAAAAACAACTTTCTTACCAGAAAATTCTCCACTTTGTACATCAGCAACATTCCTTCTTTGTTCTCTGATAGGCAAAATTCAGGACAACAACAGATATCCGCCCAAAAAAACAGGGAAAAAGAAAAAAAAAAAACTAGACTTGTGTTATACTGTGATGCTGGAAGGCTCCGGTAAAACAGCAGAACGTCGAGATTAGAATTCAGCCTGTCTCTCCCTTTCCTCTCTCTCTCCTCCCTGCTCTTCAAAGGAGGAGCTCCCATCTCACACCCAGGCCCCTTGCAATGGTAGCGTCCATCCCTAGCCTCTACACTAAACACTGTCTCACCAGCATCAAGGCCAGAGGGAGGGAGAGGCTGCTCTATGAGTCTTACGTGTGTGTGTGTGTGTAAGAGAGACAGAGAGATAGTGAGAGCCAGAGTGAAAATGAGGGACGTGCTTAGATGGGAAAGGATTGGCAGATGGGTGGTTGCTAGTGAGTGGGTGTGTGTGTGGGGGGGGGGGGGGCAGGTTCGCATGACAGATGTGTTTACCCAAGTTGAAGAGAGATAGATGCTGCACCACTCGTGCACAGAGCACTCCAGGATAACTCACCTAGTGATGAAAGCACATCTTTTTTTCCCCCCTTTATCTGTATCCACTGTCTAGGCTGTGGCTATAAGGACGCTTTTCTGTCTCGCACGTTTATGAAAGACAACAGCTAAATTCAGTGCCACGTGTCACTTATGGATAGAAAATCTAAAGAGACCAGTGAGTTCTTACAAACTAAATGACCTATAGGTCCTGTATCTATAGGATGGAGGATTTGGTTACAGTATTGCAGTACATTGGTTTCTATGATAAATCATGTCTGGAAATCCAGTTGTAGATCTCGTTTACTCAACCTTGGAGAAGTGCTCTAGACAACAGTGTACATCATGGATAAATGTCTTTTGTGATGGGCTAATAGCTGCTTGGACAGCTTTAAATAGAGTCGCATGAAGATCTCTCTCTATCTTTCTGTCTCTTACTTACTGCCTTTCCCTCTCTCTCTCAGTAGATCTCACTGTGCGTGAAGCCCACTGGGTGCTTAAAGCACCAGGCACAGCCAACAGGAAACGCATCACTGGGCACTACACACTGCTCAGGAGCCTTACTGCTAACACCTGGCGAAGTGTGTGTGTGTGTGTGTGTGTGTGTGTGTGTGTATGTATGTGTGAGTGTGTGTGTCTGTGTGTTTGTGTGAGAGAGAGAGAGAGAGACAAATGCCTGAGGGCAAGCCATATGGAGGGTCCAACACAATACACACTCATTAAAATCATCTTGCCTGGAGCCTAATGTACACCTCCATGTCTCCAGAGCACATGTGTTAATTACTGGTGTTCAATCTGCCCCACATCGTGATAACATGTATGACACCACAGTGGTCTTGTAGATGAACTACAGGTCACATCTAGTTTTCTTTCTGGCATCTCATGAATTGAGTCAACTGGATTGGATAGAAAAGAAAATAGAGAAAGTTTGTATGTTTGTGTGGGTTCCTTTTTCTCCTCCAACCCAATTTTATTATATAACATCATTCTGTTGTGTTGAAATAATAAAAAAATGTTTCCAAAAAAGCATTGAATGATCTATTAGACATTTGCTTTTACATAATGAATATATTAATATTTGAAAAATGAAAAAATATCTTTGTGTTTAAAAAACGAAAACTCCTTGTGTGAAAGAGAAAATCAGATATCCTTCAAAAGAGCAGTTGATAAGGTTTTTTTTTTCTTTTTTCCCCAAGACCTTTAACCAGATGGTTACTCAGCATGTGGTGACCCTGCTGCTTTTCTGTGTCACTGTTTTGTGCACTTTTACGACTGCCTTTAAAAAAAACTGCATACATCTCAAATTTGAAAACAAACAAGCAAAAGAAAGCAGAAAGTAAAATTGCAGAGTGTAGAATCTAATCCAAACTCTTCATGACTTTGTGAGTTACTTTCACCAGTTTCCCTAAGATGATTTGTAGGTTTGTTTTATTTTGATACTTATTGAAAAAATTGACGCACAGTTAAATGAAATAAAAAATGCATATGATTTATATGAAAAAATACGTAAGCACATAAATCAATAACAATGTTATGAAGATCAATAAAAACATAAAAAAAGAAAAAAATTGGTTATGTGCCCAGCACATGAAAATGGAGAGTACAGCAATGCCAACTGTAAAAATCTGAAGGCAGAGAAAAGTTAGCCTGTGCAAAGGTCAATACAACATCTATGGGGAATGTTTGACTGGAAGACGACATGGGCTGTTCTGCTCACTCTGCATTATACTTTGAATAAGCCTGTGCTTCTCAAGCCTCATAATTTTGCTTCATTTTTGTTTTCAGTCACTGTTTTGAATTGTGCTCGTTCTGTGTACAGATGTAGCTAGCTACTGTAGTTCAGGTAATTTTTCTACCTGACCATAAATGGAGTTAAGTTCCGGGCACTGTGGGAGGTAAAAAGCTCCGCCCCCTCCAAAGTAAAAAGCTCCGCCCCCTCTATCCCCACCCTGCTGACCACCCCCACTGCAGAGACACTGGTTGGTTTGCTCCTTTGCTCTGATGGACCATCATTATGGTGAGTGGATATTTTGCACAGGAGGCTGAAGAGGAAGAGGAGGAGGAGGGAGGGGTGATCCTTAATCCCAATGCCATATAATTCTGCTCATAAGAAGATTAGATTTCAAACCGACTGGCAGAGCACACAACTAAATATAGATCATACTGCATGTCTTCATCAGCCATCATCGTTACCTTTACCAAGCTTACTTTACCTGTCAATCAAATCATCCCACTTCCCATATTATGGAACTGTTAAGTCTTCCTGTGTGGACGCAAACAATGTGTCAACGGCTATAGCCAATAGCAATTGTGTAGCCGTGGAAACAGCCCTGATAATCTCTTTCGCACGGAGCATTTCCATCTCTGTGTTTGGGTGGAAAAAGGATGTCTGATTGGGTGGGGATGGGTGAGAGCCTAGCAGCAATGGACTCCACATGAGACACGTCGCTTTAATGCACAAACACTATTCGATATTTTTGGCTACGCGTGTGGGTGGGTTAGTCCTCAAGGTTGAGCCTTCATCGCACGTTTTAGAAGACTGATTCAGTTTTCAATAAAGTCTCCAGAATGTTAGAGAGTCAAAGTCTGAGAAAGTCTACATTTATGATCAAAGCCTAACCAGCAATGACAAGTTAAAATGGAAATGGTATATTGAATTGTAAATGTAATACTACACAAACAGTCTGGCAGTCAGGGAAGCAAGAGAGAAGTCATTGTGGCCAATCAGTATTGCAAACGGAGGAGCTCTCTCTCTCTCTGTCTCTCTGTCTCTCTGTCTCTCTGTCTCTCTCTTTCTCTTTCTCTTTCTCACTGTCATATCTAAACCTTTGGGTATGAAAGATCAGTGGTTAAAAGGTTATATTTTCACTATTGAACTCTATAGCCCTGTGTTAATGTGAAGTTTTAATTTACAAGGCAACTCTGCACAGAAGGAGCTGGCAGTAGATTGGCAGTGTGGGGAACAGTGCTGCACCAGCAAGACAATATATTTCAGGTCTGGTAAGTACTTTCCTGGCAGACACACAGTACTCCCTGTCCACATTCATCACTGCAGAAATGCGCCATTTGAATGTATGACTGGCAGTTTCTGCCAAAACCTCATTTAATCAAACGGGATGCTTTCTTGCAGTGAATTCAACGGTGATTCAACAAACACATGATCAGAAAATGAAGGAAACACATCTTAAAGCATTTGGAAGAGAAAAGATTTTGTTGTATTTCTTAAAAATGTGCTTTTCTGTTTTACACGGTCAGCGATTGGCTGACCCCTTCAAATCATCCTGCATGTTCTTTTTCCTCAGACAGACAGGAGAAATGGGCGGATTGAATACCCTAATCCTTTTGCCGTGTATGGGCGTGGGTGAGAAAGGTCTACTGTGGCGTTTGGGCAGGGTAGGATGTTTTAAAACAGACCTGCTCTCAGGAAATACGGCTTGATAGCTCAGCAGAACAGCTCAGTCAGAGTGCTGATGAATCACTGAGCAACGCAGCCAAGATGCTAGTCCCCAAGAAGTGACAAAGATCATCATTAAAATCTGAAACATCAGGTCTCCACCAACCCCTCCTGTCCATCCGTCTATCTATCTGCTGTAAATCAGGGCGAGATTACGGTAGCCACAGCAAAGTAGATCCTTTCATTTCTATGGGAAAATAGCATCCACCAATAAAACACTGTTATAATGTGTCTCAGTATAACATTTAAATGGTAGCCCCATGCTGCTTTACAAGGCATCACAGACAAAATAGCGAAAGCATAAACTGCGGTCTGCTGGGTGCCTACACATAACTCAGTATCACATCTGTAGAATTGTGCATGTTCCTCAATGGCCACAGTGTGTGGCAACCTATTAAAACCTGTCTATTTCAAGATATTCAGGAGATGCAGTTACCCGTGCTTTCTGTCTACTGATACCCAGTCTATAATCTGAACTGTTTTATCGAATGACATCACTGAATGAAGCGTATGGGACAAACAATCAGAATCCACTTTAGTCTCTCTTTCTCTACACGTATACATTACAGGTGGGTAAGGCATCACATTCACGTGGATCAGATGGAAGGTTTTTAACCTGGCAACCCCGAGAAAGGCCAGGTGTGTGTGTATGTGTGTTTGGAGGTGGATTATCTTTTCTTTGGTCCTTGTAACAGCTGAACGATAATGAGGGCATTGAAAGACTGACGCATAGACAAACAAAAAGCTTTTTCCGGAGTGAACTGAACAGGGGATTCCCTCTTTCCTGATTGTTAGAGGTATAATTATCGTAGTTAAACAAATATCCTATTACCTGATATCGATCAGCCACACGCCCTCTGAAGAAAATAGTCAAAAGAAAAAAGAAGTCCTTTCACTTCGCTACCCGCTATCTTTCGCTATCTTTCATGTTTTTCAATTTCTGTATCGATCTACATATTTCAAACCATCCAACAAAAGAATATCAAAAGATTATCTTGTTCTGTCTGGTTTTGCACTCTCCCTCTAAAGGACCAACTGACATTTCACCACAGACGTATCATTATGTTACTTTACCTTTATCTCATATTGACGTCTCTGCCTTACTCTGTCCAGTGTACCTTATGCTGTAATACTGAATCAGGCCCCATGATCTTTCATTGTCATAACCTCTTAAGGCTGATGCAGTGCAATTATTAATGTTCTCCGTTATGCTATTGTGTGATAGATTAAGATAACTGGGTAAAGGACAGTGGCTAAACAGCTTCCAGTTGTGATATGGTCTAGTATTGACTTGCTGTTTCAGTACTTGGCAATTCCCTCCTTGGCGAGTCCAGCAGATGGATGTTGACAAACAGCGCTCTGAGTGATTGGCTGACAGACTGATCTGGACTCTGAACGTGCTGATGATATTTCAAAACACATTTTTTCCTTCCCTTGCCTTACCTCATTCTGACAGAGTTTGAGCTGATGGAAAACAACGGAGACCCTCGTGGAGACACATCAATCAAATCCACGTGTTTTTTTGTTTTTTTTTGTTCTCATGGCTGTCTGTACAGTGTCACTCTTGTAAGTGAAAGGAAAAGACAGGCTATAACTCTCAACTAACGTGAATGCTTATGAAAGGGAAGTTACAGACGTTTCAGGGGACCCTGTTGAAATGAAATATTCTAATGACTTCACAGTCACATAGCCATATGTATTAGGCCCTTCCACGGTGTTCCTCTGTTACATCCTTACATGTATAAAATAAACAAGACATGCTTCATTATTTTTCATTATGGGCTCAAAGAACAGACCCAATCATTCTTCTACAGAAACTATTTTACAAGATACATCACAAACTATGTGAATATAAGAATATATAATCATCAAATATCATTATTTAATTTCTGTCCATATTACACATTCACTATTTCTTCATCAGGGCATTATCTAACTGCTTTTTTGAACTTAGGGAATGGAGTCCTCCACCCCCCCCCCCCCCCCCCTCCACACACACACACACACATTTCCTTGTAATGAAAATGTAATTATTCTGGCAACCTGGACCTGAAAATGACTGAGATATATAACTATGACTAGGACGCACCATGTATTTAGAGAATCACAGCTCAGCGACACTGGAAATGTCTTTTGTAAACTTACTGTATGTCCACAGTCTGTTTTTGCTACAGGTGTATTTCCATTAGACATAACTGTAAAGTATCAGGAAAGTAATGCAGTCCATAACCAGAATTTCAGAATAGATATTTGATTGCATTGTTGTACTTTTTATCAAAGTGGTGGGTTAGATTTTAACTGCAGCTGTCCTGTTTGTTTTGACACCTATAATGCTTTCTGAGATAAGATGACTTCATAGACTTCTAATCCTCTTAAAGACATCAGTTAAAATAAAATATGATTTACCTTAAAACCATGAAATCCACACTGTATTCCTTTTGTGTGGGAATGACCGCAATCAAGCAGAGCAATGCAGAGAGAAAGGAGGTGTCGGGGAGAGAGAGAGAGAGAGAGGGAGAGAGAGAGAGAGAGAGAGAGAGAGGGAGGGAGAGAGAGAAAGAGAAAGAGAGAAAAGAAAGGAATGGAGTAGAGTGGAGTTTCTTGATGCAGTCTGAGCAAGAACTGAATGCTAATCAGTTAAGGGCCTTTCCCCATGTATGGAGCAGAGCTGGGTGTGTGCATAGATCTTGTCATCCACCACAGCACCAAGCTCTCACTACAGAAACCAGCCCTGTCAGCAATAAACAAGGCAAAGACCAGTGTATACACACACACACACACACACACACCTCATACACGTACATGCACACGCACACAAACACGGACATGCGCACGCGCACACACACACACACACACACACACAGTACTCTGGTCTTTGCACACAGGTGGCAGAGACAAGAACACAAAGAAACAGTTCATTGGGGGATTGAGAACCCAAACCACGCTCAGCAAAGAGCACATACGACACATGCTGAACATCTGTTTGCATCATGTGTGATGCTGAACAGATTTGTTTTCACTTGTTGGAAACACACTGTTACCGGTGAATATTTCAAAGAACAGTAGTAACCATAAGTAAGCATGTTTTTTTTTTTTTAAATCCAGATTAAAAAGTCTGGATCCAGATGAAAATCATTTATTTAATTTTTTTGGAATTTTTCAATAGATCGGTAATGCGTTTTTTTTTTTTTTTTTTTACTCTGCTGTTAACACCAAAGTAAATTATTCACCGTTATCGATGTGTCATTACACAAGGGCAATTCTAGGCAACAGTCATACATTATTGCAAACTGCAGTGCTTTGCAGAGCCCTGTCATATTTTATGCAGTGAGAGAACTCCACCCCAGTCCTACTGTTACCAGCCAAAGGGGGTAAAAACTGCATCAAAACCCTGACACTTCCTTCTGTGTGGAAAATTCCTCCACGCGTGCTATGCTGTTGAAAATACAGAAAAACATCGTAAGGGTAGATCGTACCTGTAATCTTTGCTATATTTTCCTCAACTGAGATAAAATTTTTGGTCATAAATCACGTTGTACACCCAGTGGTCAGAGAAGGGACTGCCGTTCCGTTTTTCGTTTGGGTATTATACAGTTTGTTTTTGTGTGATTTTACACTTTCTAGAAAGAAAACAGAATTTCAAGTTTTCTTCAAGGTGAAACTTTACTGTAAGGCAGTTGTCTTACCGACGTATCAACGTTCAGTTTCTGCGAACTTTAATTGTGACTCCAACTATCTGTCTCTTTCAGACTGTATTTTCATGATACAATTACTGTTTTCTTCGATTACATTCGAAATCGTACAAGAACACAAAAGCTTTGTGATACACGCTTTTTTAAAATGTTAATCAATCGAAAAGAGAAGATGTGGCTGCAGTATTGTTAAGATCGATAGCACCATCTGTTGGTCAAAGGAGACTTTTTTATAACGGGCAAAAAGATTTACTAGGCCACTGAGAGAGGAGAGCAACACATGAGAGGAGAACAGAGGTCATATTCCGTTTGACATCAGTCCTTTACCGATTCAATTCTAGTTGTAACATACATAGTTCAAAGCAATGTGTAAAATTAGACAAAAGAATTTGAATTAAATTTCACTGTTTTCCCAGTAGGCCTTTACTCTCAATGCACGCATGTTGAGAGCTACCTTTAAACTCCGTGTGAGATTAAAACAATACAGCCGCTGCTAAATTTAGTCTTACGGGTGTTTAAACTTTCATTTGCAGCCTGCTGAGAGTGTTGTTTTTGGAAAGTGTCAGGTGTAACGGGTATATCAAGGGTTGATTTTGTTAAGCTTAGATGTCTCGTTTGGCAACGCATTTCGTATGACGGAAATTCCTTCCGCGAGACATGTCTCGGCTTCTCCTAACCTTATTATTTTAAGGGACCACTGCGTCGAAATCTAAGTGAATATGTTAACTTTCCAACCTAACATCATGTGTGCAGTCCCTGTAAAAAATCACGCATGTTTCTTTAAGTCTTCTTTCTGTTATCCTAACAGAGCAGAGAATTAGAGAGAAAGAAGATTGCTCTTGCAATGTCTCTGTCTCCAGTGGCAGTCTCCAGATGCGGTCACGTGCCGGTGTGTTTGGAGGCAATGCATGGTGATTGAAATCGGACCTGGCTCATTTTGCACCGTCCTATTTAGCTAACCTCGCACTAGTCACAGAGGAGCAGGAGAGAACAGATCTACATTTGCTCTCTAGCCAGAATACACGACGGCTCCTCGCTAACGACCGTCACGTAGTAGCAGCAAAACCAGCGGCAAACTCCAGGGCATTTGTCTCTCATAAACAGAGAAAATAAAGACGAGGAAAGGAAATGAAAGGAGAGGAGAGGCAGGGGACAGCAGGAAGGTTGAAAAGGAGTTGAAGTTTAGTGACAAAACATGAAAGGATTTTTGCAAAGCTCAACAAATTGTGATGGTGGTCTATCCAGCCCTTACTTTTATGACAGTCTGTCTACTCAATGGGTCTAGCTGTGGTATACTCAAGCACATTCCCCTTGTATTAGAGACAAAGTGCAAGGGTCACTGACTTGATCTAATTCTCAGATCGCCAGGTTAGGCATGACTGAGTCATTTGTGTTCATAAAATACTTTAAACCACCCACTGAGCAGGTAAAAAGAGAGCATAGCACCAACAGTTTGCAACTACAATATTTCAGATTTATAGCTGTGTGTGCACTATGGTGTCAATTATTGTTTTAAGCCAGTTATAAACAGTCAATAAACACAATCCACGGCAAAAACAATTTTATGGTGCATTGTCATATTAGTATATATGTGTGCTGTGGGGGCAGGGTGTGAATATGACTGATAATGGGTTTGATGTAACCCATGGTCATTCCAACCCTGAACCCTCCTCTGCCATCTGATGTGTAAAGTCCTGGACACTCTACGGCTTATGGGAGATCCTTCTTGTGATTAGCAGCGTGCTAAAACCCATTCCTGGGTTTCCAGGCTCTTAACAGCACGGCACATGGTTCCACTTATTCAGGCAGCGCATTCAAATGAATATTTATTATCTGCAAATTCATTGGAAGTGGACCTGATCCATCAACAGCCTGGTGGTCTGAGGAACCAAACGAATGCCTCAGAGAACCGTGCTGTTGTCCTTTGACACCCTGTGTGTTTATAGTATCTCAACTGAGAAGCCTTTGGGGTCAACACAAGGGCTTTGGTAACATCGTTTAACTAACAGGGGAAGTTAAATGGAGTCTAGAGTGTAGGCCTCAGTTGTCCGTTTCTCACCAAAAACTGCCTTGTTTCCTGAAAACGTGACAGTAACACATATTCTCAACACATTCACAGAGCGTCCACAGTGATTCACAAACTAACACAATTAATGAGATGAGATGACAGTGAATGAAAGTGGATGTAACTCTCTCAGTTAACCGGTCAACACAAGTGCCTAGAAGCGCCTTGGTACTTTTTCACAGTCGGGATTAGAAGGTGTTTTATAAACTGAGGGTTCTCTAGTGTGGATTATTCCATGGTGTATTGGCAGTTAGCAGACATTTGTCACATTCTCATTGTTCAAGTTGTGAGGAATGCTCTTTGTATTCCAGATTTTAGATTGTTATGCATGGGTTTATTGACTGTGTAAGACCGCATGGATTATTAAAATTACTGGATGAATTGTTTGCAGGATTAGATGTGACATTCACACCAAAGTTTTTTTTCGCTGTTGTTGTTTTTGGGTTTGGCTATACACAGACTCACAGATGCAAACACTGATTAATTCTGAACTTGGTCAAGCTAAGCTTGTTGTTTTGGTCTTTGAACACAACAGAATCTAGGGCAGTTACTTAGTGGACCCTCTCCAAGTTTTTAAGGAGAATACATTGGCCTGCCTTTGGATTAAGTTTACACTTTATCACATTATAAAGAAAAGAGGCTGTTTTCAAAGAATTATGACGCACTAGAGAATCAATCTTGGTCACTGACAGTTCCATGCGATGACAGTTCCAGTACAACTGACAGTTCCATGCTATGCTTGGCATAGTGCTATTGTGTTATAAATACAAATGTGTAATATAATATTTAGTCGATAATTATGATCAGGGGTATTGTATTACATTGAATTGTGTCATAGTATTATGATAATGTGATGTACTCTACTGATATTAGAATGTATTGTGTCACAGTGTGATCTGTTCTATGGATATTACTTGTGGACATGTAGACATCTGTGAATTTCAGTTGGGATTTGTACAGTAGTGTAAAGTTATCCCATGACAAAAGGAGTCTCTCTCTCTCTCTCTGACCAGTGGTCATTGACAATCTGGTACCTTTTTAAGTGCTCAGGGTTCAGAGCTCCTAATTCCTAATGTGAAAGATACAGTGACTGGCTTATCATGTGTGTGTGTGTGTGTGTGTGTGTGTGTGTATCACCTCGACTGAGCAGATAGCTGTTGTGTAAGAATCTGTAGAAATGTAGACATTCCAAGTGATAGGGTTTTTAAAAACTGAGAATGTGAGAGAAAGTGACTTCATTTCAAAGTTGCAAATGGTGTTATTTCAGACGCATTTGTTAACTGGGTTTATTTAGTTTATTTTGATGAACTTAAATACATTTTTTATATTCAAAAGTAAAATCATATATAGTAGCTTGTTGAATTTTCTTATGTTCTTGACTCTCGTTGTGGAACAACAACAACAAAAAAGATCAGGCCTAAAATTAACACACCGCTGACCCTCATGGGGAAAGAAATATTATACTGCCTTTCCCTGCCGCTAGAGGGCGGTCAAATTCACCTTAAATGTGGAACGTGAGCCACAGGTTACTCGGGTGGTATGATTGGTATACCAAGATATTTACAGATAGAACACCTCTGATGTTTGGCTTCAAAATTCACGTGCAGAGAAACGGGAAAATTTATATTTTATTTTTCCCACAGTGTTAAGAATACGCTTGCTCAAATTAAAACCGCACTATTGCAGCTTGGTAGAAGTTGGGGTCCTCGGCATGAGGCTTCAAAAATGTGCGACTCTGTGGTTCTCATAACTGTTACTAATAACGTTATGTCTCAGTGCATATCCCATATATTTGAAAATTTACGTGTGAACTTCATAACCTAAACCTTATCATTGTCTTTCAGCATCACTAAAAAGCCACTCACAACAACACGAGTCTCTCTACAGAATAGTTGGCACTGAATTTTTTTTTTAATCATGCAAATAATCTGGATACCCTGGGGGCAAAAAAGAAAAACGAGAATGCAATTAACAAACTCGTGCACTCATGATAACGACAATCCAATGTAGTTTCAAACTCTATTCTCTAGGGACGCTCCGACCCGCCCTCTGCATGCTCCGCAGAGACTGAGCTAGAAGAATAGAAGTTTGTCTCCGAGTAGGCTATAGCAAGCGGACGCTACTGTAACACTGATCGAACACTGGGACAATATTTGCTTCGGCTTTAGTGTGCCGTGGACGTGACATCTGAGGCAGACAGTATTTCTCGGAGGAGCTGGTCGTTGTTCGAGCATATGAGCTTGATGAGACGACGCTGAACAATGGTTTGTGTCCCTGCTAACATTTGTTAGAATCGTGAGAGAGGGTATGCTTTTGAGAGAGGACCACAAGCAGTAAACACTTCGTACTCTGAGGTAAGACGCGTTTTATATTGTTCGAAGAAGAGTAACAGTCTAGTTATTAAGTTTTAAAAAGTGCCCAGTCAAGCCGGCTTTGAGCGTCGGTCAAACATTGCTAAGTTAAAACAGACATGCACAGGACTGCTGCTTAGAGGCAGCACTACCGATACCCCAGTCGGTATTGCTGGTTGAATGTCGTTGCAATTTAAGTTGTCAGTCTGGTATTTAACTGCGCTACTCGTCGTGTTGTTGTTTGGCTTTTTGTGCTATGTTTTGTTATTGTTGCTCTTTTTTTTGCCTCCAGGTTTTACACCCAAAGCGCATAAAGAAACTATGCATGCAAAATAACTTCTAAATTGGCTGATTTAGCCAGTTAAATCCCTCTGCTGTAAGTGTTATTTTATAATGCCGACAAATTAGGCCTGTCCCAAGTATCCTATGATGAGTGCTATGAAAAGAGAGGAATTTGGTACTAAAATCTGTCTCATATCATTCTTGCCTACAGTTTAGTCATCATGTCAGTTTTTGACATCACCTGCATCCACACAACACCCACTGTATGCTAATAGGGAACAATGACTTTCGTGCAGGTGCGTCACTTGAGTTGGGTGCCGAGTCGAGAAACAGAATTGGGGTTATGAATGAAACGTCGTTTGTTCCACGGTATAAATCATGACATTGTTCTCGCTTCTCTCTTCTTAAGGAAACAATGCAGAACGGGTGGAGCTCGTTCGCCGTGCTTTGAGAGTATGTCTGGAAGCATGAGAGCATAAAATCATGATAGCAGATGATCCGTCATCCGTGAATCTTTTAATATGCGGGATATTAGATCACTTTTTGACTGACAGTTAAGATGGCAAGATGCGATGATGACGTATGAAGAACATGTTAAGCATTTAGAGTCATTACAGCTGAGTCTGGTCTCATGCCACATATTTATATCAATCAAGTCAAAATGTCTGTCCCACCTTTTGGCGCCTGATGAAGTGAGTGTCAGGCTGGTCCAGGTACATATTTTTATGAATTCCAAAGTCTGTGAGAAGCTACACTTAAAACTTGATAGAACTTCATAGGGACTGCAGACATTAAAATTGGTTCATGGATTTCTATTTGGCATGAGAAATAATGTCAAAGTTTTTTCTCCCATTGTGTCCATAGTTAATATTTTGCCTTGAAGTTGTTGTTATTGAGACTTGGAGATTTGGGATTCCCAGACTGAGTGCAGTGTTTGTTCTTCCCTCATTCCACACCTCTCTCTCTCTCTCTCTCTCTCTCTCAGTTGAACTTTCCTACATACTTGTAATCCTTTTTTTTTCCAAGGCCCCCACATCTGTCTGTCTCCAAGATTCAAATCCAAGATTGAGCTTTTTTTTTTTTTTCCCTGTGAAATTTGTGTTGCCCCAGTGGTATCAAACATAGTTTGGCAAGACTTATATGTGAGTGTGAAACGCTTATGTATGCTTATAATAGAAAACAAACCTTGCCTAATAATTTATGATTGAGTATTATATCCTTGAGGTTGCAGATGTCCTCGGTATACAAGTTTACGTAATGATCCACACTTGAGGAGTGGAGCAGAGTCTAGAGCCATAGACGGGAGTGTGTGTGTGAGTGGTGGGGTACTAAGTTTCCATTGTTAGTGCGAATTTGGGACTCTTCAAATAGAACTGTCAAACAGCGAAAGTGTCTGCTAATATTTCTTACGCTGCATCTGCAGCCTGATGAAATTCGAGGGGGATTGTCTGCAATGCCTGTGTGGACGTTTTACTCTTTGAAAGAGTAACATTGCAAGGAATCAAAGGTACTTGATTTCGGCGCTTAAAATGTGTGGAGACAGCTGATAACTGCCGACTGATAAGTCACTGACTTTTCAAACACATACGCTTTTCCGTTGGAGAATATTCCCACACAAATTATCTGGAGTAGTGTTTTTTTTTCTCCCTAGTACTCTTTAACATGTTTTTTCCCCAAGCCTGACAAAGATAATGCGTGCTAATTCTTGTTGCTAAAAGCCAAATAAGTCAAAATATGGCTCCCTAGTCCACGATGCTTTCTGCCCCTTTTTGTAAGCTAAGGTCTTCCATGTCAGGTCGTTGCAAATTGAAAGAATTAAGAAACACAAAAACAATGTTCAAGCCCAAGATGGTGCTGATATAGTTTTTTTTTTTGTCAAGTGTTCCTTAGTTGTTGTGACTTTATTTAAGAAGAGAACACCTACCAACGCAATCCCATGTGCAGATGTTGGCGCTACTATTACTGTCTGCTATCCTGGACAGAACCACCATGAAACAGCTCAAAAGGATCTGATTGTTTTCACCTGTGCGCTCAGGGTTTCGGTCTGGAGTGACAGAAGGCTATGTTGGTAGAGATTCTGCCAAGTTTTTTCCATTACTCCCATTCCTGTGTCCCAGATTTTTATTTTCTTAACAAGAATAGCTATGCAGTAAATGAAGGAAACCAGAAATTCTGCTTTACAACCTGTATGACACACAACGTCAGTGTCTTATTTCTATGGGAAAAAAAAGAAGTCACCTCAGAAGTGTCTTATCTGGGACTGTTACCTTTTCACCGTGACTGAAGAAAAGAAGAAAAATCACAGCACGTGTGGGAAGTCCCCTTACTCCAGACAAACTCTTACATGTGGTTTAAATGTTTCAAAAGAACCAGAGGATTGTGTTTATTATTAGCATTCTCTAGGCCAGGGGTTTATGGGAAATGTATGAGAAAATACACAGTACTATTTCTTTCCCTGCCTTGAACTATGTGTTTTCCCTACGCGCTCCTAATATGCCTGTGGTTCGACTGCTTTGTAAAACGTGGTCACAATTCCATACATTCCTGCTTTTCCGGTTTTCTGTGCAGACTTGAGAAATGCTTTTCCCAGTATGTCTCTCTCTCTCTCTCTCTCTCATGATGGAGTGACATGTCCTGGGCCTCCCCTTTAATAAAAGGTAATAAAAGGATACAGACAGTGAAAGCAGACTCGTCTTCGGGAGACAGGGACTGTTATCCTTCCGCTACGGGACAGGAAACATGGCTCTCTGAGTGAGGCTGTGGTGGGGGAGTGTATTTGGATAGAAGTGCAGCGGTTCTCTGGAACCCTAATTACTCATGGTGTAATGCCACAAGAATGATGCTTTGTCAGTGCTAAGTTGCCCGTATTGTTTAACGTAGGCTACATAGCTAGTGTGTGAACTGGCAGGGTGCAGTGGATTTAAAAAAAAAAAAGAAAAGAAAAAAATTTGTCCGGTGCAGTTCGGTTTACATTACATATATGCTGTTATCTTTTTTTACCTTTGGTGTTACGCGTTCAGAAGGAGACCTTCTCTTATGTGTTTGCCAGGTCTCTTTTTCTGATAAGCTTTTTTTTTTTTTTTCTTAAAGCAACCTGATTTTCCTCTGTTGTGTATAAGCATAATAATGACATAGCCTTCGTTTGTTTGTTTAATCTCAGTTTACCTAGTCTGTCTATGCTGATGTGCAGAGTTTTGTTCATGCAGCCAACATCAGTATAATTCCAAATCCACAGGTGATTGTATTTTTTTCTTCACTGTGTAATGAATCAGGTGCTAATAATTTAAAAACGATAAGCTGAAGTAGAGCGAAATCACTACACTGGCTCTAAAGGTGTCACAGGCTGTCTGTTAAGGACTATACAGTCATGAAGGTCAAGAGCATTTAGTCTTTTTGTCACCACACACACATGCTCGCTCTCTCTCTCTCTCTCTCTCTTGCTCGATTGCCCCCCCCCCCCCCCCCCGCCCATTAAGTAGTCACGTTCAAGAATTTAGAAAACTGTGGTTGTGACCAATTGGAACAACATTAAACTGATTCAGTACACAGTGTAATACTCATGTCTTATATAGCTTTATACAGAGTTCACTTTAAATTGGCCATTCAAACAGTCATTAATCACAAACACTTTGTGTGGCTGTTGTGTCAAAAGGAACCACACAACAGCTAATTATGATTTAATTCTAGTGCCTTTTTTATGGCATCATAGAACAATACACAAATAGTCTGAAAGTGCATTTAATTTAGTTTTGACTTCTTTTTCTCCCCACTTTGCAGCTATTGTCCTTTCTTGTGTGTTCAGCTATTTCAAGCAGGGTACATTTAAAAATAGAAGCAATGAGAAACTCTACATAGAACTGATTGAAACAGTCTGTGTACTTCTGACTAGCTGCTGGACTTCTCAACCACCTGTCAGAAGTTTAGTAAATTTAGTAAATAGTTGTGTGTGTCTGTGTGTGTGTGTGTGAGAGAGAGAGAGCACATGTCCAAAGTGCTGCACTCTGTTGACACACACCTGTCCAGTGGTCAGATTGCCGCCCCCCCATGACATCACGGCTTTTTTATCTTGTCCTGCCATATTTAGCCCTGCTATGGAGTGCAGAGTGAAATGTGGCTCAGGTCACAGGCCTCTTGAGAGTCACTCCATACCACAAGCTCTTACTCATTCAGCTGTGTCTGGCATTCTTTACAAGGCTACACGAAGACATAAAGGCCAGTTTGCATCGACCGGATAAGAAGTCTGAACTGCTATTACAAAGTCCGGTCTGAACCAGTGTGAATGCAAATCAGCCTCACATTTATATGCACGCTGTAGATATTACAGGAGAAAAGATAAGAAGAAGAAGAAAAAACATCCAACCATCAACCAAGCAGTGAATGGGTTGGTTGCTAGTTAAAGTGTCACGGGTTATGTAGATTGTAAGAACTGAACCTGATGATCAACTGAAAAGGATGAACTGTTCTCTGTGCTGACACATTCCACTTTTCATGAGCAGGATGTCTAAAGTTTTACTAGTTATATTTTTGGTTAGTTTGTAGGTTTTACCGGGGGCCGTGCCCTTGGTGCTGCTGTACTTCCTTCACTACAGATTATAGTTTAGTCTCTAATGTGAAAATTCTAGCTAATAGTTACTTACCTCTTACTGTGTTTCTGTGTTGATTACCTAAGCTAAAGGCAGAGAAATGGACTATTTTTGATTCCCATTTGATCCAGCTCATTGTAACCTATTTGATTTTTTTTTAACCTCCAGGAAGCTACTTAGTTTCAGTGTCAATTGAGGAAATCACCTTGAACAAAGAAAAGGGAAGAAAGATGGGAAAGGAATGAATCTTGGAATAAAAGGCTTTGTCTGATGGAAAGTTGCTTTTGTGTGACATTACTAAATGAAATATGTTATGTCACCAGTCAAAACAATGATTATTTCATTTTTGTTTGGGATTGTATCCTCGACCACAATTTTTTTTTAACTTGCTTTGATTTTTTTTTTAACATTCTTGTCTATTTTCGTGTTTTCAAATCGTCAAGAATTCGGGCGAACACTCTCATTGAAAAGATATTCTGGGCATTTGAACTCTTTGAATAACTAGTTCTATAATAAGAATTTGGGTGTTGGCCTGGGTCCGGTAAAATCTTATCAGAACTTTTTCAGTGCAGCGGCGTATGTGTTGATAATGACTCTTAATGAGGACTATTTTACAGTTGACTTGACTCATATCTCCACCATGTCTGTTTAGTCACTTCCTTCTGGGAAGCCCAATTTGTCCAAGATGCCTTTGATCACTATGGCTTGGATTTTTGAACTCTTTGCTCTCCAGTTTTTACTAAAGCGACCGGGCTCCCATAAGAGAACGACCTCTGAGACATTGGGTTTTGAATTTAAGCACAGGAAGCAGTTATTTCTGTGCATTTGCCATTTCTCTGATAAGTTTGAGGGTCTACTTAGATTTAGTCTTTTATTTAGGTTTACTGAATGGACAGCAAAACGTACACATTAAAGTTAATGTTAAATTTATGAATTATGGTGCTAACCAAAGAATCAGCTTTTTTGCCATTTTGCGTTTAGCCTTGCTCATTTTTAGATGCGGAAATTTTGGTATATGTCAGTGTCTCTTGTTAGCCAGAGCTCCACTGGGCTGACCTAACCAGACATTCCAGAAGGATCAATGGCACCTTAAGTCACTCTCGTCTTCTCGTAGAAACCATCTCTCATGATGTCAGCAGTTAAATATTGACATGTCCAGTACACAAACTTCTACCGGTACAGTGCAGGCTGACTGGGTGAGTCAGTCAAGGCTGTTATTGATTCATTTCAAGGGGGAAAAATGGAATACACATGCCTACAGTGGTATTCAGAGATATCCAGGGAATTTTGTTTATGAGAAAAGAACATGTATTCATCCAAGTTGGTATGTTGTTAGCTCTGGCATTGCCCAAGGTTAGACGGGAATGTCTCGTGATGCTTTCATTAGAGGCTTCAGATACTGTCCTAGAGCACTTCTCCATGTTTCAAATCAGAAAGCTCTCCTCCCTCTCGCCCATTTTGGTAGCAATTCAAGAGGTGAGAGTTGTAATTAGGAAATTGCATAATGACAGGATGGATCTTGGGACACTTAATCTTTTCAGTCTCTCTTTTTAAGAACTTTGACAGTCAAATCTATCACTTCCTCTGCATGTTTTGGAGTCAGTCGTAGAGCTCTTTATTGTTTCTTGAATCTGTCGTTTTGGAAATGGAGGAAGAATACGTAAAGTGCATTTATGAAATGTCTTTAGTAAAATAGATGTAAAAATGGTCCTACACTGTGCTTATGTGTTGATTTAAAATGTCAGCATGCTTCAGAAGTACTCAAATTCTCCACTGACAGACATCTATGATAAATTTCTTATTGGATACGCACAGCTGAAATATTGTAGTATGAAAACCCATAAATCAGAATGTTGTTGTTATTGTCTCTGGCATGGCAGGCTGTTGAGATGGGTCTATGCCTACTCTGCACAATTCTAACGATATATCAAAATGTTCCCTTTCTTCTTTATAAAACTGGTAAAGCTCTCTCAAGTTAGTTGAAAACTGGGCATATTCATTAAAACTTTTTTTTTTTTTGATAGAATGTAGCTTTGAAGCTAAATATCGTTGTGTTCCTAAACCACTCCAGTGTAAGTTTGCCTCTGGATATGCTTAAAATTCTTGCCATACTGAGCAGCGAAGTTTCCCAGTTTCACATTTCTTAAATATCTGTAATATCCCTGTCATTTTGATGAATGCCAAATCTCTAATGAAGAGGGATAGCTCTTTGGCATTGCTCTGATTTAGACTACTGATTTCACTTAGTGGAATACTTTGCATAGAGGCCTGAAAGGTGTATGAAACTTTCTTCAGCACTGCAGTTTTTTCCCTTATAATGCTTCAATATACCTATTAATGATTGTCTTTACTTTATCCTAGCAATACTACCACTTTTTCTGGGTGTAACTTTCTCGTGATGCACACCTTTCCGGAACATTCCCAGGGTTTTTTTTTTTATTGGTTAAGTGCTTGTTTCTCATAGCTGTGTCTATGTAGTGAAATTCAGCCCACAGCAAACTAGAGGAGCTGTTCAGTTCATTCTGAAATTATGCAAATTCACATATGTAACCCAGTGAAGCTAAACCTGACCTAATTTTGGATTTCCATTACATTGCTTTTTTTCCACTCAGAAATTGTGAAGGAGGATGTGCAGAAAAGCCAGAAAATAGATGGAAAATATGAAATTTATGAACCTTCTGTAGGCACCAAACTAAAATAACTTTGGGGCAAAGTTGCGCTATCTCTACTTTTGACTCAGGAAAAAAAAAACCTGACTGTAAGTGACTGCGTGCCCTTTTTAAAAGGCCACCAGTGCTAGACAAGAATGTTGTGGTCGTTAAAGTGATTGTTTTCAGCTCCAGCTTTAAGAGTTGCCAGATTGCCTACTTACATGCAAGGCTCTCTCTCCCTGCAGAGCGAATACTCCACGACCACAGGAGCGACAGAGAACGCTCTCTCTCTCTCTCGACAGGCGGAATACCAAGCATTTTTTTTCCAGGCTGGCAACAGTAATCTAAGCATGAACAAAGTCGAAGCTTAGGTGCCCGGTGTGTCGTTTGAACTCGCCGTCGATAATCAGATGTTGAGGGGAGTGACCGCCGGCTGATTTGGGGCCGTGTGTCCCAGCTTACCTCTTTTGTGAACTGTACGTTGAGTGTAATTGGGATTGGCTCTTGCCAGGCTGTTTATTGTGCTTTTTCAGACCGTGCTTGTTTACCAACAATGGGGGCACTAAGCCCCTGTTTCTAAACCATCACCTCATGTGCTCGTGAGTTAAAAAAAACAAAACAAAAGAAACCCTCATTGTGTTTCTCGGTTGCGTTTAATTGGTTGAAAGCTGCTGTCGTACAGTGGGTCATATGGTGCAATCTGGCTGGTGTTCACAGGGTGCTTCTCTTAAGCTGACACACTAAGCATTGGATCAAAGTATAACAGTGTTTCCTAGCAATGTGTGACATGGTTTCTTTCATTTATTACTGGTCTTTGTCCATTTCTAATGAGCTGTTACAGTATTTCAACTAAACACCACTTCAGGACCCTCAGGTTCAAAGGAACTGACATAACTACTAAATATAAGGACTAAATATTACGAAGCACTTCAGCATTTCCTCATCAGTACGTATTTCAAAAGGGGCTTTAACTGGTCTAGGATACATTCCTTTGAAGGTTTCTAAGAAGGAACAGTTGCTAAGCAGAAGCTCTAAGCTCTAATGGAGGTGGTGGAGGAGTGGGGGGGGGGGTGGCAATGCTGTTGCCAGTGGAGATGTCTGAATGTGTGCAGCCAGAGCGAAAAAGAGAGAGAGAAAATCTGTAAGACCAGCTACTATATATCAGTTTTGTGAAAACAGCCAGTGAGGCGTTGGAGCCTCGCTGTCAGCTTGAGTCTCGACTTTTACCAAAACAGCGCCTCAGGCACGCTCAGAGACAAAACATTTGTTGAATGCTTACCTCAGCCGACCTTTACAGTCATAAAGAGACATCTGGTCTCTCCTCACGTAAGGATCACATTTATTCTGCCTGATGTTATTACCCAGTCAGAAATCTACACCCCTCTTACGTTACCCCCCTCAACGGTTATATCTTGTCTGCATCAACCACCACTTAGCTGTTACCCTTCACCTGTATAGCTGTTTCTATGGCTGACTGTTCAGAGAACAGACTTTTTTTTTATAAAGGCATTTATCTTTCTTTTTTGTTCTTTCTGAGAATCTTGTCGAAGAATGAGCAGTTCTAGTTCTCCAGCTGACTGCTGGTCGTTGTGGTTTCTTGTTCTTTCGCTCCGCTCTGAAGGGGACTGTGGGTTTAGCATGAAGCCAGTTGCTCCTGCAGTGACCCGTTGAAGGGGGGCTGTTAAACAATCCTCTGGTTTAACTTAAAACTCCATCAAGGCCTCTCTCTTTCATGCTTCTCTCTCTGTCTCTCTCTCTCAACACACACACACACACACACACACACGTGTACACTGCTCAACACATCTGATGGCTTAATGTTTCTAGCACATCCGGAGGCAGATACATAACAGTGAGAGAAGCCTCCCAGCCTTGACATTTGAAATCTCTCCCTCTTTTCTTTCTCTGTCCCGTCAGCTGTTAGATTCATGAATGATCTTCTCTTATGAGTTAGTTATGTTTTTCCTCTGGATGGACCAACTCTCTCCTCATTCCCTGGAATGTCTCATTGTCCAATTAGAAAACTGGCCTGCAAAATCGGTTCCCTCACTGTGATATGCTTGGTCTGTTTTTGTTTGCTGGTCGCCATAGAGACCATGAGACAGCTGATTGGTAGTGCTCCAGGAAGTGTGATGCTTATGACCTCAAAATCAGACTGGCAGCATATGTACACTCCAAATCATTCATCATTCTGTTGTTGTTGTTTTTTTTTTTGTTTGTTTTTTTAACAAAAAGACAAAAGATTGAGACAGTCTAATTGATTGATAAATGTGCAATATTTTGGGCTGTCCAAAGTCACAAGAAAAGGTACTGCTGATTGATCTATTAATGCTGTAAAATGGTCTTGATGTCACTGGAAACTTTGTTCGCCCTACAAGTGCATACCATTCCTATTATGGTATCTGAACATGTACGCATTTTTCATATTCCATATTTTTGCATATCCTTTGTTGTTGAATTGGTATTCAATGATTTTCTCATAGTCACTACGACTGTGTCTGCAGCACAAAAATATAAAAAGTTAGGGTGTTTTTTTTACTGCATCAAATGTCACATTTTTTTAACGTATCTTTTTTGTGATTTGGAATACCGACACTATATATACAGAATATCACAATGTTTTCTCCAAAGGAGCTTTCCAAATGAAATAAAATTAAAAAAAACCAAAACAAAACAAAAAAAAAACTCCAGGACAGCATCCAACCTAGTTACTCTTTCACATGGAATGACTCATTCCCAGGTCTGTGTTTGCTCTTTAAATACTTAATACTTGCTAAAATGTGTTTAGCGATTGCACGGTTCCTGCCTCTTTTCACCAGAGTGTTTACCTGCTAACAGGATCGTCACCATGACGACGGAGAAGTAAGTGACAAGCCACATCCCGAGTCTCAAATACTGATTCAGAGCAGTAGATTATACTGATGTATAATGTCCATTCATACAGAAGTCAAAAGCTTCCTTTTTCTATTAAATATCCGGTAGGACCTGCTCTACGAACAACTGTAATGATCCCAAATGATTTGGAAATGTTTTCTTGGGTTCAGAACATCCAAAGTGGGACGTGACATGCTATCATGATAGTTTAGCTGTGGTTGTTTTCATTATATAACTGATTTCTTCATGTACAATGTACCTCCAGCACTCATGTACAGTTGTCCCTGGCACTTCCTCCAGGTCTGCTTTATTTTACATTAGTTTCATCTAATAAACCTTTCTGTCACATCAGTTAGATTGTTTTAAGGGTCTGAAATTTGTAAAACATTGCATTAACAGTTATACAATGTGTATTTGACATCTTAAGCGTAATGGAAAGCCAGTTCTTCCGTAGATGCCTGTCAGTTCATTTGCCCTATTGTGCTCTCTCTCTCTCTCAGAGGACAGAATAGAAAAGAGTCTGATTGGTTGACAGTATAAAGAAGTCTGTTCCCAAGGGGAAGTCCCATTGGGAGTGTGACACACTCTACATCCTGTCTATGTCAGAAGGGCATGAGCGTTGACCCTCTCCTCTCGCCACCCTTCCCCCTCCCCATTTCCCCAACTCATCTGCTTAGCAATGACATCCCAACTATTCCGGCAAGCAGTTGCAAATTAGCATCAGCCCCTGTTGCGCGGATTGTTCACGCATTCTTCCAGCGTGACTCCGCCACGCATATTTAAAAATACTCCGACCCAATCAAGTCCAAGACCGCCTACGGCGAACCTGCTTTAATACAGAGGAATTAATAGTATTGAATCAGCTTTGCAGTTATTATGGAAGTTAAAAAAAAAAAAAAAAAAAAGAGAACAAAAAATGAAATAATCACTCTCTTTTCAGATTGCCACTCAAGGTGCTTATCGACAGTGTTGAGCGTTAACCAATCCAGTGAATGAGTCAGTGAGTTAAAACTCTTAGCCCTTAATCCTATTTCAAACATGAGCTTCATTCACTCTGCTGTCTCAGCTCCAGTCCCTGGGCAATAACAACACCACTGACCCACGCTGGCCATCAGATGGGTTGGCTGAGTCTCCGGGCTGGTAGCAGCGGAGATGGGGTGGGGGGCGACGGGACAGAGAAGCCTGAGAGACGAGTTGTGTTTACTCAGACTGAACAAACAGGTGTCTGGCTTGGGCTGGCGGTGGTAGTATGCTTCAAACACCAGACGAGGAAATGAGATTTCTCCTGCCGCTCGAATTTGTGCGGCCCTGCAGATTGGAAGAGCCTTGGCACTGATAAAATGTTGCGTAATGCTGTGTTGGTATGCTTAAGGAGAGAGAGAGAATGTTATAGGGAGAGAGAGAGAAATTAGTCTTACCTTATCACTGTTGTGTTTGAAATAAGCTAATTTGCAACACAGCCGCATACTAATCTGTGACCATCTTGATATGGTTCTGTTTTTACTTTATCCACCTTTGCAGCTTGTATTTGTGTTCATTTTTATCAACAATATTACTTTTCCATAATTGTTGACAGTGGTCAGATCATAGCAAAATGTTGTACAAAGTTCTTATGGAATCCACATTCCCTAACATGTAGAGAGTTGATTGATCAAATGCATCCACGCTCAGTGATTGACAGTGGCACAGGTCAGGCCCTACCTGTGTTCTGTGCCTTAAGGGTGACCTACAAAAAGCATCTTCTCCTTCCTCTCTGACCCTCATTACCCCACTTGAATATAGAAAGTACAAATGTGTGACCTGACTTCAACTAGATTAAATCAAGAGCCAATTGGCTTTTAACCAGGAAACAGATTATCCATTTAAGCGTCAATGTTTCAATGTTTTTTTTTCTTCAGCAAAAGCTGTAAGGTCTAAGGAGTCAATGAAGATGATTGTGTATTAAAATTTCATATTTGCAGTTCAAAATTTCTCATACATGTATTGAGCATGCCTGTCCCATTCGTGCATCAATAGCTGACACTACTCAGACATGTTGGCAGTAGAAACTTTGTCCTGTTAAGTTGGAAGATTTAGACGTAACGACTGGACGTTTGCCAACTCTAGAGAACAGCTGTAGTTCACCTCCAGGACCAAAGAGTTAGGCTCTTTATTTTTTCGACTGAAGATGATTTATTTTAAGTTCACACATCGTGTTGCATCTTGTCAAGATTCTTCGTACGACGGTACAGAATCTCTCTAATTATTTCTGCCACCTTTTTTTCTGATGATTTTTGTCAAGGTTTGAGTTCATTTGCTTTGCAGGGGTTTTTTTTGCCCAGTCTCTGACTGTGCGGATTTGGGGTAAGGCCGAGACCCCGCTCGCCGCCCTCAGGCAGCGCAGATGAAAGCGTTTGGACCTGCTGACCTCTCTCTCTTGTTTGTGGGGGACTCGTGTTTCTGCCACATCGAGGTGTACGCCTGAATGCCACAGTCAAACGACAACCAGTTTGCTCCGCCTTGCATCGTAAATGCAAACCCCACCGATACCAGACCTGAGTGATGATGATTTTTGCAAAGTTCGGTGTTGTGGTATTCCTCTTGTTCGCTGTCTGCGTCTGCCACAAGGTCCCAGGACGACCCAGAAAATGCTCCCTGATTTTCTGTCCTGAAATACGAAGCGACATGCTATGGACTTCTTCTGTGATGTGGATATCACGCAGTACTTCCCTTTTGGGGATGCAAAGCAAGAACCAAAAATAAAGGCATAATTATTATGTTTACCAAAACATAGCTCGCATAACTTGAGACATGTTTTTTCTCTTAGTGAGAGACCAGTGCTGGTTTTCTTGTGGTCTTGTGTTGTGTTCTATTGTGCTTGTTGCTAATTTAGAACTTTGGGTTCTCAATTCAGACACACAAAAGTGCCCCCCCCCCCATATCTCCTTTAGAAGTGCAAAGGTGCAAACCTCATATTTAACTGGATTCTCCATAGTGATTTGGAGGATTGTTCTTGGTAGCAAAGCCATCTCAGTGGTAATATTTGTACTAGTTGTCAAATTTTAAAGGTGCCCTTTGTTTGTTAGGGGCATATGAGAAAGAAAGCACGGATTCAGAAATATCTGGAGCCCTTTACATCTTTAACAAACTTTTCTTATGACTCTTCGAGATTTTCAGGTGCAACTGAAGAGGGACTTATGGAACAGTTGCTTGGACTTGTATCACTGCGTGTAAGTCTCAGCCTGTCTTTGTCTGTCAAACGGCATTGCCCTGCTTTACTATTTGAGGTTCAGTTTTTACAAGTTGAGTTATCATCTTTAATAAGGATTCGGCACACATGCTAGAAGGGTCAGGCTTCGTTGCTAGCGAGAAGTTATTTGTGCTGCGTCTCCTGGTTGTAGGAGTGCGTAGGCTTAGCGCGCGTGAATGAGATCAGCGGGTATAATTAGAGCCAGCTGATTATTCCTCTGTCTCATCCCGCTGCTCTTCAACAGAAGCCCATTTATTCAGCAAAGAACAAGAAAACTGTCCCAGAGAGAGAGAGAGAGAGAGAGAGAGAGAGAGAGCGATAGAGCGAGAGGCCGTGACCTGGCCCCGTAACATAACGACCCTTTCAGCCCCCCCCCTTCACTTTTGACTTATTTGTGTCACAGAGCTGCTAGTTGTCAATTCCTCTTATTTCTGATTCCTGCTTTCTGTTGTCGTCTCCCCCTCCCCTCTAGGGAGAGAGCAAGCTTTTCTTGGGGTTTATGGGTTCCCGAAACAGACCCAGTGTGCCACTAGAGTTTCAGCAATGCAAGTGTGCTGGCCAAGATTCGCAAACAAAAGCCTCTCTCTCTTTCTCTCTCTCTCTTTCTCTCTCTCTCTCACTCTGTCCCCTTCTCTATCTGTCCCTCTTTTTCTCCCTCTTGCTCTTTTTCTGTCTTGCTCATTCTTCCTCTCTCTCTGTTTCCTGAGTGTCTTTAGACATGGATCTGGTGCGGGAAACCGCCGTCATGCTGACTCTGCAGAGAGCTGCTGGCTCAGTTGCTTAACCAGGAGGCCCCGCACGGTACAGCTCTCTCTCTCTCTCTCTCTCTCTCTCTCTCTCCTTCTCGAGCCCCCTCCTCTTCTGCACACCACAACTCATGTCAGTTTTGTGGTCACCTTTTTTTTAATGCTTTCTGTGGCTCAGCATTTGCTGCGCAGTCAGGCTCTTCGCTTCCCTTCTCACCCTGACAGTCTCCCTGTCTCTGTCTTTATCTTTACTCCCCCTGCTGACTAGGCTAGTCCACAGATCTCTACAGCCGGAAATAGTACGGGGGCTCAGTGCTGGTACCCATGATGGTAAATACGCACCTGTCTGGGGGATGGGAAGCTGGGTGTGACAGGGACTGGAGGGTTGGATAGGAGAGGGCACAGACTGCACAGAGGGGCTTGGAGAGGGTAAACAGAATTAGAATTACCAGCATGATGTGAGATTGAGAGATTAGAGAACCCCATTGGTGCATTAAGATCCTTGGTAAGTACGGATCTGTGAAACTCGCACACAAAGGACCTGATCCGTGTTCGATATCAAAATATATATATATATATATATAAACAGCGGTTTTTCCATTTCAAAATAAAATCGTAGCAGAGGCCTTTACTTTTTAAGATCTTTTGAAAGTGAACCTGACATGGCTGCTACCCAAGTAGCTTTACCTAGGCAAATCCTCGCTTATCCTGGCTTTGCATTTCTTCATGACACGCTGATATCCAAGCGCTTATTATTCAGCTAAAAATATTTCCACTCCCTTTCAGGAACGTGTGTGTGTGTCTGTGTATTTGTCTGTCTGTCTGTGAAAGAGTTTGGGTGGGCATTTCTGATCGCTCCAATATTCCCACTTACCCCACTGATGTTTTCCACAGAAGCCCAACAGATTAAACTCTCTCTTCGGGCTGATGGCAAAGCAGTACAAGGGGATGGGTAATCGTCCCCTGTGGGCAGAGCGCAGAGCAGATAGCCTAATGCTGGTCCAACGTCTACTCTTAGGTCTCCTACAAGAATAACTATTAATCATTGTTTACATTGAGCACATGTTGAGAAACCAGATAAGATAGAAGTGCTGTCTTAATGACTGGGTTTATGTTAGCTATTGGCTGGAGAACTCACTCCAGGTTTACTCCAAGGCCTTGCATGTTTTGCATTTCTTAATAGTGCCTTGTATGTGTGCATGTGTGTGTGCGTGTGTGTTGTTTTATCATGCCCAGTTGGAACACACTAACTCTACCCTGTAGACAGATGGCTTCTATGCATGGCAGCAGACTGTCAGATTTCACAGTATGTCTCATTCACACAACACAACACACAGTCACTCTGTCATCGGGCTCAACTGTTCGCAGACATTTTTTCTCTCTCTCTCTCTCTCTCACTCTCTCACTCTCTCTCTTTTTTTTTCTTGGGACAGCACTCCGTCCCAGCCTCAGCAGTGGTTGTAATGGTGGGTTTCTTCTTTGTCTGCAATTCTCTGACCCCTGTATCTGCTCCTGTCAGTGCGTTTGCAGATCAGTGCGCTGAAGCTCGCCAATAGCATTTTCAGACAGTGCTGTAAGCTTTACCACGCGAGGAGCACTGGTGATACGAGAGAAGAGCTCTGGGATTCAGGGCAGAAGCATCGATTCTTTTTGAACAAGCAGTCTGGGCTCGCGTTTCTCATGCCTGCACATAGTTTGTGTCTACTGGAGAGTCCAAGTACGCTGAATGATGTGGCTGAAGCCAGATTGGAGTTGTTTGGGGTTCTCTGTTCTACTGAGTTCGCAACACATCCTGTTATTCGTCACAGACAAGTCTCCGTATTGAAAAAGACACGAGCCCTACTAAAATAGAGTCTTCTCTGTCTGTCAGCCCTGATTCTAATATGGATTTGTGATATTTGAATGATTTTCCCTGGCTGTATTAATTGTGGCAATTGACCTCCTTTCTTTTTCCATCTCTTTTTTTTTTTTCCCTAGTCTTGACCACAGAATGCTGAGGGTGTTCAGCCTACTTGCTGCTGTGCCAAGATTGTCTTTTTTTTGGGATGGGGGAAGGGGATGCAGGATGTGGACTAGTGTTTAAAAACCAAGTTGTACCTTTGGAAGTCTGAAACTTTTAGGTTTTTTTTTTTTTTAATGTGACTTAATAAATATATTGCAAATCACTTGACACATCATTAAGCATTAAGTATAGTAAAGTCAGCCACAGTAACATGGTTAACGTTAGAATATGCCCTGGTCTGTAAGTTATTGAAGAGTCTTTCTGATTTACGCGTCTTCCTGTACCCTATATCAAAAATTGTTTATCGAAGCCAAGTTTCATTTTGTGCAAGTGTCCCATTCACCAAACATGACAAAACTCAGCTGTCAAAGTGTCCGACTTAAATCAAAAACAAAAGCCTATGCTACCGTAGCCTTATTCACCGAACAGTAGGCTTCCAGCTGGAAGTTAAAGGGAAAGAAAAGCCATTTTTGAGAACAGCCACACCAGTAACCCTAATTAGGCTTCGTTTTTCCTTGTACAAGTCCTCTCAGAACATTCGTTTTATACTGCGGCCCGCAAAAAGTCCCCACCACACACTAATGCTTCGGGGGGAATCTGTTCTCTAAGATGTGCCAAACAAAGGAGATTCGCTGTCTGCAGCCTCCTCTGTTTTCTGAAATAATTGTTTCAAACCATCTAACAGTGTTTTTTTCCCTCCCTCTCTACAGTGGCCAGGGTCATGAAACTGAATCCACAGCAAGCTCCGTTATATGTAAGTGTTGAGTTTTTGTTCTTTTCATGAAAAGTAACAATGCTTTTACTTATACTCTAATTGATCATTTGTTATCTTTGTGTGTCTGTGTTTGTATGTGTGTGTGTGTCTGTGTGTGTGGGTTGGAAGATGGTGGAGGGGGGTGTCAGTTAATGATTAAGGAAAGTTTCCAAAAGTATTGTAGTAAGCACTATGAGAAAAAGATGCAGTCTACACAAGTCTGCCTTGTTGAACTAACCTGGCCTGCTCTCTACGTGGGTTACGACCAAAAAATGTGGGCTGGGTAATTGCATGTTCTTCCTTTTGTTTGGCTTTTAGGGACTCTTAATTAGATTTGCTCAGGGCATGAGGCACCCTCATGTCCAAAGGGTGGCTGCATAAGAACTACAGTGTTTTTAGAAAATATATGGGACGAGTTACGCTCGTTAGAAAGAAAAAAAAAAGTCAACTGTAAGAGGCTGAAATCTTGGTTCTTCCCCAAAGGCCTACCTCTGTTACAAAGGCTCATAATGAGATCATTCTACAGTAATGTAAAAACAGCCTTGCTTCAAGGATTTTTTTTAAAGAATTCTTTTTTTTTTTTAATATATATATATATATAACCCAGTTCACTTTAATGGCACAAATCACAGCCAGTAGAAGTATTCCAACAGTTGTGGGCTGCACCAATTTTTTGACAGAGGGAACTGTAGCCACGTTTAAGGTAGGGCTGAATAGTCAAAAACATGTCTTCTGACAGCAGTGCAGGTTTTTTTTCGTGGGTGAGCCTTTCGGGCCATCGACTTAAACTAGGGCCTGTCTTCAGCATGTTATTGGGCCCTGGAGCTTCCAGCACCACCTACAGATTGGAAAATTCAGAGAGGTTGGTTATGTGACGTGGGATGTGGGACTGGCTTCTAATATCAGAGAGTAGCGAACGGGGGGGGGGGGTCTCAGTAGACTATACACAGAAAACAGAGAGAGTGCCAAGTTTGGCCTAGTTAGACTTCAACTCAGAATGACTGATGTTCTTTTGCAAAACCTCATTGCTGTGTCCAGTAGCTCCTTGACTACAGACACTGTAGATCTGATTGGTCTTATAACTTGGTCCATAATTTTTCATTATTTTTATTCAGTAGAGGCAATGAAAAGCAAACACATCAGTCTATTACAGACCCACTTAAAACAGGCTATTTCTACTACTTGTAGTAAACTCAATGCAGATTTTGATTAAAACGTATTTATTTACACAGAGATATAATTAATGTAATCATTTTCACAGACTTCAGTGGTTTGCACATGCATAAACATGAACATGGCTAAAGATTAGTGTATTACAAATAGGCTTTAACTTTATGTTAATACTTATGTTAGTTTGATTGCTCTAAGGCAGGGGTGGGCAAATCCGGTCCTGGAGGGCCATGGTCCCGCTGTTTTTAATGTCGACCAACTCAATACAACCTGTGATTGAGTGAAGAGTGTGACACCTGTTGTCAAGGTGAAAATCAACAGATAACTAAGAGGCGAAAGCGAAAACCGACAGGACACTGGCCCTCCAGGACCAGATTTGCCCAACCTTGCTCTAAGGCATGTTTTTATAGTTATTTATTCATTTCAACAGTTTTGTTGTGCGCTGTCTCCACTTCCTGAGCTCAGTTTAGACTTATTATTAGTTTGCTTTACCATAATGATCTAAGGATGTGGGACGTGTGCTGATGCGACTCTCTTCGTTTGTAGTTCACCTGTTGGTTTGTACAGCTGCATTTGGCTGGGATGTGCTGTTTTTGATGTGTGTGTATGTGTGTGTGTGTGTGTGTGTGTGTGTGGTCACAGACCTCTGATTTTGCTCTTGCATGCATGCAGGTTTTTCCTGTCAAGTACGTGACATTTTTAATTTTGAGAGTTCCTGTGCGTTGTTTTCAGAAACTTTTCTTCACAAGCTGGGTTATTTACTTTCTCCTCACAAGTGTGTTATTTATTCAAGTTTATTTTTTAGGGGAGTCAAATCAGCCTTGTTTGCATGTGAAAAAGAATTCGATAAGTACCTCCTGCCCTCCTGTTTGACAGCGGAGAGATATAAATAACTTTCTCTTTAAGAAGTATGTTATTTAATGCATGCAGCTTTCTCTAAGTTTGTTTCTTTTTCATGTTGTTTTGTCATTCAGACTCCGTCACTCACACAGCCACTGATCAATCCATCCACACTGGAAATCAATTTTGTTTCTACTGTGGACCCTGGGTTACTGTCAGCAAGAAACTACACTTGGGAAAGTTAGTCATGTGCTAGTCAGTTGTCTTTTGACACTGACTCACTTTTGAGAGTTACAGTATACAGGGACATTATTGATTGGCTTCCTATACAGCAGCGCAGACGCGCGACATAATTTAGACTAAAGAACAAGCTAATCTTTTGTTTTTTGGACGGAGGAGAGTCTTTTCATTTAGTTAGGTGTAAAATCAGGATTTCACAGGCTAATGACTGTATTACAGTGAGGCTGAGCTGCCATGGCAGTTTCTGACACGAGGCTGCGTAATTTACTTTAAGTCCACGTTTTTTTTGAAGCACAGAGGGAAAGAAAGTGTTTATATAAGCATATGCTTCAGTGTAGCCTTTTGAGTGTGGACAAAAGTTTGTCTGGCCTGCTGCCCTGTCCTTCTTTTAGCTTGTAATGTAGAAAACCATTGAACTACTCACAAGCACAGTGTGTAGCTCTCACACACCCCCAGCTCTTAGCGAAGCCACTCCGGGGCTGTTCTTAGAAACGCCGAGCTAAAAGAGGATAGCTGCCCCTCCTCGGACAGTTTCTTGGCTTCTTTCAAACGCCTTACAACCAAGTGCTTATTTCTGCATCACAGCTCCGCAGGAACATCAGCCGCACCTTACCAATCGCCAGATGTCGGGAACACTTAGCATTTCAGAAATACTTTATTTCTGTGTTAATCCATTTATTTATCCCTTCATATAAGATGATCCGTGATGGGTTTTTCACTTTGGATATTAGGCACTTTACGTGCACGGCAGAAATATAACTTGGCAGGGATGAAACTGAAGAGTAAATCTGTTCAGTGATTAAACATTTTCCGTCAAACTATTATACTTGATAATATGTCACACTGGCTACAACAACATAGATAAAAGCAATCTGGAAATCTATATGTAAGTATGAATATGTGGTTGCATATGGAGCCTGAGTGGCTTCAGGGTGGTCTTTGTCTCATGGTTTTGTTTCATTTGTGCTCTTTGCGCCGCTGGCACCGATCCTGTAGGAACACCTGTTGTCCATATTGGGCTGCTAGACTATAAGTGTCCTGTAGCCAACTTTAGCATGCAAGCACTTAAAGAGACACACATTTAGAGACATCAGTTTGTTTAGGACATGTGCAAGCTATAGTTAATAGGGGTGAGTCCTTAAAGTCTGGAATCCTCTTTGTCACTGGTGAAAGAGACATGGCTTTTTATTAAAAGGCAGCTTTGGATCGGTCGTCTCATTTGTCCTGGTTGGCCCTCAGACAGTCTGACATATCATTGACAGCACATGTTAAGCCTTTTCCAAACATGGCAGTCTGACTAGAAGTGTTTTTTTTTGGTCCTGTTTTCAAACTAAGGATTTGTATTGACACCTCAGTTGTAAAAGCATATCACCAGCAATAACAAAAACAAATGTGGTTTGACTGTGGGTGGAATCTATAGCATCTTTATCTGTGCATCTTTCTCCATGCCCATACAGTCTTGTCTGGTAAATGTGGTGAAAGAGAATCCACTGTTTAACCCCAGTCCTCTTTTAAACTCTGCCACACCCTTCAGATCTGTCATGACTTAGGATCAGGGTGTAGTCATTTCCGACAGGTGAGGCAAGTTCTTTACATCAACGAGAGACCATAGACCATCCATCTCTCTGAAGATTAATCTCTATCATATTTTGATAGCTTTGAGGCATTCAGAAGCCTTAGTGTTGGGAGGCATGTAAAGAAGCTTGTCTGTCTGTGTTATTAAGGAACAGAAGTATAACTGTCAGCCCTGTCTTTGTCAACATGATTTGAATGTTACTGCTTCAAAAGGATAACTTGCTCAAACAGTAAACGTGTTTTCTTTACGCTAACTTGACACGTCACTGCTAGATTCGGTGTGGGTGCTTTATTTAAAAACAGGTTACTTATTGCTAGCTTATGCTTATGATGAGCATACTCAGGACTGCATGGCTGTATTGTCAATATTATAATGCAGATAGCTGGAGGGAACGAAAGTTGCGTAAGACTGATTTGAATTTTGAGCGCTTAGTCACTTTGGCGATAACTTTCTGCGGTTGTCGTCTAGACCATAAAGCTGTGTGTCTTAAAGAGGAGTTGTGGAGGTGTATTGTACTGTCTTTTTTTTGGGGGGGGGGGGGGGGCGGCGCTGTCAGGTGCTGCTTTGTGTTGAAGCATCTTGCATAAAAGTAGGACAACCTGTGGTATTTCAACCATTTTGGAAATTTAGTAGAGTTACATCTACGCAGGGACTAAGGGTTTTCTTTTTTTGTTGCTGTTGTTTTTTTACCTTGTGTAGAATTTGCTCTAAATTGTACCAGTCCTTTTGTCATCACCCAGAATAAGCAGCTGACTGGCATTTGGCACAGGAGGATGTGGTCTCTGCACTCGATCCAAAGAAAACAGTTCCCACCATCGCATTCAGCCCCGTTGCTTACATCACACTCTCTAACCCTGTGTTTTTGACATTACCAGTACGGGAAGCCAGCGAACCAAGCATCTAATGGATTTTGATGATTCACCCATTGAGATTGGCTCAAGTGTGCTTCTGCCAAGTTGGATCTGAAATATAAATTCCTGTGTTTTTAAGGGCATGAAGTACTGGCAGCATATTGAGAAAGTTTGAAAGAGTGACAGTTAGACTGTTGAATTATGCCTGGCTGTGTAGACAGACCTGACACTATTGTGCTTCATACTCTTCCATTGCATATGCTAATCTGTTAGCAGCAGTGGCTACACAGAACAGTGCTGGAGTCAACACTGTAACACTTTTTAACTTCACTCACTCTCATAATAACATATAAATAATCTTAGTTCTTCCAGGAAACATAACTGTCCTCCAATCTTATCTGCTTCCCCTTAGGCTTAGCTATGTGTTAATATTGCTTGTGCATGTGTGTGTGTAGTGTCATCTAATATTGTGTGTGTCCCAAGAGTTTAAGGTAAAACGAATGCTCTCAGGGTTATGTGAGGCCTCTCACAAAGACAAAGCCTTGGTCTCCTCATCTGTGTGTTAGAAAAAAAAAAAAGACGAGATTGTGACACTGGCCAAAACAAATGTTTCAAATTTGTTTGATTTTTTCGTTCAGTTGTTTCAGTGTTCTTTTTCAAATGTTTAACTTTGGTTCAGACCGTGATGAAAACACTCAGAAGCTTCCAGAAACCCACACAGTGGTTTCCTTCACACACACACATGCTTATTGTACATTAAAATACATGATGTAATTAAGTGGGGAGGGGTTGGGTAATTATTGTTTTTCAAAAGTCTATTTGTATTTACAGAGAGTGCTGTCCTGCTATAGGGTTGACAACAACATAATCAAAAACCACGTCTCCTTTATAGGCAGGTGTTGATGCCTCTCTTTTATGTGTGGTCTTTGATGCGAGGGTGTTTCTGTCACCTCTCTGTTATTTAGGGTTTGAGTTATGTCATTTTGACATTCATACAAGTTCAGACATTTTCTTTTCTTTATCGACCCTCTGATGCATGTACCAATGCATTTCACCTGAAAAAAAGCATAAATGTTAATAACCTTCTCTCTCTCTCTCTCTCTGTCTCTCTCTCTGTTATAGGGTGAATGTGTGCTGACTGTGCAGCTCGATAATGAAGAGTGTTTGGAGGATGAGGAGGAGGTAGAGTTTTACCTGCTGTTTGCTGGCACCACCCAGACACACCTGACCAGCACGCACAGACTCAGCCATGTCACCCTGCAGGCCGTGTGCCCAGGTCAGTGCCCTAAACACACACACACACACACACACACACACACGCACTTTCATACGCGCACACACACACACAGACACACGTGTGTGTGTGGGCACCTCTTAACCACTGCCAGTGACCCTGCCATTCTCTCTACAAATTTCGGAAATGAATCGTTTAAGAGAGAGAAGCTATGCAGGTTTTGGTTTTTTTTGGTGTAGGTAAGCTGAAGTTATTATCAGTCATGGTGCGGGGAGAAGGTGTTAATCTGATTCACTTGGCTTCATCCGGTTTGCTTATCAAACAAACTGTCAGTTATGTGCTATCTTAACACTTTTGAAATCTGTCATGTAAAAGAAAATCTCCCAAATTTTATCGTTACCTTTCAGATAGAAGAGTTTACACATGTATAATGTACTTCATACATATATAACACCTCATTGACCCCATTGAATACACTGAGAGTGAACTGGGCATAGAGACTTTGATTGGGAAGTCTTCCAAATGCAATAGTACGCAACTCACAGACATATATTATACACACACTCACTGTGTTCATAGCAAAAGAGCTGGACGTGCAGTTGGTCTGAATGTGAGGAAACATTATGGCTTGTTGTACGTTAAAAAATGGGGAGTGGCTGACAAGATTGTGCAGATACATAAACATTTATCTCTTGAATCTATGTGTGCATGTTTGTGGGTGTGTCCGTGTGTGAAGTCTTAGTTACCTGTATAAGGACATGTCTTCTTTCCTGGAGAGAACTAAGCTTTACTCAGTCCCTGCACTTTGAATTGTAAATGTTTTCCTTATATGTCTTGATACAGCTTAGACAGTGGGGGGTATATTTTAACATGGTAAGAACACCTCAGTTTTCCTACAGGAACCTATGACCATGTAGGTGCTTCTCATAGATCAGCAATGTAAAACTCTTTGGCATTGACACATTCTGTCCAAAAAGTGTGTAATGTTTTTTTTTTTTAACCAAACAGCCTTGAAAAATGCTCAGATTATTTTTGCTTGATGAAAATGATCCTTTTTTCTCTGCTAATAATGACTGTTAAACAGTTTGAAAACATAGGATGCTGTAACATAACAGTAAGTGTGTGTCTGGCTAAAAGTCTATTGTGTTCATTTTAGGGAGGAGGGAGGAGGGGGCAGAGGGGGTGGAACTGTGCTGCATCTTGGCACAGAGTGCTGTAATCACCCCCCCCCCCCCCCCCCCCCGGGTGAGCACTTAGAGGCTTTTTAGCAGTGCATTAAGAGGACGAGATGGATGGGTTTCTGTCGTCTGCCTCAGGTGCACTACTCTCAGCCTGCAGACCAAAGAGACGTGAAGCCCCCCTCTCCTGTCCTACCCTGGAGGTCTCTGCCGCTGTTGCTGCTTTTGTTTGAGTCAGAAGTCTGGTTGCTAAGACATCTTTATCAACAGGAATTAAACAAGACAGCCATTTCTATTTTAATTGTGTGTGTGTGTGTTTGAGAGAGAGAAAGAGGGTGAGTCTGTGAGTTCGTATGTGTGTGTGAGTGAGTGAGTGAGTGAGGTTTTAGCTTGTGAGTGAGTGTGTGAGAAAGTATGAAGGGCAGAAAGAGGAATGTTTTTAGAGAATTCACTTGTATTTTCTGCTCTATGCAAGCAAATACACACATGCGTACATACATACACATTCGCACATTGATTACTGCTATTATGTGTCCTCCACGAGTCAACTGAAATAGGACAGGCCCCTTGGCTATAGCCACAGGAAAGTCATAATTGTTTATGACTGTTTCTATTACTGTGTACCACTTCTTTCTCCCTGTTTCCCCTCTTCCAGTCCTGGAAATGAATAGTTTTAATGTGAGAACATTTTTCAATAATTATATCTGCCCCAGCTCAGCTTTTGGCAGCCAGACATGTTTTTCATCTGTGGATGTTTATGTCTGCCGTGCTTTTTTTAAGCATACGTTTCTCTTACTAACATTGCGAAACAAATGAAACGTATGCTGTGCATGTAAATACAGGTATTTAATGGTGCTGTAGTTTACAGTTATTGTATGCTGTAATATCGTGGAATGAACTCCTGTCCATTACACTGGTCTGATCCTTACAGTATAGTTATCTCTGATACTGAGTACAGTATTTGATGACTTGGTACTGTGGTGGCATTTTGGCCATGGTGACGGAAAATAATTAATTGGAAGCAGTTAGGGAGGAACTGCTGCTTGTTAGCGGTGTACTAGTTACTTAGCAATCTCAGACATGCAGGCCAACACCCACTCAAGGTTTGTATTGTTAACTCTCCACTCCCCGCTTACTTATTCGAAAATGATTGGTCATCAAGGCCACTGTTCGACAGTTTGGTTGGTTGGGTAATCAACCGCATACAACTACAGAGAAAGTCGTTTATTTTGTTTATTTCTGATTTAATGATTACTCAAGTTCAGATGATTCATTGGCATTCTCATCTATATTTAGACCGCACTTGGGTACGGACCAGCAAAACGGACCAAGTGCGAAAGCAGCCTAATTTGTCAATCCAACAGTCATGTGTCCAAACGCTGATTTACATCTGTTTGCGTTGTGTGTTGTGGACGTCAGCAAAAGTCAGGAAAACACGCATATGTTGGCATCTTGCATATTTACATGTTTTGTATTCGCTTCTTGTGTCATGGGGTAACATTAGCCCTCATAAATACAAGACTCCCATCTGACCCTCTGACAGACTCTCTAGGGAGAGCTATATCTGCCGTGTACAGTTTCGTGACAGCGATGCGAAGACCTCCCATGGCTATGCATATCCTTTTGACACTGATGTCCGCCGTACTGCTGCAAAAATTCCCTGTTGAAAGATCTCATTTTTAAGAGTAGCCACTTTCTCTAATTCTGGTCTCCTCGGAAGCCCCAATGTAATTTTAGACTCCAAAAGTTCTGTCTCCTAAAATATAGATATGAATCGGCTATAGTTGTTGCATCTTTTCACGGTGAGATGATCAGTGAAGTGTGCGCGCTGTATGGCGTAATGCATAGGTCTTTTTCTATCTGCTCCCCTTGCAGGATTTTTTTTTTTTTTTTACAGACTGTTCAATAAAATTAATGTTTGTGCCTTGTTTCTAATAGCAACTACTGATGGCACAGAGGATGTGGTAGCGGTTCTAGTAAATTGTCTGCCTCTCCTCCCTGTCAATGAGCTTTTCAGCTATGGCCTCATCTAATGGAACTTACGGAGAGTTTCACTGCGTTTTCACACTTTGGAGTGATCTCACTTTTGGGCACACTTCTGCTCGGATTTTTCTCACTACCCTGATTCTCTCAGAGAAACCACAGGTCTTACAAAGCAGTTCTTAAGAGAAACATCAGCCATTAAGAGTGTAACAAATATATTCAGTCAGCTGGAAACTTAGACTAAGCTTGGTATCTGCATAAATTTTCCAGAGTATCTTCGTTGCTGTAAGCCGGCCATGTATAATTATGGCTTGAATATAAAGCAATACTTTCTTTAATATGCTGTACTTGAGATGCTGTGGACTTGACGACTGCCTGCTGACTGGGGAACATTTAAATGTTAAATTGTGTCTAATAGACTCTGTGTTTGTTGGTTCTCTTCTCCACAGCCCACAACTGCAGTGAAACGGTACAAGTCACGTTGTGCTTGGCCAGACCAGGAGGGCCAGTGGACCCCTTGGCTGAGGAATGTTTCCAGTATGTCCAGGACCTGGCCTTGGACATGGCCCAGTTTCTGGTGAGCGCGTCAGGACATGCGGATGGCCTGGAGGGGGCGCTGCTCCTGGACGAATGTCAGATCCCCCTGCAGGAGTGTGAGAGGCTGGACCACACGTTGGCGCTGGCCCTCAGACACCTGTCCCTGCCCCAGGGCTGGAGCGTGCTGGGCACCGACTTCGCTAACACAGACGAAGGAACTCAGCCAACCCCAGCATTCGGTAAATACCTGTGTGGAATGTTTTTCTTTCGTTGGGTTTTTACCAAGAAATAGGCCTATGTTCTGGTTTTTGCACTCAGTAGGTGCTTTCAGACCAAACAGTTCTAGGGACTCGTTGAGAGGAACTACCTACTGGGGAGCTCCCCCAAGAACTACATACTTTCAAGGGCTTTTTTTCTGTTTGCATTCGCACAACCAGTAGGAATGTTGAAGTGACGTTTTACATGGATTTTTAAAAATGGCGACTGCATACCAGTTTTTGCTTGGTAAAATTTATAAAAAAAAAAACGATAAATTAAAAACTTGCCAGTCAAAATGTCTGGTAATAATGCTCATACAAAACGTAGCTATAACAGGATATTTGTATTTTGACAGCGAAACAGCCTGGAGGAGGAGAGAGTAACACGGCTTATGTGCATTGCAAGCTGCAAAGACACATTGGACACGTTTGATTTCAAGTCGGCAGGGGACTTTGCTGCAATGAAAAAAAGGAGAAAATAAAATGTTACCTGGCAGCCTTATAGGCTACATTTGATGCCATGTAGGCCTAGCCTTTTTTAAACAGACTACAGATGTTGCAGGTTACACATGTTCTGTAATGGCCTACATTTACAATAGCTCAGTCGTTACTGTGCGTTTGGCTTAATCGTAACCGTTCATTAAATAGTGCAACTGGTTTGAAGTCATTGTCACATCTTTCGTCAACCTAGGTGTACATTATATTTGTGTTTGTAACATAAACTGTTACGTGACTGGTAAGTTTCAAATTTGTCCGGTAAAATAATTTTTTTCCGGACACCAAGAAAAGATCCTAACGGAAACCCTGCTGCACACTTACGCCACTCATGGTTCCTCTTGTGCTGGGAGACTACCAACCCTTAAGTAGGAGCTAAAAAAGTCCTAAGTTCTAAGAACTATGATCCTCCTCAGTTCCTGCAATGCAGACACACAAAAAAGGGGGTACTTCCTCCAACAGTTCTAAGAACTGTGAAAAAGTTCCCCAAGTCCGAAAGCGCCTAGTGCCTTTGTAAAAAAAACAGAATTAACAAGAGACCTAAGGTCCTGAATGAGTGAATATGTTTGAAGGACACTTGCGTAATGTAGCTAAAGGACTTTAACGGTTAACCTTTCTTGTGAGTTGATTTGGTCTTACCACAGCTCAATGCTTTTTGCTGTGTGGTTTCTGAAGTGTGCATATCAGCACGTTCGCTAATGAAATTGGCCCTGTACTGCACTCTTAGCTAGTCATGGCCCCAGGAGAATGATATGTATGGTAAATATCCAATCACAGGTTGAGCATACTGAATTATTATTATTATTAATTTTTTTTTTCTTTTCTTGTAATGTGCAACTCATGTCACCAGTTAGAGAAGTAACTAGGTAAATTGGCAGGAAAACGCTGTTCAGTGTGTCCGTGGTTGTAATGAAGGATTTGGAGTTGTGGGTAGTATCTAGGAGATCTGTCTCTGACTAAAGGCCCTACTTGTCTGAGGGAAATTCCCCCAAGAGCTGCACCATTTGCTCCTTTTGGCTACTGATTTTCACTTCTAACCCCCCACCCCCTCCCTTTATTCTTTTCTGCCTCCCCTCTCCTGTTGGGACGCAAGAACAAGCCATGAACGTACAGTCAGATATTCTAAAGCAAACATTCCCACCCAAATTAAAGAGCTCGTTTTGGCACACAGCATGCCATGGCCTATTAAGAAAAGCAGGGAACTTGTTTTAGAACTGGCTGTAGATTGTTTGTGATAAGTGGGGAGGCCCTGGTCATAGATGACTGATCTTTTCTGTTTCTTTCGAATTGGCAGATCAGGCCGTGTGTTACAGTTGTTTTCCCCCTCTGTTGTAGTAGTTGTAAATTACAAGGAGAGGAGTTTGAGATGTCACTGCATATATGGTTCATAAGATTGTTTTGTGAAAGTTGAGATGTCAGTGAACGATGTTGACCGAAATCTGTCATTGCACAAAATAGGATTTAAATATCAATCATTTGCATACGGGTATTATTGTGTCCTACCGTTTTTTCTTTTTTTGGTTTTTCATATTCAAATTTTTCATTTTTGCACCATTGAATTAGTGACTGAAGTAGAGCCTTATGTTGAGTTATGTGCAGACTGTGGTCCAATTCCGGTCCAATTCAGATTCATAGGTCTGGATTTTGTCCTTTGCTTGCACGGACGGATACGTACCTGGTCAACACATGTGTGGACTCTTAACTCTCTGTGTCATATAGCGGTTTATGGAGACGAAATTTAACAGGATCTCACTATTCCATGGCCAACGTTGAATAGTTTTAGAATATACAGTACAATGTGAAGAATGGACTGCAGGTGAATTTGCAGTATAGCGTGCACAGTTTTTGTGGCACATATGGTTTTGTTGCAGAGGGAACATTTGAGAATCGGATTTTTAACACATTAAGTACGGCCTTGTCATAAAGAGAACTCCATTATGCCTGTCATGTGTCCATGTTTTGTGTATGACCTTGGAGCATTTGCAAAGAAGTTAAAAAAAGACTTGACATGAAATGAAGGTGCTAATCAGTCTAAGAAAATGGAGTACATGATTAAAGTGGTATTAGAATAGAGCTGATTGCTGCTGTTAAACTGAACAGTGCCTTTGGGAATGCTCAAATTCCTTTCGCTCATTTCGGACAGAGGCAGAAGCTTTGGCTCAGATCCTTGTTTTCCTTCTTTTAAACTGGTTATCAGATGCGCTGACTCATGTAAATGTGTGTTAAGCGTCTGTTTGTGCATGTGTGTTTATGGGAATATCTGTATTTAGATGAATTGGAAGCCATTGTCAGTGCTGAACGCACATGTGACAGATGTGCGGTTCAAACCATTTGTACGAAGATTAGAGAACAGCTCACTTGGATGACCTTAACCATATCTGCTAATGGTATGGTAGATGCGCTAATTTAGTGGCTAGTTAATGATTGGTGCCAGTGTGGAGGCTAAGTATGAGCTGTCTTGCTGGTAGTTAAAGACTAAAGCTTTAACAGTTGCATAGAATAGAAGACTAGCTATACAACAGCTTTGCTTGCTCTCTATTTTATATAAAAACAAAAACAAAGAAAGCCTGTCTTATCTCTCACCAACAGTTCTGGTCTCAAACAAAAGCTCTGTCATGTAATTTGATTGTCCTTTTTTTTATACCACAGAGGAAGTGGTATAAATACATTTGCTTTGCCTTTGAATGCTGGAGCAATGTTATTTTCCTTTTTGTTTTGTTGCTTGGCCTTGTCATCAGTCATGCCGGATGTATTGTGTACACAATCAACATGCCCACGGTGCTATAAAAAAAGGCATCTCTTCTGTACCAATGTTCTTTCGTAGGTTAAGTGACAACCTTTAAAACTCTGGCGGGATATTACTTTGCGGCTTTGTGATGCGCAGATTAAAACAAAGACAGACGATCGGTCTCGCGGCGGGATCTCATGTGTTCGGAAAATGAAATTCCTCCGGAGAAAACCTGCCCTTGGAGGAGAGACCAGCTGTGTAATGCTCCTCTGTAGCCTTGGCATTTCCTGCAGCTGGCGGAGTGCACCACCTGGGCCAGCCCCTGAAACTGGAGCTACCAGCGGGCTCTCGGCCCAGATCGTCTGTGGGCACGCGCTGCCCTGCCAAAAGTTCTCTCTGAGAGAGAAATAAAACATACTGGGCATTAATATAAAGGGAAAAGTATTAAATTAATATGAAGCATTTCCCCATCCATTATACTTCTTTCCAAGCTTTTCGGTGCCAACTTTGTGTTCGCTGGTATTTCGACTTGCTGTCCAGGGTTTATGAGACACGCAGTGTCTGTGGGAAAGAGCTACGTTGGATTTGCTCAAAATGTGGAAAATGTGATTTGTATGTGACCCCCCCCCCCCCCCCCCCCCCCCCCCCCCCCCAACAACGAGTGGCTTTTGTATATGATACACTTTTCAGTCCCTCTATAAAATCTGACCAAGTGAAAGGAAATGACTTGCCCTTGCTCATATTGTTTTCATGAGCCATGAATGGGTCTTTTGGTGCTAAGGCTGTTAGGGCGTGTATGCTGCCAGTGATTCAGCTGAGCATTGTCTCACAGAGTGAGACACGCTGCATCTAGGTCTGTTCCTAATAGTTTACATATTTGGAGTCTCCTGCTGCTTTAAAGATGGTTAGGGCCATAAACTGAATGCTTACTTACAAATATTCGCTTTTGATTCGGTACTAAATTTGCACTGCTTTTTATCCTCTTCTGTGCTTTTTTTTTTTTGTCCTCCTTAAATTGTGAACTTAAAAAAATAGAAGCCACATTGAATGGAGTGGGGGAAAAAAACTGAAAGCGACAGATTAGAGGCCATGTTATGACCTCACTATTTTACATTACTACCCCTGTCAGCTCTTTCAAGCACCTGAGTGCTTAGTGATCCTGATCCCCTCCTCAGTTCTCTTTTTTTTGACTACCAGATTACGCCCCACTACAGCATTTTTTTTTTCTTTTTTTTCTTTTTTTTTTTTAGTCAGGGCTCCAAATTGGCTGTTGAATGCCCAGTGGGGCTGTTCAAACGAGGACACTTTGGTTCCCAGCCTCTCATTAACCAGTCGGAACAATCCAGCCTCTGTGTCTCTGGGCTTGCAGGGAGGGAAGCTTCCAGAACAGCTCCACATAATCTCTCTCATTACCATGAAAGCCCACAAACGTTTCATTCCACACAGGGGCATCACACTGGACCTCCGAGGTCCCCCTAAAATACAACCACAAAGTGGGCAGTTTGCCTTCCATTTGAATGTTTTTATTGACATAATTCACCTCTTACATGTGAAATGCGTTGTGTAAATTAAATTTTTCTCCTTAAAACTCCTTATCAGGAGTTTTAAGCAGACAGGTAGAGGAATTTCATTTAAAGGGATGGCCCCAAACCTGTGTACAGGGTATAGATGATATGCTCGGCTTTAATTGGTCCTGCCGGTTTGGCAAGAGGAGGGACTAGTCATTGATTGGCTAAAGTTTAGAGAAATCCATGCCCTTATGCAACAGAGGCAGTGAGAAACTAGGAGGCTAGTCAGAGTCCAGTGTAGGAAGTGCTGAATCTCTCTGCTGTGAATTCTCACTCACTCAAATATTGTAAGAACTCTTCCATTAGACAGACAGTTCTAAGGATCTCACTTTAGTAAATTTACTATAGTTTTATTTTTGTAGCCGTGAAACCTCTGCTTGGGATTGTAGTGTGTTCTTAGTGACGTAATGCGTCTAGACTCTCTGTATCAGTGAGTGACACTGTCCCTGATCGAAACCACCTTCTTCTATTCTCCAGAACCTGGACCACACGAGACCCTCCTCCACTTTGCGGCACGCCGTGGGTTGCGAAAGGTTGCCCTCTTCCTGCTTCAGCAACCGGGAGCCAGGGAGGCCCTCAAACTGCCCAACAAACAGGGCCGCACACCGGCCAGTATAGCCCAGAAGAGGGGCCACACGCAGCTTCACAAGCTTCTCACCGAGTGAGTACCACTGAATTCCCACACATGACATGAGGAACAGCATTCTGGGAACAAGCGGGGGCTAGTTATGCAAACAAGGGCACTTCTTCAGCATTTGACAATATCTTTGTCTCTCTCTTCTTCTGTGCCCAAACTGCAAATGATTCCCATATGAGATAAATAGTAACATACGTAATGCTGCCAGGATTGTATTTGCTTTAAATTCCAAAGCAGACAGAATTTTTTTTTTGTCTTTGTCTTTTTGCATTCTGAGCAACGTATTGTAACAATAACAATAGGTATGTCTGCTAGTTCAACCAAAGAAATATTTCATGTCTGCTATTTTTTTTTTGTTTTTCATCAGTACATTGATTCATCTCACATGTCCAAGGATCATTTAAAAGAAAAATCCCTCTGCTTTCGTTGTTTTTCTTTTGCCATGTACCAGTATGTGGTTTGGGAATAGCTGATGTTGAAATATATTTAGAGCTAAGCAAGCAGCAGAGATAAGAGACGGCTACACAAGGACGGGTCATACGGCTCTGTCTGCACTGTGTGTGTAAACAGTTGAAGCTTGCCTTCCGGAGAGTTTTACAAACCTTAGCAACACACACAAACACACACACACACAACCACAAAATACAAAACCGGTTTCAAACAAGGCAAAATTCTTTGCGGAGTAAACCTGAAAGAGTGGACACACCTGAGAGTAGTGGGAACAGTTCGTATGAGCTCAGTCGCCTCAGACCGTGCTCTCTCTCTCCCTCTCAGACGGTGCCAGGGAGGCGTGGGACGGCTTCCATATGCTCTCTGACCCAAGCATGCTATAATAGGACAGATCACTCTATCTGCTGCATTAAGCCGACAAGAGCTCACTCACGCACCTTTGGCCTGTGCATCTCTTTTTCTCTCTTCTTGTCAGTCTTCAGTTGGCAGAGACAGTCTTGAGAATGTCCAGAATTAGTGATTGTTAATATTCTTTGTGAAAATACTGTTTATATTCTTGAATATTTTGTGAAATTTCCGTTGTCTTCTTAACCTTCATCATACTTTTCTTAGGCAAATGTTGCAAACTTAATGCTGTGGATAAAAGCATGGGCCACACTCTTGGTGTGAACTGAAGTAATCCCAGCTGTAAACAATGTCGTCATCTGACCCAACCCGTTTGTTTACCTGCCCTTTTGCTGTCCCAGACCTTTGTGTTCAGGCTCCTGACTAACTGGAACAAAGATCAACATTTTGTTGGGGGGAGTTCGGGAGGCGTCGCAGTCGGTTTGAACATGTATTACGTCAGATGTCAGCGATCTTGCCGCCAACCAAGAGCTTCTCACGTTTTGACAACTCGCGACTGTTTCGCCCGTGTCACACAGAGACTGATGTCTCCAGGGTCGTATGCTGTTCTGTTTTGGTAGTGAATGTGACATGTGATAGCCGTCAGAAAGAGAAAGCGAGGAGACGGGCCTCGGCCCGGCCATTACATGTGATCTTAGCTTCCAGGAATAGGGGTTTGTTACGGAGCGTTTTCATCACACCAGTCTGGTGCTAATGTTCCAGGGCTGCATTTATAGGACCTTAACTGAACCTTGCAACACCTTGTCACATTACTGCGTATTACCTGCCTTGCTGACAGATAGAGAATGTGATTCAGCATTCAGGTGAGAGAGACACCAAGATAAATGTGTTAAGTTTGCACGCAAGTGTGTATGTGGGCTCATTTCTCTTCAGTCTTCTCTGTTATGATTTGGAGTTATTGTGACATTTGCCAGTGCAGATGCAAAGATTTAATGGGCTATCACACTGATTGGTTGTATTGCATTCTAGGTGTAATTATAGTCCTTGAAAAATCCAGGCTCCCAAAACTTTGTTTCATACTGTCTTCATTGACAGTATCATCTACAAAGAACACTAGTGTGATAATCTCACATTGATCGGTGCACAACTAAATTCTCTAGAACGATGCAGCATCTTTTAAAACCAAACAAACAAACAAACAAACAAATTACTTTAGGTTTATGTCATTTCCAGAGACAGGGTGTTGTATCAGTAAAATTTAGCCCCCTCCAGGAAAATCTGACAGGAGGTTACATGTCCGTAGTTTTCTGCTCTCTGTCGTCCTTAAAGGTTTAAAGGCTATTATGTTTTAGCCATAGGCAGTTGAGAGCTGGCCCATGGTTTGTAGGAACTTGAGAATGCCCTCTTTTCTCTCAGCACGCCATTTAAGTCCAGTCCACTGAAAGCGATGCCGTGGAGTTGCCATGGACACACTTTTTTTGTCTCTTTAAAGCTTGGTGTTGAGAGACATGAAGCAGGTGGGAATAGAGCTCCCAGGTCTTACTCCGCAGACAGGGCCCGGGGGACAACTTTGCTCATTCTTCTGTTTACAATGCTTACTACCTCTTTTTATCTCCCTTTTCCCTCCTCCTCCTCCTCCTCCTCCTACTCTTTCTAACCAAATCGTGTACCTTTGGGTTGGTTACCTTCATTCTGTGCAATTTTACAATTCTCAGGATTCACAGTTCTTCTCAGAAATGCAGGTTAAGCCTAGACACAACTGTGCAATACTAATTCGCCCTTGTTCTTCCTGTCCCTGCTCTTCTATTTTAAGCTGCGCTCTCTCTATAGCTGCACAGGTTTCTATACGGCCGCACTCAGAGCTGTTAGAGTTGTTAAATGTCTGTGAATGACTACATGATCAAAAACAATTAAATATCCGTTCTTCGTATGATCAGTTACTAAGGAGTCAAACTTGTTTTGAATTTTACTGGGTTGAACACCGTGTTTTAATAAACCAATGCCAGAGGGAACTGCTCTTTGATGCACAGGGGTGTGGTGATTGGATGATTCAGCACCATATGACTGGGTGTTCCTCTGAGAGTCTCTGTTTGTATTCTGCAGGGTTGAGACGTTGCCAGAGATCGAGCTGAAGGCAGCCAAACGTAGTTACCCAGGAGGGCGGGCACTCCGGCACCACCCCAGACTGAACACCTACACCCTGACAGTGGACACAGTACCAGGCAGTCCTCTGCCCAGCCTGCAGAAACATGTGGAGGAGCTACAACATCTCATTCGGTGCCATCAGGACAATAAGGTCATTCATTTTTATGCCCATGCAGAAGCTGCATCCATCTTTGGAGTTGCGTTTCCTTGTTTCATGTCTTTAAGGATATGTTGTTACTGTCGGCTGGGTGTTATCTCCATGTTTGTTTGCTCTTGAACTCGTTCTCAACTTAAACTTCTGCAACAGGAGGTAAATATCAGTGGGGGAAGACAGCGATGCTGAACATATTCTCTTATTCTCTCTCTTTCACTCTGGGGGTGTGTGTGTGTGTGTGTGTGTGTGTATTCCTGTTTGTGATCGGATGTGTTTCGTCAAAGTATAATGAGCACTAAGTCAAGGACGCTGCTCTTAATAACTGTTACGTTTGCTCTTCCAGGAAGATCAGTTGATGCAGCAGCAACAGCAACAGTCAGTGGAGCTGAATCCTATCACAGACAACACTGACAGCCCATCTATCGCTTTAAGAAACCTGTCGGATTTATCGCGACTGATACTGCCCTGCACAGAGCAGCAGAGCTCCAGAGTCAAGCAAGGCAAAAACGGCGAACCCAGTTCTGCGGAACTCCTCCTCGACGGTTCGTGTGTAAAGCATGGTCAGTGGGACAGTCCAAACAGCGAGGCAAATCACGCCAAACTAGAGGAAGGGGAGGAGGGGCCTGCGAGGGGAGCTGTAGAGGTTTCTGAGAAGGCGTCAGATAAAAGTGACAGTGAGCAGTGGCTGGCAGAGGGCGAGCCCACAGCTTTCAGCAGTCCATCCTGTGGAAACCAGCAGGAGGAAACTGATAGAGCATCGGGCGTAATCTGTGCCAAGCGGGAGCCCGCTACAGAGCTTGATAAAGGGAATCAGGAAAGGCAGAGAGCAGACAGCAGGAGACCACAGACTGAAACAAACGATAAAACTCAATCTGGCAACACTGTGCGTACAGATATGGGACACGTTCAGTCCCAAGGGCTCCTCCCCACGGAAGCTGAGTCTCACGTTCTAAAAGGGGAGACTGAGAGGAGAATGAGCGGTAACGACATTCAAGGGGACTTACCAGAGGAAAGGCAAGGAGAAAGAGCTAGTAGTCAGGAAATGAACTCAAACTTGACCACCCCTCAGCCTGCGTCTCTTTCTCCGGCAGAAGACTGTAGGCACGATATCGGCGAGCTGGGGCAGACAGAAGTGAGCGCAAACGCAACGATGATGGGTCCAAACCAGGGTGAAATGGAAATAAAGGCTAATGCTTCACAACAAAATGAGGAAATTGCAGCGATCTTTCTTTCTGGTGATGAGCCCTGCTGTGTCCTGGAGCCACAAACAGGAAACCTGTGCAAACAGACTAATGGCAGCATTGACTCAGTCTGTAACGTTGCAACGAGTGACGAGAGCCTAAACCAGAACCACAGTTTGGGTGGATCAGAAACCGATCCTTTGGACTCTGTAAGTCTCCGACCCAATATGGCAAAAGGACCCAGGCACCATTCACAAAGTAATCTAGAACCTTCTTCTGAATCTACTTCATCTGAAATCACAATAGTGGATATTTTGAATGAGAACTCAAACGACTTGGTCCAACAACAGCACAAGGACAACAGTACTGAGGCCATGTTGGAAAGTGTGGAGGACCGGTCCGCCAGTTCAGCCAATGACGATAAAGAGAAGCCTGTGCATGCTTACGATGTCACAATAGAAAAAGGTACCCAAACCTCCCATAACAAGGGAAAGCCTGTTGAATCCGCCAGTGACTCTTTGGTTCAAGACTCTCACCCTCTCGAGGGTAAAATAGGAGAGGAATCCTCCAGTGAGAGCTTAGATTCAGAGGAAACAATGTGGACTGAGGAAGCTGACAAGAACAAAACCACTGATGAAATGCTTCCCTCTCCAGAGACTTCTACAGGAAGTGGAGTCAGCCCAGAGGGTGCACAAGAAACATCTTCAGCCTCCACTTGTACAGCATCAAATGAAGAAACAGCTGTAGAAGCAATCTCTGTTGACAAGATGTTACCTCAAGCACTTCCAAATGAGGAATGCAAGAGGAATGAGGAACAAGGTCCTCTTAAGGACCAGAAAATGGAAGAAGTGGTTGAATCCGAGATTCAAGATACACAAAGACCACCAAGCCCAACTTGTGAGAATTTAACCCCAACAGAAGAGGTGTCAGAAGGGAGTGCTGTACAGGAGTCTCCTCACCATAAAGAAGACTACAATTTAACGTCTGAGGAAGTAATCACTGATGTCTCTGAAACCAGAGATTCCTTTGGGAACGATTTGAAAGCCCTATCGCAGGGTCATGCCGATGAGTGTGAAGAACTCTTAACGGACAGTGAGAACAAGATGTCAGAGGCTGTTGGGGATTTTGTAAACAGGATGGTAACGGAGTTGCCCAGTGATTCATGCTCAGAGGAGCGCACTGACAAGAAGCCCATTGATTCTCAGCACATCGACGAGGTCAGCAGTTCTAGTGTTAATTCTGTCGATGAGAGCTGTACCTCTGAGGCTCCTGTGAAGTCCCTGGAGGCGACAAGTGAAACAGCTGTTTCAGACAGCCCTTCTTCCTCCTTGGACACAGCTAGTGACTCAGCTCTAGGTTTGGAACTCACCTCGCTGTCCGACAACCATAATGGTTCGATCCAGTGTGAGGATTTTCCTTCCTCGCAGGATGTAGACAGCACTTCGGTTTTGGATTCGGACCTGACTTCCTCCATGGATGTTGACAGAAGCCTAACCCCTGATTTAGGTCTTAGTTCCTCTGTGGATGTAAACAGTTTTTTATCCCCGGAAATGCAGCCTTCAGATACACTGGAGGATCTTAATGGACTGTGTGAGGACAATCTGAACAGCGAGAGAACCAAAACTGAGGAAAGAAACATAGAAGAACCAAATGCCAAAACAGTCTCAGGTAAGACCATCTCCATCCATCACAATATTATTCTTTTAAGTATGTAAGCGTTAGTTTATTTCCTCCTTTACATAAGAAAAGGAGCGTCCGAGGGTGTAAGTCTCACTGCCTAATTGTTCTTTATTGCTACTCTCTTTTTCAATGACCCAAGTTCCAGCCCAAAGCACTATTATGTGTTGTAGTGGCACACCATGTTCTCAATGCTGTCCTATGACTTTAAACATGTGATCATTGCTGTAGCTACTTGTTGCCCTGTGTGCTGTTGCTGCTAAAAAGAGCTTGTCATTTGTCATGTCAATCCATTCGGCTCATTCACTGCTGCTGTGGCCACTGTACGGCATACCAGAGCTTATAGAACATCGCTCCATGTGTTTAAGCCCCAAAGCGTTTGTCACAGGGATTTGCCCCCGTTAGATACCACATGACTTTTTGACAAGACAACTCTGTGTATGCTGTTAATTAGATCAAAGACACTATGAATGTTTTTTGGTTAGTGCTATCAGTTTCAGCAATGTTTACCAAAAGCTTGGAGCATCTGTTTGGATAAAGCGCTTTGTTTTCTTTTCAACGGTTGGGTCATTAATTGCTTGTCTGGCAGGGATGTGTGTATGTGTGTGTGTGTGTGTGTGTCTGGTGGAGGGGGGGGCGCTCTTGTATTCGTCATTCAGAGACCTGTGTGAATAGGCAGCATTTACGGAAGACAATATATGTATATATTCTGTGTATCGTATCCTAGCAACACTATGATCTCATCACCCCAGTCAGATCAGAGAATGGAAGTGACTGAAAGGTCGACTTCCGGTGAACGCATGTGGGTTTTTTTCTTTTTCTGTTTTGTTTTTGATTATATGACACAGCTCCTACTTAGCCATGTGAGTTTCCTGACATGAATGAGATTAGCACATTATTTTATGAAGAGCTGATCCTTGGAGACATTGTGTGCTATGAATATTACAGTCACGCTGATTCATCCCCAGCTGGCCTGATTGTTAAGAGACCGGTGTTTTCCCAGTTCCCTTTTTCCGAGTACTGTGCCATTTAATATGTCAGCCAATAACGACACTGTTGATGCTCATAATTAAAGTATTGTATTATTAACGCTGAATAGATGAGGGTCTGAGAATATTATCCATCCCCCAGAATGTGATAAGGATCAAGTAAACTTAAACTTCTCCTTAGTTGAACTGTTGTTTTTAATTTTTTGCTAGTTATAAAATGGTCTGAAAATCTGGAAAATTCTTACGTAGCATGCTGCTCTGGTGTATGTTGCTTAGTGGTGTGATCCAGGTCAGTGAACTCTATCATTTGTCTTCTATGGTTTGTTGTTTGCTCTGCAGACCTCACGTGGTTTGCGTGTATTCGGAAACCTGTGGTCTCGGAGATTTGACCTTTCCGTGATCCTCTACTTCTCTAATTCATTTGTCCTCTCTTCCCTCTGACAGATGAACCAAGTCCAGCGACAGGAGATGCAGTGGTTGAACAGCAGCACTCGTTGACTGAAATAACAGATGCTGTAGAGGTGAGTGTACACTCGTGTCTGTTATCCACCCAGTCTTTGAGAATCATTCAGACTTCCGTGTTAAACAAATGTTTTACTTATTTAACTAACCTGTTGCCATGTGACCCCCCCCCCCCCCCTTTTTTTTTTGTGGTGGGAATGGGGTTGGGTCAAGCAACTTTGTCAGTGAAAAGGAGGTATGTTCGCTTCCTAAAAGCTTGTCAGGCTGAAGTAATGATGCCTCATCCCTGACCTTGGCATCATCAGTCTGATGCCCCTCGGTGCCCTATGGCAAAATCTCCAGCCATATGACGCAAGTTTGGGCCTGAATGGCAGAACCCTGCCTTCCAGGGGTCAGGCTGGCAGATATGAGTAAACTCCCTGTGAGGCATTCCCTGCATGAGTGTCTGTGTGACACTCTCCCTCTCCCTCTCCCTCTCCCTCTCCCTCTCCCTCTCCCTCTCCCTCTCCCTCTCCCTCTCTCTCTCTCTCTCTCTCTCTCTCTCTGTCTTTTAGCAAGGAGGAGAGAAAAGAATGACCTCATCTCTTTTTTTTCCCCTTTGGTGTGTGAGAGAGAGACGATAGCCCAGAGACCAAGAGAGAGGAAGAGAAAGGGAGAGAGAGTATGAGATAAAAGCTTGCTGGTTCTGAGCTGCAGCTGTGTGAGAGGAAGTGCCTGATTAGCACCAGGATGGGTCCACTCCAGAGGGGCACGTTCTGCCCTCAATGCTCTATAGTGTCTTGTCTTCCTGAGTCAGCCCTTATTGTTTCCAATCCCTTTTCCTTTGCCGTTACTGAGCACCTGAGGCCTGACACCTGCAGTTATGCAGTAGCCAGTGTCCAAATGATAGGCACTTTTCTTTGAAAACAAAAAAAAAAAAGAATGAAGGAAAAATAGATAAAGAGGTAAATTTATCTAACTTTGACGGATTCCGCTGAATCCTAAATAAATATTTATATTACACTCCACATGTTGGAAAATGACAATCATAGCTCTTTACCTGACACAGTCCTTTTCTTGTTCCTCTCCTCAAAGGATGTCAGTAATTTTATAACTGTATATGACTGAAGCGACTAGTATGGCCGTGGGTCTCTATTGACTTGGCTTAGACTCAAAGCAAAAGCTAATCCAGAGTGAAATATAACAGTCTTTAGAAACGCATAATACAAAACACTGTGTGGTTGAGGCGTGGAGCTGGTTTTGTTTTACATTTTGAAGAAGCATGTCAGTCTGGGACATCTGATGGTGTATTTCAGTTCAGTAAAGGTATTTGACGTCCCGCTGTAACTTCATAAAGAGCCACTTTCATGAAGAGGAGTTTCTCAAAACTTCTCTTCGTAATGTTTGTTGTTGAATATAGTTGTTTCTGTTTAAACCGTCTTGTCCTTAAGCTCTCCGTGAAGTGGCATATAGACCTGGCCATAGAATGTCTCTCTTGGTCTGAGCCACCTTCTAAGGTAACATTTGAAAGACATTACACTCTAGAATGTTCTCTTTGAAGTGAATCTTGAGATAAAGTGACCAAGAGGAGTTTCTGGCTCAGCCACGACCTACATGGATGGAACAACATGATCTCCGTTAATCACTGCGCAGTTGTAGTAAACACATGCAGAGAGCAGTTTCTCAGTAAAAGGCATTTTTTCAGTCATCAGAACTAATCCCTGGGATAGTTTTCATAAAACTCTTGTTTTTTGTTGTCTCAAGTTCTGGGTTCTTTTTCTGTTTGCTATTGTTTTGTGATGAAGATGGACAACCCTGGCATTGCTATAGATGGCTACATTCACATTGTGTTTGCTCTGCTAATGAATTGCGTGTCTCTGCTTAATGGTTTGCTTCTCTAGTGTTCTCCAGTGATCATTGCAATATGTCAAACTCAGTTGGCACAATAGGAACTTCACAAAAATAAGTACCAGCCAAAAGCAATGAAACATCTGAGTCTAATTGTACGTTGGCAAGCAGTGGAGGCCCTTTTCTGTTATTTATGAAGGTCTCAATTTGAAAAGGAACTACAAGCAAATAAGAATTGAGAAATGAGCCTCTAAACCTTTCTTTTCTCTTCACTCTAACCGATTTGAATCCGTACAGTTTGATGTCTCTGTAAGATGACTGTGTCATGAAGCTATGTAGAAGTAGAGAAGAATAAATAAGCCCTAGATAAAATAGAAAGTTGTGGGACTGAGAAACTAAATGGAACTGAGTAGGACCCATGAATCCATGGAGCAGACAATACCAATGAGTGTGCCCATTTGTATAGGCCTGAGGAGTTCATTACTGCCCTCTTGTGTACAGATATGGGATAATTCTTTCCAGATGTGCACATTTACTGCTGCAGTGCTGTACTTCTTTTCATGTCGGAGAGAGAGAGAGGGGGAGAGAGAGAGAGAGAGAGAGAGAGAGAGCGAGAGCGAGAGCGCTGCAGTATCAACCCACACTTTGCTTTGCTCTCAGACATTGGCCTGTCTGACCAGAGGTGTGAGGGAATCCCCCTCATGTTTTTTCATTAATCCAAAGAGAGGCAAAACATATAAAACCTGACAGTAGGCTTATGGTCAAAGGGAACCCTCAAATCACTTTCACTTAAATACAAAACACATGCTTACCCAGATGCACATTCACTTTCTCTTTCTCTTCTGTCCTCTTTTCTCTCTGTCAGAGAACACACACACACACACCTACTATACTGTGGAAAATAGGAATAAGTCCTATTTTTAAGTCTTGTAAGTCCAAGAATAAGTAGTTTCTGTGATAACTGGTGATGATGTGGGTGAGGGAGTGGTGCAGTAGTGGTACATACTTGGAGTAAGATTGTACACACACACACACACACTGTGATAACCTGTTTGGCTCAATGTTTTCTGACTCACTCCTTTTCCTCTTCATCTCTCACTTGCTATTCCTCTGTCCCTCACATAGTAATGGGGTATGGGAGATCCTCAGGGTTAATGTGCACCTAGCTCTCACAAAGAACTCTTTTTTTTTTCTCTCCCACTCCATTCCCTCCCCCTCTTGTCCTGCTCCCTGACCTCAACGCTTTTATGTCAATTGATCCTTCTCTCCCAGTAAAGATCGCATAGGCTGCAGCCGGCACACAGTAAGTCCACACAAAGACTCCTCAGCATTCTGCCCCTCATTCAGACCCAAAACCATATGCAGAGACATGTTGAGACTTGTCTTTAAAGTTCTTCTTGTCTTTGTAGAACTTTGATTGTCACTGATTGGGGAAAAAAAAAAAGAAAGATGTTTATTGAAAGGGTTTAATTGAATGCAACCATTTGTTACCAAGCTGTTTCAGTTGTCCTTTGTGAATAGGATTGTTCCATTTGAATGTTGCTGGAAGGACAGGGTGTGTATGTGTATGTGTGTGAATGTGCGTGTGTGTGTTAGGGAGAAAGAGAAACAGATGAACTGCTCTGTGGGTAAAAGCAGGAGGTAGAGCTGCATGTGTTTACTTTGATGGGGATCAGGTGGTCTTGGGGGTGGGGTGCCAAAATGAAACTAGAAGGTGAGCTTTTGTGTGTGTGTGTGTGTGTGTGTGTGTGTGTGTGTGTGTGTGTGTGTGTGTGTGTTTGTTTGCGTGCGTGGGTGCTGTCAATGAAAACGTAGGTTCACTGCATTGAGAATTTATGAGAAAGTAATTAGGCCACAAAGTCAACAAATGAAGGAACTAAGAACAAGAAAATACACCATTCTGCATCTGTCAAATCTTCCTGGAATCCACCCTTGTGTCGTATCACAGCTGTGCTGTTTTTCTGCAAGGCCTCTCGTCTTCTGTCATGAAATGTCTGCCTGTGACTAGTATGACCATAAAAAACACAAAATGACCGCTAATGAGGTTTGTAATTTCATTTCCAACTCATATCCATGTGACATTTGAAATGCACGTTCTCCGAAGAGATTTTTTTTTTCCTCCAAACTTTTTTTTCCCTCGAGTCTAGCCGAAGCAAATTTGGCGACACCTGTGTTCTTTCGCAGGGGTTTAAGTAACAGCTCTCTCTCTCTCTCTCTCTCTGTCTCTCTCTCTCTCACTCTGCTACCCAAAACTGTTAACAGCAATTCCTCCCAGCTGTCCATAGGCACTGCCTTGCATTGCTTAGAGTTTGGTTGAAGTGGTTGCCATGGTTTTAGCTGTTTGGGAACTGAGAGCCCTCTGCAGAAGGGAGGGTCATGTGACCAGTTTGTACTTTTGCAGCTGCTCTCTTCTGATGTGCAGTTCATCCCTGGTATCATCATAAGCTTAAAAAAAAAAAAAAAAAGAAGGAAATCGGGCAAAAAGTTCTCACCAGAAACTTTTCAATTCTATTTGGACATTCTGTCAGAGAAACGGCTGTTAAACAGCCTGGCAGATTATTACCAATGCAATTCCTCTGGGGCTGAACAGCGTTATCTCACTCTCAGACAGAGCTCAGAAAGCCAGGAGAAAACAGTAAGTCGGCTTCATCCCTGAGACACACACTGGATCTGACAACTAGGCCTGTGTCACATAGGTCTCTTATCACATCGTGTGCTTGTCTGTATGCACAGGCTCTGTCTGTTCCTCGCTGCTCAAAACCAGGGGATGAGGCTCCCATCTTTACCCAGCCTACACTGCAGAGACAGAGAGAATGGATGAAATGGGGGATTTGTTGGTTATAACAAGAGATATTATTAAGGAACACATTGAAATGCCAAGGAAATGTGAGAAAATGATGGAGAAAATGGGAATGGAAAACAGACAGACGAGAAACGAGGGACCAAAAGCAAAAAAAAAAAAAAAAGAGAGAAAAAGTTTAGGGAATGCAAAGCAAGCCTTGTGAGAGAAAAAGAAAGGGAGTGTACTGAAGGAAGGGGAAAAAAAGGAGACCAAGGAGAGAGTGAGAAAGAGAGAGAGAGAAACAGAGGGAGAGAGGGGAGGGAAGGGAAGGGTAGGGAAGGAAAGGAAGAAATGAGTGTGTGAGGGAAGGAGGGAGGGAGGGACGAAGGGAGAGAGAGAGAGGGAGAAGACGTCTGGGGGTTGGCTTCAGCACAGATGTGTGGAGAGTCGCTCATTTCCCCCAAAGCTTCTCTGAGGACTCTACACGTTTGGGCTTCATGTTGGAATCTAGCGGCTCTCTCGGCATCTTCTCGACTTCTCGGCCAGGGAAAAGATGTACGAGCGACACAGGCGGAGGTACAGCCTCTGTGCCAAAGGGGAGAGAACAGTGGATGTGGTTCTGATCAAGGTACGAGAAGCTGCTCTTTCACAGCGATTAAAGGTCTTTGAGTTCTCCTCCTGGAGACGTAGAAACATTCTTTATTTCTGCATTTAAAGGATACGGAACAGTTTAAATGCTGTCGTTTGCCTTTTTAAGAGATTTCTTGGCTTTGGCTTTGCCAGTTTGGTTTTGGTATGTGATATTTGGCTTTGCAGAAGATGACAGTCATGTTTTCTGTCATTTTGAGATGATCAGCATTGCTGGAAAGCACAGTTGAGATGGCAGAGATGTCCTTGGCTGTCGCTGGTCTATGTGGGCTCTGCAGCCCCAGTGTCTGACTGGGGTGGAGTTTGTTTTTAGTTGTGGAGAGCCTAGATCCAGAAGTCTTGCTCTCTGCTAGTTCCCTCGATCCCTTAGCGTTTGGTTCTTGACTTTTGTATACTCTAGACATGGGAGCTTAAAGGGTTTTTGCTCTAAACGTGCATTTTGGGCTTATGGTTTGCCATTTTTATCGCAAAGAAAATAATTGTTGAGCGAAAGAAGAAAGTTCAAGTTTCAAATAGTCTAGAGAGATTAGGCTGCCTCCAGTTTCTGCAGTATTTCAACCCTTGCCCGTCAGCATGCACAGCAGACATAGTTTTCATTCTCTTTTGTCTAAAATGCATTCTCAAAGCATGACACTTCCAATTCTAGAACACTGAGGTCCAATAGAAGAATGCTGAACAAATGTTCCATGTAAATAACACTTGACTGAATGTCATTCAAATGACACTCGCACCTCCATCACTTTAATCACATGGTGTTTGTGTTAGTGCTTTGTCAGAAACAGGTTAGTGTCAGTTCTTGGTAAACAAAGCGGGTTCACTTGAACAAGCTTCCCATTTAATGCCATTAATCTTACGAGTGTCTTTTTTTTCCCCCGTTAGCTTCATCACCTTAAGTAACTGTCACTCACTGACTGAGAAGTGTGGGAACAGCAGGGTCCTGTGTGTTGGAATGTGGGAAGTCGTCCTGTGAATGTATATTTAGTGTTGAGGAGCTCTGTATCTGAGCTTCAATGAGCTCTGGGACCAGACGCACCAGGGCCACATTCACAGACCAGTCTCTGGATTTCAAGTCCCTGATAACAACATTGGTTTAGGCCTGCGTCAGCATCTAACTTTACCCCTCTCTCTCTCTCTCTCTCTCTCTCTCTCTCCCTCTCTCTACATACACAGGATTATTGTAATGCCTGTTATCGGAAACAATAACAACGTAAAATGCACTAAAACTACAGTGCTTTTCTGTGCCCTGAACAGTTTGGTTCACTCTGACAGGGAGTTTCCAAATACGGAATTATTTTTGCATTAAATAGGAATTTATAAAAAAAGAAACAGTTGCATGCTTGGTACTGTGGTCTTTCTGAGTGATGTTTAGTTGTGATGATTCTGTTCTCATTCATTCTCACAGGAAGTAAGATAAAGCGTCAGTTTTTACTATTCGCCCTTAAGACAGGATGTGAACCTATTTTTGCTCAGTCAGTTCAGCACTGGTATACTTACTAAACACCAAATGTCAAAATGCTAAAGACAAAACACATTGGTCATTTTTCTGATGTAACATTTCAGAAAAAAAAAATGATATTGACAATTTAATTACAGGGAGGCAGTTGTCAAAATTTGTCAAAATTTTCTAATAGTTCTAATCCAAGCTTATCTTCTTTTAATTTTCCAAATTCATCCAAAAAGCTTGTATAGTTTTGTGTAACTGAGCACAGGTCAGTTCAGATCCAGGAGCTGATTGCTTCTTCTTTGTGACATTACTCTTTTTCTTTGTCGTGTTCTCCTAGACCCACAGGCAGAGGGAAAAGAGACGGCTAGTGCTGGCTAGCAGAACCTAGCTTTCTTTACACAGGCACGAAGAGATGGTTGAGTGACCAGCTTTTTGGATGTTTGTCTCAAAGCGATTTTCTTTCACTCGAGGAGCATGTGGGCTCCAAATGTTACAGCGTAAGGTGGTGAATTAGGACAACACAAACACAGACGTGTGAGTCACATGCAAACGTGCGAGCATGGCTCTTTTCTGGTTTTTGTCGAGTAACACGGAGGCACAGGTGCTGGTTGAAACCTTGAGTGGAACAGAAAAGTGCACCCACACCCAGTTTGACAGCTCCCTTGTGACCGCTTAAGACTGTAGCGTGGAAAATGCAAGGTCCTTTGTTGGGTAGGAGTCCTTTTTAACTTAGGCAGGATTATAGCCTAGTAATGGGAATACCCAATAAGTTCACCATATGCTCTGTGTGTGTGTGTGTGTGTGTGTGTGTGTGTGTGTGTGTGTGTGTGTGTGTGCGCGCGCGCGCATGCGACTTGAGAAAGTGAAAACATGTTGGGACTGTAGCAGTCCTACATCACTTCCCGACACAGACAGAGTAAAACACTGTAGAACAAAGAGCTGATGACTGACTGTGGAGATCCAGTGAGTTAAGGAACTCATTTTCATGTCCTTACTGATGACATGGCCAAGTTTTGCATCCTGCCCTCAGCAATAGTAATACTCATATTTGAATAGTGTGTCCCGTGTGATGGATTTCCCTTTTCTTATCACAGTTAGTGCCAACACAGTATGCTAAATCTCTCCCAGTCGTAACCATAGCTCATATCCATAACTGTATCTGTAGTAGTTTCATCACTGTTCTAGTCTTCCATCGCCTTTCTTTGTGTTATCCAGTCTTGCAGTATAAGCCTGTGCTGGACTTATATTGATTAGCTAAGCTGTAACACATTGTATCTGTTTGTAACCACTCATTGAAGTGACTTTAATAGAGTTCTTTCCAAGGATGATCCTACCGCCACTACAGCACGACGCACGCACACACACACACACACACACACACACACACACACACCCTCTGTTGTGTCATCATTTTGGGACTGTTTTGTGGATATTTTTAATGAGGACAGTTATTAATGTCTTGGTTTTGAAACCCACCCACTCCGGTCCCATTCTCATTCGCTGCCCCCTGTATTTCCCAGGAAAGGGATGGGGTTGGTTCAGGGCTTGTTTTTGTTGGGCAGTTCAGGCCAGTTCAAGTTCGTCAGTCTCAAGTCACAGGAGGATTCTTTACGATTTAAATGAATTAAAATATCAATAAATTAAAATTGACTTTAATAAATGAATTGAAATCTATATTTATCTTCAACATCAGTCAGCATGTGGTTTGCTTTGAAATGGCCTTGATCTAAATGCTTCTTTGATATTAAAAGAGAAGGCTTGATAGTCGAACAGCTGTATTGGAACATAGATCTTTCTCTGTTTCTTTCTTGCTTTTTCTCTCTCTCTCTCTCTCTCTCTCTCTATCTGTCTCCCTGTAAGAGTGCACTACACCCCCCACAGTTAGCTCTCTTGAGGCACACACAGAGTGTTCAGTGTTGCGTTGAGCGGTCTAGTCAATGTGGTGTTGTGTATTGTTCATAGCTTTAAAACTGTACAGAGCTCTGTTATAATTCCACTCTGCCCAACCCCACCCCCTCCTCAAAACCACCACTGGTGTACAGACAATTAGCCGCACGCCTGGGGAAATGCTCCACTGTTTTACTGCCTACACATTCCAACTGATGAACAGAGAGAGCACTGGAAAACTCACACACAAGCACATGCAGAGTCCTCTCCCTCTTCTCCCATCTCTCTCTCTCTCTCTCTCTCTCTCTCTCTCTCTCTCTCTCTCCCTCCCTCCCGTCTTCTCCATTCTCTCTCTCCCACTCTCTCTCGCAAAAAAACAAGCAAAAAAAAAAACATACAGTGATGAGAAAAATCTGCAAAAAAACAATAAACGTACTGACAGTGAGCTCCATTCACGGTCATACAAACTGCATGTCTGTACTTTTTAGTGTCTTTTACAGGAGTCAGACTGTCATGATTCATAGTGTCATTACTATGTCATAAACCACTGCTCCCAACGAGTTCTTTGTCTAGTTTTTCTTAATGGTCCCATTGTCCTGTTCTGTCCTCAGTCCCTTAGCCCCATGCAACCAGTCTGCTTACTGGTTTGTGTACTGGCTGTTGACTCATGTATATTTCCTCCTTAACAAAGAGGTCCTGAACCTCCTGACCTTCCTCTTTGTCAGAGTGAAAAATAGACAACTGCCACTGTGATTTCTTTTTTTTTTGTGCGCGCGCATGTGTGTGTGTGTGTGTGTGTGTGTGTGTGTGTGTGTGTGTGTGTGTGGAGTGCAGTCGGTGTGCTTTGTTGGGGTTATCAAAGTTTAGGGTGCAATACACATTCACAGACTACAGTCCAGATAACAAGGATCTGTCGGTTCTTTTAAAGTGCTTTAATAGTTTTAAACTTAAATGGTTTCCAAGTGAAGTCAAACTGATTCAAATTGAAATTCAAATCTATCAGAGAAAGTCCAATATATTTGTATATACTTCTCTTTGTTCTAGTTTTTGTCCATGTTTGCTTATTTTTTTCCCGTTGGTATTCCTTTTAAATTTTTGTCCCATTTTGTGTTTAACATAGTAGGAGGACAAGCTCTTTTCATCAAATAGCATGCACGTTCCCCTTTTCTCCTGACAGGCGTGAATACCGCGGGCTTTCTGTCGTTTGTCTCATGTAATTAGCGTCGTAAGGGAATATTAAAAGTGCTGAAGTGGTCGTCATTAGGGTCGACCCTAATCCATATTCCTGTCATACGTCGCACCAGGACCCATTAGGTTATGGGACTTAATTTGTCTGTGAGGTGTTGGTGTGTGTGTGGCGGGTGTTATTTTGAGTGAATTCCTTTCGTGTCATTCTGTGGCCTCTGCTAAAACCTCATTTCTCTTGTTTGCTACATCCATTGGCATCATGAATTACCACACAGTAAAAGTGACTTCATCAAATATCTGAGCAACAAACCTGACCAGGCTTCTACTGTGTGCTGATTTGACACAAGTAGTAGCAGCACACATACGCGCATGCAAACATGCACTCAGTGGACAACGACACACGTATTCTAGACGCGTTCTGTTTCTCATCTCTTGCTGATAAATCTGCCAAAAGGTAAACACAGACCAGTAATTTGTGATGTCATCTCCTTTTTTTAAAGTGGTAATCAGCCACTGAATCAACAGATGCTGCTCAAAGTCAAATGTTCTCGCTCATTTCCTTTGAAAACGGAGGCATTTTACCGGTTGCATTTATGCTAGTGAGTCACTAAATTTAAACTGCTGAGATCACAAATCAGAAATCCCATCAGTGATGACATGTGTCGGTCGCAGTCAGAGAAACTGTGTCCAAAGCACTCTTTGTCCGGCGGGGCATAGACATTCATGGCATGATAGAGTCGGTTTAGATGTGTTGGAGGCAAGGACTGGACTCGATTCCTTTTTATCTCTCTGGCTGCAGAAGCTGCAGCTGCAGACACACAGAGAGCCGACAGAGAGAGTGTCACCCACTGCTTCTCAACGTTAACACACTGGCCTTCTGTCATTCTATGGGCTCTGTAAAACAATGAGTGCCTGTGCCTGCCACACATGCACACACACACACACACACACACACACACACACAGGGTATTCATGCATCCGTTTCACGTTGGCGTAAGGCTTGTGTCACATGCTTTGCTCAGTGTTGGTGGGTGTGTTGAGGGGAAATGATGTTGATGAAGATGATGATAGTAGACGTGGAATGTCCAGCACGACTCCTTTCTACAGGTTTCGTCTCTCGTTCGCTTTTCAGCCACACTTCGACATACCAGTCCAACCTACAAAATCTTTACCATAGACTTCATTAAAACCTCATCTCTGAAATCTTTAAAAGGTGAATATGGAGTGGAAATAGTCATTTTTAGCCTGTTTGCAGCTCTGGGCCACAGGATTGAAAAAACACTGCATTTGTTGGCTTAGAGAGATTGAAAGTGAGGCATTGTTTTTCTCACACGTGTTCGTGATTACTCTCTGTCCATGTTCACTTTTCTCTGACTGTTGGACGATTTACCAGTCCAGGCCTGGTTCAGACCAAAACAGCCACAGCGGCCAGAATGAAACTGGCGCGGTGTCCAATAGAAGTGTTACGACATGAAGTCACGTTGAATATGGGGATGCAGTAAGCTGCCGGCATGTCCTGAAAGAGAGCAGTTTATATAATTGCCCAAATTATCTCCAAAAGTCTTGTTGGAAAGTAACTTTTTTATTTATCCGAACTGTTCTCACAGCTTTCATCATCTCTGCATAGAGTTGTTTGGTTTTCTGGGTGGTGTTCTAACTTAAGCCAAAACACAAAAACATCTTTCTATACAAGGCGTGCTGAAGACTGACAGAATCACCAGTATCGCAAGCTCAGTTTTCGTGAACTTGTCTCTGATGTAAAAAGTAGTCCCAAATATTGCATCACTAGTGTCATCTGTGTTGAGGGAATGTTTCATTTCAAAGTATTCAGCTAATATTAAAGCTTTTGGTCCAGACAGATTTTGTCAAACAAAATGATTTATAACAAGAGTGAAACCATTGTGACTTTAGGATTGTAACTTTAAAGCACTTTTGAATTCCAAAAATAGTTATGGTTCATTGTTAACAATTAACAAACTGTTGATGGCATTTTTTCTATGTACATTTCAGTAATGTTTAATAACATTAGGATGTGTTTATGAGACATGCTTGTAAGAATGGCATGTTTGTCAGAACACACCAACAGTTCAAACCCATTGTATGATTTTTTTTTTTATATCAAGTGTTGCATTACAAACAGTTTGAGTGAATCTTTTTGTCGACAGTCTTTGTGAACTAGCAGGACACTTCCTGCTTTGATCATGTTCTTTGATTTTTTTGTCATTGATTTTTTTTTCTTTCTCTGTCTTGTCAGTTGAGTCCAGGGGCTGGCTGAGTCTTGATTAACTCAGACTGTTTCTCTCTCTCTCTCTCTCTCTCTCTCTGTCAGATCCACAGGGAGAAGGACTCGTTCTGTCCTGTCGATTCCTGTCCGGATGCTCAGGTGCAGGAGGCTAAAGCCAGCCCAGCCAGCTCAGGTAAAATAAACACACACAAGTCTCTTCCAACTATGGGTTAAGAGAGTGAAAATGCTAATGATGCTAAAGCTACAGAAACAGGAATCTTAATGTTACTGTGTAGTGAAAAAGACGTGTTGGAATTTTAACAGGTTGCAGATTACAGGCATGAATTAGTAGGTAAGTGTGAAACAAAAGACAATACAGGAGACAGGATTTTTATTGGGACAGAGTTCATAAAAGGCTAAACATTTGCCTGTCGTAGATAATATCTGTGTGGAATGGAGAACCTTAGGGCGGTAAGGTCGTGAGATATGAATGATCTGGTCTTGTTTGGGTTTTCGTCAAATGTTGCAGCTCTCTTTTGGGTTGTGTGAGAAACGGAACGGTTGTGATGTTGGTTTTAAGGTCAGTTTTAGGTTATCTGATAAGTGTTCAGTGCAGTAGTTGGTAAGATAGTCACCATGAGAGAGTTTTGAAAGATTTTTTTTCAGCTTTCTGCTCTGCTTTCTTTTGATAACAAAAACTTCTTTTTTTTTTTTTTAAGTAAGTAAGTACCTACTTTGTCAAAAATTCCTGTTAGTGTAGTAGACTACTAGTAGTGTGTATTCACTTAAGTGGAGCCCTTGTACACACAAACAAATGCATAAAATAAACCAAAAAGTTGTAAACAAATAGAAATGGCATTGTGAACAATGCTATTCATCTTACTGTACAGACCTTTGAGGCTTGTGCACCTTTGTTTCCTCTCTCTCGACTGCTCCCTCTCACCTGTCTCTGTATGTGCCTGTCTGCCAGTCTAAACAGTGCCCTCTTTGTATCAGATGAGAATAGACAGGCATGCTCTTGCACACCCTGCAGGAAAATGGATGGTTTCCTGTCAGTTTAAAAGACCGAATGAGTCAAATAAATAATCTGTTTAAGTGGCTGACATCAGCATCCTGTCTTGTGGGATTGCACGATGAGATGCAATACTGTTGGCTAAGTACACTCTGTCTTGTCTGTCTCTCTCTTTCTGTCTGTGGTTTTTCAGCTTAGTCAAATATTCAGTCTTGTGTTAAACCAGTTTTAAACCACTCTCTGTCTGTTTGTCTGTTTCTTTCTCTTTCTCCCTCTCTTCTCCTCTTCCTCTGTCTGTCTGTCTGTCTGTGTCCCTCTCTGTTTTTCCTCTCTCTCTCTCTCTCCCCTGTTCAGATTTCCCTCCATCTCCCTCTCCAGAGAGTCTGGGTCGATCCGTGTCCACTTCCCAGCGTGACTCAACCAGTGACGTGGACGTCCTCCTCGTGCCAGACGCGGGCGATGACAGCGTCTTTAAGAAGGTAAGCCTGACGCAGCGGAGACGGCGAAGAGTCGAGAAATACCGGGGGCTTGACCGCGTAATGTTTGTCTTTCTTTCTGCTTGTCTCCAAGGTACCCATAAACCTCTCCCCCCTCTAATTAGAAAAATGTGAACTTTCAGGGCCTGCATCACTGTTTGGTGTCCTCTACCAAATCTTATTTCAAATCTCACATGTCTGCTGGAGTTTACCTAGAAGAACCAGCGTACGCATGAACGGTGTGTCTGCAACATCATGTGACTCGCGCAGACCGAGTCGTAATTATGAAATGAGCCCATTCACTTCTTTTCTGCCTTTTTTTCACCTGCCTTTTTTTTTTTGACTAAACCTTACCACAGATTAAAATAAAACAAAAACTTTCTCTCTCCTGCCAACCATCCTTTTGTCATCCATATAGTCATCTGTATAATCTATATAATCTCTCTAACTTTTTTTTTTTTCCCTATAGATATGCTAAATGTAGTATGTACCCTCGTCTTGTCATCTTGTTTATTATGTACTTCCAAAAGTGTGAATTTTTATAATACTTTCTGTGCTCTTATTTCCGTCGTGTGTTGTAGTTTTGCAGCAGTGCAGACTGCTGAGCTATGCAAAAGCTTTCTGAGAAAATGTTCAATGACCTCAGCAGCTTAGGCACAGTCTGGAGCTGAAAAAAGCATCTGACTAAGTTTGCCTTTGTTACCGGTTATTGGTAATGATGCAGTTTCTCTCGGAAATTCTCTGTTCTCTTTACCCCATACTTTGGCCTGTATCTTTTTTTTTTTTGTTTCTTTGGTTCAGTATCTCTCCATACTGTTGAGTGTGTGTGCACTTGGCCAGAGTCATGTGATCTGGAAACGTTTCCAGGGCCAATGCTTGTAAAGCCGACACGGAATCAGTCTTCTCAAAGCTAACGCTAATGCACTGTAGCACGCCACACCCGTCCTGACTCTGGCTTTGGCATAGGAACAAACTAAAGATGCACTCTGAATGGAAACAAGCTCTCTCTCTCTCTCTCACGCTCACACACACACACACACACACACACACACACGCACTACATGTTCTCTCAGCATGGAGCGCATGTTTGACCCCCCCCCCCGCCTGCACAAAGTTGTGTAACATTTATGGGCCTGGAAAGAACTCCTGACAGCATGTCTCTGCTGTAGTCTGACCCTCGTGCCACAGAGAGAGGGAAAAACCCACGTCACCGGCTCTGACGCTGCTGGGGCGTCACCTCCGCGTCACCCAGAGATCCAGCGTTAAGGCTGTCAGGAAAATAAACAAGGAAAAGTGAAGTCACCCCAACCCAGCCTTGCAGCTCTCTTGTTATTACATGGTTAACGGCTCCAGCTTTTCTAGTTTCATAACATGTATCAAATCCATACAAAGTGGGGAATTCATTTTTTTTTGCTAGTAATACCTCAGTCCCTGTTCTAAAAACTCTTCTCTTGCCCTTTCGCACAGTGTACCAGAGTTATGTACTGGTTAAACAACAAACTGACGTTTCCATAACAACAGATAGTCGCGTGGATGTGTCTTGTTTTCGATTCTTTTATCTAACATTGACTCTCAGGGATCTTAACAGGCAACAGCAGATGTTCCTCTTCAGACTGATCAAATGTGAATTTAAAAGTCTCCTCTGCATCGTCTCAGTCAGACCAATATAGCCCTCAGGATTGAGAGCCTTTATGACTGTATCGTATGCAGCTTGTGCTGTTTAATGAAAGATGATTTATACTCCAGCGTTTGACCGGTCTCCCATCACCTCTCCGTCCGCAGGGAGAGGACAGCGCGACGCTAACCGGGGACAGCACCAGCGGCGTGTCGGTTTCCTGCTCTTCCACGGATGACACCGGCAGCCTGGGTTTACCCAGCACCCCGCCCAGTGCCGCGCCCAAAGCCAACGCGGAGCGGGAAGCCCAGAGAGGAGACGGGAGGCCCACGTCCACCGCCGCCAGAGAGACAGAAGAGGAGGAGAGGAAAGACCGTCTGACGGAGGTGCCGGTTCGCTCCGCCCTCATGAGGTCATCCATCCGTTCATTGTCCCCATTCCGAAGGCACAGCTGGGGCCCCAGCAAAAACGCAGCCGGAGAGGCAGAGATGAACCAGCGCAGGTAAACTACACCAAAACAAAGAACTGAACTCACACCTGTCAGTGACTAAAAGGGGTTAATGTAGGAAACCAGCATTTTTATGGCACAGCCTTGTGGTTGGTAAAGTCATCTTTAATCTTGTCATAATATGAGTGGCCTTGCAGATTAAATTACTATTCTGAATTTTATTAGGAATCACGGAAGAGTTATTTGTCCTCTGCGATATCAGAGTGTCTTGCTAAGGCTCCTACCATATAACACAAAGGAAACTGTTATTGTTCTCCTGTCTGTTTAATGTGAATGAAGCACTCTTCCCTCACTCTCCTTAATGAGAAACCTATCTGTGCCCTCAGACACAGAGGCCTCTGTCTTCTAGCATCTACTGTCTGCGCTGGCCTTTATGAGTCATAGGATTATGCCTTTGTGTGTGTGTGTGTGTCTGTATGTGTTTGTGTGACTGTGTGTGTGTGTCGGGGAAGTCCTGTTCAGCTCTGAGGAAGTTGCTCTCGAGGGGAAGAGTGTGGGTTGTGTGACTGTGCTCTGTGGGAAAAAGACCTTATCCAGTCAGAGGGATCCATGTCCTGTCCTTTGAACAGATGCTTGACCCCCTGTGCTGTATATACTTAAAGAAACTGGGTAGTTTTAAGGACAGTGGTTGTTTTAAAGTCTTGACCTAATTCTGCCCCCGTCATTCACGTGTTTGTATGTTCAAGACTTGTGTCATACAAGTCTTTGCTTCATCTTCCATCTTTTTTTTTTTTTTTTTTCTTTTTCTTTTTTTTTTTTTTGAACCATCACAAGGTTCTGTGGTCTATGGCAGGTCCGGTCACAAGGTTCTGTGGTCTATGGCAGGTCCGGTCACAGAATTTTAGTTTAGTCTCCTCCTCTTTGCTGAAAAAAAAAATCACTTTAATTTAACTCCATCTCTCTCCACACAACTCTCATTCATTTCATGTGTCAAACACATCATTTTCTCTTTGTTCATCCTTCTTTTTTTTTTTTCTCTTTTTTTCCCCCCACCACTTTTTCACTTTTTTCAGTACGGTACAAAGCCAAGAAGGAGGCAGGCCGGCAGGCCATAGGAGAAGGTACTACCAACCCACATTTCTCACTCTTTCCATTACCAACCGCTAGCATAGTGCCAAGCTTGTGTTTAATTGTTGAAGGAAATGTATAAAAGTTATTCCGTGACTCTTGCCTTGGCAGTGGGTGTTGAGGTGGGTGGGTGGGTGAGTGGGTGGGGGAGGGACACATTCTATGTCTAATGTGCTGTGGAAAAATGTCCCAGTTAACCATCAACTATACACTAAGCTGTATTAAAATGCCGCCTTGCAAAAAAGAGCGGAAAATTAATCTTGTGCAATTTGTAGTAAGCTTATATGCCGAGTGAGACTTCGTTCTATGACGGGCGGGAGGGGGGTGGGGTTGGGGGGGGGGGGGGCCGGGGGTGCTTCATCAATATCAGACTGTCTTTCTGAACTCATGATAACCGTCACTCTTTTGCATGCGAGTAACCAGACACTTTTCTCTTCTTTCTCTTGTCACTCCCTCCTTTTCCATCCATCCTTCCGTTCACCCCGTTCTCCATCCTTTCTCCATCTGTGCTTCATCACCTTTTCATTATGTCAGTATGAGCTGGTGTCCGGCTAAGGCTTCGTGTCCTGAGCCGGATGAAATGAATGGCAGAAGGTAAGGTCATCCAACGTGTCTGCTTATCAAGAAAAAAGAAAAAAAAAAGAAAGAAAGAAAAAAAGAGACGCTCAGAGAAAAAAACAAGAGTTGTTTGTGAGTGTGTGCATGATCTGCACTTTGGTTTTGCTTTTGTCAGAGATGAAGTTGATGAGATAAAGAGTGTGAGAGATGGGGAATATAATCAGCTGTGTGATGCTCTCTCACTTGCGTAGCCTGGGGGTGTGTGTGTGTGTGTGCGTGTGCGCGTGCGCGTGCGCGTGCGTGTGCGTGTTTGTGTGTATGTGTGTGTGTGTGTGTGTGTGTGTGTGTGTGCGTGCATGTATGTGTGTGACTTTGCTTCCTCTGGCGCTTATTCTGCCTTCTGATGGTGGTGGACTGGACTGGTAAACCTCAGACAAACCGACGCAGTCACATCCGCTTGCCTCACTACCTTAGACACGGAAACTGCCCTGTAACATAGACAGTGTTGAAGAACAGCTGTGCATACAACAGTCTGTAATTCACACTTCAAAATGAGCAATATAATAATTTACGTCACAGAACCTGACGTCAGGTGAGCCTTTTTCAGTTGTTATCAATTAATTAAAATGCTGTGATCGAATTCAAATGCAGCATTAATTGCTGATGCTTATAATAGAGTCCCCAGAATGCAGAGAGACAGAAATTTTAATGTGTCGTGTACTTATACTCTAGGAAGTCATTCCGTTTAGAATGTTATGATCTTCAAGCCAGGAAATTAGTTTGTTATCAAAGGTAACACTAGGTGAAGAAATATGTTTATCCGTCCAGTCAAGGACGCCATTTCTCTGATGCAGTCGCTTTTTCTTTCTTTTTCCTCCTTTTATCTTCCCCAGTTGTTTCCCACAGCTGACTCTTGCTCGCTGTCTCTTATTGCTCTTCTTTCTCACTGAACTCACACACAAGCCTGACTTGTGGTTTCGTTTTCTTTGGAGTCTCTTAGGGGGTATTATTATTATATATGTGTCATGTGTGCATGAGTTTGAATATATGCCTGCATGCACAGACGCTGGGCAAAAGGGAATGAGTGCATCGGCACAGACCAGAGTGTGAACTTGTGTGTTTGTTTTTTTGTGGTTTTTGTATAAGATACTAACACCTTGAAAGTTTTGTTACCATGTAAGGGTGAGCTACTTCAGTAGTACTATTAATTCATAGCAGTAATATCACACACACACACACACACACATACATATATATATGTATATACAGACACACACACACACACACACACACACACACACACACACACACACACACACAGCAGCCATATTAGCTTCGCTGCTGTCACACTGGTCAGTATCTCAGCTGGTCTGTCCTGTCCTGTCTGATTACTGTATTTGTTCTTTAAACGTTCAGTTACAGTCTGGAGGGGCTGTCGGCAGACAGGGAGGTGGGGAAGGCTCAGGTGAGTCGAGGAGGGGAGTCTATGCAGGAGCCTGGGCGTGCGGTTCGGCAGGAGAGTGAAGAGAGGGGTTCTCTGGTGTCCCTGACAGAAGAGGAACACGAGTGGGATCTTGGGGACTGCAGCAGCATGGACAGTCAGGTAAAATTCTACAAAACACCGTCGTCACCGTTTACCATTTCCCATCAGCTTCATCGAGAACTGACTGTTTTACAAAGCAAACAGGAATCTGCTGGAAACTTGTAACACTGGCCATTCCCATAGCAACACTTTTTTTTTTTTTTTTGCCATGGTAACATTTTATGTGGGAAGCAACTAACCTTTAGTGCTAAGTTTTTGCACCTACCTATAAAATGACAAATAAAAAAAAACACTGTAAAAGACACAAATTCATATGTACTACATCAAAAGGCTCCATGTTTACCTGATACCGTTTTACTTCACATCCTTTAGAAATGAAAATCAGTTTCCCAATGAGTTTTTTGTCATATAGTTTGAAGCTTCCTTCCAAAGTAGTGTTTGCATGTAAAATGAGGTTTCCTGTTAATTGTTTGTTTTAGTGGCGATTACAGCATGACTCACATCCATAAAAACAGACTGAAAAATGTTTTGATGAGGAATTCCTTAGCAATTCAGTGACCTTATGTCTGTACTCTGAAATCAGCTCTAATGTTCTGTCTTCATGCACAAAATTCCAAAGGTCTTTAGGATGTCTAACTTAAGAATGTCTGACTGAATTTTTTGTTGTTGTAGTGTGTTATACTGGAACTGACTGTTTTACAAAGCCAACCGGAAGTTGCTGGAAACTTTGACCATTCCAATAGCAACGCCTTTTTGATGTGTCATTCTGTCTTTCTTTTTTTTTTTTCCAATCAGAAATCTGCTGGGGCACACCCTGGAAGACGAGATCGCCCACCCACGCATCAACTGCTCACCAAGTCAGTGTCCATGCTGGCCATCAGCCAGAAAGATCTGGACGGTTAGTTGAACATATCACAATGTGTCTGATATCTCTCAGTGGCTTTGGTGTCTTTCTGCACTTAACAGCTGGTGTGGGAACACCTGTTTTAACCCAAATACTTATCTCAGCCATTATGAGCTCAGCATCGCCACTGACCTGAGATCAGCTGCTGTCTTTCTCACTGTCTCTACACTCACACTCTGGCAACTGTTTCCGGATCAGCAGCATCAGCAACTCACACCTCACCTTTTAAGAAGTGGTCCCTGATCCTCTCTCTCCCTGTACGGTTTTTTGGTTATGTTTTTTTTTTCTCCTCGGACTGTAGTTGGTTGAGGTGATAGGCTTTGCTTGACTCCTCCTGTCTTATCATTTAACCTCAGCGTTCCTCAGGAGATGCCCTTTCCCTCTACGTGGTGTTTATGGTGCGCTCACTGAGAATAGACACACATGCGATAAGTCACGCCCCCCGTTTTTTTTTAATTTGGTTTATGTAATGCCTGATTTGATCTTTTTTATGCCCCTCAACTGGGAACCCTACAGCAATTGGACGGCCTCGACCCAAGCGACGAATCTCCTTCTCCTTCAGCTTGTCTCCAGCCCTTTCCAAATCTAAAAGTGTCTTTTCTATTGGCTCTTCATCCAGTGATGAGGAGGGGACAGTCAGTAAGTAAAAAGAAACAAACAAACAAAAAAAAACCCCAAACTCCTTTAATGCTAAGTTCAAAACCCCTACCTTCACTCTTGTGAAATGTGAAATGTGCCTTGTATGCTACTAAATAGCACCCCCCCCCCCCTCAAATAAACCATGATCTGTGTTTCACCCATTTAAACTCTGTCCTCTTGGGTAATGTTCCCCAAATCAGATTTGTTCAGATAAACAATTAAAATAGAGCACAGAGAATGCAAATGGTTTTGGAATGTCTTCCCCTCCCCCGGATATACTAACCCTAAAGTTTTTTCCCAGACTGCCATTGAGCCTGGTGTGTATATTTCAGTCAAGCAAGGCCTGCCCTTGTGGCGTGGATGACATCATGTGTGTGTGTGTGTGCGCACTAATTCGTTCAATGAAAGAGTGCTCTGATGTACTAAAGACAATCACACAAGAGTGCTAATAGTATGCGTTGGATTTGGTTGGTTTTCATAAATATGCATGATTTTTTCATCTGATGTAGAATCTGTGTTATGGAAGCTGTTCTCTTGTACTCTGGTAATCTTGTTTGGTTCTTCTGTAAATGGTCCTTGAATTGCGCGCCTTGGTAAAAGGCTTGAACACTTTCAGATAAACTTTACAGTTTGTGTGAATATGTTAAAGCATGGCCTTTAGTATATTTTGTAGCAAAACAACATTAGTGATAGCAGTTAAGTTACCAAATAGCTGTATTTTGATTTTGGTTCTCTTTAGATAGTACTAAATCAAAATTAAAAAAAACAACCAGACTCTTAAGAATGTTTTTATTTCTGTACCCCCGCAAATACTTGAAAACACACGGTGGCCATTTAGACTTACCTGAATCGACTGCATATGAACCAGTATTAATAAGAATTCGTTCACTACCACAGAAAGAAGGGGTTGAGCAGACTCGTTCACCATCTGTTATCCTCATCTGCTTTTCTCCTGGTGGAACGTCCAGAGCTCCCACCCAGAAATTGACGTATTATTTCTCATTATTGGTTTCTAAAGGAGACTTGAGAATTGACTTTTTGGTAAATGTAGACCGCTACTCAAGTAACCTTTTTCCCAGATATATGAGGTTTCACCCGTAGATATTGAGGTCCTCCTGACGAACTTTCCGCCTTTTTTTTTTTTCCTCCCTCCGTTTCTTTCCGTTGGCTATGCCGTCCTTCGTCTTAAAGTTGTTCAGATCCACATAAACACGTTTCAAAGGACTCCCTTTCGACTTCGCAGCTGCTGAGAGAGAGAGAATTGCCTTTAGAAGATTTCATTGCTGACTGCCCACTCAGCCCCTCTGCGAGTTATAAGACCGACTAGCACATTTTTTTAATACAAAGAGAAAAATAAAACCCAAGCTCTCGCTATGCATAGTGATTAAATATAAATTGCACTTGGCAGAGCTAGTTTAGCATGTTATTTGAAATGGCTTAGAGACCAGTGGGGGGCTTCTGAACATTCCTTTAAAAAAAACCCAAAAAAACCTAATGTTAGATATTAAAAGATGGTTGATATAAGCCTTGATTCAAAGATCTGTTGTCCAGTCAAAAGAGCTCTACTGAACCACTGTTGTTCATGCACATGACCAGTGTGCAGAATGAGCTCAGTTCTGGGTCAGATAGCACTGAGTGTGGTGTGAAAAACATGTGGTCATGGCTCATTCATACAGTTGTATAGATTGTTGTATAGAATGACTCTGAGTTTTCTTATGCCCTGTCACATGTTGCATCAACCAAATTTTTTGCCGGTAAATTTCTGAAACTCCTCAGGCTCAAGTTCAAGTTAACCTTTAATTTTTGGACTGTGGTGTAGAACTATTGTACTTACTGTATGACATGCCAAAGTTCTGCCAAAAATACCATAATACATCACATTCCGTGTACAGTGATACTGAAATATGTGTACCATGGTAAAATTTTATGTGGCCTCAATTGCTAAATTTTTGCACCTACCTATAAAATGACAAATAAAAAAAACACTGTAAAAGTCACAACTTCATATGTACTACATCAAAAGGCTCCATGTTTACCTGATACCGTTTTACTTCACATCCTTTAGAAATGAAAATCAGTTTCTCAATGAGTTTTTTGTCATATAGTTTGAAGCTTCCTTCCAAAGTAGTGTTTGCATGTAAAATGAGGTTTCCTGTTAATTGTTTGTTTTAGTGGCGATAACAGCATGACTCACATCCATAAAAACAGACTGAAAAATGTTTTGATGAGGAATTCCTTAGCAATTCAGTGACCTTATGTCTGTACTCTGAAATCAGCTCTAATGTTCTGTCTTCATGCACAAAGGTCTTTAGAATGTCTGAAGAATGTCTGACTGAGTGTTTTGTTATTATGGTATATTATATTGGATCCACTCAGAACCATGTCAGTAATACTTGTTTTCCATTGGCTGATGACCTCTGTTTCGTTTCAGGGTTGAGCTCTTTCTCAGGTACCTCAGGATCCGTAGAGTACAGGTAAGACCCCCTGCTCTACCGCACTCTTAGGGCCAGGCCTACACAGGAACCTTAGACACCATGGATAGAGTGTCTTCACTGCTTAAAGCTCTCTCTCTCTCTGTGTCTCTGTGTCCCTCTCTCTGTGTGTCTTTCTTTTTTTTTCCTTTCTCAGCATATCTGAGGAGGATCCAGGGCCACTGAGGAGCGACAGCGAGGGGAGAACAGGGGGAACAAAAGTGAGCCGCACCTTCAGCTACCTCAGGAGCAAGATGAGCAAAAAGAACAAGGTCAGTTGGCCTGATTCACGCCTCAGCTCCTCCCACAAGACAACCATACTCAGGGTGTGCACGTCACTCTTGAGCCAAAGCTGAATCTTCTTGTTTTTCCTAACTCTGAAAATTTACCTTGCCCTCCCCAGAGCCTCGGAACTGTAATGTGATATTGCAGCATGGGTAAAAATTTAGCGTCTTATTGGGCTCCATTGAACCCAGCTAGGTCTTCAGTAAGCTTTGACAGAGCATGGTTTGTCAGACTTAACCCAGTGCATACATTCTGGAGATTTCTGTGTTTGTAGGGCCTGTGTTGATAGACCTTTGTGCTGCTTGTGCTGTGATGAGGGGAAAAAAAAGATGGGTCATGTTGTCACGACAACCATCAATATTTACTTTTTTTTCTTTTTTCAATCTTCTGAACCAAAGCTTTTGCCATAATGCTATGTGTGTTTTGAGGTTTCATATACTTGGCTTTACTCGGTGGTCAATTCTCTGTTTTCCCCACATCACTTACAAAACAGGCAGAAGGTTGGCGGTGGTGTTTTGCTCTCAATCTGACAGGTTGTGTGCAGCAGAGAGGCAAATGGTGTATGTCAGCAGTAGGGAAGTTGTGCAGGAAGTCGAGAGCGCAGTGCGGTCGCTTTTTGCATCGCAGTTTCCAGAGCTTCTCCGCTTCTGAACATCAACCAAAAAAAAAAACACAGAAAACAACTAAAAAAAAAAAAAAAGTCACAGCCCCGTGACATCATGGATTTGCAGAACGGTGTGGTTTGTTTGTAACCTGTGAATGCAGAAAAATGTTACCTCCTCTAAACTCAGAACATCCGCTTAAACTTGTCGGTTGTCGGTCTATTAAACCATTAGTGTGACTTTAGACTTTAGTGTGACCTGATGTGAGATCAGATCAAGAGTATAACACAAGAAACTGAACGAGTCAAGCTCGAGGGGGAAGTACCTTAAGAAACGGAAGGTGCTGCATCTTTAAGCTGTACCAGAATAAGAGAGAAACAGAGAGAGAGAGAGAGAGAAAGAGAGAGACGCGAGACACTTTACTGCTACACCCACTGCGACTTCACTTCCTGTAGTTCGTATTCAGTCACCGGTGTTGTGGGAATGGCCGACTGTTTGTAAATCACGACTCCAGCGCGGGGGCCAGTGCACCGTCGGCGGCTGTTTGCCCCCTTGTTAGACAGCCATGTCCATGCTGTGTCGGAGGTTTCTGCCCCAGGGCCGGTCCTTGAAGCTGCGGGGCCCTGCGGAGGGGCTGGGGGAGGTAGGTCTTTTCACTTGGCTTCAGGGTTGGCACATATGTGGAGAGTGTAAAGATAAAGAAAGAAGACTCTTTGTTGGTCAGCTTTGGAAAGTTTAGTACGTAGCCTTGCTGTGAAAATGTTCTCTGGAGCTGTGTCTTCAGTTGTTCCTTTTTCCCCCCCCACTTTTTCTGGATTCCTTGTCTCATGGCAGTTGTTTGGACTTCCTGTTTGCATGTAGAACAGTTTTCCCCATGTTGTGTTAGTAAAGTTGGGATAAGTGACCTGAAAGTAGTCGAGCATGTGATATCTGACCTGTGAAGCCTTGTGTAAGTTCGCAGAATCACAGAAACCCTTGGTCTTGTTCAGGAACTTTAAAAAAAAAAAAAAAAACTCGCTGTGTACAAACACCAAATGCTATGAAATGACTTCTTTTTAACATGTCTGAAGATGTGTTGCAAGACCTTTGTCGTAAGACCATAACGAGTGGTGGGAAGCTAACTTAGTAACTTAGGGGGGGTTAGGCTGTTGAATGAGAAAATGACACTTGTGTGTGGTGGCACGCAAGCGTGCACTGTTAAAAGGCTTGTATTTTCTCCAATTATGAAACAGCGTTTTGTGTTTCAAACAAATATCTGCTTGGATTACTGAATGATTTGTCCTCTACTTTAGATAGAGAGGAAACTTGTCTGAAAATAGCAGAAGGTTTGAACTCCCTCCTTTGTGTTCAGTATTACTCATGAATCAGAAGTGTGTTACTGCTTATAATCTAAACTGTGAAAGCACATTATATTGTGTTGTGTCGTATTGCGATTTCTTTCTTGAATATTTTCAAGATTTTCCGGTGCATTCATATTATGAAAACCATCCAGTCCAGTGGATACAGGACGAAGGTCTCCTTGTAAACTTCACCTGAAATTATGGGTTCTTTAACCAGTGGAAATGTCCACTTGGATGGATTCCGTTGGTTGACCTGTTGACGTTGGAAGTGCATAAAGAATTTGACTCGGTCAGTTTTAATTGCACGTTGGTGCCAAGGGTTCTGGGGTAATTGGAGGTCTAACGCACTTAAACCTGGCAACCTGCCAGACAATCTTAACTGTGGGAGGACCGATTGAACCCTGCAGCTCAGAATCAGAGAGACAGAGTGGTAGACAGTGAGTAAAAGTCAGAAGAAGAAAGAGACGGAGAGGCACTGAGTGGGAGTGATAGAGACCGATATCTGTTCTGACATTGTCTTCTTTCACTTTACCCATTCATCCTGTCTTTCTTCTCAGGAGAAGGACAAAGAGAAAAACAAAGACAAGGAGCGAGACGCCAAGGAGAAGGAGAAGAGAGCCTCCAATGGGCACCTCTTCAGCGCCGTGACTGTGGCCCCCGGGGGTCCCTGTCATCAATGCAACAAACCCATCAACACTAAAGATGCCTTCATGTGCACCAGTAAGATTTTTGTTTTTTTTTTCTCTCTCTTCCTCCTCCACTGCGCTCAGTTCAGAAAGCACCACTTCCTCCCTGGAGACACTGACTCTGCCCCTTTACCATGGTGGTGGGGGGGGTGGGGTGGGGGGGGGCACTCACATGATCAGTGGCTAAGGCAAATAAGTACATATTTAGACTGGAGATAGTTCTGGTTTTGTGACTGGTCTGAAGATAGTTTATGAGATTGATGTTGGATGTTCTCACTGGTCCGTTCTGATTTCTACTTCTCAATGCCTCGCCTCTTCTTCTTTTTCTTTTTTTTCCCCCTTCAGTTTTCATGCACAATACACCATCTTCAAAGACGAAAAAGATGAAATGCTAGATTTTGCATGAAAGTTCCAGAGCTTTCTGTGTGAACTGTGCTGTTTAGGTGGATGATGCAGTCAGTTCTTGGTCACTGGCCTTTTGTGTGAAAGTTCCTCCTTCAGTCACAGCTGCTGGTTGGCCATGCATCAGAGGGTCTATTTAAAGAGCTTTTTCACTTGTCTTTTTACAGATCAGACCATAGGTTACGTTAAAAGTTATAGACTGATTTTTGTGATTAAAAAAATTCACAACTGCAATTACAGCAACAACAGTAGCAACCCTAATAACGACAAAAACAAAAGCTAGTGTAAAACCAGGGCATTCAGAGGCATTTACATTTTTGAAGGCATCAAGAGCATGCCTTTGCTTTCTCACAGAACTTTAGTTTTTATGTAAGCAAACAGACGTGGTAAGTTTGCTATAACGGTCATTGTGACTAATGATGGACTTGTATAGCAGCGATAGATGAGAGCATTTCCCATGAGCTTAGGAAAAGTCTTTGTTTGTTTTCAGTCTAGGAGAAAAGGAGTTCATGTAGTGTCTCTCTCTCTCTCTCTCTCTCTCTCTCTCTCTCTCTCTCTCTCTCTCTCTCTCTCTCTCTCTCTCTCTCTGTGTGTGTGTGTGTGTGAGAGAGAAAGAGAGATTAGCCAGGGGGAACGGGGGTGGGGGGTGCTGGGGAGGTGGCGGTATGCCCAGTTCAGACTCCTCAGTCTTTCACAGAGTTGCATCACCCTTCCCCTCCGCCCTGCCACAGCTGGTGCAGCCGTAGCACAGTGCTGCATGGAGCAGTGCACTGTATGCATGGCAACATCCTGTCAGCTTCTTACTTCTTTTCTTTTCTTTTTTTTTTAACCTCCGTTCACCCCTCGTCTTCTCTCCTTCCCTCTCTTCTGTCCTCCTCCCCCTCACACAAGTTCTCAGAACACTCTGTCGTCGAGTTCCCATAAGTGACTTACACGTTCTCCACACACTTTTGGTGTTCTTTTTTTTTTTTTTGGGTTTGTTGGCTTTTTGTTTGTGTTAATTGTGTCATCAGATTATGTTTCCAAAACGCAGAAAATGAGCAACAACAACAACAAAAAAAGACCACACACCTCTACCAGTTCACATTTCACCGTAGCATTTCTTTCCCGATTTAGTCTCGAAGTTTTCTAATTCACTATTAGGGCCCTAATTAGGGAAAAATTCCATAACATTCATATCACATACCATAATTATTACTCTTTCATCTGAAACTCACTCTTCATCTTGACCTAAAACTCCTTCCACATCTCCTCGTAATAGAATTGAATTGGTGGAGAGAGATAGTTATAGTCTTATAAGATATGGCAGTAGAACATTTGCCAGACAAGTCTTGATCTGTTTAGCCTCACTTCATAATGTCTTTGTGTTCTTATGCTGCATTTCCATAATGTTTATTGAGGACTTGTGACTGTTTGTGTGTGTGTGTGTGTGTGTGTGTGTGTGTGTTGTAAGGTAGACAGGAGTAAGCTACTGCAGTAAATGTGTTCATGTGTAGTCATTAGAGACATCTCTAAGAAAGTGGATCCATGTGTGTTCTCTGCCGCTGACCCATTTCCACACATCTGCTCTCCCCATGCCTTTTCCTAACGGAGAAATCTCTAAAAAAAAAAAAAAAAAAAAAGAAAGAAAGAAAAAGAGTGTGTGTGTGTGGGGGGTGGGGGTGGAGGGTGGGGAGGTTGAATGGGGCTGACTGTAGGTACTGAGGACTGGGCTCTCCTCTGTGTGTGATACACCCAGGGTAGTGATTAAAGCAGTTATTAAAGACAGCATAATTATACACACCCCAGAGTTGTGTCTCAAACCAGACTTTAAAACAAATCATTCAGAAGAGGAGGGGAATGGGGAGGTGCTGTGAACAAACAGGCATTGTCCTCCTCCTGCATGCAGAATGATATGTGTGTGTGTCTGTGTGTGTGTGTGTGTGTGTGTGTGTGTGTGTGTATGCGTGTGTATGTGTATGTGTATGTGTATGTGTGTGTTTATGCGTGTGTGTTTGTGTGTGTGTGTGTTTGTGTGTGTGTTGTCAGTGTTTGGTGAAGGGGAGATGAGTGGAGGAGTGTAAATTTGAAGTGAACTGAGTCTTTGCTGCGGTACAATGGCACTGTACTGTATAGACATAGACTGCTTTTGTCTGTGCTCTGTTTGCTTTAGCTTTGAAAGAGCCCTTGATCCTCCTCTGAGTGTGTAGAGGATAATGGGTGTGTTTGCGTGTGCGTGTGTGTGTGTTGATATGTGTGTTTGACAATGAAAGCGCAGCCATTTGGAAAGGGTGTAAAAAGGTAGAGACCAGAAGTAGTTATTCAGTACATCAGCAAACTTATATGTGCACTTATATATTTTTGTTGTTGTTGTTTGTTTTCCTTAATTGGATGTAAACCTTTTCTGTGTGGTGAGATGTGACTGTTTACCCAGTGATATTGATCAAGCAGGAACAACTGAGATAGATTCCAGATTTCAAAGGTTTGTAGATTTTTTTTTTTTTTTTTTTTGTTTTATTTTTTTGTTTTTTGTCCAGTTCGTTTTAGGTGACTCTGTGTGTTTGAAGCGTGAGCGAAGTTTGACTTGCTCAGAGCCTAGATGTGAGAGTCAAGTGCGTGCGTGCGTGCGTGCGTGTGTGTGTGTGTGTGTTTCAGTCGAAAAAGGGCTGAACTGAAGCCCTGAGTTATAGACTCCTGAGCTGTCAGACAGTTAGGAGATGAGATGGCCAAGGCGCTAACTGCCGTCACACCACACTTTCTCTCTTGTGACAGAAACTGTCCTTTCTTAATCTTCTCCTAACTCTTTGAATCTTTTTTGGAGGGGCTGCATCCAAAAAGATTTGAAATCATTTTCAAATCACCTCTACTCCATTCCATTCCTTTTGTTTCAGATTGCAATTCGCAAGTTCATAAAGGATGTAGAGAGAATCTTCCTGTGTGTGCCAAAGTTAAAATGAAGGTAAGTTAACTACTCTATTTGTTGCATCCCTTTTACATGCACTTGCACACAAATGCGTAAGAGAGTATTGCTTATGTAGTATTAATATAACAGAGCTGATAAGGCTATGTATAGTTTACTGAGAAACTGGAAGGTTACGCATTAGTGTGTGTCTGTGTGTGTGTGTGTGTGCCTTTATATCGTACTTCTGTTGGTCTGAATTTTATCTCTTTTCATTCACAGCAACAGAGGCAGCAGCAGTCAGTTCCAGATTTTTCTCCAGTGCCCAGTGTGACCATGAGAAGCAAAAGTGAGTCTTTCATCTTTGATCTTAACATCCAATCCTAGATATTAATGCCAGTCCTTAATTAATTAATCTCAAAAATGAATTTCGGTCATATTATTTTGTGGTGTAGTTTGAGTGACAGTACAGCTCCATGCATTTGGTTTCATCTTTCTCCGTCTTTGCGTTTTTTTTTTTGTTGTTGTTGTTGTTTTTGTGTGTGTGTGCGTGTGTGTGTGTGTGGTTAGCCATCCCGGCACGGGAGCGACCGTGGTCGACCGTGTCTATCCCGGACGAACAGCCAGCCCCCCTTGTCCCCCTGGGACCCCGCAGGAGCACCGGTCTTATCTTCAACAGTAACCTGTCCAAAAGCGTCTCCATTAGCAACATAGCAGGGTAAGTCGCAAAGCTCAGCGCTTAACGCTTTTCACCCGCAGCCTGGTTTCATGTACCAACTTGTAGTTAATGCTCTGTCTTTCTCTCTCTTTTTTTTCTTCTTTCTTTTCTCTCCCTGTGTCAACCTGCACAGGCCCCTGTTTGATGAAATGCCACTGAAAGTTCCCAAGTACCTCTCCCAGTCCACAGACTCTTTACACAAGACTAGCAAAGTCAACGAGTCCACAGAGTCCCTTACTGATGAAGGTGAGCTTCTTAAGAAACTCACCGCAGAACCTGGGCTTGGTCTTGTTCTTCAACAAGTTCCACTGCTGTTACTGAATCGCCTTTTGGACTTACAGCACAAAGAATGGACTTGACTTAGGCTGGATTCAGATGATATTTTGTAAAAAATCACAACATATAGATCATCATCTGGATCCTGTAATAGTAACATTTGAAGCTGTTCATTGGTCTTCACCAAGATGATGATCTTATATAATTACAGTAACTGAGTAAATAATGATCAACAGTATTGACACTCTCTTTTAATCACACACATGAAACATCAGAGTTGGACAGTTTTGTTTATTTGTGTGTGTGTGTGTGTGTGTGTGTGTGTGTGTGTGTGTGTGTGTGTATCAGGGACAGAGATGATGGATAGTCAGCTGATGGGTGAGTTTGAGGCGGATGCTAAAGAACTAGAGGCTGATTCATGGAGTTTCACCGTGGACAAGAAGTACCTGAAGCAACTCAAGAAAGATGTTGTCAAAAGACAAGACGTCATCTATGGTAAGAATCTCCTTCTATGGTAAACTGTTTCTCTCCGCTTTCAATTGAAACCAGCAAGAGTAAAAGCAATGACGAATTTGCGTCGGCAAGAAGACATGCTGCAACAGCATGAAGATTCGATTTTGGTGGATGAGAGAAGATTTCAAAGAGATCCTTACGTGTCTCTTATTTTAGCGTGAAATTGAACACACTAGCTCACTTCCTCTTTCAGTTCCTCTTGGTTACTTTGTGCAGAGTGCAGTGTTCTGTAAATTTCATCTCTTGGTATCTGCAAGACTGTTTCATTTTGCTGCACACCAGTACTAACACACATCAAACGCTTGGCAATAAATAAGTGATCTGAATCAGGCATGTTTGTATGTGATTGCATTCAACATGTACAATCTTAATTGTAGAAATTCTTGCCTGTATTTTGTATTTACAGATCTGATCCATATACTGTTATTATTATCACTATGACATAAACGAAAAAAAAAGGAATCAACCAATGCAGTGAAAACTGTATTGGCTTCCGTCGACGTGTCATTTGTTGTGATTTGTCAGTCAACCATATTACACACGTGTCAGCCAGTCGTCTGATGGTAAAGTAATGTTATTTTCCTTTGCCCCACCCCCACAGAGCTGATTCAGACAGAGATGCACCACGTGAGAACCTTAAAGATAATGTCTGATGTGTATAGTAAAGGTTTACTGAAAGAGGTACAACTAGAAGCACAGACAGTAGAGAGAGTGTTCCCTATGATGGACGATCTGTTGGACCTACACACTCACTTCTTTTCCCGCATGCTGGAGAGGAAGAGAGAGGCTTCCTCCCAGAGCTGCGGGGAAGGTGGCTTCATCATTCGAAAAATCGGTGATGTTCTGGTCTCCCAGGTGAGTGAGAATGAACGAAACAGTGAGAAAATTTCATTAAACAAGGTTTAAGAAACAACAGATGTTCCTCTATGGAAAGTTAAATGAAGACAATACAAAGAACAGAAACATCAAGCACTTAGATTTAAAGCACATTTAACGATACTTTAACTTACTATGGTGGTTAACTTGCAATACATTGTGGGGATACTGCTTTTTAAGTTCCTGTTTTTGTCTTTGCTGAGGTTTTTTTTTTTCTTCTTGTCACTCATTTTAATTTCTCTGAATGCAACCCTTCAGTTCTCTGAATCTAACGCTGAGCGTATGAAGAAAGTCTATGGCAAATTCTGCAGTCGACACAGTGAAGCAGTCAACTTCTACAAGGAGCTCCACACCAAAGACAAACGCTTCCAAGCTTTCATCAAGGTAGCTTTTGTCTCTCAAATCACAGTGCCACAGGTGTCCACCAGATGGCACTGTCCAAAGCTTTTTCCCCTCCTAAAAATTTCTCTCTTTTTTTTTCCTTTTTCAACAAAGCAAAACTTTCATTTTTTTGGCCAAGAAGCTGTACTAATTCTCTTTCTTTTCGTATATCCACACTGACGGTAGTCCTAATTCAGACTGTGTGGTCTAAACTCCTCCATCTGGTTTTGTTGTGCAGAAAAAGATGAGCAGCACGATTGTTCGAAGGCTCAGCATTCCTGAGTGCATCCTCTTAGTCACACAGCGCATCACCAAGTACCCTGTCCTCTTACAGAGGATCCTGGAGCATACGAAAGGTAAAACCACACTCGCACACCACCACTTAAACGCGCGCACACACACAAACTCGCACACCACCACTCAAACACACACACACACACAAACTCGCACACCACCACTCGAACACACACATGCAGAGTGAGAGTGAGAGAGAGTGAGAACTTACTGGCCCATTCACCAAGTTCTCAAGCCAGTGTAGATCGGAAAGAAACTGTTAAGTAATTTGCGTCTGTTTCTTAGCGCCAAGTTAAGCGAAAGTCTTTGCCTAATAAATATTTCCAGTGCAGAATCTCAATCCAAACACCACCTCTTCAGCTGTTTGACTAGGTTTAGTCTCTGTGTGTCAAATTGGCCCCAGAATCCAGGGGTGAAATAAAAACACTGCATAGCTGAGGCTGCTGGGTACAGTAACGTGTATGTGTCTGAGTAAATGAACAGGCCTGGTCTGCTTGGTTGGTGTTGACAAACTGAACAAGGACAGATGCCAGATTCAGCTGCCATCATTTCCATTTTAGTCTTGCTTACTCAGCCGCCGATCTGAAAAATTGATATGCCAGACTGAAATGAAGTGGACCTCGATTCTGTATGGTGTCTCTCAAATTAGGTTTTCACAGGAAGAACCGACCAGCTGTAACTCATTTATGTCTCGTGTGTGTGTGTGCTTGTGTGTGTGTGTGTGTTTCCCAGATAACGAGGAGGACCACAAAGACTTGGCACTGGCTCTGAGGCTAGTCAAAGAGTTGATAGCTGGCGTGGACAACAAGGTGAACGAGTACGAGAAGAAACGGCGGCTGAAGGAGGTGTACAGCCGAACGGACAGCAAATCCATCATGCGCATGAAGAGCGGACAGATGTTTGCCAGGGAGGACCTGATCCGAGGTCGGAAACTGATCCACGACGGCCCGTTACAACTGAAGAACTCGGCGGGAAGACTGAAGGGTGAGTAATTCCGCATCTGAGTCTCTCCCCTCGGAACCGTGGACGTCTGGCCTGGCATAACCACACTCTCAATTTACACATTTCAACCTCAGCATCCAAAGCGTCTGGTCAACTCATCCGCCCCAGAATAGCTCTGAGCAGCCAGTTTTCACTGGTGCCCGTCAGCAGCTTCCACACAAAGACTGTTTGGCCAAATGATGTATTAGTTAGCTGTCTTTTTGTGTGTGTCTGTTTAAAATAGTCTTAAGTGTTACATTTCTTTCTTAACTCATTCTCTGTCTACCTTTCTTTCTCCAGATGTTCAAGCCATGCTGCTGTCTGATGTCTTTGTGTTCCTGCAGGAGAAAGACCAAAAATATGTTTTTGCCTCACTGGTATGTTTAAGAAATAAGATTGTCTCTTATGTGTGCTCACGCACACACTTAGGCATACACACACACTCAGGCATGCACAGGCACACACACACACACACACATACACACAGAGTATCACACAGCATTTCCAACACTGTCCTCCAATTGCATGACCTCGTTGTTTAGCAAGGCTGTGCAGTGTTGTGTAACGGGTTGTGACTGGTGTAAAAGGAAGTTGGAACGGTGACCGTGTGAAGCTCATGGCAGATTATAGCCGTGCAAACACAGCCGCGGCTCCGTTTAGCTGTTATGCCAATCTTTTCCAGGACTCGCTAGAGTGACTTTCCTTGCAAAAGCATTTTAATGTTGTTATTGTGACCTCACCCTTCCTCACCCCTCCCTTTAAATCCCTCACTCTCTCCTTTTTTTTTTTAACCTCTTTTGTTTCTCATTTTCTCCATCCCTGTACTCCTCACGCTTTCTCTTCATTCTCTTGCTTTCTCTTCATTCATTTATCCTCTCATTCTCCACCTGCCACCTCTCTCTCTTTTTCTCTTTGTCTCTGTCTCTCCCCTCTCTCTACCTCTCTCTTTCTCTCTCTCTCTCTTTCTCTCCTCACTGTAGGACCAGCGCTCCACGGTGATCTCCCTGCAGAAGCTGATCGTTAGGGAGGTGGCCAATGAGGAGCGAGGGCTCTTCCTGATCACGGCTGGCAGCGAGAAGCCTGAGATGGTGGAGGTACACGCCAGTTCCAAAGAGGAGAGGAACACCTGGATGCAGCTCCTCCAGGATGCCATGCACTTAATGTAAGGAGAGAAAGAGAGAGGGATGACATTGCAAAGGAGGAATGGAAAGACTAGGACTTATCTTATTTGTCTCTGTCGCTCCATCCGTCCGTCTGTGGTGGAGACGTATCTATGTATCTGGGCTCTTATTGATCTGGATAAATTGTAATTGCCTCTCCTCCCTCCCCAGGGAGAAAGACGATGACGAAGGCATTCCGAGCGAAACAGAAGAGGATAAGAGGTTACAGGAGAGCAAAGCCAAAGAGTTGAGAGGTACACAGCAGACATCCCGCTCTCGACCCATTAACTCACTGGCACAACAGCGTTTTCCATAGACAAACTTTTTCCGCTCACTGCTTACTGAACGTAATCCCTCAGACTTACACAGATCCATTCCAGTGGTTCTGCCAGAGGTATTATGAATGATTCATAGCCATCTGAATGTGACGAATACATAATGCAGGTTTTTTTGCGGGAAATCACTGTTATGTAAAATGCCTGAAAGAGGTGGACCTATCCAAACAATTGTCAATGAAGTGCCACAGTTCAGTATCCAAGACAAAGAAAGACATTGTCGTTAAGTAGATGGACAGGCGTTTGACTGGTTCCCTTTCCGTCTTATCAGACCAGCTTCATAAGAAGGACGAGCAGATCCTGGCTTTGCTGGAAGAGAAAGTGAAACTCTTTAGAGATCTGTGTCACTGCGGAACCCCAGAAGAAGGTTCCCCCACAGGCCTGAGGAGCAGGATGCTCTTTAGGGCTACGCCTGATGACATCACCAAAGGCGAGCCAATCATGAAAGACGCGCTGAAGGAAGGTGAGACATAATCCCCCCCTTCCCCCCCCCAATAAAGAGACTTGAGCCACAGGTTCTCGAAACTGAGCCGGAAACCCCAGACTTACCCAAGAGTTTTCTTGCTAAAGAGATCCTCTCTCTCTCTCTCTATTAGCTGTCCCATTATTAGCCGTCCAGATTATGACAACATCTCAAAGAGCCATTCTGTTTAACTGAAGAGCAGTTTTACCACATGGTTCTCTAAACAGGCTGTCTTCCTTAACCACCATTCAGCACTCCCTCCGCTATCGCTGCCCTTACGTCTGAATCGTGCCCCTTCAGTTATTATAATACAAGTCATCCGAATAGCTCAAACAAAGGAAAAAAAAAGGGAAAAAAACGCTGACCTGTCAGCATTGGAATGAGCTGAATTGAGTTCCAAACTGCTGAAATGCCAAATTGTTCCCATAAAGCTTTGATGATGGATGATGCTTGTCATTGCTCATAGTGAAATCTTGGTATTCATTTGGAAGATGTAGACATGGCTTGAATCAAAGCGTAGATGTAATAGGATTCTGGCGGGCAGAGAAAGCTAATGGATTGCTTTAATGTTGGACTGGCTGAGTACTGCACAGTGCCTATTGATCTTACTCTACAATTCTTTTTCTCTCAGTCTCCATCAGTAACCTGGTCAGTGTGTGTGTGTGTGTGTGTGTGTGAGTGTACATGTATGCATGCTCACACATGTGAATTCCTGTCCTGGTTGCAACAGGAGTATCTCTGTGATCTATTTACTTACTCATTTTCTTCTGTGTTTTTGCGTGTGTGTGTTTATGCGTGTGTATGTGTGTGTGTGTGTATGGTTGTGTGCATGTGGTTGTGTGTCTGTGTGTTTATGCGTGTGTGTGTGTATGGTTGTGTGCATGTGGTTGTGTGTCTGTGTGTTTTTGCATGTGTGTGTTTATGCATGTGTGTTTGTGTATGCGTGTGTGTCTGTGTGTGTGTGTGTGTATGGTTGTGTGTGTGTGTGTGTGTGTGTGTGTGTGCGCGTGCGTGCAGTGGAGACGTTACAGGAGCTGGTGAGTGGCAGTTTGGGCAGGGCAGTGGGCCAGCAGGTGTGCCCAGCGGGCGACAGCTCCAGTGTGAGTGTGTGTCTGCCCCGGCGGGCGGAGACCTTCGGTGGCTTTGACAGTCATCAGATGAGCATGGTTAAAAGTAAGCAGACTGGTCTATGCTGGTATGAGTGTGTTACCATGTGTCTGCATCCATGTATAATATGTATGTTGTGCCCTTAGAGAGCAGTCATGTAACATCACTCTTATGATCTTAATCCCCACAGACGGAGACAAAGAGGAGACTGAGGATCCAGCAGATCTGCGCAGGACTGAGTCAGACAGCATGCTCAAAAAGGTGCGTGCGTGCGTGCGTGTGCGTGTGCGTGTGCGTGTGCGTGTGCGTGCGCGTGTGCGTGCGCGTGCGCGTGCGCGTGCGTGCGTGTGTATGTATACATGCACGTAGAGTCTGTGTGAAAGTTCTTGGCTCAGATAGGAAGTTAAAGAGGGTGTGTGTGTATATTTGTTTAGCTGTCAGTGCTAAGAGTGTGACCAATGAGATTTGTTGACTTTGGTCCTTGTAAATATCTTTGGGTAAATATCATTCTGGGTGAAGGCCTATAAAATATATGCCCCATGTCTTCCTATATCACTTACCCAGCTCACATTCATATACACTGTGAATGTAGCTCCCATAAAGGCCTTAGTTATCAGAGGAGAAGAGTACAGTCTTTATCAGTTGAAAACACACAACTGGTTATAGAGGAAGTCTCTCTTTATCTCACACACACACACACACACACACACACATTTTCTTACACATATGCATACATTCACACAACCACACACGCACACACATATTCTTTGTACTTGTTTATGCCTCCATTTACTACTATTCATTGCCATAACACACAGAGAACACTAGACCAGAGTGAAAGAAAGGCGCAGTCATTAATGGCAGCAGGTTATGTGTGGGCATAAAACCTGTAATCTAGGCTAACGCTGTCATTTCCAGCAGCTGCTCTCAGGCTTTTCCCGCAGGAAAGGGAGGTGCAAACACAACATGATTAAAGCAAGCATACCACACCCTTTCCATCCACCTACCTAACCCTGCAACTGCACTTTTTGTCCACAGGGGGGCAATGCCAACCTCTTACTGCTGCTTAAAAGGAACAGTGAGGTAGGTTATAAAACACAGAGTTCCCTTTCCAACACACCCTGCTGTGGACGCTATACACAGTGGGTAGCAGTTACACCTAGTTAGATCACTGTGGTCTCTCACCAGTCCTGTCTCAAGTTATGTTTTAAGTTTGTGTGTGTGTGTCTGTGTGTCTGTGTCTGTGTGTGTGTGTGTGTGTGCGCGCGCGCGCGCGTGTCTTGAGGAATGAAATAGAAGGGGTCTATTCCGCAACAGATTATTGAGTGAACAGTTCCAAATGACAGCCAGAGTTTTGATTGACAAACTTGACAGAACGATGATAGCATCTGAATACACTGAGCCCATCTCAAACAAGTTTCAGACAAATAAGTGTGTATAGCCTTAATCTCTCTCTCTGTCTCTGTCTCTCTGTCTCTGTCTCTCTCTCTCTCTCTCTCTAACAGCAGGTCCTTCAGGGCGTCACTCGTCTTCACGACTTGCTCAACGTGCTGCAGGTGAGCTGACAGCTTCCTCACTCCTCCCCTCTTTTCTTTTGCTTTTCTTTTCTTTTCTTCACACCGCTCCACTCGTTTATTGCCTGCGGCTGGATTGCAGCGGTTACGTGAGCTTGGCACAGAGTAAAAAGGCAATGCAGAGATGAGCTTTAGAAGCCAAGCTTTTAACTCAGGCCCAGCCTCCCTAATCCTTTGGAGATTTTTTTCCCCCTCCTAGATTAATACCGTGTGTACCTGAGGTCAAACCCAGAGTAAAAGGCAGATGACTGGAACACATTATAGATCAAAGCAGCCTAGATTCTCAGCATGATACATTTTTATCTGTTAACAATGGAATTCGAGTATAAATTTATATATATATATATATATATATATATATATATATATGGATATGTTTGGGCTCACTGTCTCTTTCTCTCTGTGATACAGGGTGTAGTGATACAACAGGACACTTTTATCGAGGATCAAAGGCAGGCACTTAGTGAACGTCCGCCATCACGCCACCCCTCTGTCTCCTCCTCCACCTCCTCTTCCTCCTCATTCTCCTCGTCCTCGTCCTCTCGGCCCAACTCCCTGATCGAGCAGGAGAAACAGCGCAGCTTGGAGAAGCAGAGACAGGAGGCGGCCTCCCTCCAGCGTCAGCAGGCTGCCCACGCCGAGGAGAGGAGGCGCAGGGAGCGGGAGTGGGAGGCGAAGGAGCGAGGGCTGGCCGAGAAGGAGGCACGGGTACGGGAGCAGCAGGACGAGACGCAAAAAGGCTTCAGGCTGTTGGAGGAGGAGAAACAGGAGCTGCAGAGACGGAAAGAGGAGTACCAGCGTGACCTGGCCCGACTCAGAGACAGCCAGAAGAAACTAGAGAGAGACCGTGAACAGTTACAACGGGAGGTAGAGCAGTTGCGACACACGGAGGTAAAAACTCCCGATTCTCACTTAGGCCTTTTCCCAAGCTCAGATGTACTCCATGGTCTTCAAAAACAGTTTGAATAATGGTCTCCACTGAACGTACTTTTTAATTCAGTTCTGATTCTGAAACTCACCATAATGTTTCAGCCCAAATAATTTGACATACTGGTCAGCTAGTGTTTTTTTGTTTTTGTTTTTGAATTTATTTTCCAGTAGTTAGTTGTTTCATCAGTGAGCAGATTTTTTCTTTTTAACTTTTCACAATTACACGTGATATTCCGCTTTGATTTGACTTCTCAAAAAAAATAAGTCACTATTATAATCATAAAGACAATTGTCATTGTATTAAGTCACTATTATAATCATAAAGACAGTGGTCATTGTATTAAGTCACTATTATAATCATAAAGACATGGTCATTGTATTAAGTCTCTGTTATAATCATAAAGACAGTGGTCATTGTATTAAGTCACTATTATAATCATAAAGACAGTGGTCATTGTATTAAGTCACTATTATAATCATAAAGACAGTGGTCATTGTATTAAGTCTCTATTATAATCATAAAGACATGGTCATTGTATTCAGTCACTATTATAATCATAAAGACAGTGGTCATCGTATTCAGTCACTATTATAATCATAAAGACAGTGGTCATCGTATTAAGTCTCCATTATAATCATGAAGACAGTGGTCCTTGTATTAAGTCACTATTATAATCATAAAGACATGGTCATTGTATTAAGTCTCTATCATAATCATAAAGACAGTGGTCATCGTATTCAGTCACTATTATAATCATAAAGACAGTGGTCCTTGTATTACGTCACTATTATAATAATAAAGACAGTGGTCATTGTATTAAGTTGATTGCAAGCATACTTTGTTAGTGTTTTATTTAAAAGAAAATAAACTGAACTGAGACATTTTAGTTGCCTTATAAATGAACTGTGTTCGTAAACCCAGAGAGATTTTTCTATGTTGATCTTTCATTAACGGTAATATCCTCCTCCTCGTTTTAGGAGCAGACACAGAGGATGTACAGGACCTCCTCCACCACCTCGGAGGACTCCCTAAAGTTTCAGAGCTCCGGGTCGTTGGACCGGGACCCCAGCGAGGTGGAGTTGTCTTCCTCGCCTTTAACCAAAGAGTTCATGTTCCGCAAGGCCTCCAAACACAAAGGGAAGAACCTGAACCCCTTTTCTGCCTCCTCCTCCTCCTCGGCCTCCGGCCCGTGTGATCCACAGGGGACGGAGGCTCAGAGCCAGATCCCCAACCGCCTGCTGCAGCTGGCCAAACCCAAGGACAAGAAGGACAAGAGGAAGAAGAAGAACAAGGGCCAACAGAGCCAAGCAGCAGGTACCAAGTCATACCCCCTCCCCCATGCCAGCATGCCCAGTGCCACCACCGCTGTCAGTGAAGACTGCAGCATGAGGGCCTGGGATTTTTAATATAGATGTAGGATGCAAACAGACAGCAGACCAGCACAGGGTGCAAAGAGGATGTTTTTTTTTTTTTAATTATTATTATTATTAATTGTTTATTATTTTTAATCATTATTTGTCATATTTTAAATCTTAATTGAGAAGCTGACTGAGGAATGGATTTAGATTAAAATGAGTATTTCATTGTATTTATGTTATTAAAGACACACACACACACACACGAGCTCTGATGATTCTCCGACATGAAGTATTTCTAGCGGGTCTTTCTTTAGCGTTGTATCTTAATCCTTTCTTCACAGACCAGAGGAAAACATCCAGGGTTGTGAGCCCTGGAGACCAAACACTGTTCCCAGCAGAAGCTGAGACTTATCCTTTTATTATAGTGGGGTTTTTTTTCTGTTGACTGGGTAATACCGTGCTCATGATCTCTTGTTTATGTTTGCAGACAAGCAGAGCACCGTGGTCCCTGGGCCTACTACAGATGGAGAGATATTCTTCTGTTGATCCACTCCTTCTTCTTTGGCCTCTCCCCCAGCAAACCCACCATGCACTCTCTACACACACTTGTGGTCTTTTGGGGGTGGGAGGTGGAAGGAGGGGGGGGGGGGGCCTGTCATGCCTGGACAGGAAGCTAAAAGTGGATGTTTCCTGTGACCCGATTGCGGCTGACTACATGCCGTACACCCATGCTCACGGTGGCAGGAGTGCAGTCTGGGACTTTGTGGGAGCATGATGACATTTGATTGGATAATGAGCGGTCATCTGAAGAATGACTCTGAAAAATATGTGTGGAATAGCTTCAGAAGGAGAAAAGAACACATATGGAGACTTTATTTTTTTTTAACGCTTGACTTTTTCTTCATAAAGAAGTGAAAGAAGGTGCTCTCTCTCACACACACACACACACACTCAAAAAAGAGAAAAAAAACCCCATCTTCTGCAGAACACGGCTTGAATGCTCTTTCTGTCACTGAGGGAAATCTCATTGGTAAACATACTAACAGTGAGTGTCAAATCTGAAGTGAACACATGCTGTTTTCGACAGAAGAGACCCACTCCACCTTGCCCCCCCCCCCCACCCACCCTTTCCTCCTGTTCCATACCTCTCATGTTTCTCTCTGTCCTGCTCCAGTGGATTTAGTACTGAGTCTATTAGAAATTAAATCCCAGTGTCTACAATGACCTTTCTCTCAATACTGTCAAGGATAGGAGAGCATAATCTATGTTGTGGTGCAAAGCATGGGATCTAGTGTAGCTTCGCTAATCAAAGGTACTGGCATTTGAGTTTGGGAACGGTCCACGCTGTACAAAACCTGAATGGCGAGAACGTATTTCAGTGTTTCTTATTGTTTTAATGTGCGTTTATCTCCAGTCTTGTCAAGTGGCTTTGAACCAGTGTTTTAGCAAAACACAACACAAGCATCAAACCAAGGTCCTTCAACAAGTGACAGGAAAAAGAGAATCGGTTTTGTAGTCAGCGTGGTCACAGACTGTCCTCCATCCTGCGTAGTAGTGGAGATGTAAAATTAAAATGCGAAATAGTTATTACTCGCGTCAGTAAGACATTCTACACGGACGTGTAGAAGGAGTGGGGGAGGGAGACAGTTTGTTTAAGTTGGTCAATGGTTGCAGACGGCAGAAAGAGACGGTAGACAGAAGAGATGGAAATAGTAAGATGATGAGAGAGTGAGATGCAGGATTATTCAGGGGAAGTTAACCTGAGGGACTCAAAGACACTCATGCAATTTACATTTTGTTTTCCTTCCCCTGTTTGATTTCACAAAATGACTGAAAAACAAAAATACCTGAGAACTCATTTATGGCTCTTTATACTGAAGGAAACCTAACTCATGGTTATTGGTTCATCTCCTTTTTCTAAATGCCTCACATGCGACCATGCTAGTCCATTTGTCATTTAAACTCAATGTCATTTTTCAACAACATGGTTGTTTTTGTTTTATTTTATTTTATTTTTTGAGCACTTTATAAAAGTACAGTGAGATACAAAGTGGAAATACTTCCTGCTTTAAGATGAGTGACAATCAATCAGTCAATTCCACGAGACTGAAAATGCTTCTTCCCTGTAAAGGAAAAGAAAAAAGAAAGGAAAGAAAGAGAAGTTGTTTCCATTGTAGTAACTTTTGGTTGTACCAGTTGAATGTTATGTAAATTGATTCAACCAAACTCAAAGCTAGCTTTGGCATAAGCTTTTCATAATGCTTCTATCTGATACTGTCATGTCAGTATTTTTGCCTTTCGTTATGAAAAAAAATGATATTGTTGCTTCTTTATCAACAGATGAGGGAATCATCATTCTCAGGATTTATGAGTGATGATAATCATAAAATTAGCGGAAAGCTATGTTGAATGTAACTAGTTTGATTTTCGTGTTGTATCATAAAAAATACACACAAAAAAAAAAGCCAAGCCAATTTTTTCTCATATGAATTTGACTGACTGGTGTGTGCACTGAAGGCCAGATTTAGCTACTAAAACTATATGTACATTTTTTTTTAGTAATCATACATCAGTAATCAGTAACGTTGCGTGACTGGTGCGTTGGAAAAAAAAAAAAACCCTGGACCAACCGTTAGCTTTGTTTCTAGTTTCGCTCAAATTTTCTAAAAATGTTTGCACATGCTTAAGACTTTAGTAAAGCAGGCCCAAAAGAGCAAGAAAGAAAAAAAAACTTGTGACCATGTTGCTAAAATTATCGTTTGCCTGCGGGCCAGGCCCTAATTTTTATAAAGATACAAGGAAAAAAAAGTAGGACTGTTTAGTAGCATGAATGAAATATGAATTTAAGTTCATTCACATATCCCTGTATTTAAAGCTATTTTTCTCCCTTATTGACAGTCTGACGAACCAGCAGTCTTTTTGCCTCCTTAATGATGCAGAAAGAAAATGTTCCAGGATTTCTTTTGTTGATTTATTCCCCTGTCACTCTCTCTGCCTTTGATTCATATGTACATGAGGCAGTTGGAGACATGCTTTATTAGCTGTCGTTATTTTCTGCTGATGAGTGGAATATAAGCAGAAAGCAAAGCCAGCAATATCCTCTTCATGGTCCTACAGACTCGCACACAAAGGGTGCTAAACTGGCATGGCTTGCATTGGCCGTCAGAGGGCGCTGTGGAGACGATTGTAAGTCGCTGCCATCAGGACACCGCATAAACAGCTCAAAAATCTTCTTTGTTTCTCTTGAACGATTCTTTCTAAGGTGTTCCAGGTGATACACATGGGTCACGTTCCCAGGGCTACGCATGAATGTAGGACATGGTTTTATGTGCAGATGAATTACCGTCGTGTCCTTTGATTGCTGAAGAAATTGAATCTTAGGAAAGGTGATTGTATGTTGCGGTATGGTTCATGCGTTTTGCACCTTGCCGTAGGGAACTGTGATTCCTCACCACCTCTGCTACCGTTCAGGGACTTAAAAAAAAAAAAAAAAACACCTGAAAAAGTTACGCTTCCCTCGACGTTCAGAATATAAATGCAAGTTTAATTAAGTGAATTTTTATTCATGAATTGAGGATTATATTGAAAAACAAGTAATGTTGGGGCAGCAAATGCACTAGACAATAACCCGTCATTACCGTAACAGTGAGGGCAGTCATATTAAAGGGTTGTTACTTAAAAAAAAAAAAAAAATAGGTACCGTTTTAATTTCGTACTTAATTTTGTATAAAGAAGGGCAAAACAACCATTTGTAAATATCTGTAATGTAAATGAAACTGTAAAAGTATTAATTGTGTTTTGTGGTTTTGATTTAAGCTTTTTTTATAACAAGCTTTATTTATCAGCCTTCTCCCTGTTTTGGAGATATGAAATGTAAATTCAAAACTTTTCTCTTAATAAATAACTGTTATTGTATGTGAAGTGGTTGTTGTGATGGTTGTCATTTGCCTCCCGACTGGAATGGATCTTACCATTATATAATAGGCCTAGTTGTGGACCCCACTTATATCAAGTTTCTAAGCTATTGGACGTGTGTAATTGACAGGTTGATGGCAGCTGTGCGGACACAGTGAGTGGTTTATCAAACCACCTGTTGCTACTTTTTCTCTTGCTGCCCTTTCCGTTTTGAAGTTATTTTTTTAGTCGCGTGGCGCCGTTTGGATTACTCTCTTTTAGTCATAAAGTGGAGAAGGACTTTTGTTTTCAACCTTTTTTGTTCTTCTCTTTGGGCTATCTTACGGTAACGCCATGGCGTGAGCATTGGACAAACTCGGTGGGTCGGACCATGGCACGTTCGCCTTGCTTGGTTGCGACCGACTTGATCGTTTCCAACACCAAGCGACGTCGGACAGCTAGCTACCCTAAAGGAAGGGGAGAGGAATAGCGGGCTGCAAGGTAAGAGATCACGATACAATCTATGTCCTGTTTACATTCACGAAGAGACGGGCAAATTTTAAAGAGACCTTATCTTTGTGGAGGTCTCCTTTTTTTTTTTTCTTGGGTAACCATATCATTGATGATAATTTTGAACTTTTCATTGAAGGTATAGGTATTTTTTGGGGTAATCAGGTAAAATTACATTGATATATCAAATGTAATCAGGTAAATGTCTGCTCAACAGCAGAATTTTATCATCCTAGCTCAGGTTTCAATATTTCCAGAAGCTGAAGCCAATAAAATGGCAGGTGTGCTTCATCCTGACATAGATTCATCTCTTCCAGAATGACCTTTACAGTGGTCAGGGTTGCCAAAGCTCCCACCAGCTCTTCACGCCACAACAGCAAGACTGAGCAAGAGACAATTATTAACCTAATCCACACTGTCTCATGAAAATTTGGCTTTTAAATGATGAGGTACATGTTAGTTGTGCAGAGTGAAGTCCTCCCCCCTTTCTGTTTGTTGTGTGGGGAACAAAGAATAAACCTTCAGTCATACAGAAACCTGAGCCTTTGTTGTGTGAGGCTGGTCGTTGCTTGTATACCAACTGTGTGTGTGTGTGTACGATAGAAGACAATGGGGGCTGGCAATGGTGACTGTGTTTTCCTATTCGAGTGTGAGTGAACATTGGTTCCTTTTTTTGTACACTTTGAAAAACCACACACAAACACACATCTCAGTCAGCGTAGAATCACTGTAGGATTAAGCTACGCAGAGCTATCTGATCCGACTGCTTAGAGTGTGACATTAGCATAAAAAAGAAAGCCTTGGTGTCAAGGATAAATAATATCCTGTTGTTATTAGGTGCTCCAGAGATGACAACGAGAACCAGATGAATACGCCCAGCGCAACGTTTAAGCGTCTTGGACACAGCGTGATAAATTGTGCCTGAAATGAGCACTCTCTTGAGAAACCTGTGGGACAACCAATGGCACCGCTAAAGAATGATTCAAACAGCGACGAGATGCTTTGAGCCAAGGCGTGAGTGGTCTGCTAGTTTACATGATGATCAGATTAGCGTCATGAGTAAGGCGTTGATTGGTCCAGTTTGGGGATATTCAGCAGTAATGGAACTCCTGAGACAAGAGACGGTATGCGGCAGTGAATAACTATGCAAGCTCTTTGTTTTAGGATGAGCTGTGCAAACTGACAGGGCGGTACCTAAAAAAAAAAAAAAAATGAGTCCCACCCTCATCTCGTAAATCAGAGAGGTTGGCTTTTGTTCGTGCCATATAGTCCAATTTCACTGGTGTGCTCTTTTCTCTCCTCCTTCCTTCCTTCTCTCTCTTCCACCCTGCTTCAGCATTTAGGAGCTCCATCTCTGTATGGGGTTAATGCAATGAGGGAAAGGGAGGGTGAGTGAACGAGAGAGAGAGAGGGAGAAAAAAAAAAAGACACATTCTCTCTGGAGCTCTTCTCCCTGGGGTGGCCTGTGATGAGGCTATGAAGCTGGGCCTCATCATTTAGCTGCCAGCCTCCCCCCGGTTCCCATCAGCCCCTAATCATATCTCACCTGCCACCTTCAGAACAGCCTGCCAGTGTTCCACTGTGCACTGCTCTTTTTTTTTTTTTGTCTTTCTCTTTCACAATCACCTTTTTTTGGCCCCCCCCCCCCCCCCCCAGTCTGTTTTTTTTCCCCCAGTCTCTTTGTTGTGCCCAGCTCCTCTTCATCTATTTGGTTTTTACCTCTCTCATTTCCCCCCTCCTTTTCTGTTTCTTTTTTTACTCGCCTGGTTCGCCTGTCTTTTTCTCCTAATTGAACCTCTACGCTCAATTTGCTGAATAAGCCTCTTTTTTTTCCAACATCTCCATTACCCGTAAATTATGATATTAGGGCCTTTATCGATCAGACCTGAGTGGTAGGGAAAAAGCAGGGCTCACAAGTTACACCCTGCAAATCTTGCTCTTTTTTTTTTTTTTTTTCTTGTATTTATTTATATATTTACTTTTTGCCCTACTCAGGGTCTTGGTAATTATTGGGCTTTTATCGAAATTCCCCTGAAATAACCATTTGAAAATGGATTTAAGGATTCAGTCTGAGGGGTATGGGCTTGAAATAGGTATATTATGTTCTGTGTGTGTATGTGTGTCTCTCTTTCAGATTAACCCCCCCCACCCACACACACACACTTGCACACACTTTTTTTTTTTTTTTTTTTTTTTTTATTGAAGCACCCATTTCCAAAATGCAAGCCCTGCAGTGAAGAGGGGTGCAGGCCCAGGTGATTTTTGCCACAGTCCTCCCTGTATCTCTACAGCCACTGTGGTGGTACCTACAAAAAAAGGAAAAGAGAGAGAGAGAGAGACGGGTGCAGGAGGAAAAGGGAGGGGAAAGGATGAATGAATGAAAAAGAGCATCTTTTTCTCTCCTCAAACGGAAAAGAGGAGGATTATGCAAGACTATCTCACGGGGGCCCACAGCGGGACTCCGTCGGTCGGCCATTTAGAGTGGTGGCTGATGGAATGATTTTTTTTTTTTTTGTTCCTCTCTCCATTCTGGCTGTCAGTTAGGCTTTTTTAATGTGTCCGTTCAGTGGGAGATTAGCGCGGGGCGACTGGCTAGCAGGGAGGCCTTTTGGAAGCTTCTGTGCTGATTGTGTGAGATCACGGTGCTTTTTGGTCATTAGCAGTGGGCTGACTGTGTTCTCTTTGGAACAGATAGCGCCACTGGCAAGAGGGCAGAGGGAAAATTTTCAGTCGGCCCGCAGTCGAACAATGGATCAAACGGGTCAGGCGACCCAGCGAACCTACAAACTGGCTATGCTTGAAGGAAGGAGGGAGGGAGGGAGGGAGGGAGAAGGCCGTGATGAGCAGGAAAGCACCATGGTTTGGTCAAGTGTCTGCTCTGACTTCACATGCCTCCACTCCCCTGTTCTGAGTGTAAAGGGGAAACCCATTCACTTGTGCCGACTGGGGAAAAACCAGTGCATTGTGGAAGTTCTCTGAAACAGCGTGGGCACCCTTTTCATTTCCATTTCGTTGTTTTTTTTTTGTTTTTTTTACAGCAACAAGTACAAGTCTTGAATTGATGGTGCCTGCTTAAGTAATTGTTAGCATTATGATATTATTGAATAAAAAGAGAAGAACTGACTTGTCAGCGTTTGACATAAATGGGGATTTCATTTTAGGCTTAATGAAGCAACACATTCACATTCTCCCTCAAAGCTTATGTTAAAGAGCATTTGAACAAAACACAAATCATGACTTGCAATCTTGCTTTACCGCTTTGTTTCGGCAACCAGAATGTTGCAACATGTGTGTATGGAAAGTTCCAGAATGACACTTCCAGAGCACCACAAGAGTACATGCAGTGAATACAAAAACAACTGCACCACAACTGCTGCAGTCAGTTTGTTACAGCCACAAGCTGAGAAGATAGCTGCTACGTCCCGCATGTGCAGCCAGATTGAAATTTCGGAGCAGTTCATTTTCACGTAGCACCCTGAAAAAACCCTGAGGGCTCCTTACACACATTGTCAGTGTCTACTGTTGTCGCTGTCCCAGACCCTCTGCAGAGACTGCAAACATTCGGAAGGCGTAGCCAGCTACAGAGAACCTGAATATTTCATACTCTAGACTATCTCCTGTTTTAGGAAGAGAATCACGGGTAAGAAGCCATCGAAGCAAGGTCAGACACGTATGTACGCATGCGGGCCGTGCGTCTTGTCGGTGTCGGCTATTAGATAAATTTGTTAGGAGACAGAGAAGAGTGTGAGCAGAAGAGGAGGAAAATGTGAGGAGGACTTAAAGCCAGAGACACGCTCCACTCTCAACGAGGGTGCGTCTAATGAGAGAAACCAAAGAGATGGACAGCTTGAAGACGTGAGGAAAACTGCAGAGAAATGGCCTTTCCTTCCCAGGCACATCCTGTCATAGACCTGCTTTTAACACATTAGCCAAGCACCATGGGAAAAACGGAAGTCCTGTGTTGTATTGATTTGTGCACAGCTCATGAAGAATACATCATGGGATGTTACTCTCACTCCTTGAACCAACTACTTGGTTAAAAGCCATTGCAAAACGCTGATTTGCACAAATTATGACCTCCATCATCAAAACAACAAGAGTTGTGATGAAACACCAAAACCCTGACACACAAAAATCTTTCAGTTACATAAATTTTAAATACGTTTAAATACAGTGCAATACATAAGTTGATTGTGTTGTTCAGTTAAAGGTGATAATATGGACTGTCATACCAAAAAAGAAAAAAAAAAAGAAAAAAACCTTGATGCAGAGACACAACTCTGGGGCCTGTCAGACTCTGAGTTGAGATGGCAGGTAGATGAAGGGGTAGAGATGTCATAATGAGAGACTATTAGGGAGACGGGGCTTAGGGACGGTTCCGCCGGAATGAATAAGGTTAGTCAGCCCGGCTCAACAAAGGGCCCTTTTTTAAAGGAAAGAGAAAAAAAGCCCCTCAAAGGCGGCAAGCAGGATAATAGTTTGGCTGCGAGTGGGGGGGGCATCTACTTCTCACTACAGCACCCCACCCCCCACCCCTCTCTCTCTCTCTCTCTCTCTCTCTCTCTCTCTCTCTCTCTCTCTCTGTCTCCCCTCCTTAACCCCATCTATCCACAGACTAAGCCCCTAGACTGCCTTTCGAATGCAAATGTATATACAAGAGGAATTAGAAAAAAAAAAGCCCTTGGACAGGCTTCGAATGCTCTGATTCTTGTGCGCTGCTCTGTACTGACTATCTTTAAGAGGCCCATTTTAGAGGGGGGGGGAGGAGGAAACGGGGGGAGAGAAAAGATCGAGATTACAGTGTTTAAGCCAATCGGTGCGTGCTTGGTCGAGCTTCAAAGTTCAATGCCAGATAAAGGAATGCAGAGGGGGAGTCGCGGTCCCAGCCCATGAGAGAGCGCTGCTTAGCTCTTACTGCATTGATGACTCAGAGGTATGTCTCACCTCTGTGCTGCTGGTTTAGTCAGACCTATGGCCTCAGAGCGCCCATAGCACCAGGGCTGCAGCAGGCCAGAGGCTATTCCTCAAGGATAAGAGAGTGAGATGGAAAAACTCTTCAACTGTATTTTTTTTTTTTTTTTGCTTTTTACATCCATCCAGTTTAGTCTTATCATGTGGAAGATGTCTTTCATCAGTAATAAGCTGAATCTTACACACTGGAAGTTGCACTTTATTGATGCTCTAGTATCTGAAATATGCAAAGAGGCCAGAAATACTTTCACTGGAAAACTATGTGTCTAACATTTGTGTCTTAATTAGTTTAAATGAAATGATTTAAGGAGCAGTAGTAATCATAGTATTTGACACAACCCTGAGTAATTTCTGGAACCTTCTTCCAGCTGGCTGCCTTTCCTCCCATTCTTGCAGTATGAAACAAATAGATTATGATGACTGTAGTATGAAAAGGAGACACACAATATGGATTAAAAATAAGTACCGTGTACAGGGGCTCACATTTTTCGGTCTGAGTCATGACTGCCCCCCCTCTCCCCACACCCATACCCATACACCCACCAATACTTCTAACAAGGTATCAGACACTCTATTTTTTAAACCCTGCCTATACATTACAGCTCACATAGCAACACACTATAGCACAGCCAGTTTGCATAGCACGTGAGTCCTCAGTTTTTCACTTGCACCGTATAGAGTGTAGTGTGTGTATGATATATCCTGAGGTGGTTGTTGCTGAATGTCTGAATGTAAGGACGATTCAGGAGAGTGCAGCGAGCCATTTGGGACACAGCCCAAAAGCGCTCCCACCCACGGAGCAGCAGGGCTGTGGGTTGTCAAACAGCTGCGGGGCGGTGAAGCTCAAGGATGAGCGCTGTATTTCAGTGAAGACCGTCTGAAAATAGCTCTTCCATTTTTTTTTGCCGCAGTTTCCACTCGGATGAAACGCTCGCACGGTCGGCCCGACAGCACAAGAATGCTTTTAAAGCGTTCGGTCAGTTCCTCCCATGTGTTTACTCGTCCAAGACCTTACACAATCGATGGCAACTGTCCTCATGTCTAAATGTATGTGTGCCAGTGGCCATTCCATTCCCAGACAGACTTAAGTGCTCCTGCTTTCAAACTGCGGGGACGTCCACCCGCAGGGTTTATTTGTAGGTGTTGTGTTTATTATGGAGGAGATGAGGCTGCAGTGCGGTCAGATCCTCACCCCCTCCGTCTGACACGAATGAGGGCATTAGGGCTTAAACACAAACCAATGTCCATTTCAAAAGGAAGCCAAACACACTTGACCTTACACAGACCATATGTGATTAACAGACTGCACCACTACTCTTAAAGGATTGGTTTACCACATTTGAGTCAGAGGAGAATGGTCTATAGCCTACTTTCAGTGCCTCCACTGCCTTAGTTTTGTTTTTTTTTTTTTAATTAAGAGGAATCGACAAAGTGAAAGAGAATGGAGGGAGAAAAGAAAAACTTCAGCATTACGAACCATCCGGTTGGTCATGGCTATCGGAGGCTAGTGAAAAAGGCCGTGTCGCCCCCCCCCCCCCCGTGGAAAGTCTTCACGACTGATTGATTACACCAGGGAGATTTCTGGACTCAGAGCTTGGAGTAATTAAGCCAGCTAATAGGGTGTGACTGATGAAGATGATAATTAATTCTGGAGAGGTCTTTTCACCTCTCGAACAATGACACTCTGTCTGCAGCCACCATTTTGTCTCCTCTGTGTCAGCTCAGCTTTTGACTTCGAAAGGCTTTTGTTTCCTGTTCCTCTCAATTGCCTCTAACACTGTACATCGCACACACTTTGAGCAATGGTGCAGTGGGGCACAGTTGACTACCTCTCGCTGCTGAATTGTGCTGGTGAACTGACGTTCCTTGAGATTTAAAAAGCTCTGTCAGTCAAGCTTGGTGGTTCCATCATCGATTCCCTTTATCAACGACATCAAAATCCAGCGCTCCAAACCATATTGCTTGGAGAGGCCCTGGATTGAAGCACAGACCAGATAGAGTTAACCCCATGTTAAGAGCTGTCAAATCTGAGCACTGCTGTCGTATTACATGTTGTACCACATCTTCCTCTCCCGTGCCATCCGTCATATTCCTGGGCAGACTGACATTCAATTTTCTTCCATCATAGAAGCCCCTATCCTTGTCTCCCCTTCAATTTTCTATTGCTCCCTCCCTCTCTCTCCCTCTCCCTCTCTCTCTCTCGCTCTCTTTTCCCCTTGTATGCCCACCCTGGGCAGAGAGGAGGTGACAGGCGAGTAATTGAGGGGACGATGTCATTATGCAGCCTGGTGAAGTACAGCAGGAGACCCTGAGAGTTGTGAAAGTCCGTCACCTCGCGTCAAGTTCCTGCTCCCTGGACTGGCACGCCGACAGCCCCAAAAAGGCAGGCCTCTCTCACTTTCAGTGCCCTTGGATGTCCACTAGCAAACTAATGATTTACACCTCTAGAGTTGGCCATAGATTTTAGTTCATTTACCGCCCCCCCCCCTACCCCCACCCCTCCTTTTCTTTTCATTCCTCCATTCTAATTATCAATTCTTTGACACATATGTATGTATGACCAAAGTGCCTTCAGCATGACTGAATCCTAGCATGAGAGAGAGAATGGAAATGAGAGAAAAGAACGTCTAACTCATTAGCTCTGGGAACTATGGAGGTGCACCATTACGAATAAGGTTCCACCAGTGAGCTCTGGCCTCAGGCTCATCCTCACATTGCGGTGTGTCTGCCATATCCTTTTTCATTATGCGCTAAGAGTGCATTTGGGCTGTGAGGATCAGAGACTCATCGAATCAGCCAGAGAGATGAGGAGTCACACTGCGCTAAGTCCTTATCTCTCTCTCTCCCTCTCTCTCTTTCTCTCATCAATTGGAAAATGCATTGAGACATTAAGAAGCAACAGGAGGTTAGTGGCATGAACAGAAACTCTATGGACCTTTCTGCTGAAGCATACTCAGCTGTTGATGTAGCTCATTAACCAGGATTGATCTTTTCTGCATCACCAAAACAGGAATAAATGTGCTTTACATGTCCCCTGTTTTTTGTTTTTTTTTCCCCCAGTGCTTTTATGTGCTGATTGTGTTGTATTATGTGCTTTGTCATAGTCTGGTACTTTAAATATGAGAAGAGATCGGAATGAGTGACTGATGACTCTGAATAAATGAGACGTTAGTCATGCTCTGATTCAATGAAAGAAACTTCTAAAAGTCCAAAGTGCTGCAGACCTCAGACACTATAAACTCATCTCCTGAGGAAATTGAATTCTGTCCACTTAGACTCGGATAGCTGTTCCAAAAAGGCCGCATGCCAAATGCAGCTGTGCCATCATGGGCTACGGTGGATCTGAGCAGTTTGGCTCCTATTGTGCCATTAAAGTCCTTCTCAGATATTTCCCCCTTTCCCCCTCTCTCTGTCTCACTCACTCACCCTCGTGCTTTCTCTTTCTTTTTTCTATGAAAGGTCCAGTGGGACTAGCAAGATGAACAAAAATTCATTCTGTCCAGCACCTGGCAACCGTACCACAGAGAGATTCCCCTTGCTCCATTCCACCTTGCTCACACACACACACACACACACACACACACATATACATGCACGCAAGAAAAAGAGATGTGGTTGGAGGAAAGGGGAGGTTGTGAGCATATGCCTCTTGTTTCTTGGGTGGATTTTGTGAACATTAACTTTTTTCCCCCAAGGTGTCTGAATTACAGCCTGATGATACAGTAGGGGCTGAGACAGGCTGAGTGCAGGGATGGTGATCTTTTTAAGGACTGGCTTTGACTCTGTGATCCACACCCTGCCCAGAACATCTTTAATTGCCAGTCATTACATGACACAGCGGCTGCAAGGTGACTCCGCTCGGACAGGTTAGGCTCTCGTCCCCCCACCCTCTCGCCCCCTCAGCCTTATGTCTCTTTGACCGGACTGTCTGGGCTAGTCTAATCATCTTTGGCTTTGCGTGGAGCAGCTGTGTTTACCTAGGGCGGGGGAACAAGAGATGCCAACGCGGGCGGCCTTAATGAGAGAGCTTCTTCGACCCGTTCTGCAGGATCGCCACGGACGACGGCAACACAGCAGCCTAGGAAACAGAAGACCGAATCCATCTGCAGGGGCTCTCTAATGAATTCATACCAGTGGGAACAGATCTTTAGTAATGCTCTCCCTTTGGGTTTTTGTTTTTTTTTTTTCTTTTCCCATCGGTAACGAAGATCTGCTGGATTGCTTTTAAATTGCACTGGGTAATGCAGATTAGATTCCCATTCTGCTGCTATGAGTTTAAGCTCGTGCACACGCTGGCCTGCTATCAAATAGGTAAACAGACAAACAAGCATCTTTTAATGAGTGCCTCCCTCAGGTCATATGAATCAACGGCAGCAAAATTGGTACATAGAACCGACTGCAGCTGAAATAAGAATGCTTTTCATTTTTAAACAGAGCTACATTAATGATTTGTGCTGATTTGGAAAGACGCAGCCTTTTGTGATTGAGCGAAATGTCATTTAACCCTGCTGCAGGCTGTCAGTTTCTATTTAATATCCGCTGAAAGGAAAGAAAGAAAGGAAAAAAAACGGAAAAAAACAGGTGAGGTCTATTAAGTCAGCATAGCACATCCTGCCTCCAGCAGATCTGCTTTGGTCTCTCGTTGAGTATCGATTAGCTCAGGGGAAGCTGGCAAAGAGGAGAAACCTTACTAAGGGTAGCTGGATGGAGCTTGGGCTTAAGTCTTACTGTTTTTTTCCTTCTTTTTTGTTTTTTTTTTTAAACATTGTCTAGTAATTGGACTCTTTAAATATGTATAAGCAGGAGAGGGGAGTGTTAGGATTGACCTTCTGTCCCTTTGAGGGGTCTCTATGAAAGGTCCTGACGAGTCATCGCTCTTGACCATGTCACCTGATACCTGATCTCACACACAAAACACACAGTCCTCACCCGTTCTCTGAAAGGCTGGGCATATTTGAGGGTTATTTGTTTTATATTTGTCTGAATAATCATGTTAATATCAGACAGGAGCATAAAAACAAATGTGAGGGATGTTAGGTCTTACAGGCCTCAACTCAGACACCCCCCCCCCCCCCCCCCAAACGCACACACACACACACATTTTATTCACCAACAAAATGGTTTTGCTCTACTTATTCTCAAATTGTCAATTCATTGATTTGAAGAGATTAGTCAGTTCAGCAAATCCGCCAGTTTACACAGCTGAGTGACATGTGAACCGGGGGCGAGATGGCTTTGCTATGCTTGGTTGCCCTGTCAGGGCCTACTGACTGTAACAGCTCCCTTTATTTGTGAATTCTGCCTCAAAAACCCCCCCCAGCTTTTTCTTTAATGTGACCCTAAGAAATGAAACTCACTGCTGCTACCACCCCCTTGTCGTCCCTCCTATTCCGAGCGAGAAGCTCACTTTCATAACTCGACTAACGCTCCCCAGACAATAGGAATGCCATTACAAACAACAGCAACAGCACACAAACAATAGTGTCCTACATTGAAAGGCGAGGTGATGAATGGCTAAATGTTGCTCTCAATAGGCTCCTGCTTACTTTCCTCACTGCTCCAGAACAGCAGTCAAACATAATCTTTTCATCTTTGGCAAAGACTTGAAAGACTATGGAAATTTGTTTTGTTTCCTTGGCTGAATATTTGTGTTTATTGCACTATGGATGTCTGTGAGATTTGTGGTAAAAGACCGAGGTCTCTCTGTTGGCTTAGGATGGGATGTTTCGCACGTAGATCTGAAGAGAAACATGCTTTTTGTGGTTTTCACATAGCTCTTCACCCCCACACTCCGTGCTTGCGCGTTGTAACAACTGATGACATCACCACAGAATTATGTTGTAGACAGGTGGAGGTGGCCTCTGTTTACCTAGACGGCTGACTCCAACAGCAGCACACAAGAGCGGTCGCATAAATCACACCTGGAATGAGAAGACAACAGTTTCCTGAAAACCTTAAAGAACACCTATGGACCATGGGCTGTGGAAATGCCGAGGTGTTTGTCCCTGCCTGACAACCTGAATGCTTTATCTATCATGTCATGGTCTTTATGGGGTCTTCTCCTACCAGAACAGACAGCTCACTCACTCACTCATTTTCAAAGCTGCTTATCCTAATTGGGGTCGTGGGGGGGGGGGGGGGGGGTGCTGGAAGCTATCCCAGCGCTCATAGGATGAAAGTCAGGGAAACACCCTTGACAAGTCGCCAGTCCATCGCAGGGTAGACATACAGACAAACACACTCACACACACATTCCCACCTAGGGGCAATTTAGTGTTTCCAATTCGCCTAACCTGCATGTCTTTGGACTGTGGGAGGAAACCAATGCAGACACAGGGAGAACATGCATACTCCTCACAAAAAGGACCCTGGCTGGGAATTGAACCCAGGACCTTTTTGCTTTGAGGTGACAGGTTTACCCATTGTGCTGCATGCAGATGCTTCATAAAAAACAACCCCCCCAAAAAACTCATGGTCCGTTTGGAAAACGGCACTGCCTGTCACATTTATAAAAGATTTATAGGGCAGAAATGTTACTCTTGGTTTTTTAAAAGACCAAACCGTAAGAATATGTGTTATTTGATGAGATCAGTCACAGTGCTTTGTTTTTCAGTGGAGCTTGACCTCATTCAGTGGCTTTTCCTCTTCCACCCCACGCTCTGTCCTCTGACATCACGGCCGTCTGCCAGCCGCTCGGTGCCTGGACTAAACCTCAGAGACTCCAGTCGGCCGGTCACTGTTTGACAGGTTTGACACCGCTGTAGTCAGGTCCTGGCGTTAAGGTCACCGTGGTATGCATATGCTGCGGTTGAGAAGACTCTGTGCTGGGCTTTGTGGGGGTGGGGGGTGGTTGCGGGGGTGTTGTGATGGAGAAGAGTGTTTGGAACGCCATCAGTGCCAGGTCTTATTTATGAGACAAGCCCCTGAGTTATTGAACTGCACTGGCTGCTAAAGAAGGAGCTAGAGGCATTAATCCTGCCTGCCTTGGTGTTGAAATAGGAGTCAGAGTATGGAGGGTGGATGGATGATACGTTAATCAGATATCCATTTGCTGTCCTGACAGAGTGATCACGTGATCTGAGAATGATAGCGTGCCCTTCTGCCTACACTGATAAGACACTTCTTGAACAGGTTTGTAAAACATCCAGTTTGTAGTTTATCAGATTTTTTATTTTCATAAATGTAGTAAACAGAGTCTAAAAACAGAGCTGAAGATCACATAAAGATCATTTTGTAAAATAAAAAAAAAAAATCTACTGCTTTTGATAATTTCACACACCAGTTCATGATTCAGTTTGCAGTTTTGCAAGGGGGGAAAAAAAAAGACCAGATACCAAACAACAAAAGGTTTGACGTCATTCGTGAGACCATCTCCACCAATAAACAGGGACTCGGATCAAAGAGAAACACTTGCATCGTTTCTACTGAGCTACACTTTTTTTTTTTAATGATGTTTGCTTTTCCCAGTTCGTGCTTAAGTCCACATGTTGTTGACAGACAAGACAGTGCAGCAAACATCCAGTTTCTGTACAGGCCTTGAACCCACGCACAGTAAGCCAATCAATTCATCCTGTCAGTTCAGCGTGCCTCTCAAACTGACAACATATTTGTTCCATAAAAACGATATTAGTAAACAGTAATGTCCTCAAACTATGCTCACGTTACACAAATCCCCTTTATGTTTGCCTCACATGCTAGACCAGCACTCGACCTGTTCAGTAAAACACACACACGCCACACTCCCTGGCCAGACCCACCTTGATCCTCGACCTCTCTGCCCCAGTGGAATTCTGTGCATGTCACGGTACTTTGAGATGTGCATGGCTAATTCTCTGCTGGGTCAGGGGCAGTGAGAAACAGTAGGGGGCTAATGTATTGACAGGGACGTATAAGGACTAATGGAATTATTGATTTCACATAAGCCACTTAATGAAATGTAAATAGAATAGGGGCTGCATGTAGCTCTGATGCACTCTGATTGCTGATAAGTGTTATCTGGAGGGGAGAGTGTGTGTGAGAACATGAGTGTGTTTGTTTACCTCAGAACATCAGGACACCAGTGTTTGCATTTGTGAGCTCTGGACAATTTGGTTATTTCTCTCAGCACTTGGCGATAGCTGTAATAAGATGGTTCGCACAATGCTATCAAGATTTGAAAACAACAACAACAAAAAAAAAAACTAACAAATTCCAGATGCGGAAGCTTCTTTCTTTCTCTCTGTAGCTGTAGAAAGAGTCATTGTAGCCTTTTGTAAATTAATGTCACAATCCAGCATTTCTATCCTTGGGTATTATTAAAGAATGTGGTTAAGAAGCTTTACTTTGATGTGCACTCTCTTATTACAGACTGAAAATACAAGCAGACAATGGTGGCTTGGACTCTTAGGGTCATGTAATTGCTGATATTGAAATGCAAGACAAATATCTGAGAGAGACATTTCCAAGACCCAGGATTCTGAAGACTGTATTCTGTACAACACTACCAGGCTTTCACTGCATCAGCAGAAATACTCTTTTGCAGTTTTCGAGTCAAGCCCAATTTGATTTGAAAAGGCAATGTTTTACTGCAACCAAAAAGCAGTAATGTAGCTGTATTAAAATCATGTGTGTGTGTGGGGGGGTGCTCAAAGATAGCACTGTGCGACAGTCACTAAATGCCTTTTGTTGTGAGCTGAGGTCGTTTGAAGTTTTATCAACACACAAGTGTTGCTTCAGGGACTGTCGAGGCAGGCAAAGGAAGGTTCATCTGTTCAAATATACATGAGCGAGATGCTTCACAGGCTCTCAATTATGCAGCCCTTCAGAGATCAAGCAAAACACCAAAGCTGCATCTAAATTAGAGATGTTTTCCGTGTGAACTTTTCCTCTGCTAATATGGGAATATATACACAGCCGAGCTCACAGAGCCTCTATTGTGGTAGTTGGAACCCATAAGAATAAATTCCGAAGTCATTCTCGTTCGAGGTCGCGTAAGCTGCATGTATGGAATGTAAAAACGCTAACTCCAGTTTTGAAGAGCCTTTGCCTAGAGGCTGATATGTGATGTTTATGCTTCCAGGCAGCAGGTGGGCTCACAGGCAAGAGGAGTGGCAGATGGGACTGGAGCAGTGCTCTCCCCTGGCAGTGTATGCGTTCACCTTTTTCCCTTTCTCAGGAGACTTTCTGCGGGGGACCGTGTGCCCTTGCCTGCCTCTGGAGCCCATCTCTCCCTGAGAAGTGTCTTGTGCTGACAGCCAGTGTCCAGTGTGTTTTTTTTTTTTTTTTTTCGAAACCGAGGGGAATTCATTTTGAGCTTTAAAATCAGAGTTGGAGGGAGGGAGGGAGGGGAGGACATGGTATTGAGAAGCCCTGGAACCTTGCCATATCTGACCTTAATGTTCTGGGAGAGATTGCATCTTGATAGCTACTTTTGTTGAAAAGCTGCCAGTAAGTACTAGCCCTACTGTTTGCTTTCTTTCTGAGCCTGTGCCAGAGAAGAAAGGGAAGTAAGTGCTGTTTGCATTTTCTCCTGAGCAGGACAAAAAGATGAGGAAATATCATTGTTATGTAGTTCTTACCCAGCCGCCAATCAAGTGTCAGCCATGATGTTCTAATATGTCCTTACTGGTATAATGCAAACACAACAGGAATCTGTCTCACAACAGATAGCCTCCCACCCCCCCTAAAAAAATTCCCCACACCCCATGAGGCTAATACTTCTCTTGCCTATCAGAGGCTTATGATAACATGTAAATCACCAATTCTGGAATGTTCTGTGAAGAATTTCAGTTAAATCCAGAGAGCTGGATATTCTAAATTTTAAGAAATGGATTAAAAAGAAAAAAAAATCTAATTTAAGAACTATTTTTAAATAAATCCCCCACATAGGTTTTTAAAGCTGACAGTGTAATAGTGTGCTATTAATCGAAAGCTTATTTTTCAGTGCTTCAAAGCACCTAGGAATGTTTCTGTTTTGAGAGGTGATGTATGTGCTGTGAGACTGAGCGCATGTTTAAGCCACCACTGCACTTCTGAAACCATTAAGTAAGCATCAAAAAGTCATTTATTCAAACCCTTGAGCAGAGTGAATTAACGACAAAACATTTCTACCATTATTAGGCACCACGAATCCAATTCACAAGAGGGCATTCAGGATCAAATACGGTTTCCCAGAAATGCCTTCATATGATGATGACAAAAAAGTTTAAAAGTGTTTCATTACTATTTAAAAACAGTTCCAATACCTCCTCTTCAAAAATCCCTTAAAAACAGTTTGTAAGACTATATCAGGGCTGGAAAACAGGCCCTTTCCTTCTGAGTTCTCATTTCCAAATTCATTCAAATCAGAAAAAAGTCCAGTAACAAAGCATTAAGTACCCTCATTGACCAGTATCAACCTCATAGAGACATGTGCAATTTCTCAATTTTTTTTTCCTAACACATCACAGGCAATGCATTTCTTACTCTTGTATCTTTAGTAATCAGGGGATGTTCAAAAAAGCAGGAAGTCCACTATTGTAGATAGTGCTGTGGATCTATATAAGTTCCAGGTTACATTGTATTTCACAGATAGCAAATAAATATAAGTAGTATAAACAGTTTACCACTCAGTCATGCCTTCGATGTTAAACCTGCGTTTCCCCAATGGGATATTTTGTATTTTTCTCTGTTTGCATGAAGCAGAGGTCTGACTGAACGTAATGGTCATAATGTAACATCCAGAAGTCCCTTGAGGCAAGGGAAACCAACATTAAGCATATACTGAAAAATTAAGCTTTGTGATGGCATAGTGATATTCATGCATTGCTTGCCTTTTTTTTTTTTTTTTGGTAATCCTTGTAGTTGGCCTGGACTCCTGAGTTCCCTATTGGAATGTTCTTCGCCAATTGCCTTTATGGGTTGCAAAAGTGTTCACTACACAAATACATTTCAAAACAGTCCTAAAAAAGAAAAGAAAAAAAAGAAAAAAGAAAACCAGGGCTGAGGTCAGTGTGTAAGTGCGCCTCTTTATGGTAACAGAAGAGAAGCACTGACATGGAGTTTTAGCTTTGTGCTGTGATGAGATGTCCAAACTTGTGACACTTCTCCCCAAAGACCTTTTTTGTTCTGCTACACCCTGCTGTTGCTCTTGGAGGTGGGCAGCTGGTTTGTTTTTGAGTGACGTTCAGTGAAAGAGACATGACCAACCACACTGCAGCCATGTTCTCATTGGGCACACGCTGAACTTCCCTGGGCCGACCTAAAAGACAGTTCCAGCAATGCCCCGTCCTGTTCACTGTGTCCGGAGTAGTGTGCGGCACCTGCCAAGACAGACAGGATACAGTGTGAAACCAAAGCTTCCAGGCACTCAGGCAAAATGTTGTCATTTGAACCCAGCTCTAGGGTTGTCAGGGACATGCACATGGAAGATATTCATTTAAATGCTCACCCAGTTTAAACAAGAAAAGGACACAACAGTCGACTGAAGGGTCTTCTGTATTATACTAAACCCATATTTGGTCTGTTTGCACGAACACCGCTATCACTAGACACATGGTGACTGTGTATCTGATGTTGCATTCCTCTGGTTTGGCTTCTAGGCAACACCCCCCTTTGCCCCACCCCACCCATCCACTTTGTCAGCAGTCGGCACATTGTGCGAACGATCCCGTGTATGGAGCATGAGCCGACTCAGAGGTGGTTGCTTCACTGCGGCTTGTGAAAACAATGGCAGAGTGAGCTGTTCTGCAGGAGATGGCTTCAGGTCAAAGGGTGAAAGATGACTCTTATAAGGCCAGGACACAGAAAGCAGCCCAACCTCTTTTTTTTTCTTTCTCAAACAAAGAGGCATTTAGGGCCAGGTATCATATCCTTGTTTGTAACCTGTGCCAATTCACAGCACAGCTATAAATCAAAAGTATGTTGAAATATGTGTATTGTGTGAATGGCTGTCTGACAAAATGGTGACCCCTCTGACAAGAAAGCAGGGGAACAGCCTTGTGGAAGGACAAATTAGTAAGTTAAACTGTACTGTCCTGGAATGGCTCCCGGAAGCTAGCCTATATTTTATTCTCTTTACAGCAAAGAACAACATCAGATACAAAAACATAAGCAAAGGAGGAAAAGAATCAGGATGAACAGAGTAAAAAAAAGTTGCTTTCAAACTTCTAGCTGAATGTTTTTAGGGCACTTTGACAGAAAAACAAAACAAAACAAAAAGTAGCCAAATCAGTCTCAAAAAGCCTTTGAAAATCTTTCCCGTTGTCACCCATGAACAGATGAAGGGATTTGTGGTCTCTTGGCACTTCACATCTGCCTTCTGATGGAGTCCTCCCCCAGACATCCCACTGTTCTCTCAGGAGGATTTGGAGCAGCTCACCGCTCGCAGGGCTTCCTGGGCCCACCTTGGCAGCTTTCAGACTCTGCTCAGCTTAGCCTGGTTAATCCTATCCTCATCACCTTGACATGTTTCTATGACGCTTCAATTTGATGCTAATCCTTTCTTCAGAGGGCATGAAGGCATAACACTAGAGCAATCAAACAGTTCCTCCAGAGAGCGATGCAATGCAGCGTAAACAGACATGAATGGAAACACTGTATCTGCAAAAGGCGACGAGCTACACGAGGCCTTGCATTCCCTAACTCTCTCTGAGCACAGCAGACAACCCTCTATGGAGACTTCTCAGACCTCCCAACCTTCTCTCTTATTTGCAAGCTGGTAGATAATCTGTAGCATGTGGCATTCTGAGGTGGGCTCAAATGCATTTAAAGACATAACCTAGGCCATAAGAACCCCGTGATGGTTAAATCTCTCCAGTAACGCGGAGGATTTTGAAAGGTCTGAAAAATCTTAACTGCTTCAAAACCAGGAAATGTACAATAGAGTACAAACTAGGAAAGCCCGTTAAAGGAGTGTGTTTTGTTAAAAGAATAGGAGGAAACACTGCAGGGCAGACATTCAAAACAGCAATTAATCAAAAAAAAAAAAGAAGAAGAAGAAGAAGACAAACTCCTGTCAGTGACCGAGGGCACATCAGCAAACAGAATAAGCAGAGGATAATTAGTCACTGAGTATTCTCATTCTCTAAACAGCAGGCTGCAGTTGTTTATAGCTTTCTGACAAGACAGAACTTGTCCAGGAAGTTCAAACCAACAAGGTTCTATCAACTGGGCCCTGTATGTCATTATTTTGTGGCACCAAAACCACAGCTAACTGGTTTTACACTCAGGCACCGCATGAGAACTGAAACAAAAGGAGGAATAATTAAAAGGGGTTTTGTTTGGAGATGACCAAGGTCATCAAATCCAAAATAGGAAATGGCTTTGTACAGATAATGTTTCTGCAGAATTCTCACTGTGACTCAGTCAACATGTTTTCACCCTGTAGGCTACTGATTAAGGGCAAAGCAAAGCATGAAACGCAAACTTTTTTTCTGTTGCTGGTCAAAAACGAAAACAGACACGGTTCATTTCCATGTGGTGTGTGACAGAGAGGTTGTGGTATCCTTACTAAGGCACTTCTGTCTAGACTGGGGTGTGGATAGCACACAGCTTTGCTGCTTAATGCGTTGATGACAAAGTAAATTTCAGGGCTCAATGAAACAAGCCAAACTCACTCCTAGGAAAGAAGGTCCAGTTTCATGCCCGTTCAGATGACTGCTTAAAACCAAGAACCAATTTAAAACAGGGCACGTCTACCAAGCACAGATTATCTAGTTTTTTGCCCCACTGTTTCTGCATTTGGCAGGGAACGGGGGTAAGTCTAATGCGTCACTTGGGAAGCTTCTACCTGTATTAGTCTGTAGTCTCCAGTTGGCAGAGTGGCAAGTTGGGCCAAAACATCGTGTTTCCAGCAACAGTAACATGCATTCCACAAAGAGAGATCAGATTATAGTGGCACAATCCGATTTACGGGGCTCGGCAACAGCAGAACAATTAGCTGGCTTAGTTTTTCTAGAGGCAGGTTGGGTGGGGGAGAGATGGTGGTATGGGTGGGGGTGGAGAGTGGTTGGCATTGGGTCAGGATTTTTCCAACTAGCATATTACCTGGATTAGTGGAGCACAATGCTCTCCAATAAAACTGCACTGTAGGCAGGAAAAAGCAGTGACTAGGCCTCGCAGTGACCATATGACACAGGCCAAACAAACAGGGGTCACATCAACTGCCATTACAAGGCAACAAGCTCCCGTGATTTGCGTTCCCTGCTGCTGTTATAGCTGCTGCTGGTAACAAGAGACCCAGTCTGGCCTCATGGATTAATTCATCTACATCCATATTATCTGTACAGTAAGAATTAAAGCCTCAGGAAAAAAAAAGAGCATGTTCTGGAACACGTGGCTAATGGTCATTGCCAAAAAGCTCTTGGCAAAGCTCAGAGGAGTGATTTCCATAGATCATTATGTTCTGCAATAAGATCTATTAATAATTCATCTATCCCAATCACATTATATCAGCCAAATAAAGCAATTAGGGAAAATGACTGCAACACATGTGGTGAGACACAGAAACCCCATTAGAATCCCTCCTGGATTGAAGTGCCCAGAATGGACTTTTCCAAGAGGAAAATGGAGGTAGCCCGCGGCGTCCAACTGTGACAGTTCCCGTGAAGCGCTGTCACAATTCTCTCCCGCTGGGTCGCAACATTTCACTATCTATGAAGTGGAACAGTCTTAAAAACAACTTTTTCCTTTCCTTCCGCCAATGGTATTCGCTAATACACAAACAGCAGACGTAGCCAATGGGTCTTTTTCAACAAAGAAGCCATGCATGGTCATTGTTATTTCTGATCTTAACTGGTACATTAAAGCAATCAGATGCCGGTGATTTTTAAACACATTGCATGCCAAATCAGACATTACACCTTAATTCCTGTGATGGAGAAAACCTACAGGAATGACAGAAGCACCTCATTTCCGACTGACAGGTCACCTCTTGCCAAGCAATGACTCAAAACGAGAGCACACACCGAAAGCTGTCATGAAAAACAGCTAAGTTTATCCAAAGAACTAGAAGTTCAAGACTTACCAAGAATCCACAAAAAGAATTTGATAAAGCCTTTCCCTGTTCTGGCCCTCTAGAATCTAATTTTGGGTCATGCGCATTTTGGAGGCCAGACGAAGGGTCTCGAGATTTGTTACAAAAAAAGAGGCCAGACCAGAAGCTTTTAACAGTGAAAGACAGGGTGGCATTTCAGTGGTCCTTGAACAGCAGCTAGATGGTGATCCAGCACTCCATTTACACTACAGTAGTCAAAATTCACTAAGTGCCAACCGCTCTCCTTCTGAAATTACAGAACCGAAAGTCAGCTAACTCTGGGCAGAATAAGATGCCTGGGAAACAATATTCTCAGCCAGACAAATGTCAAGAGTGCTGCAGGGAGAAAGGCCTTTGTTCACCATTTTTTTGGTGCGCTGAGGAGAAGAGAGAGATTCACCCAGGGGACACAGCTAAAGACGGCATGCCATGTCCTTGATGCCAAAAGAGGCTTTTGTGTGTTACATGCATTCTCCTCTTCTCTAATTAGAGCTTAGTTGAGAGAACAAAGCCAATGAGACTACCTTAATATGAGGGCAGGGAAGCAAAACTATGGTCATTAGCCTGCTGCATTTATTCAAGTCAAATACAGGCTAAATTCAGGCGTTTTAAAATGCTTTACATATATATTTTTTTTTTTAAAACATGATTGTAAGATGTACAATAATATTCTATATTTCTACATCTGGTTTTACCTCAAAGAGTTAAAATGTTATAGTAGTAGCAGCACACCCAACAATCAGACCACCCAGAGACATCCGTTTTGTAACCTTAGTCCTCATGGGATTAGAGCGCAGGGCGCAAATGAGGTTGGACATGGCCTGTGTCAAGCCTCCATCAGCTCCACTTTCAGATGCCATGAGAGCTGATAGGATGAAGGTAATGGTTAGGCTTAGCTTTGATGTGTTATAATATATCTGAGTGAGAACTCTACAGACATAAATACCCAACTTAAGAGGATCCAAATACAGAGCCTTTCTATCATCAAGTGCATTCTTGCTCTAAAAACACTTGCTGTCACATGCACCTACAAACAAAACAATTACGATACTATATTAACCAAAAATCCTTTTCGTTTGATCTAGTCTTTCACAACCTCTAAAGAATACTCGACAAAATCTGTTTTTATTAAATAAAAATACTTGAAAACATGGCACAGAATTACAGACTACAAATACTGGTGATTAGAGAAACCGCTGATAATTCCAGGGCTATTTGGTGTATGACAGTACGGTGCTTTGATGTTTGGTTGTTTGATATAAGACTTTCAATTGCAAGTAGTTAAAAACTCTTCTGAGATATAATGAGTATGAAACAACAGCTGTTTGAAAAAGTCATTCAATGTCAGAACTACCCGACCATTTGGTATACTGCTACTCCTGGAAAAAAAAAGGGACAGGTTTCACTGGGATGACATTGGTATAGGAAGGCCAAGGTAGGAGAAAAGGTTCTGAAAAGAGATGGCAGAACAGAGTTGCAGTCAGGTAGGCTCCTGCTCTCCCCTTCCCATCTGCTGCTGCAGTTGTTAAAATATTTATGAGCTGAAACAGGATTCCCAGCCTTGTGTCTTGTGTGTTCATCATTCATGGTACTTGCTCCTTCTCTCTCTCTCTCCCTCTTTTTTGTTTTTCTGCTGAGACATAGCACAAAAACAACATCGAAGCCCACAGGTATATTTTTAAAGCCAGACCAAAAGAACGCAGCAAGATGTACTGCTCACCTACACAAACACTTTTGAGCAAGGAGACCGCTCAAAACGGAGACTGCCGTTCACTCCGACAAAAGGAGACGAAAGCGAGAGACACATCTGAAGTTCTGCTTTCGTCCAGAGACAAATGCTGAGGGCGAGCGAACAGGCGGCTGGCGAGCGTGTGACGGGATGGCTCAGCTGTTGCAGCATATTTACCCAGAGCCTTTTTGAGTTTCCTCTGGGCGTCCCTACCCAGAACCACCTACTGCTGCCACCATCCTTCTCCAGGCCTGCCAGGACCTCCAGACTGCACCTCCAGGATCTAATTATAAAGTAGAGCATACACTTGGCCACCTGCTTCTGTGTGAAACAGTGCGCTGTGATGCTGTGTCACTGGCTGACTGGGGGTAGAGTGGGGTGGGGTGTTAGTGATTACTCATAGGAATAATCATTCACTTCAGGGAGCACTGCGTCTGCAGCGGTCCTAAAATGCCCAAAGCCCATGACAGACTGACCGGTCTATGGGAATACGCAGGAAATGATCACACGCCAAGTCTCTACTCTGTGTGCTTGCACTAGTCAAGTGGCCTTGGCTGATATTAAAGGAAGAAAGAAAAAAAAAGGCTGTACGGGAGCCTGGGATTGATAAAAGTGTAATCCTTACACTGAAGCAGAAACAACTGCTGAACAGTATGCACAACCCCCCCCCCTTTCCTGCTTTAATGAACTGTGAGACAAGGTGTATTGACATTCTGCTGAAAAAGATGGCAAGAGTTCAAGAGGACACTTCCTATGATCTCATGCCAAGTCACCACAGCGGTGATCTTTCAACAAGGCAGAACACAAAGGAAAAAATATATAAAAGCAAAAAAAAAAAAAAATAGTCTTGAATGATTCAGGATATGACATAATTGTGTAAAACAGTGTTAGAAAATTAAAAGATAAAACAGACATATACTTGTATATTGAATACAGTTAGAAGGTAAAAGACTGAATGAAGGACTATTCTTTAGTTGTTTACATATGTAACAGGCTCAGACATTCGAGGTAACTTAAGGGTCATTTTGTTATGTTTATCCCACAAGTCATTTAGACTTGGGTTTTTGTTTTTCCTGTCCAGCAGCAATGAAACTTCACTGGCCATCATCGATTAAGAAGCCATAATCAACACTGTTCGCAGTTTTAAAAACCATTATAAGTCGCTCCTGAGATCATAGATCTGAAGGTGAGGGAATACATTTGAGAGACAATGCTCAAAACGATATTAGCACTCTCCTCCTCTCTTCAACGAGTCCCTCTCTGCAGTCTGTAATTACTCAGACTGAGTCTGAGCGTGTTCACCAGCTTGTGAGCTAATAGCCAATTGACTGAAAAACCTCTGTAATGCAGATCACAAATCAATTTTTAAGTGGCTCATTGCTTCACTGGTTGAAATGTGTCACATTGATCCCGAACGAGAGGCAGTAGGATTTTTCAAACTCTAAACCTTGAGCTGCTGCTGTGATTGGTCCCAGCGGTTTGCCAGACGCCGCAGTGTTGCTGATTTTCTTTGTTAGAGCTCCAGATGGTTTCACAGTTTTTTTTTTCCCTTTTTTTTTCCCTCCCTTCCTCCTTTAGAACCCACATCGCCCCCAATAAAACAAGATATTCTGCTCCTGACTTCAAAAAGGGCCACTGACCGTGCTTGGCAGTCTAGCTTTCGCTTACACTGACCAAAAAAAAAAAAATTCTGTGTGCTTGGTATGTTTATGTCAAAAGCAAGCAGACTGCAGTGTCTCCTCCACCTCAGATCTTATCTCAGACATTTTTCCATTGTGACATAGCACCACAGGGAGAACAGAACATGGGCTGTAGCATTTAAATATTCTTAGCAAATGGAAGCAAGTCACATGACATCAAAAACAGCACAGTCCATAACTTACAGACCCAATAAATTATTTACTGAAATTAAAATTAAAAATATATTGTTATGAGATTCTTACCTGGGTTTAGTCTACCAACTGTTTCCGGGAAGTTACTAGGCGGGAAGATGCTTCCAGGTGCTAACAAATGCAGTAGGAATCAGTGAGTAAGGCACAGTTGTAATACTGTTCCAACTATCTGATGTTGGATCGTAACAGTCCAGTGTTTTGCAGCGCTGTGTCCCAAAGTAGCCCCCAACCACATAGAGTTTGTTACCAGAGGCTACTGCATGGCAGCTCATTCGCTTAGAGGTCATATCGCCCACCCGCGTCCATAGGTTTGTCTCACAGTCAAAACGGTAGGCGGAAGCGGCTGTGAATTCCGTGTCCCCGCCCATAATGAAAATCTGGCTGCCCAGAACGGCAGCCGCCGTGTAACGCCAGGGCTGCGGGCACTCGGCTGCGATGGTCCAGCGGTTCTCGATGGGGTCGTAACACTGGACTTTGGAAGCTTTGTCCCTGTGGATGGTGGTACCACCAAAGACAAACAGCTTCAGCTTAGCACTGACCACCGCCGCATTACTGACACCGTCCCTCAGAGGTGCCATCATCGTCCACTTGTTGGTAAGCGGATCATACCGCTCCACCTGCTTAAGGGACACAGAGGGTGAGGCTGGGAAGACACCTGCTATTGCTGTGTGTCCTCCTACTACGTATAAGCAGTTTTCCAATTCGGCTGAGCCATGACCGAAGCGCGCAATTAACATGGGAGCACCTTTGGACCATTCCTCGTGGGACATGTGTCGTATATCCACACATCCTTGGATACTCCATTCTCTGAGCCTTCTACCACCTGTCACGACAACCTTGCATCCAATGCACATGCACTAGAACTCTTTCCTAGGACTAGGCAGGTCTGATTGGGATTGATTTCTTTTGCTTTATGGTCCACTTGATAGATCTTATCACACATGAAGGTCTGACCACCGAGAATAAGCAGAGTGTGACCTGCTTTACGAGGTCTGGCGCAGGGACTGGTGACCACGCCATCATTCTGCAGGATTTTTTTTTTGCACTGCATAGCCTCGTCCACTATCTGTCTGCTCCGTTTGTCTGAAATGACCAGCTCCTCACAAGCCACTGCTTCAATCAGACACTCAGAAGGTAGCAGGGCTAAACGGACGCCTCTAAGTAGCTCAGGGAGGTAGTCCCTCCGACTGTCCAGATCGTACCGGACCCAGCGCATGACGGCATTGAACACGATTTGCTCGTCCTCTATTTCCAGCTCGTCGCTCAGAATGAGGTCCAGGAGCTTGTCTTTAGAAAGGCTGTAGAAGTCCTCCGTGTCTCTGACGGCTTCAAAGTGGACAAGGCACATCCTCCACGAGAGTTCGTACAGGCGCTTGCATTGATGAGCATCAGAGAGGAGCATCATGCCAAGGCAATTGGACGAATGCAGGTTCTTCTCGAGGAACTCCGCAGCTGCATCGCGAATGTCGTGGAACTGCAGCATATCTCCCGCCTCCAGCAACGACTCTGCGTTCTCCTCGTTGATGATGACTCGTGACGAGTAGGCGAAGTCTAACAGCAGCTCCAGTACCTCGGGGTGGACGCTATCACGGAAATTGACCTCGCTGTCGAGACTTTCGCGAAGCCCTCCGCTGAACATGGCCTCAAAGTAGCGACTACAGGCGGCCAACACAGCACGGTGGCAAGGGAAAGAGCGGTCGCCTGCCCAGAGCGTGACATCCGTAAACATGCACTGCTTGCGGAGGGTGTTGAGGTGGGTGAGCACACTGTCTGGATGGGAGGGCTTGTGGAACAAGGAGATATTCATGGAGCCTGTGCTCGTTCGTGACTTGCGGTTCTCGTGGACACTAACTGACATCTTTTCTGGCACCTCCAGAGATTCGGCTGCCCCGATTTCTCGAACTGAAGAAAAATAAAGGAAACAAAGAAAACGTTTCGATTACAACATTTAAATTTTTTACCCACAAAAGCTGTTCACTTCAATGCAGGAAACAGAGGGGTATTAGGCAAGCATGAAGGGATATTTGAGGTACAGTTCATTGTAGTACCAAAAGATATTCCTCATTTACATGGTACTTCCAGAGTCCAGATGCAAGATATGTTTTCCTCTATTTAGTCAAGATGATTCAGTGAGACTCTGCTAATCTCGACGTATTAACATGTCTGAATCCTATCTTTTAATTCTTTAATCCATCCATGCACACACCCACCACACTGGGTAGAAACATTTTAAAACTAGACTGCTTATATCTGCCAAGTTCTAAAAGAGTGATGAATGCAGTATTTAACAAAAATGGCATCATAACAAAAAAAAATCAACTGAGGTCAGTGACAAAGGATTATGATGTGCCAGTCTGATTACACAACCGGACTATTTCAGATTCAGAGTTCGGATTATCTGATATAGGCCTAATACTCTTATTGAATCAGTTGTAGATGATGTTGAAATATAAACTAAAGCCATTGTGTCTGTACCTGTGGTAGCCAAACCAGAATCTACAATGTACAAAAGTTATTGTTACTGCACTGTACCAAAGTGAAATTTCAAGTCTGGCTGAAAGTTAACCTGTATGCTATAAAGGTTAGGCAGGATTTTTCATGGAAACAACAGCACCAATTTATATGTTGACATCACACAACTTCTGTTATTGCTGAAATAAGACTACTGACCTTTTTAAATTATGGATGAAGCACTTTTTTTCTAACCACTAATCAATGACAAAGCTTGTGTAATGTATTTCAAATCTTGCCTTGCTTTGAGGGACCAAAGCAGAGATCAGACGTTCAATTTAGATACAGAAAGATGCTTAACACACTAGTTTTAAATCCATGGACATTATGAGAAATGACAAATTTTTCAGACAGAAATGTGGCACAGTGTGTCTGCTGACACAGCCTATTTCTCACTGCAGCTTCTCTGAAGAGCTTACATCTCTTTAGAGCTAGAGCAAGAATTAAGAAACAGGAGACATTCCAAAAAAAAAAACACACAATGGCTAATGTTACAGCAGCCAGTCCTCTCAGAGGCCAAGGGCTAATTGTGGAGTCAAACATGCTGACATGCATATTGATGTCAATAATTTGAGAGCAGTTTTTTGGGGGGGGGGGGTCTGCTACAGAGAGCAGGGGCTGCAGGAGCAGGCATGCACACATCAGCAGGGTCTTTAAAACAAACAAACAAAAAAAAAGAACAACAAAAAAAAAAGAATAATGATGGTTTCGCAGGGATCACAATACCAGGGGTCAATAACAAAAGATGCACGGCACAGCGGGGGTGTGCAGATGAGGCGACGCAAGGGGGAGAAAGAAGGGGCTCAGAGGGGGTGCGGCTAAGGAGAGAGTGGGATTTTGATGGGGGAACTGTCATGGGGTGAGCTGGAGGTGTGTGTCCGTGTGGTACCACTTACAGCGACAAAAATTGCTGACCCAGGCACAGGCACTGACAGTGAAGATCTGAGGTGGGGTCTGCATCAGTCCCCAAAAGTGCTCCCCCCACAGGCTGGGCTGAGAGAGAGGGAGAGCGCTGTCCTCTAAGAGGCCATCGAAAAGGGAAAAGATAGGCAAAAAGAAAAAGAAACACAAAAGATTTGTACTCATGATGCTGGGTTTTTTTTTTGTGAGAGAGAGAGGCTGATCTAGAAACACGTTTGTAGATTTTTCCCCTCAGGTCTTGGTGTTGGAGAGAAAAGGAAAAGGAAAAAAGAAAAGGAAAGAAAAAAAATAAGCCTACTGATCAATATCGGTAAGCAGAGCTTTTGTAGTCATTTTTGCCTTCAGAAGAAAAGCTTGATGAAAAGGCAGTGTGGCTTTTATCCGCGGGCACAATAAAACTGTTGGGTTGAGTTCCTCAACAGTTCATCTCACTGCCTATGGCTACCGTCACTCAACAACTGCCAAAGCCATGCCAAAGGTGCTGAATCACTCACCGTGAAGAGACTGCCTAACTGCATAGACATTCACGTAAGCATGAATGACACCCCTTAATTGCAATGCCACCGAGCAGCCCAGGCACAAAGGTCCTCCTTCGATTTGAATGTGCCTCCATAAACATCCCAGCTCTCTAGACTAATAGCCTTTCCAGGATCTTTTCACTGCAGAGATTTGGTATTCTGGTGCTTCTCTAGTTTAGCAACAGCAAAAAGAGGAGAACTGTGAAAGGTATGTGGGTGGGTGTGCTGATCTTTTCTACTCAAGGCAAGTCAGAAGCTAGCAACCTCTGTTCGTTTTGCCATTCGGACCGCTTCAGCAGTGGGCATGCAGTCTCTGTTGTTGGTGATGAGGAGAGATCCTCCATGTCCGGGGAAGGAATGCATCCTGTTCATGGCCCTGGAACAAGGCAGCCATGTCAAACCCTCTTAATGCACCTTGGGTTGTCCCGTTTTAATTTTAAAAAGTACATGAAAGACAGGCTCCAGGGCCACCGTGTCCAACTCATGAGTCAGACAAATGGACAAAAGTATGTAATGGCTAAGAAACGATTGCTACAATGACCACTTCTCTTCCTCCTCTGACAAGAGGAGAAAGCCACAGGAAATCAGCAACTAGAGATGACTGTTTTAAACATGGACAACAAAATCTTGTTGATAACTAAGGACCCTGTTTATTATGTGCACTGGTAATAATTATCTTGGGAGGAAAAACGAAATATGTGTGGAAGTCACTCCCTAAATGCAGGTAATCGAATCAAGGTGGTGCAATAAATGCTAGTACATAATATATAACCTAATTTCTATACCTGACACGCCTTTGAATGTCATGTTTGCGTGCTATGTTCCTCTGGCCTACAATATGTGCAGGCTTTCTGTAGTTCATGGGAGTTTGCAGCTGGCTCCTCAAAGTGTTTAACATTATGACCAATTGTGAAATCTCAAGCCTTTTTAAATCACACTAGACCTGTAAATCAATCTATCTGCATTACACTAATCCCCTCTTTTCTCTATCATCAATTTTCGGACCATCTGCACACTGTTTTGAGACACTGCTGGTGTATGAGATTGGTTCCCACAGTACATATAGACTACACACGTTTTTTGTTTTTTTTTTGCTCACACCTTTACACATCAGCGAAGTCAAGCCCATAACTGGGTGATTAAGCTAATATTAGCAGGAACAGATGACTAGTGTTGTTGCAATGGTATCATTCACCCAGTAAGGCAGATGAATACGGTTTTCCATCACCATTCAAGGTGAGTACATCAGACCTTATCTAGTTTCAGGTCTTGATTAGCACACCAGCCTAGATTTGCAAAGCAGTAAACAGTCTGAGGACAACCGGAAGTCTAAAGTACTCATGGCTCCCACACATTTTTCAGTACATAGTTTCCTGTATAAATCATAACCGATAATTATCCGATTTTATCATTACTTTTGATATTACACCAACCTCTAATCCTAATCGTGTGAATAAATGAGCACAGAAAGTACAGAAAGTAACCTTTTGTTGTTGCTGAATTATTTATGAAATCTACAACACTTTGATTATTTCCAGTACCTCTGAAGGAAAAGTTAGTCTCTAAATACTAGGATCAATTAGATACACATGGTTATGATTCCAGACTGTGATGTGGGCTTTGTCAAAGGACAAAATGTACTAGAGTGGGCTCCCTAAATGTGGTAGATTTATTTGTCTTAAAACTTGTAAATGTTGGATCATGTTATTACGTGAACTCAAAACAAACAGGTTATAACTTGAGAAAATAAAGACACGCAGATGTAGGGAGCCATGTAGAATTTGGCACTGGCCCGCGTAATGACCCATCCCTTTTGAGAGCCGGACAGCGGTGTTTTACTATCGCCGGGGCAGGAAGGCTGGAAGTACGTCTTAAAACCAAACTAACCCAGGACAAATAGCTCCTCTTCCCAGGCCGTAATTTATGTCAACGGCCAAATTTACTTTAGAAGGCCTGAATTGTCTCACCTCCTGAACAACGTTTCTAATAATGGGAGTGTAAAACCAGTGGGGTTGAAAACGTTCGTTTTTTTCCCTCAACACCTGGTTTGGTACATTCATTTGATAAAAAAATAACAGCACTAAACAAGTTGTCTGCAGAAGCTACATGCAATATTCACACAGCAGCTGCGGTTAACTTTCAGGCATTGTTACAATGAAGTACAAAAAGTTGGTACAGTTACTAAAGTGATATATGCTCGTGACAGACATGCAAACTATTTTGTCAGAGCTTCTAGTTCATTTCCAAATACTCATTTTACACACTCTCGTGGACTCTGACCTCATGCTCTTAACCTGAACCGTCCACTAACATTCCAAGAATAAACTGCTAGCTAGTTAGCCAACCTGTAAAACAGTATCCAGTACAAACTGCTACATGACAGCAAGTAAACGGTAGCCCGGTGTCTATTTTCTGTATTACAGCTCGTCAAGAGCGTGAAAAGATATATGAAACCCTTAGAAATTACTTCAGTACAAGACAAAAAGCTCCCTAGTTATCCACAAGCCACAGTGCAGTTGTTCACAGGGGTAGCTAACAGTAATGTATTGGCATGCAGAGCTACAAGCGTACACGCGCGGCAACGTAAGCAAACAACTCATCGGAAGTTGAGAGTGAAATCTGGCCGTATGAATTAGCCAAAAGAGAGAACTTTTGTATGAAAACTTGATTACGATTGTTGAAATAGTTTAAAGATGGTATATACCTTGTGTAGTAAGCGTACGATAGGTTGACAATAATTGAACTACCCAGCTAACATAGTCATAGCCTATACGCTAGCCAGCTATGCTGAAAACATATGAAGTCAAATTAAATAGCTCGTTTGAAGTCTCATGTGAAAATCGAATTACAATAAAAGACTCCTCAACTGGAAATGAAACTGCGTACTTACAGTAATGTTGTTGTTAGAAAAAAATCCAAATATTTAGTAGCTTCAGGTTCAGTGACCAAATCATGTTTTACTCAATGTCTCTGAGATCTCCTGCGTTACTTTTGTCTGCGATTCTGGCCCCTCTGAGAGAAGAAATTTCTGAAGTATCCAACGAAAAGAAAGCGGGGCAATGGTTTTGTACATTGATTGACATGTTTTCCACCAATTCTTAAAATGCAAATACAAAATATATCCAATAAAAATAGAGAATTACAAGAATGGGCGTGACCTGAGGACTAAAGCACCCAGTTGTTGCTTTGAGTAGGAGGGAATTTGTTTTGAGTGATGACAAGGTTTCAAAACAATAGCTGGGAAATACTGATACATAAGCACAAGGTGCATATGGTTCGAAGATAAAAATAATAACAGAAATAATGATAAATAAAAACAACAAAACCCCCTCCATTTGTTGTGTTTGTCATCCCTCTTGAGTCAAAACCGCAGATTGTTTTTTCTTTTTCTTTTCTGCGAGAATAACAATATTTAAAAAAATGTAAAGTGCGATATCGGAGGGATGAATATACACTCACATTCCTGTTTGTATGCGAAACCCTGAGTTTTAAAGTTGTTGCACTCTTAGTATTTTAATTGGTTGCGTGAAATGTATAATAAACAATATGGAAATAACCAGTTTTGAAGTTATCCTGGAGCCCCATCTAGTGGAATAGAAAACACCCCTCTGTATCTGGGAATCATGTTGAAATTACGCCATAAACTAAAGAACAAACAGTTCATCGTCGGCTTCGTCTCGCTTGTTTACAGTTTATAGTCTCATAATACACTAGAACTCTTCTGGTTCTATTACTTTGGGATCAAATATGTAATTGCTTATATCATACGTTATAGAGAGACAATTCCACCAACACTGTGCTTGTACCATAGTTGTACCGTAACATTTAACATTGATTTAGACTGATGACAAATACTACAGTAATACAGTAAATAAAATATACAATGACTTTCTGTTCTTCAACTGCTGTCTTTGTTTGTCTTTTACATATTAAACAGATAAAATCACAGTTTAGTATAGGCCTATTACTCATAGCCAAATCTGTGGTTTCATCTCAAGGAGACCTAGCTCTTGATCGCTATTTGAACTCAGTTCGACCAGCGCTGAACTGGGCTTGAATGGTCTTCTTAAAAATTACACCTCCAGGGTTTCCTCTTTAGCTGAGGTGTGGAGTGATTTTGTTACCTCTTAACTGATATTGAGGGTTGCAATTAACCCATTTCAAGCAGCTGGTTTGCATGAGGATGCGGTGAGTGTAGTAGATCACTCTGTTATAAATTTTAATTCAGATTTAGAGAAGGAGAGAAATGAGATTATATATAGGCCCCATTGCCTAAATTCTGATGTGCTTTAAAGGCACATGTGCTGGTACCATTAAGATTTTTTGTTATAGTCATAAGCATCTAGTACTGGATTAAACTCACAGCTATTTGCTTACAGCAGCTTAGTGGATAAAAGTGGCCTCAGTATTAAAGGACTGTGAAATATGAGTCATATCTAATTTTATGTCTACATATTAATAAGCACATCTGAAGCCACTTTCAGGTCCTTTGGGGGAAAGGAGAGTCTTCAAAATATTTTATTATGGTAGATTGTTTGATAAGGAGCCAACTTGTATGTTTGAAATAAACTGCAACCTGTCTGTGTGGAGTGGAAGACTATCTCAGCACTATGAAATTTCTAATATGACCCCCAACTTGTAAAGAATTATATTTTGGGCTGTGTGCCCAGCATGCAAATTCATTCAAACATATCTTGTACTGGATGTCAAAAACCAACAGTAAATCATCCATTGTCAACACATATGGAATAGTACTCTGGTATGGTCATTTAATAGGAAAATCAGAGGTCACCTAGTTCTCTCATAGAACTAAGTCCTCTCCTGAAATAGAGATAGTCTAATCCTTGTGATACTTACAGGATCACCATGAATTTCTGTAGGTGGTGGTGGCCAACCAGAACTAATCAGCCAACAAGACCACATGGCAAACCTCTCGGTCTTATGCAATTCTCTCCGTAAAATCGAACGTCAATTGGTGGATTTTATGATAGGTTGTTAAACCGGATCTGTATAAGTTCTCTCGGCGAGTCTAGACTCAAGCCTCTAGATGCAACTGCTGGCTCCGTGAGTATATTGTCAAATTGTCATTTGAGATTTTTGGCAGTTCATTTTCATTTTTCTTTGATAATTTACACTTCAAAAAATATTAGTAATTAGTTATTATTAAGCAGAATGTTACCATGGCTGAGGGGTCAGCTGATATAGCCAAGCTTCAGGTCACATCACCAAGGCCATTACGCAAGTCACTTTTGTTCAGAAAGTTGAGAGAACATTTACAAACTGGTAAGTTTGGCATGGTCACATCAATCAAAAAGTTATTCCCATCTGGTTATTTTATTTCTTTATTATATTTATGTATTTAGTATTATCTATTTTTTATTCTTGATATTTTTATTTTCACTGTGCATGGGATGATTAAAAATGCAAAAATCAATGATTTCAGTAACTAACAAACTTAAGGTATGCCAATCTTTATGTAGCTAATGTTACAATGGTTTTCTGTCACAAAAAAAAAACATATTAAGATGTTTAGTGGTATTCAAAGCATTCAGTGAAACCATGCATGCATGTGTTTTCGATACTTGGGTGGAAAAAGTCAGTGAAGATCACATAAGGGCCAACAGCTTGGTTGCTGTCACTGTCACCATGACTATGGGACTGGTAGTGATGCGTGGGTCAACCCATAACCCATGGGTTGGGCAGGTTCGGGTGAGCTTGCCAGAAAATATCATGGGTTTGGGCGGCTCGGGTCAAAAAGTGACAAAGCAGCTTTCTGGCTCATTTATAAATGACTTACAGAAACGTTGCGTGCAATAGGCTTTGCGTTATGAGCCGATTTAATCAGAGAAAAGTTAAAAACGGGTGATGCTAAGGTTATGTGCAAAGTGAACCAAAAAAGTAAAGTATTGAAGAGATTCGAGCAGGTTGTTCTGTCCGATGACACAATCAGGCCTACAGACTACTTTATCTGCTTGAGTTGTGAGGGATGCATCATTTTTGTGTGTATGTGTGGGAGTGAGTGAGAGAGAGAGGAAGAGAGAGAGGGTGTGTGTGTGTGTGTGTGTTCATGTCTTTAATGAAAGGTTACTTGTTTTGCTGCTATTCAACAATAAAGAACACCGTTTGGAATGATGCATCTGTTTATTTGGTAGCCTAGACCCAGACGCTATTAGGTTAAGATACAATAGGCTAGGCCTTGCTCGATGTATTATGGTAATGTTTGGGCAAACAGCCCAAAAACAAAATAGTGTAACACTGCTCACTTTGAAATGTGCACTAAATAAGAAAACGTCATCTTGCACTTTATGATATGGATTCCATCACTATAGAGGCTAAAGTTGGTGGTTTGCAGGTCAGGTCGGGTTCAGGTGGTTCATTAACGCATGTTTTTGTGGGTTGGGCGGTGCGGATTGGCCCTCAGGACGGGATGGGACGGGTGGGTGCAGGTATTAAAAACCCCTGACCTGCGCATCACTGGGGACCAGGGTTTGAGATCACAACCTTTTTATACCACCTCTTTTTTTTCTCTGAGCCCAGTGGATTAGTTTAATTTAGGCTGAGGATGTTTAGTGGGGGCTTCTCTCACAGCTGATAGTACAAGGGCAAACAGCTAGACAGCTGATCTCTTTGCGGTTTGATCCTTCCACATTTAGACTTTAGTCAGAAGTCTGCTGGGTAAACTGAGTAATGTGTCAGGTACAGCCTGTGATTTGACACCAAGATGGATTGTCAAAATAAACGCATGAAAGTACACAAAGATGGGAAATACTGCCAGGCAGGAGAATTGGTCGTCTCCATCCTCAGGACCATAGCTGCTATCTTAGAGACCTGCTGATATTGAATGAGACAAGCCTTGTTTTCACCTCGAGATAGAATTGGCTACACAGTGCATTTGCACTGAGCTATACAATACATATACAGCAAAATGATGTGACTCTGCACACACTTTAGGAATAAACATGAGCTTAGACCGAGTTTTAGTGTATGTTTGATCAATAGACCATTGCTGTGATTCTTATCACACAGCTGCGATACGGTTCCCCTTTATTACTTAGACTGAACAAGTCAGTGTAATGTTAAAACTGCCCTGAATAGACGGATTCTACTCCATTCAGATGTAAAGAACATGTGGAACAGAGGGGAAAAGGCCTCAGAGAAATATGGGAATGGAGGCAACTATTCAAATGCATCCAATCGGGCATGACCTTACACTTTCTGACTCGGTTACATCACAGCTAGCCTGTTTTCACGTGTAATTTCCTCCCATGCAAGAGATGGTGAGGTGATTATGTGTTATCTTCCATTATCATGCGCTGTGTATTGTAATCCCAGCCTCACTCTTTTGCCATCAGTGAGCACACTGACAAACATTTCAGTTTTCAGCATTCAGTTCCAGAGATGAAAATGAGCCTCCTCAGACAAACTGGACATTTCGAGAGCTGTTTCATAATCACTCACCGGTTTGATTCTGTAGATGCCTAAACAACCCAAACCCTTGAATATCATTGCTCACCCATCATGTAGGAGAGCAATTTGGATTATCTGATCACACTACTGAATGTTTTTTATAATGTCAGGCTCTGTCCTTGCGTTGGTAAGCAGATGTAGATCAGGGTTAAAGCTCAACATGTGATCAACGTGTGATTTGCTGTGAAGCCAAAGAACATTGCCTGTGATGTTTAGAAGTCACCAGAGAGCTGAGACTGAAATGCAGATTTGTGTTTTGTTTCCCACCATCTGTTGTTTACTCTGTCCCATCCCTTAAGATAGAAAGAAAGATGATAGATAGATAGACAGAGAGAGAGAGAGAGAGAGAGAGAGATGTAATTCCATGTGTGAATCAGATGGATTAAGAAGGCCTCGCTGGATAAAACACATGATAAAAAAATGGCTTTGTGTGGTGAACCTCTTTAGGAAATGTAGCTGAAACACAGCGTCTTATCAAAATAATTTTATTTCAAAGAGAAGTGGAGTTACCAGAAGAAGCTCAGATCTCATAATTGCCTTCAGTAAAAGCATTTAGCCTTTTAAACCAGATGATGATGGAAATCTTTCACATGCCAAGGAGGTTAAAGCAAACAACAGGCTGTTGGAAGTTATCTGCATTCATTTTTGATGGTTGCACAATAGAATAACAAAGACCCTCTGAAAAAATATTTGGACAGGGTTTGTGAGGTGAGGTTGGAGAGGGTGCTAATTACACTAATGGACCAAAAATGTCTCTTACGAAGAAAAGACTGTATTATCAAACTTCACTGCATGTCGTTGAGGTAGAATCTGCAGCGCACCATTTGCATTCACAAATGTATGTCATGCCATTTATCCAAAAAGGCTGTAGGACTCAGGCTGCCCTTGCAGTCATTTTACAATATAGCATTTCGTTATTGAATTTTTTTATCCATGCAACCGGATGTACTGATCTGTCGTCAGCAATACAAATGTCAAAAGTTGTCCGCACTCACTTTACCTTTAGTTTCTGCCTTTCGTTTCACAGAAATTGATAGGAACAAGAATGACCTTCCAATTGTGTTTAGTGCAGTGCAAATCCCTACTGTGCGTTGCTAAGCAGTGTGTGCTTGTCAGACAACTCTACACACGCATGTCTGCCAGCCTGCTCTATCCCAGTGCTTGCACAGAGCTTCTGCTGAACCTGCTGAATCAATGTAAATAATATTTAGCCTGCATTTGATGACAGGGTATCTGAAATACAATCTTCACACGCCTTGGCTATTTGCTGTTACATCAGATAGTGGTCTCCTAGGAGTTTCAGATGAGGCAGGGCAATATATACGTGCGCATATGGTTTTAAAATTATTTTCATTCATCTGTCATAATGTGTGCGTGCGTGCGTGTGTGTTTGTTTTGTGTGTGTGTGTGTGTGTGTTTTCGCCTGTGTTTGTGTGTGTCTTCAACGGTTGCCCGTATAACATGCTGTTACTGTATTGAACTCATATTTTTCAGCTTTAAGTCACGAGGTGTTGAAGTCATGACTCCAGTCTTCAGTTTTCTTGAAGTGTTCATGAAATACCACCACCTCAAATATCCTTCTATAAATGCTTCTCCAGCTGCATTTTAATAACATGCACCTTTCCCCATCCTGTTTCATGCTGCAAACTGTCACAGGCAGTGTGTCCATACATTAGACAACTCATAGTCTAATTACTGGAACACAAATGCAGTCAGTAAGAATGTGACCACCAGAGGGAGGTGACAAGCTACTTATTTCACTCTGCTTGCCAAGCAGCCATCTCTTCAGCTGATATGAAGAAAGAGAGAGAGAGAGAGAGAGAGAGAGAGAGAGAGAGAGAGAAACATGTCTCTTCAAATCCCTTTGAACTAAGTACACATCAAGATTTGTCCTAGAATTGAAAGGCAGGCTGTATTCTCATTCAGCATTCATGCCATGTTATATGAGACAAGACAGCATGACAGACTCCAGTTCTTTTGTCACAGACAATACTCTGAATGACTGAATGAATGGATAGTATTGAAATGGGAGCAATTCCATGTTGAGATTTTTGATGTTTGTAGTCTAAGAGGCATTTTTTTTTTTTATCACAGTCAAGTTTTTTTTTTCCTCAGCTGGGGATGCAGGTTGTTAAGCTTACTTCACAAAACAGTTGTTTACCCACTCACTGTTCTCTTCATCAAGAAGTCAACAGAGAAGATGACTGCTGTAATTTCCAAAATTCCCTGAAGTCTCCTTACTCCTCCATGAAGCAGTATGGTAGGCTGTCAGTAAAGTGTGTGTGTGTGTGTGTCTGTGTGTCTGTGTGTGTTGGGGGAAGGGGTGATTGGGGTTTTTGGGCTTGGGTCCCACCTTGTGGTCAGATTTCACTGGCCTCTTCTTTCTCTTCCAGTCCAATGGAAAGTGCTATTTCAGCCACGCTGGGCATGTGAAGCCCTGTGTTCAGCCGATCTCTCACGTTACAGCCGCCTGTCACTGATTGACAGTTCTGTTCTCGGGCTCACAGGAGCACTGCACCTCACTAGAAAATGTGAGGTTAGGCCACGACGTACAACCAAGACATTTACACACTCAATCGAGAGACAGCTGGGTGTTCTCCAAAAATACAATTCATGATCAAAAACACGACATAACATGTGTTTAGCCTAAGTCACATGCAAGGGAAATTAGTTCAGTATGTAAACAAAACCATATTTTAAAGGTAAAATCAGCAGGGTTTTTTTTTTGTCATTTTACAGCAAATATGTTGATGGAGAGCAGGCCTGCTGTGTCGTTAAAAACATTCAGCCTGAAAACGCTGATCAAACATGCATAGAAAATTTAATTAGCTCCTCTCAGTCAAGCCCAGTCCATTATCTGTTGTATGCATTTGAACAGAGACACGATTAATATGACTAATCTCGTCCCGACTGTGTCATTAGAGAATCAAGTCATTCTGATGCAGCCTTGGCATTTGGAGTAAAGGAAGTAATAAGTCAAGTCCTAATAATTTCTGACAACACGTTTGTGCCCTGCTGGCCTGCTGGGAAAAAAAAACCCCAAAACTTTGAAAGATGTCTAATTTTCATAACTTAAGGCCAGAGGCACATACGAGAAAGGGAGTCTGCGTTCATTTCATGCCAAGGTTATCTTTCACTAAGCACATGGGATGACAAGTATGCCAGCTTAAGAGTCTCAGTGTCCACTCTTACCCCGTCTCCTTTGGGGGGAAAGCATGTTAGCATGGCATGAAAACACATCTGAGATATGGATTGTACAACACTGTTGTCATCACCTCACCGGCCACTGCGATGCTAGCCACTGGTTCGCTCTCTTGGTTATGACTGTCTCACTGCCTCCTCATCTGTCATGAACTCTTGAATACAAAGGAAGTTATATCTATGTGAGCCTGAATGTGAACTTGTTTGGCTTCATCATTCAGGGGTTTGTGATGTCCTTGGACAGACACTACACAGATGCTTGAGTGGAGAGCTGAGCCTAAAATCATCAATGATTTCCTGGTTGACAAAACACAGCTTAGCTTTGATTCCTACATTTATGGACCATCTCTGGATGCAAAGATGTAGAACTCCATTTGCATGCTGATGAATTCTCCCTTCTCTCCCAAATATCTTGACTGAATGTAAGGTGTTCGTGTAGATAATGGAATTACTTTTTTTTGCCATAGATATTCATGCCTTAGGTTACAAATTCTAGTTTTGTTTTGTTTTTTTTTACTTCTTGGTTGGTTTGTTTATTTGCTTTTGTTTTGCTCATCGTCTCTGTTACCGCTTCACACAAAAAAAGTGTTGTGAACTTGCAAAAGCCGCTTTTGTTTTGAACTGAGAGACGATGTGTCGTGTTGGGACCCAAAAATGGATTATTCATTGACAGCTCAGGGCAGCATACTCCCTTCCCATGACCCCTTGTGCTCTCCTCATTTATTCATACACTGTAGCTCTGTGCAAAGCTTAACACAGAGGCTTTCATAAGCTGAGAGCAACATAGCCAGATAGCATGGCAAACACAAGTACCCCGCTAGCGCCGATAATTTATTTATAGAGATTCTTACCAAAATAAAGGAGGAAACAAGACAGGGGTCACCTCCAGTGAACAAACATTTAGTGAGTGGAAAAGAAAGAGAGAGAGAGAGAGAGAGAGAGAGAGAGATAAACTTATGTTCATGCTATGCTGAATCCACTGGTGAAGGTTCTTCATGGAGGTTGATAAAGTAGGTTGAGATGATTGTCCGTGGATCATTCTTTGCCCAAGGGCAGTATGGATTAAATTGTCCACTGCCACTGACTCTGGAGCAGGCCAAGAGCTTTATTAACCCTTAGCCTGAAGACAGGTTTCATCCCACTCTGTCTGCTCTGTCGCCAGCAGTACTTAAAGTGTCTCTCTTTATTTATTCTCCCCTCATGTCATATGCAGCCCTAGCAATACCTGCTGAAAGAGTCTTTACTTCCACTGCAGATGCTGAAAACAGCCTGTGACCATGTATTTGACTTCTGACATAAAGCTGTAATAGCCAGGCAAGTGTACTTTTGTTTTATGGTTGGAATGGCCAGCATATACTGTTAAATGTCCAAAAACTGACTTTAATAGACACAGAAATACTATTTTCTGCTATTGCTTTTTGTAAACCAGTTTCAGTGCTTAGCCTTCATATCGGATAAACTCAGACTGAATATTCCTGAAAACCAATGAGAACAGACCGTGAAATATAGAGAGAAAACACAGAAATATATAAAGCATGGAGGGGAGAGAAGCCAAGAGAGCTTCTGGCTCCATATTGCACATGGTGCACGGTGGCAGTCATTCTAAGTGTTAATTAAAAAGTTGAGAGGCAGCTTGGCAGTCGTAAATCTCGGTCCCTGAGGCTTCTCTTTAAAGACAGACCATTTCAAGCTCTCCTGGCATATAATGAGACACAATGTCACAACTTTGTCTTCTGACGTCCGGAAGCTTTGTGAGAGCTCTGGCAGGTCAAACACTGTTACCCCGCCTTGGGTTTCTGACATTGTTGCCAATGAGAACATTAATGGATTGCTTGACAGTAATGAGTGTTTGCGACAGTGAATTATGGCCCTTGTCTTTTTTAAGAACCAGTTTAAAAAAAGAAAAGAGCGAGTTTGACTTTTTTTTTTTTTTGGCCTATGCGTGTTTTGAGGGCTCCATTCAGTTCTTATACATTCTACACCCTATACTCATTCTATACAGCTGTATTTTGGACGTTCCACCGCACTGAATAAAAAGGTTTCCAAATTGTCAGTAGACCCAGGAGTATGAACTTTCACTCCAGCAACTGTTCACTGATGGTCTGTAAATTGCTTAACCAATTATGCAATTATGACATTTAACACGATCATCTGAAATGAGGAAAGTTGTCTCCAAGTTACAGACAGTGAAACAAATTTTGCATTCACACGTATGGAGTCAGGTTTCGGTCAAATTCTTGTCACGCCATACTGTTCATATTGAAAGGTGCAGAGGGACTCATCAAGTGGATCTGCCTCAGCGCAACTGCAGACCCTTCAAAAGCCAGATACTATATCCACCCCCCCCTCCAAAATCGACCCCCACCTGCCCCCAACACTTCACTCTCCCTCACGTCTCCTGGTCTTCGCACTCTCTCTCACACACACATACTCTAACACACAAACACACACACACACACACACACACACACACACACACACAAAAACACAGTTCCGCCAGTTCCCTGAGTGTCCATATCACCACAACAAGTTTCCACCAACACCGGTTTATGATGACAAGGGTCTCCTGAGATGATTTAACCCCCCCCCCCCCCCCCCCCCCCCCTCCTCCTTTTGGCTCCATGGTTTTCCTCTGATTCTGTGTCACTGTTGACATTTGGGCTGTGCTCCAGCACAGTTTTACGTACATGGGGGCTTTTTACAAAAAAGGCCAGGTGTGTCTCTTCAATTCACAACGGGTGGGCTAACAGTACACTGAGGGAGGAGAGGACAGCAGGAGAGAGAGAGAGAGAGAGAGAGAGAGAGAGAGAGAGAGAGAAAGAGAACAGGAGAACAGATACACCCCACTTTCCCTCTTTTTTCTGTCTATTCTCTCATTTTATTTATTTATTTTTCCACTTCACTGAGTAGCTGAATAAACCTCAAATGATGTTCAGCTATGCTAAACACAGTCATTTTACCTGGACGGGGACTTTGAAGGAGTGTGGTAACCTCACTGGCAACGGTAAGACGCCATTCATTCTTGACATGTCCTGAATGCACACATGAAATCCTTCACTTGGCACAAGCACAGCGTGTGTAAGGAGAGACTGTAGAAGGTGCTGAGATGCTAAGCTTCAACTATGCATGCACAAGTTTTCATTTTTGAATGTCTGTGTTTTCTTTTTTTCCTCGTTCTTTCTTTCTTTCTTTCCTTCTTTTTTTTCCAAGTTCACACTCCACCCTCCCAACACTTTGGCTCCTGTATGTGTTACTTGACAGTCATCTCTGACATGTCTGTTGCTATATTTGTGCTTTTAATCTGTTGGCTACCAATGATGCGGCATAATATCTCCATGCATTAATACAGATAACAGTCTGTTTGTCCTACATTCTTACACTCACTGCATGATACTCAGTTTTTTTCCACGCTAAATTAAGGCTCCAAATCTGAGTGTGTGTGTGTGTGTGTGTGTGTGTAAGCATGTGTTGTACAAACAGCTGTTTGTGCTACAGGGAGCAGAGTGTCACCCCAAGACATTTTGTAGTTTGACACTCACCTTTCACAAATTCTGGAATTGCACATGGAAAAATTCAGCTCTCCACCTGCTCCTTGCTTTTAACTAAGCCTTGAGTTATTTCCATGCACCCAAGATGTTGCACAACAGCCCTATCAGGTTGTGTTTCTATTATGAGATCTACTGGTGACTATATATCTCTCCTCTCTCTCCTCACACAAGTACTGCTGGATCATTAGTGCCAGACTGCAATTACCTATTTTTTGCTCTCGTATCTGTATCCAATTACAGGGTCCTTTTCATCATCATTTGTGTAGTCTTGTTTTTTCTTTTTTCTGTTTTTCATTTTGGAATCACAACAAGATTCTTTTCATTTTTTTGCACACACACATCAAAATATTTTTGGTTAGATTTTCCTCATATGAATTTTTACATTGAACTCAGTGAAGGCGGACATGCTCTGCAGTGTTAAAGAGCTGCTGAGTTGTATTGGTATTAAGTTACTGTATTTGGCCCGTTAGATAGAGAAAGATAGAGAGGGAGAGAGAGAGGGGGAGAGGGACAGAGAGAGAGAGAGAGAGAGAGGGGGGGGGGGGATCAGTTCCCAGGTGTGGGTCATAATTTAAAGGACTTGTCTGTGTGGATTAGCTGGAGAATGTAGTGCTGTTATGACAGACAGAGTCACCTTGTTTCTCTGGCCTGGTCTGCCTAGCTCAGGGCTTTGTGAAATGCAAACAACTCCCCCTTAAGGACAGAGGAAGTGGAGTGTGCCTGTATCTATCTGTGTGTGTGTGTGTGGGGGGGGGGCATGTATAAGCCTGGACTGTAAAGAAAATCAACTTAATTGGTTGCCTCATATGTTTTTTCCCCACTTCAAGGTAATATGTGAAGTGATATGTGTATTTTTAGAACCAAGGACAAAAATAAACATAGGTTTGTTTGTCCATAGAGTGCACCAGCTCTTTGATTAATCAGGCTTGAATACAGTTTTGATATGAAAGAATAAGCTTGTTATGTATTTAGCTGATTTTAGTCTCACAACAAAAAAGTAGGTATATATATATGGAAGTTATACATAATGTATAGGAGCATACATAATGATGCATGATTAATTATGAATGACATTATTGCAATAGTTCAAAACATCTTTGTTTGCATCTTCACTTGCAGTAAATTATGTCTGACATTTCTTTGAACAGCATCTGTTTACTTCTGACATATTTGTGGCATAGATGTTATTACTGAATGTTATCACTTTGACTGGCAGTTAAAATATGTTTTATAATAGAAATTACCATCCTTTGTCACCTTTTTTTTCTCAAGTACCTAAAACTCCCCTATAAATGTTTAATGTTTTGATTAGTAAAGTGAATCAAGCTCTGCTTTGAAGAGCTCAGTCATCTAATTGTAACTGCCTGTCAGATTGAAACTGTGAAATCATCCTGATTGGCTCTTTATTTTTCACACCTCAGAGATTACAGTAACCTTTCTCATTTGTATCCAATTAGCATTTGCCAGAAGCTTCAGGATTAGATAGTTTCTTAATGCTTAACTGACACACAACTTTGGTGCTTTGTGAATAGGTTTTAGGCTGGGGAGTCTGCCATAGCTCAGTTTTCCACTTGACTTGTAACTAAAATTAGACACTCATAGTTCATGGTTCCCTAATAATTATGGTTTTGTAACTATCTGCGTAAGTATGTCGTTTGTGTGTCAGTGTATTGTGTACTCAGTCGTAAGTAAATAAATGTAATGTGAAAAAATGTAATTATGTAGCACTTAGAATGTATCACTTGAATTAATTTGCAAATAGAGTTTCCATAGACATCCAGTGTATTGAGCAAACAGAGCTACCTTAGACATCCAGTGTACTGAGATTACAGTGGACAGAGATTGAATCGTGCCATTTTGTTGTGTCTTGCTTTCTTTGCCCAAGACCAACAAATAATTGCCTTCCACAGCCACCTGAGGAAATATGAGGCCATTTAGTTTTATTGGAACTTTTTTTGTCCCTCCTCTTTTTTACTATTTGTTTTGACATTTGTCAATCAATTTTATGAAACTCAAACTGTCCTTCTGACAGGGTCTGTCGTATAGCAGGAAGAGCCCAGGCTGTTGGAGGTTGGCATGGCACAGTGGATCTCAAATCATATATCTCAACATTACGTTTCCTTTTAGCTTACGATGCTAAAAACAGCTCGAGGACACATAACTGATATCATGTTATCTTATTGTCGGACACAAAGAATGATCATTTAAATCTGGGTGTGCCAAGTGAAGCTTTTACATATTTAGTCTATCCATGTGTGCGAGTGGCGGCTTTAGGTGGCTTAGGTGCAAAAGTCAAACGGCGTTACTCATGTGTCAACAAACCTGAAGCAGCACACAAAAAGGGGGAGTGGAGGAACGGGGCTTCAAGTCCAGGGTCAGGCCATTACTTATAAATAGCAAATTATTCACAGAGATGTGGTCACCCCTCTGTTGAGTTGTGCAGAATGTGTTTCATCAAAGACAGCTCACAGATCAATTTCTGATGATAAGTGGGCTCAGACCCTCCCTTCCACCAGTCTCCCCCCCACCCACACACACACACACACACACAGAGACAGTTGGGTCACCATGTCGCATGTTAATTGTTCAAGGGCCATCTTACCTGTCTGGGCTTGCCTAGGTGCTAATAAAGTTGTAGCTCTGTTGTCGCGCCCACAGATTAGATGTAGGATAAAGCCGATTCTCGAGTGGACATCATTATCCCAATGGCTTTAGGGATCACCTTCTCCATTCTCCGCGCAGTGCCAGGAGCTCATCTCCAATTTCCTTTCAAGGTCAGTCCTGCAGCCTCCCCCCCCCCCCCCCCCCCCCCCCCCCCCCCCCGCCCCCATCATGTTTAAGGCCGCACGGATGGGTAAACAACGAAAAACAAATCTTGACAAATAAGCACGGGAGAGGTGTCTCACAGTAAGTGGCGTCTCTGCAGCACGGTTCCTACACTGTTTTCAAAAAGTTTGCTAAAAACTTTTTTTTTGTATAGCTGATTCGCTGTTTCACCCAGAGTTTTGTGTAAAACCACAGTTGCTAGATCTCTAAAAGTATTTTTCCCTATACTTCTAAATGCTTCTTTTTTCCTCCATATTTCTAAATGCATTTTCCATATTTTATTGCTGGAGGATTACAACTTTATTTATTACATTGCACTAAGTCTAATAACATGGAATGTCTCAGCTTTGTTTTATGACAGGTTTTTTATTTTACCGTATCAGTATAAATGCTGCATTGAAAACAGGAATTTACTGTCTGCCAGCCTTGTCATCATCTTAAATTTCACATGCATCATAATATAGAGTTATTAAACTCCCCCAGCCCAACTCCCTGTTATATACCACCAGTGATTTATCGATCCCATGGAATGTGTAATATTCTGTTTTGATAATATCACATTTGTCTTTACCCAATGCATTTTTAAAAATCCAGATTGAGATAACATGACAGTCCATTTCTCAACAAGTTGTAGATTTTGTGGAGCTGACATAGGACTTGACACTTGTCACATAAAGTGTCAGTTTTGCATTGGGGTGGAGGAAGCAAGTATAGACGTGGGTTTCAGCTTGCTGCAACTGAGAGGCAGACGCTGGAACGTCTAGAATACAGGGTAGAACCTTGCAATCAATTCCCACCTCACGTTGAAAAACCCCCAATATTAGGCGGTGTAGGTGGTGTGGGGGCTGGTGGGTTGGCTGTTGGGGAGGGGGGGGGGGGGTGGTCCGAGCAGGGAGGACATGATGTAACCTTTCAGATCAGAATTTTCTGGTGTTAAGCTAACCTGCCTGGCCAGCTTGCTTTACAATGTTGTTTTTTGCGCCGAATGCTGCAAGGGTCAGCCTGCACGTCATTTCTCTCCCTGTCTCTACTCTCTCCCCCCGCGTGCTTGGAAGGAGGGGAGTGGGCAGTGGTCAAGCCTGGCTGGAAGCTGTACTTGGCAACGGTCTTAGCAACAGGTCTTGTATGTTGTCTCAGGCATGCGGCTGTTGGCCTCTTGCCATCAGAATCTGCCGCGACAGGGTTTCAGAGGCCAAACTTGATTGAAGCTTTTACGAGCCTACACATGGCAGTGAAACCATGGCCACGGTCAGGGGGAAACTGCGAGGTTGACACCTGAAGTCAGCAAACAGTCCCACAGCAAAGCACATATAATGCACGGTTCTGCTTTAAATCACATTATCATACTGTTTCGACACTAAAGGTGACCTGGTCCCATTAACTAAATGGCTAATTGACTGAAAAGGCTGATTGCATATAGTTAAATTGCAGAGGTTCACCACTTTGCAGTTGCTTGCTGTTAGCTGGAGAAACCCCCCCCCAAAACAACAACAAGAATTTTTTTTCTTAAATCACCACATGACCATGGAAAAGGCAGAAAAGACATTCTGGCTCTCTCTCTCTTTGTCAGCACTTCGCATTTTTATCACTGAGCATTAAGAGCATACAGTGTCTGTGCATGAGAGCAATCAGTTTAATATGTATGCTCAGATTAGGTGAGCTGGTTGCTTAGCAATGAAACCTGTTGCTTGGGAACAGTTGACCTGAATGAACTACACAAACAAAACTCTAGAACTTTTAAAGTGACACTCCTCCTAATATTTTTTTTGTTTTGTTTTGTTTTTATCTTTCCCTTCAGTGTTCCCAGTTCATGTTGTGGAGTTAAATTGACAGGAAATGAATGAATGCTGAGAAGAGCAGAGCACAGATGGGCGTTATTCTTTCTTTTCCTGTCATAGTCACTTGTAATAACAAAGAATATACATTGTTCTATACAAATCCACCTTTCACATACAGTACATGGTATTTCTGCCTCCAGTTTTATGATGATGTCTAAAAAAGGATTATGGTCATGTGTCCTTTCCATTCAATACATGTCATGGAATCTGACGCTTGCTAACAGACCGAAAATTTAACTAGACCTGTCCCAGCTTTTTTAGAGTCAACCTAACGGCCAAGAAAAAAAAAGGGAAATTATCATTGACATCAATTAGAGGGCAGATTTTTTTTTTAATCTTTAAATCTTAATCAGTGGTCCAGTAACCAACCTCTGGACTGCTTGGACTACTCCTCAGTCAGCCTAGAGTGCTGAAAACAAACCGTTTTCGTAGCCTGTTTTGTTAGTAGCTCAGATTTCTGGTGACATTGCTAGCCAGTTGATCAGTTAAAACAAAATCTGTTTTCAGATGCACTGTGTGAAGAGAGTGATTGTCATTACATGACAAAACCTCTGCTATAGCATCTGTTTTTGATGCTCAGTCTTGAGAAGCCAGTGGAGAGATGGTTTTATGTCAGTTGAATTAATCTGGTAATAAGAGCAAGCAAAAGTAGGAAACCTCATTATATCAAATTCTTAGTCTTCATTAAGCCATATTGTGTTTCCTTACTTTCCGCCTGATGTCAAATGCAATATCTTCACTGTGGATCATGAAATGATTTGCAGCTGCAAATGTTAAGCCAATCATCAATCATTCAATCATCTGTGTTTGTTTTGTTTCAATTCTCATTTGGCGGATAAACGTCTAGTTTTTATGGTCTTTGTCCAGTTATCCCACTGTTCACACACCCTCTCTCTCTCACACTCAAACATACAGATCTACTGCTTATACAGTTGTTTTTAGCCATATAGTGAAACCTTGTAGAAAAGAGTCCTGTGTCTATGGGATGTAGATTTAGGCTCAAGACTTTGCGTGTACTAAATAAATAAATAAAAATACAAAATAAGGGCAGATGATTTTCTCCTCAATTCTCCCCTAATGTCTCTTGATAGAAGATGATCGTCAAATTATGCTGTTATTTTGAAGCTCCTATCTAGCTATCAAAGACCGTAATTCATGTACGTGGTAAGAATATGCTATTATGTTCTACATTGTCCCCTAATCTAAAATGGGAGTTGCGTTTAAATTACAGTTAATCATTACGAATCAGACTCTTCCATTAACGAGCGACCCCATAATCACGCACAGACCGTCATTTTCACAATATATTTCTCTGTCTTTTTGAATGTGAGGTGTAACCAAAAGAGAATAGGTCATTACTCACAGGTAATTTTGTCATAATGTAACATACCACTGGAGGAACAGGAATGGCACTTATGTAGTGTTCCAAAATCTAATCCTTCCATTTAATTTAATTTTTGAGTGAATTGACTGGATTTTTCTTTTATTGTGAAGTCCTCATGTACGTTATGGGAAAATTGGAGTTAGTGTGTAAGTGTTTTTATGAGACTGGCCAGCACTATGCTGGAAAGTTCTGTAAGTAGCCCTCTCTGTGCTGTTTTCTTCCATGGCACCAAGTGGTGTGTGTGCCTGAGCAAGCTGCTAAGGCCTGGCCAGTAAATAAGGTGTATGGTATGAGTTACTGGCATCTCTCTCTCTCTCTCTCTCTCTCTCTCTCTCTCTCGCTACTGGATGCCAGTGGGCTCTTAGCCTGGGCCATGTCAACAAGGTGGGCCAAAGGTAAAACATATCTGCCTGCACCTCCCCTTAACCCTGGTGTCTCCGTTCTGTTGTGAGCGACACACACACACACACACACACACACACACACACACGCACGTACACTCTTTCACTGAATTGTTTGATTTGGAACATGGGCCCCTATTTTCTCAATCTCATCGACCTTTTCTAATCCTTTAATTCACTCCAAGTGATTAAATGCTGGACACCTGCGTGTGTGTGTGTGTGCATGTGCGTGTGTGTGTGTACGCGTGTGTGTGTGTCTATGTTTGGGGTTTGTGTTTGTGTGTGTGTGTTAGAGTGTGGCTTTGTGTGTGTGTGAGTATGTGCTTTATGATGGAGTCAGTAGGATTATGAACCCATGTGTCCTTCAGTTGGTCCACATATCCACTGAGTGGTCTTTGCGTCTCCGCCTGACCGCGCCCTTCACACTGAGCAGGCTGCAGCCAAGTTTTCAGTCTGTGAACCTCACCATGCTTTTTCCATCCCGCCTGGGATGACATCGTTAATCCAGTCCTGACATCAGTCAACTACTAACTGCCGTGTTTGTAACATAGAAGTCCAGTATCTGACTGAATCTGCCGCCACATCAGGACATAATGTCAGAGATCAATCAATGCATTCCACCTAGCTTAGCATAGCAGTATTTAGCTGTGTAATTATATTTCACTCTATGCAAAGATTCAACACAAACTAAATTTAGCGAGCTATCTCTTAGTTGATTAAAGTGGTTATTTGGTTGAAGACTGGTAGGATGATTGTTAAGCAAGGAAAGGGAGGGGGGAGGGGGGGGGGCAGGGGGATAATTTTCTATTGGGGGGGGGGGGGGGGTCTTGACTTGTGCTCTTTGACTGTCTAGCCAACCTGAATATAAAGGTTAGAGATATTTTTAAATTGACTGCTCAGGGAAACCTTTCTTAATTCATGTCTCAGACAAAAGGGGAAAGAGGTGTGTGTATGTGTTTGTGTGTGTGTGTGTGTGTGTGTTGGGGGGGGGGTGGTATCTTCTAACACTGATCAGAGCACAATGCCACAACTGTTGTCCAGCCAGTTAAAAGGTCAGTGTACACAACATATGCACAAGTAATGTTTTAGTGTAAATCTTCAATATTCTCATATTATAAACACTGTTTGCACATTCTGTGAAAAGTACACTTTAACAAGGAATGAATTTACTGTGGATAAATACACAGTTGTTAGAGAAATTTAATATATAACATATGATAGAAGAGTGACTGTTTTTGTGAATATCTGTAGTTTATCAGTCAGTATTTTGTTAGAGGATGCCACTTTCTGGTTGATCACTGTTTTATCCACTTAAACTTATCTTAAACGGACATAGTTATTTTGTTCAGCTCATATTAAAAACATATGAAGTCATTATGACCACTGCCCTGTCTGTTCGTATCAGGTATACTGCCCTCTAGTGTTGGAGAGGAATACCCTACCCTTAAATCTAACCAATTCTGTAATTTATGCTGTATGGTGAAGGGAAAGTGTTCTCATTCCATGCCTCCCGCTGCTTAGCTATTTAGAGTATACACAAGGCACCACATGTCTGTGAAACATACACATAGGTTCTGGACATGCTATATATCACCTCACTGGCCAGCATAAGTGATCTGTAGATAAACACTTATGTGGATAGAATGTTGTCTCTGCTAATTGTAGAGGCATGTTTTGAAGAAAGATAAAGTAACCTTTCTGTGGATTTGTGAGTGCTTTTCAAGGAAAATATGTTAGGCTGTTAAAAGAGAAACAGATATTAAATAATTTAAAAAAACTGTCCATATGCCTGACATCCTTTAAGTTATTTATAACAGCAATAATAATAATAATAATAATAATAATAATGTTCAAAATATGTCAGTGCAAAGAATATTACATGTGGCTATGATTAAGTTCCTTTCATTATGGTTATTGGCAAGCATTCATATGTTTTGAATTTTTTCAGTGTTTCTCAGTGATTGTTTTCATGTTTAGTGGAGAAACTGATGGAAAAGAGGATGGGTATATATTTAATTAAACTGAACGCTGATGTGTGGCATACTTGTATCATGTCTTACGTCATTTACGTTGTCCAAAGCACATTGAGAGACAATTACATTTTCCTGTTTCTATTTCCCTGTTTTTTGTAATTAATAGGATTAGATTAAATACTGTTAACACAAATAATATTCCAACTAATTTGGAGTCATTGAATGATTGTTGTGATTGTGCTTCATATGTAGTGGAGATACTAATGGAAAAGAGGGTGGAAATATACTGACCTGAATTCAAAAGAGTGATGCATTGTCATTCAAAGAGTGACACTCACACCTGCAGAACTCTTGTGTCACTGGGTAATGTTTCTCTGTCTGTCTGTCTGTCTGTCTGTCTCTCTTTTTTTAAATGACCAAAGACCAAACAGTATAGTGCAAATCCAAATTAAAACCGGTACCAGCTGTACCAATTTTTACTCATATTATAAAGATCACTTACATTTGTCAAAACCCAGTGCTTGAGATTCAAATGAATGAACCAAAAGGCATTCGTTGTCTTTCATTTACGGATATAAAGCCATTTTCAAATACTGTTCTTCACTTAACTGAAAATCATTCTTTGACATTTCTACCAAAGCAATAGAAAAAAGCACCGATTGGAGAATCACAGGGGGTGTTGTTCTGCTCCTAACAGCAAAAGCAAAGTGAAATGTAGAAAAAGACAGGTTCAAGAGAGCTAGAAGTCTGACTTATCACAAACTAGCACAGTCAAAGAATAATGCTTAAGAAACCATACAGCCTGTGTAAACATGTGCATTGTGTTTTTAAACTTAAAGATGGAACAAATAACTTGTGTCTTTCCCTAATTTGTGAAGTGCTTTTGGGCAAGAGAAAAAAGCCCAAAACACATTAGTTGGTTTGCATTGCGCTACATATGTAAATGATTCATGCTCACTTCAAAACAACGCTTTCAGATGTCCGGCTGACCAAAATGTTGAACGAGAGGATTGGTACCCTCATTAGGGAGTAAATAACTGAGGAAGGCTTTTGTGAGTTTTGAACAGAGATGCTAATGTGTGAATTCCAGTCACACAGTTTATTTTCAGACGTCTCTAAATAGCTTGTTTGTGATATCTGATTTTGGTGGTATGTTGAGTGAGAATTACTATGACAAGCAGTTGCATTTGGACTCTGATGAGAACAAGGGTCTGCAGTCCATGGAAACCATTCTAAAATTAAAAAAAACAAAAAACCCCCTCAGCGATTAAGGTGGCAATTAGACCGGAGTCATTAACTTACATTTTAACTCAGGAACACCAGTCACAACTGTGGAAACAAGAGCTTCTTCTTTTGAAATCAGATCTTGAGATAAGACCTCTTCAGATGAAGCTTATCCAGTCGGAGAGGCGAGGACAGATTTTGTGACGCTGGCTGGGCAAGCTCAATATTTTTGTCAGCCAGAAAAGTGTCCCCTTCACCCCATCCTACTGGGTGTCTGGTTGGAGGTCAAGGTCCTTCACAGAGATATCAAACTACGCGCCGTTTTTGTATAGCAACCATTTAAGCCGAGTCACTCCAATTTGTGTTGTTCATATTCTAAGGGGCGGTTAAGATCGGTATGTGCTATAGACTGCATCACTGGGACAAGAAGAGCAGTGGGAAGTAACGTGAACACTTGGCTAGAATTGCAAAGGAAAACAAAAAAAAAAGCTCTGATGAACTATTTATCGCTTGACTGCGACAATACTTTCACCTCACTGGTTTCCTCAGTCTTGTTACATTGTCTAATGTTGTCAGTATAGTGAAACTATATCCCAACCGTCAGCAGTTTGGTTCTGTTCTGTCGGGTTTGTGTATGGAGGTTAAACACGTATGCCTGTCCCTCTGTATACTAAACAATCCATCCCAGCTGTTTACTTGCCAGATATCTCAGTGTTTAACTGTGGTGGAGATTTAGAAAATTCCTTCAACCGTCCACAACACAGCATGACGGTACCGACCAAAACTGCTTGATGACGAATGGTGGCTTGATCAGAATGGCATGAAAAGCCTTCTTGGCTTTCTTCTATCATCTGAAAACTTTCCATCAACCATTCTTTTCAGACAGCTTGGCTATTCGGCGCATCCTCTCTCCTGTACGGGTGCTGCTTTAGCTTGCCACAAGTCTGTGGTGTTTTGTGAATTCGAGTCTACATTATTTCTTACTTTTACATACGTCTCTCTTGGACGTCATGTTCTCCCCCGTCCGTTACGCCAGGGCCAGGGTCTTCCTGAGATGCCCGCCTGTCGTCGCGTGTGCTTTACGGCTTGCGCCGTCCATCCTCTCTCTAATCCCGAAGGTAAAAATAACCGTGCACATGCTCGGTCAAGGCCCCCCCCCCACCCCGCCACCCACCCCCCCCTCTCTGTCTCTCTCTCTCTCTCTCTCTCTCTCTCTCTCTTCACCATCTCCCTTCCTCCACTCTGTATACTCTGATGGGACATTTAGATTCACTCTGAGCCCATAATGGTGCTGTCATAGGATGTGATTAAACACTAGAGGCGAATGAGCTTTTAATGAGGTCTGAGTGATGGACAGTGCTGTTGGTAAGTTGGGGAGATGGTATGGGGTGGAGTGGACCGAACAGTCATTGTCAGAGAATGGCTGAGGGGTTTCTTGTGCCAGAGGTCTTGGGGGATGGGGGTGGGGGGTGGGCAGTGATGAGGGGTTTGGGGGGTTGGAGTGGAATGAAGTGTTGCCAGGGCAACTCTCAGCAGTTGTGCTAGAGGGTTGTCTTGTTCATCTGTCAATTCCTGAGATCTGGAAGCGTTAAGGGGACCAATATAATCAAACAGTGTCATGTATCAGCTTTCAAAAGCATTCGCATTTCACCGTAGGATGATCAGTTGCCAGAATGTGCTACGCTTGCGTTTTGTGTATGTCAGAAGTCAAATCTTTTTGGAGTTGAGTTTAATGGGGGTTTGGAACAGTACAACCTAATAGAGTGGATTTGTTTAAGCATGACTGTGACTTCAGCTTTTGAAAGATCTTTCACTTCTGCCTCAGTTTTCAGGTGTTTTGTAGTTGAAGAGAAAGCCAAAATCCTCTGTAAATGTCCCTTGATAATGAGTTTAGGTGTGACCGTTAGTATTTTGGTGTTATCTCTATGATCATAGACTCAGAGTACGTGTGAAATCTACCTCCACTTTCATGGTGAGCCAGCGGAGAGGATTCTCTCTCTCTGATGTTTGGTTTGTGTGATGCACTTTGTGGAAAGTGAAGTTTACTCAGTGTATTGAAAAATTCAGTCCACGCTGCTTTGGCTTTTTAAGAGTCCTTCTAACAACTGAAAAACTTTCAATATTATAGCCATCGCGCACACACAATATATTTCATATTTCAAATCTCAAAATTTAGATGTTCCTTTACAGATTACTTAATCTTGAGTATCAACGCGTTATCTTTACAGATAGAGGTTTATTCTAGACAAAGTGATGTTGTTTATGTGGAGTTCTAAAACAATCCATTTCTCAATCTGTTACTTTAGATGAACTGCCGATTTAAGACTAACTTAAACTTTAAATTTTAATTGTTTCTCCATCATTCATAACTGTGTGTTTAGATTTGATATAATTGTGTATGTATGCATGTGTGTGTGTTTAGATGTGACTGTGCCGTATACTTCATTGTCCTATAGCTATGAAACAGTGTTGTCTATGGGATATAGCTGCTGTTAATGTGCACAGTCACCTTTCATGGTCACACAAGATGTTCTATCAAAGGAAATCTAATGAACAATGTATTTCTCTCTTAGATTTACAGTATCTCAGCAATCTGTGCACTCTGACATTTTGTTACATTATTTCATCATGTGCACGTTTTGGTGCTTTTTCTAGCCAGATTCTCATTTATGGCCATACAGTATTTTCAGATGTGCTGTGTGAAGAGAGAGATTGTCGTGACATGATAAAACCTCTGCAATAGCATTTGTTTTTTGATACTCAGTCTTGAGAAGCCAGTGGAGAGATGGTTTTATGTCAGTTGAATTAATCTGGTAATAAGAGCAAGCAAAAGTAGGAAACCTCATTATATCAAATTCTTAGTCTTCATTAAGCCATATTGTGTTTCCTTACTTTCCGCCTGATGTCAAATGCAATATCTTCACTGTGGATCATGAAATGATTTGCAGCTGCAAATGTTAAGCCAATCATCAATCATTCAATCATCTGTGTTTGTTTTGTTTTAATTCTCATTTGGCGGATAAACATCTAGTTTTTATGGTCATTGAAGATACTAACCACTTGCTCTGCTCCACATCTCTTTCTCACACACACACATGCACACATGAACGAGTCACGATCAAAATAAAGGAAATGCTTGAGTAAATGAGAGACACAAAATATGTTGAAAACACTAGCTTTCATGCAGGTGTGTTTACTGAGTTAAATAAGCAATTAGCGCACTGTTATGCTTTCGGTAATGTACAAAAATACTGAACAGACACAGGTTTTCAATTATTTTGGTTCTCATGACCAGAGAGAGAGAGAGAGAGAGAGAAAGAGAGAGAGAGAGAGAGAGAGAAAGACAAAGATCTCATTGACTTTGAAAGATTGGGTGATTGGGCATGTTTGGCAGGAGCTTCACAAACGAACACTGCTTGTGGCCTGATTCCGACGTGGCATTCATTTTCCTGGAAAGGTTTAGGATTGCTTAATCCCCTGTATGGAGAGGTAAACACCGAAGAATGGCGCAGTTTATAACGGAGATTCAATGAGGAGAATATTACAAGCGCATTCTCACATTGTTATTCACCACCAGTGAATAACTGAGCTATTGAAATGCCAATAAATACAGGCTAAGCCATCATCAACATCTTATGGGGAGGCAATTCTATCCTGATTGAAGTGGTCTATTCCAGGAATGGCACCGTTCGTAGGGTACAAGTTGTCGCTGAACGGTTTGACAAGCTTGAAAACAATCTAACCATACACCACAGCACAGTCACCGTATCTCAACCCAGCTAAATATTAATATGCGTCTCTAGAGCGGCAACCATGACAGCTTTTTCCACTACTATCAACAAAACACCCAGCTATAGAATTGCAAGTGAAATGCTGGTGTGGCATCCCTCCAACAGAGTTCTAGAAATTTCTCTACAATCTGCGTGACGGCACGCTGAATATATTCCAGCAGCTTGTGGTCACCCAATGAAATACCCTGGTAAAGCACTTTATATTGACCTTTCCTTCATTTTGGGTGTTCTTCACCTATAATCACTTCATCTTGCTTACGGGTGGTGTGTGTGTGTGTGTGTGTGTGTGTGTGAGGGGGGGGGGGGTTTCTGTGTCCCGCCTTCTATAAAGTGCTTGGCTTGGCTTAATCCCTGTGTCTCATCAGGCCTCTTTTTATAGGAAACTCATCTCAATGTTCAAGCACAAATGGACTAGGGAGGGAGTGAGGGTGTGAGTCTGTGGGGAGGTTTATCTGCAGAGATAGAATTTCAGCCTCGGAAGCTGAAAGCGCCTCTGACTAACGGCCTCTATCTCGCCTTTCTCTACAAGTTAAGACAGAGGGAGGCCGCGTGCCGCAGCTGGTCCTTCCCTTTGAGGAGTGTACTGACACTCTCTCTCTCTCTGTCTTTCTCTCTTTCTCTCGTTTCCCTCCCTCTATCCCCGTCTACTGTCCAGCAAGAGCAAGGCCCACTATGGCAGCTCCAAGCTCCAGTGGTTTGGAAGTTCTCCTGTCCTCACTTCAGGTAGGAAAAGGCTTTAAAAGCATGTGTATGTTTTTATGTGTGTATGTTTATATATGTTTATGTGTGTGTGTGTGTGTGTGTGTGAGTATTTGTATGTGTGTGTAAGAGAGGGTATTTATATTCTCTCGTGTTTCTCTGACGTGGTACAACCTGAAACAGAGCGGTGGTCAAAATAAGTTAAACGACTCACGCAGCACCGTCACGGGCTCTCAAACAGAGTGTTTCCATACCGAATGTGGGGGTGAGGTGTGTGTGTGTGGGGGGCAGGGGGTGGGGTAAAAGAGTGTGAAGAGCAGTCTCTCAACACCCAGAGAAAAGTCCTTTATTATCACCGTGTTTACTCTCTCTCCTGTTAGGCTAGTTTATGTAAAGTGCACACAGTGCCGTGATTTTTTTCCCCCATATATGCTGCTGCATGTATCATCACATGTTAAGACTGACACGCTTCTACTGGATAAAACACACTGTCATTTCCCGTCCTCTTTAATGTAGTTGTAATGCTGGGGTTGGGGTGCGGTGTGGGGAGTTTAAGGGCGAAAACCTGATGTTCATGAAGTCAGAAAGTCGTTTGAGCTGCACACAGTTGTGTATCAAGTTAAACATCTTGGACAAGGAAGTGAATAGTATTCAGAGTGCTGGTCGTGGTTATTTGCCTGATGGCAACTGCTAAAGTGATTTGGGATCAAATTATTTTCCAGTGACACTGGGCATGTATTTGGATTGATAGCTGTAAAGTAGAATATTAGCCTACGTGGTCCAGGAGTCAAATGAACTGTTTGAGGAGAACTCATTGCAATCAGTGTATTGTGTTTGAAATTTTGGTACTAGCATGCACATACACACAACTTCAAGAAAGAGTTATATATCCTAATTAAAGCTGTTTACACTTTTCATGGTTACTAAAGGTAGTGTAGTCGTGTTTCTTTTTTGAAGATAGAACAGAGAAATTAACTGACCCTACCATTACCTCCTCATACTTGAATTTACATAAAACTTTGTCTAAACTGTCTTGGCTCTACTATATCTACTTTATACAGAAGTCTTGGCAATAACCAGAATAAATAAATAAATAAATAAAAGCTAGAAAAAATCTTCTGCCATTATTAATCATAATCATAGAGTCATACATACATACATACTACTACTACTACTAGTACTACTAATACAAAATGTTTCTATTTATTGTTTCTCTTAACCTCAACTAAAAACTAACTCTTGTGAATAAGCACCTCGTATGGTAAGACTTGATTGCCGTGTAATCAATTTGGATTACAAAGTTAGAAGTAATATAGATGGTCATGCAATCTTTTGACGTAATTCTACCTCTAAAAGGTTCGGATTAAGCATCCTGCATTTGAAATCTGATATTAATTTGTGTATTAATTCTCAGAAGATAGAGATAATCAAATTCATATACAGATTGAGAATTTGGTAGGGTTAAATCTCCCTGCAATTTGTAAATTATTATGAGTCTCATGGTAAATTTGTCTCATCAAGTAAGACAATCTTGATATTCACAAACAGGCTGTTTGTCGCATGATTGTAGAAGCACACTCCCTCAGTTGACAGCAGTACAATGATGATTATTGCTATGGAACCACATTTAGAAGATTTATCTTTTGAACTTTTAACCAAGGATAGTTTCTTGCTAGCTCAAGTCCATAGTAAGTATCTTCGAGGCCAGGTCAACAAAAGGCAAATGCACTTAGCCTACAAAACGCTCGTCATTTTAAACTACACACATGCAAACTCCTAACCCTCTATTACTGGCCCATAGTTATGGTTATTGAAGGTTGTGTACCTGAAATTACATGCATGCCTTGAGCCCAACTCACCTCCAAGGTTAGTTTTCACAACTAGAAGGATTAAGAGGGTTTGAAAAAATGTTTTGAAGAGTAGCTCAGCGGAGTATAACGCCCACGTTATGGTCAAACATAACATGATACATTTTTTCAAGGCCGATGGATATTTTTAGTGGAATGTATTGAAGCATTTCCACCCAAAGTTAGATCATCTTTAGTTATTTGGGTGCACGAGCTGGCAAAGTTTTCTAGTTATCCTTTTGTGACTCAATTAGGCAGGTATTATCCCAGATGGTGGTTGTAGGCACACTGCTTTCTGAGATGGATTTGTGCGGCAACTAATGTTTTAGCTGTGTGAGATTTCTTCCTTAGTTGTTCATTACCAGAAAAATCACATACCTCCAACCACAAATGTTATTTTTGTGCCCTTGTCTATTTTTTGAATGATGTAATCGTTACGGAGGAATATTACACAGTCTGATGGCTTACACTTGCCACACAGCGAATATGTCTTGGCGCACATTTTATATGCAGATATTTAACTTACGCTTAATTCATGCAGTGCTCAATCACATTTCATGAATGTTCTTACTAAGGTGGTTGGAATAGCACTAAAACCTTATATAACGGTTTTGGTTTCTAGATATGTTTTTACATAGCTTTTGAAGTTATTAGTGTCTGCTGAACACTGAGCACTACGATAATAATTTGTCTTGGTCCACAATTACAGTGAAACTGTAGCCACTATAACATATGACCTCTGTGCTGACAGAATTCTCCTTTGTCAGAAGACTAATGTGAAGTAGAGACAGTTCCCTGGCATAAGTGTATTGTAGTCCTGCAGTGACTTGAAGAGATGCCTTGCCAAACTGTACTGCCATTGGATAATCATAGACCAAACATGTCAACAAGCTACTCAAAGTGCAGACAGGACAGCTCTCCCTCTCTTTCTCTTGTTCTCTTCCGTTTCCTATTTCTCTCTCTCTCTTCTCGTTTTCCTGACTTGCTCTCCTTTGCTTCTTTTCTAACGAAGCTGAGTGTGGAAAACACAGCTGTGAGGTCTTTTCTCAGTGGTATTATGGACCCCCATAGACCAGCCGCCAACTGCTGCTGCTGCTTTTAACTGCAGGACCCCAGCGGGGAAAGCTCTTATGAGTTGGAGCATTGCGTTCCAATAACAGGCACTATTTGAGACTGTCCCACTGAGTTGTCTGGGACACTCTCAGTGCCTGATTCATCAGTGAGAGAGAGATAGAGAGAGATAGAGAGAGAGAGAGAGAGAGAGAGAGAGAGAGAGAGAGAGAGAGAGAGAAAACAAATATGTTATAAAGAGTCAGAAGTTTGAGAGACAGTGGTGGTCAGCTGCTCTGTAACGTTAAACTTTGAAGAGCTGAGGAATATACTGGATCTGCAGGATCTTGGTTTAATTCATGTCCTTAGATGAGTCGTTGTGTTTTCTGCCTTTGCAGAATGGAGATGATACTGAGAGTATGCTTAACACGCTCAACGTTCTGGATGAGCTGCTTTCTGCAGGTGGGTTACAGCAAAGTCATGCTGTTCTTTTCTACCTGGTCTCGCTGTTAAAACTTAAATCTGCCTCACTATTTAAAACATGCTCATGCAATGGCAGGTGTCACAGGTTGACATCAATAAGGAAATATAAATTCATAAATATTAATACGATTAACCTTTTCCGGTATAGGGAAGTGTTCTGTGAGCATAGATTTAGGCCTTGTGTTTGGAACAAGAGACCAATATTAGAAAAACAGAAAAGAGGTGCTGACATCAGCAACATTTCCTCCCCCTTTTTCAGCTCATTCAAATGCATTATGTGTAGATATCTGGCCGAGCATTTGGATATCAAATGAAACAACTGGAAAAATGTGATTCTAATGGCAGAGTAACATAGTAAAAATCCACTAATATGAAATTAATGTACTGTGAAGTAATTATCCCTGACTTAGAGACTTCAGCCCTAGTTATCACGTAGAGTACATTAAAAAAAAAGTTTGAGCTCACACAAAGTGCCACAGAAGTCAGAAAACATAGGGAATTGTTATTACCCATTACCCAAAGAGAGAGAAATATCATTACCATGCAGCAATTTGAAAGACCTGCAAATAAATTTCAGCTGATTGCTTGCAAAACCGTAACGTCCATCTTTGGACAGTGATGGAGTATCCCCCTGTTGTTTTCTCCAGGCACGGACAGACGCATCCATTACATGATCTCAAAAGGTGGCAGTGAAGCTCTGCTGATGGCCCTGGTGAACACGGCCAGGACCATTAACCCCAACTACACCATCCTTTTGCCTCTGCTGCACCTGCTGGCTAAAGTTGGCCAACGAGGTGAGTGAATAGATGGAGGAGAGGCGGGAACGATTGCCCCAGAGTATTAAGCCTTCATAACGTCAGTATTACGGTTTGTCAGAGACACGTGCTCTCGACCACGTTGGCCCCAGTGAACACGTTTATTGCTGTTAAATGCTTGTCAAAGCTTTACTGGAACAGCGCGTAAAGTTGCTTCCATCCTCCGTAGTGGCCATCGGCCAAAGCAAAGCCTGAAATCAATCGAATTCTTGTAGCTTCATGTATATTGGATCTTGCCTAATACAATGCACTTGTCTGTGGTTTTCTGAATTTAGAACTTATCAACAAATACTTATCATTGGGCCCCACTGTGTAATTCTGCCAGTTTGGTGAACCAGGTCTGAGAACATACACAAAACAATGGCTCAACTCTGTATAATCAACAGTCAGCACTTAGCTCTTCAACTGACCTTGATTTTTTTTGGATAATACTGTTGCTAAGCTAACTCAAGGGTATCAAGTATGTTCAAAAAACGTTGTGGGGGGGAAGGTTTCCTCCTGTCCTTCATTTTCTGCTGCGAACAAAAGAATTGAATAGTTTTGACCCTATGACCAGATGTCTTAAAATCTTCAACATGAATTTTCCCGTTCTCTTGTATGTTCTCCCTTAACACTACTATTCATTTCAGAGAACTGACTAGCTGAATTTAGGGGCTTGCTCTAAAAATCACTACAGCTGACCTCAGCGAACATATTGTGACTGATTGATAGACTTGAGCTGTTGGGCCATCAGTTCTGTTTAGCAGGTTTGTACAATTCTAACTTGCTAAAGCATAATACTTCAACTCCTTGTAGCATCAGGTCTAAAGGGTCCCATTCCATCAGAACTGTCAGAGAAAAACACATTATTAATTTAGAGATAAGCTGAAGAAAGAATGTCAAGGATGTCAAGGAGAATTTTTGGTGTCAAAAGCAGAGGCTGCGGTTATACCGTGATAAAACAATGACATGACCATTGACACACCACATCCAGTCTGAGCTGCCATTCTAAAGCAGTGACCGTAGATCCGAACCCTGTGTGTGTACATGTGTGTTTTGTCTGTTTCAGATTGCAGGATTGGCGTGAAGGCAGAAAAGGCTGAGGCTGTGTTGCTGACTTTGAGTCTGCTGAGGCAGAACATGAACCATGCCAGGAGAGCAGCCGCCTGTCTCTGGCTCCTTAGGGTCTTCTGCTCCTCTGGTAAGTCCTTATCTCCAGAACAGGAACGGTATTAAGCCACTTTGTAGACCCAGCATTGCACTGTACACTCAGAATATTGCACAAGGGGCACCAAACGCATTCTGAACGCTATTTGTATGCAGTCAGTATTCTGTAAGACAGGGACATTGTGTACAAAGCTACATTACTCCAGTTTGTTGATGTTACAATCCTTTTGCATTTGACTGACTGAAGTGAGAATGATAGTCTATATCCTAGCAGGAGACAGTCCCTAGCGGTAAATAGAGCTTTGTTGTGCCATTTTGCATGTACACAAAAGTATCATTGAATTTTGGAAGGTGAGTAAGATAAGGAAATTGCTCTGGGAGAGAGGATGGGTTTTCCACCTTTAAATGCAAAATGGAGAATGTGTTTATGTATTTAAGTTTTATTGGATCAAACATGCTGTCATTTTGCTTATGTATTTGGTTGAAATTTGCAAGGATATGGGTTTACTTATCGTGAAAGGGATTTCAGCTGCTCTATGAATGATACATTTAACAGAACTGTTTTTCCCATTGTAGCTATGGGAAGCTTGAACCACTACTTATCAGTGGGAATGGCATCCAAATGTTGCTTTTATGTTTTATCGTAAAACTTTGAAATATATCTTTGAAACACTAGAACCTCCACCCTCTGCTCTAACAAGATGCTGCTTCACTTCTGTCTGTTTATATGGCACCATCAGCTCCAAAGAGAAATGGGAGAGAGTGAAACGGGGGCGTAAAAATAGAGGAAGGATCATCTGTGCACATTCCTCATTTATGTTTTGGATATTTGAGTTTCATTAAAAAAAAAAAAAAAAAAAAAAGAAATCTTGTAACATGGAACCAGCCCTCTAGTACCATGTTTCTCAATCCTTCACTCAAGTACCATCAGGCATATCACGTATTTGCCTTAATCGTGATCTGTCACACCTGATTTAAACTGTCAGTTGATAACGTAGTCAGGATTTTGGCAAATCAGTTGTGCTGCCTCAAAGCTACAACAATTGCTTAAGACATTTGGAAGTCCCTGAAAGGCTTGATACATGCTACTAATGGGAGAAGAGTATCCAATTAAATAATCTCCTTTTTTGGGATTAAAGGAGTCAGAATTGTCCCTGTTTACCAATCCACTGGGGTTTAAATTTATTTATTTATTTATTTATTTTCAGTCACCACGGCAACCTTGCTCGGAAGGAACCGAGGGCTGGACGCGGTCTTCAAACTGATATACCCTCACACTACCAAGCACTTGCGTACAGTTAAGTAAGTATCGTGTGTCACATTCATCCATCATTTCTGGGCCTTGCAGGATACATGCCAAGGCCAGCAGTCTCTGGCTCTACAGTCTAACCAGCTCTGCATTCTGAGAGTGCTGGAAATTACTGCTCCAGCTCCCATACTCACTCTCTCTTTCTCTCTCTCTCTCTCTCTCTCTCTCTCTCTCTCGAACATACACAAACACATACACACACACACACACACACACACACACACACGCACACACACACACACACACACACACACTCACACACACTCACACACACACATACTCACACACCAAAAGAGTTTACAGTAACACGTACTGTGTGGATGAAATATTAAGCCTGACTAATTTCTAAAGTGATTCCCAGGCCATTTTATAAAGACGAGTGTGTCTGTCTGACTCCAATGAGTTGGCAAACAAGCTGTGTGTGTGTGTGTGTGTGTGTGTGTGTGTATATGTGTTTGTTTCTCATGTCGGTTATAGTAGTACCTTGAGCAATTCCATTAATCCACTGATTTAATAGGGTAAAAATGTTTGACATGTAAGAATGTGTAAATGAAAATGATGGAATTCACATGGATTGATTAGCGTGATGGGAATGAGTCAGTGGGGGTCATGTCTTTAGGGTCACGCTCATAGGAGTAACTCAGTGCTATACTGAAGTATTCCTGTGGTTGCATAGCATGTTGCAATGGTGCTGTGTTGTGTTTCAAGTCTCTGGGTGGTTCAACCAATAAGACAGTCATCAGCTGTCAAGCACACTAAATCTACTAAGCTTCGTTCTGCATGTATGTGATTACTCACACTACTCTATCATCTAACAGTTCATGCATAAAGTCAAATACTTGAAATAGTATACGCATAAACAATTTTACATGCTTTGATTAAAAAAAAAAAAGTAAACAAGTGGAACAGAAGCAAAATGTTTAGTTATCCTTTGCTCAGAACCACTTTTTTTTACCCCATGTGGTTTCCACGAACAATTTTTTCATCTGCGCGTTTATAATTAGTACGTGTAACCTCCCACTCAGTGTCAGCTGGGCAGAGAGGCTGAGAGCAACTCGGTGAACTCACGTTTACCCCGGTTCTCTTGATTTCACTGAGAGGGAACAGTCACCCCTGGGAAGCCCGCTGACTAAAGCTGAAAAGCCTGTTGTTGAATGAGTCATTGTACCATAGCAGTACTCAGTAATTATAAAGGGCACACTTCATCCAACTGTAGTAATCTAGCACTCTAGTAAATATTGATTAATACTGACCTTGTTGTATGGGCTGTTTTTTTTTTAAACATATTAAATATAAGTCAGTGCTGTGAAGTCAGATAAGTACTTTTTAGGTAAATACACGATCAATACACAGGGCATAGTTGGCCCTTTCTTAGGACCCCGCTTTTGCATAGTGTATAAGAAATCTATTTTTCAGTCAAAAACATGCTGAAAGGTTTCACCATGGAAACGCCAAATGGTCTATTGATATTTAATAATCAAATTTGTTATTCAAATTTGCTTGTAAAAGGAATTTAAACTGTGTCTGTTTCTAAACTGGACTGGTGTTTAGTTGGGCAGGTCATCAGTTCTTTGAGAACTGAAAAATGTTTAAAATGTACTCCGCACTTGGTTCTCCAGAACCTTCTATGAAGATTAGGTGATGTGAACAAGAACAAGTGATTGGATAGGCCTGGAAAGGTGTTTGACCTCATTCTAATCTTCAGTAAGCTGCTTTTTAAATCCATTTAGCAGTCTATGGTTGTGTATGTGGCATTGTTGCTTTAGAATAATGCAACCCTACTATAAACTTGTGTTGCATTGTATTTTTTTTAACAATATCCTAATAACCATACTGCAAAGCTTTGACTTGAGACCTCTGTTCCTTTTTGCTCTTGTAGTTTTGATGTATTAGGTATGTTAGCTATTGCCCTTGCTTTATTCAATCTTTTTTTTTCCAGTTTTTTTTTGTAACATGTAAACTTTCAAACTCACCATCTGGCCTCTTTTAAATGTCTTGTAGTGCTTTCAGAAGCATGCATTACTGCTGCTGATTGTCAGACCTCTTTTATAGCTGACATATTTTGATAATTAGTATTCCACTTAGTAAGATTGAGCTGTACAGCTGCCTTTGTAATTGTGCTTTAGCTGCTTCAAAATTCGAAATGTTTTTTTCATGTAGTGTAGCAGTTGTTCTTATCTGGAATGCCTAAGGATCACAGCTTTCCTGTTTCTCTGAAACCCTGTAACGTGTGTGTACAGATGTGTGTGTGTGTATGTGTGTGTGTGTGTGTGTTCTTGGTAGCACTGTCAGTCTTTACCCCTTTGAGTGACAGTTACAGTGCATGTCAGCATAAACACAGCTCAACCTTCAGTGACCCAGGCTACATTCTCACTTTTAAGTGACCAACAAGGCCCAAGTGTTGGCTGACACTGGACAGACAAGCCTGACCCCTGGGGCCCAACTGCCATCTCTTCTCCCCCTCTCTCTCTCTCTCTCTTTCTCTGTCTCTCTCTCTTTCTCTGTCTCTCTCTGAACTACACCCCACCGGGGTCTCTCCTTCTCTCAGTACTGTTGCTAACTGACAACAGCAACAATCAACTAAAACATCAGCTCCTTCTGCTGTTTTTCTGTACAAACAAAGCCTTTGTATCAAATGTGCTCTTTCACAAGATGGAAAAAGGGAAGAGAGAGAGAGAGAGAGAGAGAGAGAGACAGCTGTCATTGTCTTTTCTTTACATTAATTGTTGTGTTCTTTTAGTAAACAGAGATAATGAGGTAGTGCATGCTTTTTGTTTTTTGTTCTCTCTCTGTTTCCCTCTCTCCACTTTTCTCTCTTTCCCCAGTGACTGCTGCAAAAAAATTGGACAGATTCCATATCAACCTGCTGATAGCCACACATACATGCAGGGTTGTGGGTGGGGAAGAACACAGCAGAAAGTCAAGTCTAATTACTAAGCTCCCTGTTCTTGGCTTGGAATCTAATGGGAATTCTGACACATACAGAGATACACACATGCGCACACACACACATACATATACACACACACACGCACACATACAGACCACATAGACACACATAACAGACATTTGCTTAGCCTTACCCCATACTTGTCCAGCATTCATGTAGAATCTAATTTGACATTGTGTCAAGTCCAGGTCTGTAGCCCTTGGGCATGAGGCACTGCAGGGTTGGCAGGTTATCACACAGACTCAGAGTTCCATTGATTAGCTGCAGCAATTAGTTTGATGGAGAGTTAAAGCTTAAGAGCAGCTCCCATTTGTGAAAACTCTCTGACCGCTAATTGGTGAGGTCACCGTTTGGTCACCGAAACTCAGAAAAATCCATTTGGCACTGGTGTCCCGCTAGACCAACACCGCAAACCACCAGAGCTAGTCAGTAAGCAAAAGATATTAAACCTGTCGTCACAGAAAGTCCTTTAAAAAAGGACTATTAAAAACGAATACTACATAAATTACACACACACACACAAGAAGAGACATAAAAAGGAGTATACTAGCTATACCAGGGACCTCTTCTAAGCTTAATCAGTTACATGGGAGAAATGTGAATAATAATGGTCTCTTTTACTGCCAACTGACGCCAGCTCACTGACTTAGCTTAAGGTCCCTCCTGTAAAAGAAACCCCTGTTTCTCTGCAAGGAATTAGAGCTGTCTCATGATTTTGTTTTGTGTTCATCCTATGAAGAATACCCATTGGTGCACAGATTACTGGAACATATTCATGACAAAGCTGATTTCAGTCCCCTCCCTGTGTTAGTGAGACAGAAGAGCACATGCTGGTCAGGTTCCAGTATTTGTCTGCTACTAAACAGAAACTCCAGAGTTTACAACAGTTTGTATGAATATTTACAGTTTGTGAATCAGACTGTTTGTTGATTGCAGATACAAAATGATTACAAAATGGAAATGACATTCAGCGCTTAACCTTACAGTGAAATGGGTCATAAATTTCACTGGAATCAAGAAACATCAAAGAGTACCCACATTACCCACTGTCACGTCAACACCGTTGATTACGTATGACTGATGAGAAACGTTACCATTTGAGTAAATATATGGAATCTCATAGCTGCTGATGGGTGGACAGGATATTTCTTCTCCCCTGTAATTGCTGAGGTTAGAAAAACTGATCCAAACCTCTGACCTGCTGTTAGAGGCTGAGAGTAGTCTGAGCTCCACAATACGCAGTCACAGAGAGAAAAGAGAGAGAAGAGAGAGAGAGAGAGAGAGAGAGAGAGAGAGAAGAGCTCAAATGCTGTTCAGTGATGAGCCTTCACCACCTACCACTAAGATAATGCTGGAGACTCTATGTCCTGTTTGATGTTCCCACCTTTCACACACACACACACACACACACACACCTGCTGTGTCTGAGGGAGAGACAGGGAGACAGAAAGAGAGAGAGAGAGAGAGAGAGAGTGAGCACAAATGTTGGCTGTATTGATCTGCTCCTGGCTGCCTTTCATTGTCAGCCACAACAACAGCAGTGGCAGCAGCAGCGGGTAGAGGTGTTTGTATGTGTGTGCGTGCGTGCATGCATGTGCGTGTGTTTCCATCGTGTGTAACAACTGCATGACCCCGTGTTCAAAGAAACATAACAGATATGGATCCTACTTTTGTATTTTTGATGAGCTGTACTGGGGAGAAATTGGCCTGATGATCTGTTTGGTGTTCATTGCCTCAAACAGCACAATGCTGGCTTTTGTGCAACATTGGCTGAAGTGCTATGAGACCACTAGATTCATTTGGAGTGAAAGAGACGATAGAAGTAAAAGTACCAAGGCACACTATGAACTCCCCTGTGGAATAATAACCATTATCAGACTTCATTAATGAGATATTGAAATAAAAATCATACAGGTTAACATGCAGCAGTCTCGCTTTGCCTCATGGAACAAGTGTCTCTTGAGGGAGAAACACCTTCTCCCTCCCTCTCTCTCTCTCTCTCTCTCCCTCCCTCTCTCTCTCTCTCTCTGTCTCTCTCTCTCTGTCTTTCTCTCTCTCTCTCTTCTCCCTCTCTCTCTTTCTCAAATGCTGAGCAACCCAACAGCATAAGCGAGTGACATTTTGCTATGTTCCTGGAAGAGCAACAAGCGCTGTCTTGTTTTCCTCTTCACACACATCCCCTCCCCCCAATCCCTTAGTGGCATAACAATATGTCAGCACTCTCATCCGTAACTCAAAATTTCACATTTTGTCGGACGGCTGGATTTACGGAGAGCAGAAGGACTGTAAAATGCATTCATAATTATTCCATGTTCGTTCCGTGTCTTTGGTCGGGGAAAATAGGTGGTGGAGGGATGCTGGGGTGGGGTGGAGGGTTGTTTCAGACGGCACTGATTCAGCAGAAATCCTGTCACTGTATATAACAGCGTCTGATGTCAGCGACAGGAATCCTGTTCGTGCAGACAAGCGTAGCTCTGCCTTGCGCTTCAGCAAACAGAAATCGCTGACTGCTGCTGGAGGCATGCCCTGACTTCCAAAATCTTGTTTTTCTTTTTTCCCCCCTCTATTTTGCATTCCTCACAAAGTACTACTTTATTATCAATAAAAGGGTGTGAATTATAAATTGTATAACCCTAGATCCATTTCTTTTCTTTTTCTTTTTTTTTTTTACAGGGCTGCTATTGATGCTCTAGCAGCATTACTATGCTCAAGTAAGTATTTTCCTATCTTTATTATTGCTGTTGTTGTTGTTGTTGTTGTTGTTACAGCATGATACAGAGTAAAGGATGAGGGTTGTTGCCAAAGCAGGGCCATCTAAAACCATGTAAAAGGGTTCACAAGACAGGGATACCATGTTTTCACATCTATCTGAGGAGTCAGTTACAAGGCCACACTATGGCCATGAATTCATGCTTTATCATCATACAAGAAATGCATTCTTTGACGTGTAAGTTGAATATGTAGTGCTTCATGAGGCCTAATTACTCGCTGTATAGGCATCACTGTTTTTTTTGGCACAAGAGAGGAAAAAAGCAGAAAATGTGTTGTGGTGACATTGGGGTATGGGGACCTCAGTGAGACAGATGCTTGTAACCAAAATTGAGAGAAAATACACTGTTCTAGAATTTTCCTTTCAAAATACAACCCCCCCTCCCTTCTTTTCTTTTTTAAAGTACAGAGTAACCTCCTTGTTGGTGAAGGCTTTTTAGAAATGGAGAGTGGTCCCTGATGAACATGTTGTTAACAGAAACTTGCGGTGACAGTTGTTGCATTGTTTCTAAAACGGGTTTACTGAATGTCAGCTCAAAATGGAGTCGACACAGGGGTTGAAAAGGGTTTATTTTTTTCACTGCAGTCTGTCATGTTGCAGCCTCTCCACACGACATCTAGTTTATCAAGCAGCTAGCTCTAGGTCGTTCTTAGCACAAACCTTAGTGACTATTTCTCAGTGACTCTACTCAGTTATATTTAGTAAACCTGCTTTTAACGTCTCTCACTTCATTTCAGATGCACGACATTCCTGTTAGATGTGTGAAGCTCACCTTGATGTGTTTTTAGACACAAATGCTTTGCCGTTTAGCTTTTCATTCATTAATGTGATCCTTGATTGATAATGGATCATTTAGTTTACAGCAAATGTCACCCACGTACGAGGAATGTTTTCAGTACATTTGTCTTTGTCCGTGCGTGAGTTGTTTTTTGAACTGTAAACTGTAGTCTCCTTGTTTACTGTCGCATATGCGACAGTATGTGATCTTCATGAAGTGGTTAAATTGATTTGTTTACCTGCGGCAAGTCACATATTTGTGAAAAGTAATTGTACACAGTTTATTTATTCATTCACAGCAGTACCAGATAGCCAAGTGTTTATCATACGATCCCTCTCAGTCTACATGCTCCCTCCCCACCCCCACACCTTATAATTCAGCTTTTATTAGGCTACAACTATTACCACAAATCTAAAATATGATTTTGATATAGAGATATATGTCTGTTTCACTATTATTGTAACAGGCTATGCTTATCGCCCTAGTTTTTCAACAGAAATTTCATTTTCCTTCCCAGAAAAAAAAGAATCAAATTATGTCTTCAGCTTCATTCAAAATGCATAAGGAGTGAGAAAAAAGAAAGAAAGAAAGAAAAAAAAGGAAGAAAAAAAAAAAGTCGCTTCCCAAATCCTGGAGCTATTAATCTGCCTAAAGCTAGTGGGCAGACTGTTTTTGCAAAGATTACCCTTATAAAACACATTTCCCCCCTCTGCATTACCAACATTAACCTGCAGGTGGCAGTGTGACTCTGTTCTAGTTCCCTCATTGTGTATACAGGCTCTGCACCTGTTGATGCACTGCAGTTGCTTGAGTATGCTCTGCCTGTGAATAACGTCACGCTTCCAGGGCTTTCAGGAGCCACCTCTGAAGATGCTGCTCCTGGGGAATGATGGTAAAATTAGTCCTCTTTCTTTCAGCAGCAGTAGCACTGCTACCATCACCAAATAGTGCGGTCAGCTCTCTTTATCTTCGTAGTGTATGTGAAGCAGCGTGACTTTCTTTTCTTTTTTCTTTCTCTTTGCGTTGTCTCTCTCTCTCTCTTCTCTCCTTCCATCTCACTTTACTGTTTCTTGCTGGACCTACGGGGATCAGAGAGAGATAGAGAGAGAGAGAGAGAGAGAGAGAGAGAGAGTGTGAGTGTGTGTGTTTTTTTGGGTTTTTTTTTACAAGTTTTTGCTTGTCTTTTAAGGTTTTGTTTTTAATATGTTATGGTTTCGTAGTGTTACTACAACAAGCCCATGTACTGAAATGTGTATTAAAGAGGATTCATCAAAGTAGACTGCCTCTTTAATGTGGACCCATATCCTTTCTCATGTACTCCTCCTTTTTCTGAGAGATTTTATAGACATTTTTATAGAAATGCTGATTTATATTATTAGGTCAGCAGTACGGGTATAAAAACTCCAGTTCCATCTAACATCTCCAGAAAACACAGACAGTGTTTCCCAATTTCTTTCTTATTGGCTATATCTGGCGTTAATCTGATTCTCTCGAAGCCATTCTTCATCCTCTTCGACCTAACACAGCAGGACCCACTAGTGAGTAGAACAACATGAATTAGTATGTGTTAGGTGAGATTTCCCTCCCGTTTATCCGCATGCATCCATCTCGAGGTGAACCCACCCTGCATCACCAGCGCCTCCCCATGGGAATGTGATAAAACCAGTACGGTCATTAATATTTTAACAAGCTGTATTTGAGACAGGCAAAGGACTGCAGCTCTCCCAGCCCAGAGACCCCATGCTGAGTTAGTCCAGGGAGAAGTGAGAGAGAGAGAGAGAGAGAGAGACAGACAGAGAGACAGAGAGTGAAGGAAAGCACGCACGCGCACACACACACACACACACACACACACACACACACACACGTACAGGCACAGCATGCACACACTTGAGGCTCTCTCCCTAAGGCCACATTTTCTGGATCCCATAGTGCGTATTGATATCAGTCAGCATGAAGGTGTACAACATGCTTCTCCAGCACTAACTACAGTGTACACGCACACTATACTGACCTTCATACCATACTCTTGGTCTGGGTTTTCCACCCTGTTTTTTCACTACTTGTGGTCTGAATTCACCTCTTTACTAAGCTATTCTCCAAGTCCTTCTATAGATATGAGGAGACTTGATGTTAGGTCCTACTGTTAGATCTGCAAGCTGTTGCTTTTCATGTTGTCGTCATGGAGAAGTGCCTTTAGCCTTTTTTTCTTTCTTTCTTTTCTTTTTTTTTTTTTAAAGAATAATAGGTTTATTTCTGCACTGTGAAAAAAAAAACAGCTGCAAGTGATGCTGAGGGCAATGTGACCATGGTTTTGGCAAGAAAAACAAAGCACTCAGTGCCAAAACATATTTGTGCAACATTATTACATAGCCTGTTGAGACTCTGTTGCTCGCTGTAATTTTTAAACAATATCCAAACACATAAAACTACAACAACATAAACAGAAGAAGTGACAGAAACCAGACAGGCTCAAATCAAATGTTACCAACATGTTTTAGGTAGAGCGGTGACGTGACTCAACCGCTAAATTGTTTCCGCTGTTGAGTCATCAAAAGGAAAAAAAAAAGTCAATTTTTAATGATTCAGGATATCACACTTTTTATGTATTCCCTAATGTTTTAGAACGCTAAGAGGCTGACCTTTGAAAATGTTTGTGTGACAGCACAGTTCATTTCGTGTGTATAAATATAGACAGTTATTGAGGAGGAAAATGCAGCTTTCAAAACAATGGGTCTGTTTATCCCTTTTTGATGGTGCACATACTGTAGACCTCTTTTACACTGGCCAGGATTTCTAAGCCAATCAAACAATACGTTCGCTTAACTCTTCGGAGTAACATGTGAACGACATTGAGCTCTCCACTTTGTATTCGGCTGAACAAACCAAAAACTTGAATATTAATATTAATGTTCAGCCGTGAAGCTGATAAATCTTTAACAGGATGATATAGCGATACTTTACCTTGTGCTGCTATTACGTGCAGTAAGGAATTTTCTCTAGATCGACTATTTGTCACTGACCTCTCAAATACAACTTTGATACAGACAATAAACCATCCTCACCCACATCAGCAAAATAACTGAATATTTTCTTATCTCCCCCTAGCATCCTCTCGCTTCTCCCTCTCTTTTTTTCTCCAGCTTTACCTGTTGTACCAATTTGAAAACATTAATCACTCTGACATGCTTTTTTTTTTGCCCCGCTCTCTATCTCCCTTTCCCATTAGAGTCCGTTATTGTGCTGTTGATGTAACTCTTTAGTGCAACAATGATATATGCTCTTTATTATTATTATTATTTTTCCCAGTAAAATGCATCGTCAACCATGACATAGAGGAAAAAAAAGAAAGAAAGAAAGTGATGTATTCGCATCATTTGGAACACAAACACCTAGCGTAGCTCTTCCCGGTAAATATGTACTCATTCGCGAGAGAGTAAACAAACAAAGAAGCTAATGCGACTGCAAAGATGCTCTTTTCTTTCATGCCATCCCGGCTAATGCTTAAATGGAGGCCAGGGATCGTTGTTAAATAGATGTTCTGAATCAGTTCCTGACCCTTTTAATTATTCCTAATCCATTCATGACAGTGTCTTGGGCTCTCAACCGGTCAGACGATGTTTGGTCTCTGCCTCATTTGTATATTGAAAAAAAAAAGAGTGAGATTACTGGATTATTAAATACAGAAGTGCAGTCTGTTTATCAGTACACTACATCACTTTACTTCTGTTTCATATCATTTATATTTATGACATAACCCATCTGACTTTTGCCACTCTTAAATCTGATTACACACTATAGTCAACTGAATGCTATTACAAATTTGCTCTGTGTTTATCTTTAAATACCCTGAAGTTTTGTTGTTGCGAGTTGATTGATGTTTTTGGATTGTCTTATGAAGTTGAAAGGCATGAACAATGTTTTGTTGTCGTTGTTGTTTTTAGAGGCAAACTGTAAAACAGCGGTTGCCAAGGGCTACATCTCTGACCTGTTAAAGCTGTATGAGGACTGGCACATCAATGATGCCAGCCACGAGCACGTTCCCATTCGCCGGTCTCTCCTCCACTGCCTGCATCACGCCTCAAACACTAGTGTTGGCAGAACCACCCTGGTGGCAGAGGGGGGCATTGCTCTACTGTACCACACCACACAGGTAAAAACAAATCTCCACTATCTACAAAACACCGCCATCTGCGTTCTGTTTCAGCATTTGAGAAATTCTTTCCCTCTCAATTTCCTCTAGTTGTATTTTCTGTTACCTTTTGGTAATTGCACTCTTCCGTTCATATTGCTTTAATCATATGTCTTTGATATTTCAAGCAGTTTGAAGGGCAATGGTTTTTATAGCCAAGTGGTCCAACCCCAGTCATTAGCGAATGCCCAAACCAATTGCTAATACGCTGAAAGCTTTGAGGAGAAAAAAAAAGACTTTATAGATTTTCTGCTTTTTGCTGCTCCATCTGCTTTAAGGGGTGACATTTGCTTTCTTTTATTGTGTTTTCAATGTGCATGATCCTTTTTTTTCTTTTCTTTTTTGTCAGATGTGCTTGGCCACCAAGAGCCTTGAGTGTTTGGTTGAATCTGCAGTGCAGCTCATGAGGAAATGCTATCCAAAATGCCCTATTGCACTGACCTCAGATCAGAGTGTTCACCGTTTCCCACTGCCTGGCAGGCCTGATGACGGCTGGGACGATGTTCTAGGACTTCAGGGTAATATCTCTTTCCTTCCTTTCTCTCCTCTTCTTATCATAATCAATTCCCTTTTTAGCTCAGGAGAATAAATAAAAAGAAAATGACTATGATGGCACAGTGGAAGTTATGGAACTGTTTAATAGGAGGCCAAATCATGATGAAAGAGTAATGGATTCAAGTTTACTTCTCAAAGTTCTCTTCAAGTAAACTTTCACTGTGCTTTGAAAGGAGCTACTTTGAAAGAAGTACTTCTCTACATCTTTGTAGTTCTTTTGGACTAAACTGACCCACTTTCAGTGAGTTTATACTCTTAAGTGTGATGGAAATTATTTAACAGCCAAAAGTAAACAACAACAACAACAACAACAACAACATAAAAAGTTGCAAAGCATATTTAGATAAACACACATTGTTTTTTTTTAAAGGTTTTTTTTTCTTTTTTGTATTTTTCCCTCGCAATGGTCCATTTAATTTATATGATCTTGTTCTTTGGCTCTCGGCGCGGTGGTTACTTCCTGTAGAATATCAGAATAGCCTTTTCTGCAATTATATTGCTTTTAGCTTAATACACCACCCACGTGCTTCTCACAGTAGAGAAATCACGCACCATACTGTATGGCTTTCCTGCCCCTGTACTCGATCAATGTTCCTGAAACTGTGCAGAGACTATGACTGCAGTGAACCGGCTACATAAACTTAGAGGTCCCGTGGGAAGATGTTAGTTGGTTCCACAGTAAGAAAAAGGGAGAGAAAGCATCATTTTGGGTGAGGGCTTACAGATATGGATTTAGTTACTGTGTTAGGTCATTGTGCTGGGTCACTGGGATCTTTGTGCTGGTGTTCTTTCTCAATGATCTCAATATGATTTTTTTTTTTTTTTTTGCCAAGGTCAGAACAATAATTTCTATGATGGCAAGAAAAAGAACATGCATTTAATTCATTGTCAGACTTTAAAATCCAAACCCAAACACACACACACAATACACAACAGGGCAAAAAGAACTGGAGCTCGCTCTTTGTCGACCTCCAGTAGACTTTGCTTACATTTGTCATTCGGGAGGAGTGCAGCAGCGGTTGCTCTGGCAACCTTTCTCAATGACACTGAGAGAGAGGCAAGACTGTCAGATTCTCAGCTCTGTTCGTTCAGGAGAGAGCTAAGGCTATGTGCTCCATTTTATATACACCGCCCATGTGTGTGTGTTCTCCAATGCAAACCTATGTCTCTCTGCTGCATCCCGCTGAATTAATACAGGAGACAACACGAAAAAAACAAAGAATAGAAACGCTCGCAGACATTTACAGCGGTCATGGGTAACACACAGATCTGAAAGGCTGTCAAAAACAGAAAGGGTGGTGTCTTTCTGCTTATTATTAGCCACGAAACAAAGTCCCTCTTCTCCTCAGACAGAAACAGAACGTAGATGTGTTTATAAGAGCAGATAGATGCATTGGCTAAATGGGCTGGAGAGTAATTCATGTTGGATCTTTGTCTATACTCCAACTGGGACATAACCACATGAGCTGTTAAGCAAAGGAAAAAATGCTTTCAAGGCTGTACCTGTTGCCTATGGAAGATTTTTAAAGAGATAGACAGAGGATTCCTGCAGAGAGCAGCCCAACCAGACCAATGCAATAACAAAGCTTCACATTAAAAGCCCTATGTGGGCTTTAGTTGTCCAAAGGCAAGTCTTAGTTTGACAAAGAAAATCCCTTTAGTAGCATAAATTAAAGCATGACAGGTTCTTCAATTCTTCTTCTTTTTTTTTTTAGCATCTGCTGCTTCTCTTTCCTTTTCTCCTTTCCTTATTAACTGGGTAATATCCTGACTTGACAGATTAGCATTACAGTATGGTCTTGTTCATTTGGTCTACAATCTGACAAAGCTCTCTGCTGTGACCAATTCAAACGGTGCCAGTACCTTCTGGTTCCTTTTCAGTAGTACTGGTTTTACTGGTACAGCGTCTCAGTTCCTTATGAGTGTAACCAGTTCTTTTGCTCTGTAAGTGCACATGGAGGGCTGTATTTTCTCTGTTGTTTAAGGTGAACTAGCTCTAAATATCTACCTCTAAAGCATTTCATATGTATAATGACTGACAATTCTTGTATCCAACAATGTAGATAAAGTTGAAGACTCCACTCTAATCCTCCTCTTAGTTTCCAGGCAAAGTGCTTGGGCTGATGTGGTGGAAGTGGGATTTCTGGCTTTAAACTAAGGCTTTGGCAGAGTTAAAGGACTGTACAGAGTTATGAGAATTCCTCAGAATTCTGAGGTACGGGATGCAGAGCCAAACATTGTATTTTTAAATGTCCTTCTTTAAAGACTCTGTCGCTGTATGGGTAGTTTCTCTCTCACTCTCATTACTCCGGGATAAACTTGGTCAACCTGCCGCAGGGACATTTCAATGGATATTTTACTTTGCTCTGTTTGCTCTATTATATTTTACAAGTAGTTTGTTAGTTTTGTTTTTGTGTCATTCCAGGCAGAGAGACGTGCCTAAACTACATTAAAACTTTAAAAGGTGAAGCACAGCGTGCAGAGGTCTTGGTGACCTGATTTATAGAGTCATCCAAAATTTGTACGTATCTGAAAAAGAAAATAACCAAACTTGACAGAAAAAAAACAAACTTCACACAACTTCAGAAGATGTGAAAAAGATCTATTTGAAGTCACCCCAAAAAAAAAACTGTGGGATGAAATAAGAGATTTCTATCAAAGATAAGGCCTTTGCTCTAGGTTTTTTTCCCCCTTTGCATTATGTGGCATTTCTATGTATTTCTCACTGCTGTCGCCTCTCTCTCTCTCTCTCTCTCTCTCTCTCTCTCTCTCTCTCTCTTTCACACACATCAGTCGATTTCAAGACCAGAGTGAAATAAGACCTCAGGAAGTTACTCACCCTTTGATTTGTGTGTATGTTCGTGGGAGTGTGTGTGTGTGATTTAGATTTGTGTGGTATTGTGGGGACCAAAAGTTCACTCAAGCATATATCCACACTGATAAAGCTGTGTGTTCATTTTGTGTGTGTGTGCATGTACGTATGTGTGTGTGTGTGTGTGTGTGTGTGTGTACACTGAAACTGGGCAGAGAGCATGTGAGTACTAGCTTTGTTTAGCTGTGTTTGATCTCATACTTGAGTTGTACCAAAGTGTGTGTGTCCTTATGTCCCCGTTTTCTTCTCTGGCACAGATGACAGCTTTGAAGACGACAGTGATGATGACAACATGGAGAACGAAGAGTCTGACTACAAAGACTATGTGAGTACGTCAGCACTGATGTCCATGTCTCCTGGACAACATAAGTGACAGTTTTACACACACACACACGAACGCACACACACACGCACGCGCGCGCACACACACACACACACACAGAATGTTTCTGCATCCCTCTGAAGCTTAACCTATGATAGGTAGTCATTTATGGTCAATGAATTAAATGCACACATATTCAAGATAATGAGATGCTGGGTGAGTGTACTATGAGCTGGACAGACAGACACACACACACACACACACACACACACACACACACACTCAACAGACAACACAACACACTTCGCACGCTTGCATTACCTCAATAACAGAGTCCCTGATGTGGCCATAAATCAATGCCAGTACTTTACACTCCTCATCTCTGAGCTCAGATTGGAATACTGGTCTGATGCACTTATTCTAGTCATCCTCAACACCAAATAATCCACTTTTTGTTTCTCTCTCTCTCTCTCTCTCTCTCTCTCTTTCTTTTATGAACCTATTGTTTTCTGTTACCTTCTCTGGCCACATGTCAAGGTTAGCTATGTGTGAGAATGAAAAGTTTTCATACTGTAATGAGATGCAGAGGGGGCAGAGAAAAAGAGACAGAGCTTACTGTCAGCTGAGGGCTTCTTGTTCACACACACACACACACACACACACACACACACACACACACACACACACACACAGAGAGAGAGTGAGAGAGAGAGAAGGAGAGAGGCAGAGCCATTAGTTATCTGCTTTCCTTGATGGTGCTTCCTTTCTTCTTTGGACAGTACGGCATGCCAGTTAGTATGACTGCAACCTATAGATGCCATAACACTGTATCTGTACATGATCCCCTCCCCACACCCTTACATGACTGCTCTTCAGTATTTACTTAGCTCCAAAGGCACGGGACAAGGACAGTGTGCTTAGCTACTCTGTCTCACTCCTACGGGAACATGCCTGTGTCTGCATGGCATATGTGTTTGACTAAGAGGCTCTGGCTGTATGCTTGTGTGTGTGTGTGTATGTGTGTGTGTGAGTGTGTGTGTGTGTAGTGTTGTAAATGAGATACCAGAGGTTTGTTTACCTGCTGTCTCTGGCCGACATGTCTGAGTGAGTGAGTGAGTCAGAGGTCTTGGCCTGCTCTTGCTTATTGACACTTGCGTTGTTGTTCGGACTCCCAACCCTGGCATGCACTGATAGAGAGAAACAGAGAGAGAGGCCTTGTTCTGTTAGAGAGGCCTTGTTGTTTCTGTTTGTGTGTGTGTGTGTGCTTGTGTGTGTGTGTGACAGGGCATCTGTTTATATGACAGAGGTGAGCCTGACTGTAGTTGTCCTCAGTGTCTTCTCTCATCTGACAGGAGGATGACCTGGAGACAGACCTGAATAAGCTGCGTGCGCGGCCCGAGTCAGACAGGCCCCTGGAACAACTGGCCCAGTACATGCACCTCTGTCCAGAACTACACCATGATTTCCAGGTGAAGCTCCTCTCCACTCGCCAGTCTCCCCCGAATCAAAGAGTTTAGAGAGATGTCATGCACTGAGATCTGTATGAAAGATCTGTCTCTCAGCTATAGACCTAATGTCACATGTCACTCAAAGGCCGAAAAGTCCCTTAATTAGCCCAAAGAGAGAATGTTTCTCTGAGTCAAAGACCTACAGGAAATACTCTGCTTCAGTCAAGATTTTGAAGGCATTTTTTTGGGTCGGGGTTCGATGGAGAGAAGTAAGACAAATTCACAAGGAAATGTACCATTTTACAGCCAGTCAATAGACTTAGAGCTGAGAAAAGACAAATATACCTAGTAGAGAGTTGGCGCTGGCTATTTTCCAGGAGGACGTCTGCAGATAATGTCTGAATGTGTGGTAGCTCTGTCTATGAGCTTGGAGTTTCAGCACTAATAGATTGTTGTGAGTGCATACTGTGCAATAACGGCTAACGAAAAAACCCTACAGAGAAACTGTAAATACAGTGCTGGGAGCCAGCTCTTGCCCAAACAACCTCATTAAGTTTGAATACTTAACACTTGTGCTTTTATTTTCATACAACTGCAGTTTTCTACCTTCAAGAAAGTGTTAATCAGTGCTGATTCTGACTTTGTTCTGCTGACTATAGAGCTAAAAAGCCTGAGCTAAAATATTGTGATCACAGGAGATGGTCTATGAACTGATATTTTGTGAGATAAAAATGTTTCCTTTCAGGTAAAATTATGGATCACAGCTGAATGCAACAGTTATCAAGCTACCTGACAGGGAAACCATTTACCCTCCCCCCCGGGCTATGGGGGTGTTTATTTCTCTAAGGAGATAAGAAGTTACAGCACCAGTATTTCTGTCAAGTTTTGAACTATTTATATAGCATTTGGTTGCCGTGGTAATGTTAAAATAACTTGGCTCTCCTGTCATTTAGTGTAGCTCAGTGTCATTTTGACAGGTATCTTCAGAGTAAGATTTTGTCCAGCTAGAGAGGCATTGTGTGAATTTCAGCATATTAATGGGTTTAAATGAATAGAAATGTCAACATGCCCCTGGTAAATCTGCTCTGCCTGGGTTCTGTTACTTTAATGCAAATGATATCGCAAGTTGAACTGCCTCTGTTGGAAACTGCTGCTGCTATGCCTGTCCTCAATTAATTTGTTGCTGCTCATGTTGATATAGTAATTTAGCGTGCCACCAGACAACAGATAAAGTGGTTTAAGTTCAAGATTCCAATTCCTGAAAACAGAATTGAGCAGTACACAAAAAGGTCAATCAATAAATGAACTGGCCAAGTAATATCCTGACTGCCTTGTAGTGTTTCTTTTAGGAAATAAATTGAATACACAGACCTTTGGCGATAAGCCTCGATGTTTATCCAGGTATTAAGCGTTCATGGGAGTTTTTTTCTGTTTTAATCACCTTAATCATGTTTAGGTCCATGACGACAGTAACAATGATCAGATTGGATTATGAGATGAAGTTTATTACATGTGTTCAAAGGAAAGCACAATAGCACAATGAAAAGAGGCATGTTTCGATTCATCGAGATGTTCTTGTTTCATTAAAAGCCTGTTATTAATCATGTATGATAACCTGACTGGCTGTCTGAGCAGCACGCCAAAACAGCGCATCAAATTAAGCCCGCCGTAATTCAGCGCGGCGCGCTCGCACTTTGCCGCAGCCCGTCACAGGTCTGACAAAAAAAAAAAAACCCTCTCTCTTTAATTGTGTGTGTCTCTCTCAAGCGTTGTCAGGCCAGATGAGAACATAAGATTTTTCCCTGTTCTGCCCTAGAGAGAGTGAGGATAGTGCAAATCTCTCACTATGGGAGCGTAGAGGAGGGGTCTGTTCTCCCCTAGGAGACACCTCAGGACACACACCAGTTTTCCTTTGATCTCCCTAACTCCACAGCAGTAATGAGGAATGAGATAGAGCTTGTATGTTTTCATCACATTCCCCCAAGGTTTTCGATCCGACAGTGCTATATCTCCGGGGGTTTTATCAGTGGTTAAAGTCATGGATTTATTTTCATAATCTTTTCGATACATGTTTGCCATCTGTCTTGTTAATGTCGTAATCACGCAGACAGTTTACAGTTGATTCTACGACGTAACTGGGTTAGATTAATCTAAAATTAAGTGTATTTTCAGACACTCACACATACAGACCAGAGACGTTTTGGTAGATTCAAAGTTATCAAATCAATCGCAACAGATTCACTCTCTGTCTCTTTCTTTGTTCTCCAAATGAAAAATGTGGGTCCACTCTCATCCAAACACACCACGCTATGCGTTAGTATCACATTCTTGATTAATATAAACATGATCTCATTGGGTAACATTTGTAAATGAGATTGTCTGTTCTTTGTTGTTATTTATTCTTTTTGAAATAAACATGACACACAGATAGCCTAGTGAGATCTAATATAAAGCTCTTAAGCTCATTCTTTTTTATGCTGCCTAAATGTTGTGGGAGACATTTATATTAATGTATCTGCGTCTAATAGTATTCATGAAAGTAAAGCCCCCCCTCCCCCCACCTTTTTTTTTCTGCTTACACATTTTTTTTCTGGTCCCAAATGTAAAATTAAAATGCAGCAAAATAGCAAGGAGCTGAAATGCTGTAGCTAAACATATAATGAATTCACTTTGATAGTGAGAGAGCGTACTCAATGCGCTCTATACAAAGGATCACAGCTGTCACACAGCATAAGGAGGGGGGGGGAACTTTTTGAGTCATGACTGCTGTGTAAGGAGGTCAGCACAAGTGTTTGTAGTCATCTGAGGACTTCCTATACTTTGCCTGGCCTAACAGCGTGAGTCTCTGTGTCCATGGCCTGTCTCTCCTCAGGGACTTCAGAGAATTGGTCGCCGCTCGTTCCTTTCTGTGGACTTGTGAAATGGGAACGCTTATTATATTAAATATTTAAATTAATATTTAGGTTCTGTTAAGACTGGCAGGATGTCTACAGTACTTTTGATTTGGCAGATTTTATGCCTGTCAAGAGACTATAATTGGAAGACCTAATCTGCTTTCAATATCAAAGGAAGGATCACCTTTTTGATGTCACTGGAAAAAGGGGGGAAACCGCAACGCTTATTCTTGGCTGCATCTCGAGAACGCTCCTTTATGTCTTCCCCCAACAGCGTCGAGACGTCTTTTTTATTTCCTCTGAGTTTATTTTTGGTTGTTAAGCGCCGGGTATTGTCGGGAGGAGCTGCTGTCTTGGGAGAAAGGGTACCTTTGAGTGATGTTTAAAGTAATTCTGCCTCTATTCCCTCAGGGAGTTTTTTCTCTTCTCTTCTCTCTTTCTTCTTTCTCTCACACTTTCTAACGGGGGAAACAACTGATGTAGTCGCTAACACCATTTGCTGACATCTGTGGATGTTGTTTTTCTCCGTTGCTAGTTAAATTCAAACATTAGCCTTCTTGCTGCTCTAATGGTTGAGTAAACATGTCTTCCAGGATTTGGACTCGGGTTCTGAGGGAGAGGGAAGCTCAGACGAGGACAGCCTGCTGAACGGGAACTTTGAGGACAAGAGGCAGAGAGAGAGACATTTCAGAGCGGGCCCCAAGAGTTCTCATTCACCTTCTTCCTCAGATACCTGCTCTAAAGCTGGGGAAGAAAAGCAGAGCCTGACCTTAAAGGAGGGACACCCAGAGGAGAGCCAACTGAAAGCCCAGGACTTTCATAGCCACAATCTGAGCTGCTCCAGAACCAAACAGTCGGACCATTGCAGCATGGTGGACCGACTTCTGGAGAAGTATGGAGCCTGTGTTCCCCATCACGACCCGCGGCTCTATGCTGCCTCTGCCGCCCACACCAAATCCATCGCTAATTACTCCATCCTGGCCTTCCCAGATTTCTGGGGCCACCTTCCACCACGTGGTCAAGAACCAATGGCTAACCGCCGACCCCATGTGCAGAGGTAACCCATTAGATACTTCTGGTACATGATTGCTGTGTTGTCTTTTAGCCTCCTGAGACTTTTTTTTTATATTACATACAACATACAAATAAACACAAGAGCACAATACATGTGAGGAGTTCCACTCCATCAATAGTACATACTCCTTCCCCGCACTATTGGACACTTACCAGGGAATGCCCTGTCATTGCATTCATTAACCTGTACTTTTGTCAGTGGGGTATCTGCACAGATGCATGGGCTTCCACACATGCAGATGCACGGGTTTCCACACACGCAGTGTTCCCGTGGAGACAAGTGAGCACTAGCAGATATAAAGAGAAGCTGACGTCACACGTATTGGAGGATTTGTGGTTAAGTCTTCACTCTCCTGCATTGCTGTAGTGAAAGTGCAATGGCGGGGACCTGTTAGGGTACTGGAAATTGGACAACCAAAATTGGGAAGAGAAGCAGGGGGGAAAAAAAATCAACCCTTCCCCTCCCCCTCCCCTCCCACAAACTCTAAAGATTAAGCGTATGTTTCTGTATACAGATCTGTTTCCTTCATTCTTAGCACTGGTCTCTATCAATGAGACTACATTCTCTTTTCCACAGGTGTTAGGTAAGAAGTTGAGAAAAAGGCAGTTGAGCTCAAAGAATGGCTAAAAATAAGGACCGGAGTATAGATCAGTTTTCACCTTAAAAACATAGCACCATATCAACACAGATACAATCCCCCCTGTTCTCTCTATTGGACCATTATGAGGTAAGCCATAAGAGCCAGAGTTTTATGGTGCCTGTCAACAGAAGACTGAATCAAACACAGATTCTGTTCCTCTACCACTGCCTGGGCCGCTGCTTCCAGATTACCTTGTCTGCTTCAGCTCCATCTCTGTCACAAAAGGCTGCACACGTGAGATGTTCATCAGTTCAAACCACACCACTGGAACATACAGGAGCTCGAACAGTGACCAATGGCGATATTCGCATTTACCTTTTTTTTCCAATTTTCTTTTTCTCATTGTTACGAAAGGGTGCCGCACAGAGCGATCATCACAGATTCTGTCAAAAATCAACAACTGGAGCATTTATCAGCCTTGCAAATGGCAATTCTGTATCTGGCAGCAAGGGAAATATGATAAAGTCCTGATTATAATTCATGTAAACTCCCCCTGTACCTGCTCCTCAACAATATAGTTTATTACATCAAGCCTGGATTCTTGTATGAAACAATGTCAGTTGCTTATCAGCATACCAAACATACAATAGCTTGTCCTTGCACCCGCACACTTAAAGAACCTGATTCATTCAGATTACGGTCATGTGACTATGGTGAGCATGTCTAGAGTGAATAAGAGAATGTCCCTGGTGAAAGGAATCATGTGATGGATTTCACACTCTTCAGAAATATGAGGCAGAATGAGCTTGCATGTAACATTTACCAGATAATCTGATTATAGATTTCAATCTTATTAAACAGGTGTGTGTGTGTGTGTGTGTGTGTGTCTGTGTCTGTGTCTGTGTGTGCACATTCACGTTTGTGTTCTGCACAATCCTTTATATAATTATCATTGAAATGAAATGAAATGAAAATGAAATGAAATGAAAGAATTGGAGGCTGTCTGACTATGCTTTATGAAGTGATGTTTGGAATAGTTTAAATCTTCATGAAGAGAATTGGAATGGTGAAATTATATTATTTTCTTAGAGTCTCCCTGACTCCCCGCCCACCCCCCCTCTCTGTCTCTCTCTCCTTTTTCTCTCTCACTTTTTTGGCTTTTCAAATTCAGTTTTAAATGTCCATGCACATCGTCATCTTGCTTTTACTCTTAAGTCAAAACCAAAGTCACCCGTAGTCATCCTCATCAAAAGAAGGCTTCTCATATCTAATTACGTGTCAGGGTCCTTCAGTGGAAAACCTGTTTTCTCCAAGAGCTTTTTCCATGTGCACAGACGAGATTGTGGTGAATTGACATTTATTTCAGTCATTTCACAGTTCATTGTGTTTGCTCAAGGGTGAGATAAGTCCCCCTGGTTTCTGTTTAGTGTCACTTCTCTGGCAGAAAATGTCATTTTTGGAGTCTTAAAGAAGAAAAGTGTCAGACAACCAATGACATTCTGGTGGAACTGGTATTTTTAATTTCACTCTGCCTCTTCTTACCACTCTATTGATAGAGCAGAAAGTTGTTGTTGTTGCTCTTTTCTTTGTTTGTTCCTCAGATTCTGTAGCTTACAGAATGTTTGCAATTAAGTAGTTTATTTCTTTACGCTGACTAGATGTGATTTTTTTCATATCATGGGACTTCATTATCCGAGGTAAAATGCAGTTAACCAGGATTGTTGATCTGCTCTGAGGAACTAGAGTTCATTCAATGGCTTTTGTTTTTCATGTCTGCTGAGTCCCAGTCCTTAAACTGTGCCTTTCACATTGTTTTGCTTACCTAAAGGACTGGATTGAAATAAAGCATGTTTTTTGCATAAAGGACATAACTAATAAACAAAATAAGTCAGTTTATATAACTCATTCAGAGACATAGAAAAGAAGACCTTGGGGGTGGTTCTGAATTGAATCCTCAGCTTTGGGAATTCTTATTCTCTTAAGCAAGCTAGCGCCCCCTACAGGCAATGTCTAACTTCATCCAAATCCTGGCAGTGGAAAATCAGCATTGGGTTGGGCAGTGGATGTCTCAGACCCAGATTGGACAATCCCCATAGAAAGCTGACAGAAGATTTTGTGTAATTGGGTGGACTATACTCTTCTCTGTCTGCTCACTGGTCATTTGTGTATATTGAGATATGAAAGTGTGAGAGAGAGGATAAGGGATAGGTAGATAGACAGAGAGACGGGGGGGGGGGGGGGGGGGGGGGGTGTGCAACAACAACAAAAAAGATGTACTGTTCATTCTTGTGCTGAGTCAACTCTGCAGAGAGAGAGAGAGAGAGAGAGAGAGAGAGAGAGAGAGAGCAACAACTTACTCAGTTCATATGAAAGTGCAGATGTGCCTGGAAGCATAGAGACACACACACACACTCACACGCACACATGCACACCCACACTCACATACACATAAACAAATGGCTGTGAAAAGTGCAAAATATCCCAGAGGAAAGTGTATGATGACTAATTGTGGTGACTAATCATTCCATTTAAAAGTGAAAATGATTGTCCAGAGTTTTAGACGTTTATAGACAATAATGCACAAATAACATTAATGCGCACTGTCCACAGTAATATCTTTTTGAAATGACAAAATTAAACATGACAAGGGACTATCCTTTTTCCTCATTAAATCAGCTCTAGTCTATATAATAATTAAAGCTATTCAGTCTGTCAAGCCCGGGAGACTACACAATCCCATTCAAATTCGTATCCATTCTGAAAGAGATGTTTTTTTCTTGTTCTCAGAAAGAAAGTATTTGAAGACATCAAACGCCTTCTCTGTCCTGAAGATATCATCAACAAAGTTGTATTTGATTTAGAGGATCCCAGGTAAACACAATCAGTCATTACTACCTGTCAATCAGCATATTCCATCTGTACACCTCCATGTAAACATTTGCCATCTTGGAGCGAGTTTGAAAAGTTTGATGTAATCTACTTAAATGAAAGACTATCCTGGCACAGTTATCCTTGTACAAGTTTACCTCTGGGTACATAAAGTACATCTCGGAGATGTCATGGGAAAAAATTATAATCGTTTTATAAACATCAGTAAGCTCCCAGGTCTTTAGATCTGATTATGTGTTTCCATGACTCCTTCTCTCTCTCTCTTCTCTCTCTCTCTCTCTCTCTCTCTCTTCTCCAGCACCCAGTGCTCCTCTACGGAGACTCATCCACCCTCTCTACGTTTCTTTTCCAAATTTGAATGTGGTAACCTTCGCAAAGCCATACAGGTTCGCAGGTGAGCTTTTGGGTTTGCTTGCTGACTCTTGACTCTTTTTTCTTGGAAATTTAGAACCAAAACTTGTTCTCTCTCTCTCTCTCTCTCTCTCTCTCTCTCTCTCTCTCTCTCTCTCTCTTTCTCTCTCTCTCTCTCTCTCTCTGAGCATGCTTAATGTCACCTTCTGACATGTGATCTAATTTCAGTGACACTATAACCATTAGAAGGTGACACGGGAGTGGGTTTTCACTCCTGTCCAATTCCACTCCCACAAAAATACTCCTGTCCCGTCCCAATCCCATGACAGAATAAAAAATAATTCCTGTCCCATCCCTGATTTTGGTTTGATGTTCTCAGCATCCTTTTCTTAGATTACTTTGAGTTCTACTGTCTTACAAACAGCGTCCAGAGTTTCAACAGGAACTTCTTTAAAACTTTAGACTTGCCCGAAAGCTCTGTCAGCATGATACACAGATGATTGTTCTTTACTCTGTGTTGCAACGCTGTCTTCCCCCAATCTGACTCCGACTCCATTGTTGGCAGTGGCATTTTTTGGTGAACTGCACCATGCGTCTCCAATCCACACATGTCATGCAGTGGTCAGATGACTGCCTGCAACCAGCCACCAGAGCAGACAGAAGAGAATAAAAAAGAATATAAAAGAGACAACAGAATGATCAGCATTAAGTTCGAAATAAAGAAAACAGCATTTATTCATATTAGAACTGCATATTTATTTATAAAAACTGACCTATTGTCATTATGATTCCCATCCGGCCTGCCCCCGTTGACTTTTTCTCCTGTCCCGTCCCAGTCACGTGATGAATAGTGAAATTGAATTCCATCTCGTGGGAATCCCACAGGAATCCCGTGACCCACAGGATTCCCGAAAAAATATCAGCCTCTAATTACTATCAATTGAGACATCTGTAAAAAGAAAATCTGTCCGTAATGGCGTTCCATGTACAAGTTGTGAATAAGTTTTGCAGGGCATATCTATGCTTCTGAAGTATTTTATTTATCTATTTTTTTACTTAGCACATTCGTTTTACTGTTGGCTTGCCGTTTATTTCACTAGTTTTGAGGTTTATTTGAGCTCAGAAGGTTCTGGATTTGATCGTCCTCTGCAGTAAGGTCTACTGCATTGTGTTGTTCAGGAGAAACTGAAATGGTGGTCTTACATCTGCAGAAATCTTTGAATGTTGTCAGAGGGACATGGGGACAAAAACCCTTGGAAAATATCTTCAAAACACACTTTAAACTAAGAGGACAATCATGTTTTGTTCTGTTTTTTCTCTCTTTATGTAGTCCATTGTCATGCTGTGAAAAAGAAAGGCATTGTTTCTGTTCAGTAAACATATACAAAAGAAGAGAAACAGCTTATTTCCCCTTCCAGCTGAAATAATGCCTCTGTTTGTGGCTTTGAGAAATGGAAATTTCCAGAGATTTCTCTCTTTCCTAATACAGTCTCTTTCCTCTTCCTGTTAGCCATGAGTATGATCTGATTCTCAACGCAGATGCCAACTGCTTTCAGCATCACCAGTGGTTCTATTTCGAGGTTAGCGGCATGGTGGCTAATGCTCCGTACCGCTTTAACATCATCAACTGTGAGAAGGGCAACAGTCAGTTCAACTACGGTAAGCCAAAAAAAAAAAAAAAATCGATTAAGTAAACAAACCAATAAACAATAGTCCATGTTCCCTCTCTTTCAGTGCGGTCAGCCATGCAGAAATGAAGCCATAAACACAAATACACAGATATAAAGAAGTCATGCTGTCATTTTGTCTCTGACAAAAAATGTCTCAGTAGCATTGCATTTTACAATAAAATACGAAGATATCAAGAAACAGCGATATAAATACATACCAATTTTCTCATTTCAGAAGGAATTAATTAGGACCTATCCTTCATAGATTTGAACATGCGAACTTCTAAAGTACATATTTAACTCCTCAGCAGTGTCTTCATGCTCTAAATATATGCATTCAATAAAAAATACAGTCAGAATGACTTAAAAAGGTTTTATATGTATATGTATATATATATATATATATATATATATATATATATATGTGTGTGTGTGTGTGTGTGTGTGTGTGTGTGTGTGTGTGTGTGTGTGTGTGTATATATATTACACACCCCGTATAAAGAAAACACCACTGAAATTCTCTGGCTAAATGCTGTAGCAGGTGGATGGCTGAGGGATGAGACATCATGGATTTGATTGTCCCTGATGATTTTGATCTCCAGGTTTTTCTTACAACAGCAGCAGGTATTTTGAGATTCCCTCCTGTGCTGTGCCCATCAACCCCCCCCCCCCGCCCCCCTCCGCCTACCACCGTGTTTGGTGGTCCCTTCTGCACCCAGGTGGGGGAACAGTGACACTGCGCCTGTTAAATTATGTCCCAGGCCAGGTGTTGCTCAGGAGTGCAGCAGTGTGTGCCTAGACTCACAATAAAACATCTCTTAAATCTGACACAGGTCGCATATCCAGGGGAAAATACGGCGTCGCCGTGGCATCCGAGGGTCTTCGTATAGAGAATGTTTTTCAGTGGCCCTCAGTTGTCTTTTTATGCCCCCTGTTAAGTGACTGACTGTGAGAGAGAGGGAGAGAGAGAGAGAGATTGGTTGGAGGGCAGATCTTTATTGGCTCTCTGAAGGTAACTTCTTTGTTGACAGGCATGCAGCCAGTGCTGTACTCTGTGAGAGAAGCTCTGGAGGGCAGGCCCCATTGGATGAGAACAGGCAGTGAGATCTGCTACTACAGGTTAGCAGCAAACATCAGCTACCGTCTTCATTTTGTCTGGTCTAAGAGTGTGTCTTGAACAAATTATGTTCAAGTAGCGAGTATTAAGTCTTATGCATTTCAGTCTGCTCAAGAGCGTTTGGCATTTTCTTTTCTTTTCTATTTACTCCATTATTGGAAAAGAGACTTTTTATTTTCCCATGGGAAAAAAAAACACGACTTAAGACTCACATTGGTGTCTTCATTTCAGTTAAGAACGCTGACTGAGTCAGAACATTTTTAATGTACTAGTGCTGGAATTTATAGTTATATAGATTGGCATAATGTTTGGCTCATGCCACTAAAGAACATTGTGTTTACCTATCAATTTCATTTTTTTCTCTTGACATAGATCATTATTAAAACCGAGAATATGATGGACACATGCACACACACACACACACAAATCTCTACATTTTCCTCTTCAGAAATCACTTCTGCCCCAGACGAGGTCAAAAGCGAACCAACTTCTACACCCTGACCTTCATGGTGACCTTTCGACATGAGGAGGATGTCTGTTACTTAGCCTACCACTACCCTTACGCCTACTCTGCCTTACAAGTACGTGATATTCTCCTGTGTGTGTGTGTGTGTGTGTGCGCACGCGCGCACGCACGCGTGTGTTTGTGTGTATGTGTATGCGTGAGTTTAAGTGCATGTGAATACGTGTGAGCGTGAGAGAGCGCAAAGGAGGAGACCAGAGAGATGAGTTGAGACGAGGTTTTGAGTTAGGAGTTTGTGTTTGTGTCTGTTTGTGTTGAAGGCTATTTATTGCTTTGCATTTCAGAGCCACCTTCAGCTGCTGGAGCAGTCAGTAAACCCCCGTAAAGTATTCTTTCGGAAGCAGAATCTGTGCAGTACACTAAGTGGAAACCCGTGTCCACTAGTCACCATCACAGCCTGCCCTACATCCAGAGCCTGGAAACATCTTCATCAGCTTCGTGAGTCAACTCCTTTCTCTGTGTGTGTACATTTGCTTGTTTTCGAATCTACTGTGTGTTAGAATGTGTGGTGTGTTGGTGTTCACGTAGCTGCAAATGTGTCTGAATGTCTAATTGTGTTGTACAGCAAGGTGTGCATTCGCATACAATCTGATGGCCACTTGATATGCCTTCTGACACTGATCTGACACTGATGTGGCCTGGCAGAAACTGCTGGGGAGGGGAGGAATATGTTTATGTGTATGTATGTGTTTGTTTGTGTTTGTGTGTGTGTGTGTATGTGTATGAGGCACGGGGGCGGGGGGGTATTCAGGGAAGCAATAGACTCAACGCCAGCCAACATTTGACTCACTAATTGGTACACACCATTCTGCAAGTCACCTGCCCAGCCAATTCTTTGAAGCAAACTCCAGCAAACAGGGCCGAGAGGAGTAGCTTTGATGCACATGCTGTAATCTGGCTACAGAACATGTTGCTTGTGGGTTTTGCCCGTGCCCCAGAGGTCATCGTTAGCAGGATTTGGGTTAATGTCAGTGCAGATAATGGTAAGCCAGCATGGATCACCTGTGTGCCGCTGAAACCAATGTGGAGATGATGAACTGACAGAGAAATGAACAGAAGGATGGCTCGTTGAATCAATGCATGGATGTTTGAATGAATGGATGGATGGCTGGTTGAATGGATGGATGGATGGATAGATAGATAGACGGGTATTTGAGTGGATGGACTGATGGATGTGTTGAAGGTGGGGGACAGGATTATGTGATTTAGGGTGGTTGTTGGTGAATCCTTGGCTGCTGTGTTGGTTTAGACCCACTGGGCACCCTGTCCACTGAGCCCTGGCTACTTCTGATGTTAAATGTTTGATAGAAGCAGCTGTAGCCCTGTGTTCGTAGAGGGACTGGGAGTGTATGGTACAGAATGGAGAGAGGGAGGGCAATAAAACTGGCTGTCACTCTTCCTGGTTTTTTGGAGCAATTGTAAAGTGACCCTCTGATAATCAACAAGGGTGCTTGTACGATTGATCAAAGTCAGACACTTATTTTCATACTTACCATTACTGGGCGAAGTGTGCAAGTGTGCGTGTGTGTGTGTGTGTGTGTTGTAAATGAAATCACGTTATGAAAGTCTTTGTGGCACTTTTTTTTCTCCCTTTTGAGTCTTCTTCGCTTAATGAAATTACCGTGTGCATTGATGTGTGACTTGTTTCCATCATTTTGGTTTTGGAGTACTCGGCCATGCATTAAAATAACTGTGAGTCAGGGAAAATGGCTCCCGCCTCTCGAAAAAAGCTCTGACGGGTTAAATGACCCCTCCGTAGCAGAGCCAAGTTAAACTTCATTTGAAGTTTTCCGTGCTGGTGCATTTAAATGTAGAGACATCTGGCCATGGGACAGACCCCATTATGTGGAAAAGATCACACTCTTATGCAAGGAAATAGAAGTTAATTCCTAAATGGTGTTTGGCAAGCTAATCCTGTTTAGTTACAAACCATCAGGAATCTTATTAGTTCAAAACAGTTTACTTTGTTTTGTGATGCGTAACACTCTGGAGCGTTCCAGAACTGACTGGAATATGGATTCAAATGCTTGTCTTTTTTATATTTTCTGTTAAAAAAAGAAAACACTTGGAGCTGTCTTTCAGACATGGTAGGTGCATCTGCAATTCATCTGGCAGCACTTTTGAGGTTTTTCAAGAACTTCTAGGCTCATGTGAACTCACAAACTAGCACACAATGCACCGCCATCCATCTGCCACACACCCGAGCTTGTCATCCCAGCTGCCACATTGCCAAAGGAAAGAAAGGGTGAAGAAGAGTAAAAGAGAGAGGAAAACAAGCCAGTTTTTCTAACTCACAGATGCTTTCCCATTAGCTACACAAATAACAGTGTCAACACGCATGTTTCTTTTTTCTTCAGACATGTTACTTGTTGTAGTTTCCATTTGTTGTATTTATCCAATTAAGGAATGCAACATAATTAATGCTATCGCAGCAAGCAAATTAAATCTCACTTGTTAACCAGCAATAATTACAGTGTTGTATAGGTCACAGATAATTGTCTTCAGCTTAATGTATCTGAAGGATGGGTTTCCAGGAGAAAGATAAAGAAAAAAAAATGTTATGGTAGGCAAAGGGTCTGTTGACTTGTTGAGACGTCAGAGCCGAGTCAAGTCAACTGCTGTTTACTGTAGCTAAAGCCATGCAAGAAGAGATAAGAGGGCCTGACAGCGAATAAACACTGAAGGAATTCAAAAAGCAATAAACCCAGCAGCTTAATTGGAGTCTTGTTTGTTTCCAAAGCAATTTGGAATAGTTATGAGCTGAGAAATATTGTTGCTTCAAAATTGAGTGCAGACCCACACATTATACTTGTTTGTGGGGGGGGGGGGGGGGTGCAAGCTAGCATTGATGGGCTAAAGTGAAGTTCCTCTCATTAGCTGAATGAAATACACTTGCAGTTCACAAACAAAAAAAGAAAAGAGAGAGAGAAACATCTATGGTTTCTCACTTTTAACACCGAGGTGAGGTTATAAACAGTCCTCAAAGCTTTCATTTGTACTGGGTAACAGTTACCACATAAGCGAACAGATGTTTGTGAAGCATGAGGATATTGCAGTATGCCTCTTTACATAGTCAAACAGAAAACCACAGATCTATCCAAAACTCGTAACCCTGACATAACTGCATAGAAAACTTGTTATAACCCCTTTACGACACTTATATAAGCACAACTCATGACTAAAAACAACCTCATGTGAAACCTGCATCAAAACTTTCAACATGTAAATATACATAAGTTTCTTTTGTTGCGAGAATCAGACGTATCCACATCTTTTTAGCACTGCATTCCATATTCCCCAACACTGAGTGAAAACTTCCTTCTCTCGACGCCTTGTCAGTCGTGGTGCCTGTACTCCACTGACAGAGCAGTAATATTATTAGTATGCATCCTGTGGCCCGTTTGTTTCAGTCAGGCCATCTGTGCCGTTTCTCTCGTCTCCCTCAATCAAAAAATCTCCCCACGTAGACATCATAGCCTCCCGTCTCTCATAGCCCATTGGACACAGGGCCACTTCGAGGTACATTAGGTGAAGATAATTACTTTGATATCACATGATGAACTTGTCTCTGGTGCTCTGTCTCCCAGTATATTTTGTCAGCAGGAAAGTGTAGTTCCAGCTTGAGAAAAAAAGTATTGTAATACGTGCCGCATGTGCATTGACCTTGGTTATTACGATTTCTTTTCTTTTTTTTCTTTTCTTTCTTTTTTTTGCCTTGTATTTCCTTTGGCTATAATAAGACATCTGGGATGATAAATGGATTATGCTATCTACTGTAACTTTTTTTTTCTCTTCAAATGCATGCAGTACAGGAGAGAGTGGCCGAGGATTTACACTTGAGGCATGGTTGTGATAAGAGTCGTTCAGTAGCTGTAGGTTTTGTAATTATGAGGTCTCTCAGCCTCTCCCATGAATAATTCCATCACTGGAATTTAACAGTCTTTGAAATTTCAGTGTATTTGGGTGTGTGACGTGACATGCATTATTTGTATCTGAATCTATTATTTTTCTGAAGAATATAAACTTAATATCAACATGTCTGATTTTGTATATATGTTTATATATTATTTTATATAAAAGAGTATGATTATATTATGTATTATATATAGAATATACTGTGTACTATATATATGACTATGATTATATGTTGTATGATGATTATCCTATGACTGAGAGATATTTTGTTAAAATACCATTCATTCATTTGGAGATTTGTTGTTTTAAGTAAAAAAAAATCTGCTGATCTGCACATACATTCAAAGAACAAAACTTCTTTAAAAGTGTATTTTTCTTAGTATTGCTAATTCAACTAGTTTGGCACAATTATTTATGACAAAACAAACAAGACAAAGTAGCATTTGAAAAAAAAAAAAAACATCCAAAAACTGCTCCAAATGTCAACTGAGATAAACTGACATGTGGTGCAACTGACATAAAAAGCCATTTTATATCATAAGACTTGGAGCAAATCATAACACAGAGGGACCTTGTGAGGAAGAATCAAACGGATCCATGAGCAAGTCTCCCATAAATTTTGGATAGTTTCACATTTTTGAGAGCGGGCAGAGTTGGCAACTTTCCATGTTGAATGGTGTAACTCATGGAAAACTTTGGGGAAAAAAAAATTAAAAATGTAAGTACAGATCTCAGCTGAAGGGATCTCAGCTCTCAGTATAGGTTCCAAAGTTAATGATAAAAAATTCAGGTGGCGTAAACAATAGACATTAAATCGTGTAATCCTGATGACTACTTACACCACATTGACTCAGTTACATGTCCCAACAAAAGTAATTTAATTTCATGTCTCAGATGATATTATATAGTATTTATTGATTAAATGAAGCTCAGTGCATTACATTAAGCAGCTTTTTTTGTGGATTTGTATTAGACTAATGCATTAATGTATTGACAAATCTTTGAAAATGTTTTTCTGAGAAAAGAAAGAAAGAAAGAAAGAAAGAAAGAAAGAGAAACCAGAATAAATGATTTTGGGAATAGACAAATGTAGCGGAATGTCAGAAGGGATAGCCGGTCATGGCCAGATGGTATAAATAAATAATTTAAACCGAAAATGCATCTATTTCCATTGCTATTGCTAACTTAGCCAGTAATATAAATTTAATGCTTTTTTAAAAGCTTTAAAACCAACATAAGCACATTCTCATTAACTTAAAGGAGATTTTAAATCCATTTTGCACAGTACATAGTAACTTTATTTTTTTCCCCTCATTTTCAGACCTTATTTTGTCAATGTGCCATTTACACAGAAGTTATTAGTACTTATTATACAGCAGAAATTCTCAGGCTGCCTGTGTTAGCCAACCTGATCCATAATAAACCATTAGCATAAACACCTCACAATGCAGTTAACAGCACAGATGTGCCTATAATTACTTCACACACCCCAAAAAGAGGAACCTCTCATTCTGCAGTGTTCCTCCTTTTCCATAGCTTTTGGCCAAACTGTCACGCTAAACAGGATTACGCTTGATAATTAACAACCCAAGAAATGAGCCCTGAATGCAACTGCGGTGGAACACTTTTAATTAATAAGAGGCAAAATGAAAACTGCATTTTCATAAGCTTCATCAGGGCAAATTCATCTGATGATTATAAATGGACAACCCTGATTTGTACTAATTAGACCCGATTTGCATATACAGGAAAGGATTACAGAGATTGGTTTTCGATTGCTCAAGGCTGCCTTTGTACTCAGTGTATACGTGCATGCGTGTGTGTGTGTGTGTGTGCAGTACAGTGCAGTGTAGAGTAGTGTATTGCTTTTCCCTTTGACTCTCCCTCATACAGAACTCATGTTATTCTAGAGTCCTGAAGGCTCTCACATTCTCTTTTACACTGATGAGTGTTTATGGGTTGTTATGTTACATCTAGGCCTCCTGTTAGCTCTCAGGTCAATTTCTTATACAAGTTTGTGTCAGATGTCGATGCCACACATTGTCAGGGCAGCCATTAAACAGTCTCTCTCTCTCTCTCTCTCACACACACTCATGCATAGACACACACGCACGCACGCGTGCACACACACACACACATTTTTAGCATGTTATGGGAAAGTGGAGAAGTAGAGGTAGGCTTTCTAATACAGCCAGAAAGCAGCATGAAATAAAGGTACAAAGAAATCTCTCTCTCTCTCTCTCTCTCTCCATACTCTGTGTACCTTTTTCTGTGCTGCGTGAGCTAATGGAGAGTGCATGCCAAAGACACCTCCATAGACAGAAAACCACACATAAAAGCACAGCTGAAAACCTTAACACTAAAACCTTAACATGGCTGTCTCTACCCACAACTGAAGTGTGGGAAGGCAGGCTTGTGTAGGAGCAGAATGGACTTGTAGTGTCAAATGTGCACTTTCACTTGCTTTTCTCAACACACCCACTCCCTTCCGCACTCTACATGTGCCAGGAAAGATCTTTATTAGGTATTTAGTAGTGTAAAATATGTAAATGGGGTTATATTGAGAATGACTAAAGAGAGAAATGTGTGGGCACTAGCCTGCTGAAGCAGCTTTTTGTGGAGGTCTTTTTATATAGCATGTTGTTTCTTCTTGGTTATCAGAGGAGGTTGCTTGTTTAGGTTCTGGCACATTCTTCGATGTGAACATTGTATTTGCAAAGACAGATCTGGTGGCTGTTATATATGCCTTTCTCATTGTAAAATGATTTGACAAATATACTGCATTCTGGTTTTACAATGTTTGTACAGTCTCCTGAAAAGGTCTAAGACTTACAGTGCAGGGGAATGCATACAAACAGGCGCCACTGCCATGTGTGTGGCTCCAAACAGACGTACATGCATGCATGTGTATATGTGTGCACTCAGAACACACACACACACACACACACAGACAGAGAGAGAGGATCAAGAAATCTAAACCAGTTAAGTGAAAATATGTTATTGTGTATGCAGCATGCTAGCAAGAGAGATAGAAAAGGAGGGCGAGAGAGAGAGAGAGAGAGAGAGAGAGAGAGAGAGAGAGAGAGAGAGAGAGAGAGAGCACTAAAGCTCAGAGACAGTATTAGAGAATGGTGGAATCTGTCCCCCCTCAAATTGGAAAAGAAATGATCAATTTTTCCTGAGCTCAAACGGGCTGTTCTAAAGGGGAATTGAACGCAGGCCTCAGCCTGATGTGATATTTATCACTCTCATTTTATCTTCTGGACACTTCCCATCAAATATTCCTGCTTTTTCACCCGCTCACCTTTTGTATATTTCTCTCTCATCGTTCCTCATTTCAGCATATACTTTTTCACATGTTTATTTCACCATCTATTTAATTGATAGCATATTTGCGTTTTTTCTTTTTTTTCCCCCTGCAATTGAAATTTCTCTTCAACACTGACAGCGAGTGAATGACTAGATGTTACAAAATTACGTATCTACGAATAAGGACAAAGAAGGAAGAGAGAGAAAAAAAGAGAAAGAATTCTTTTCTCATTTATTTTACAAAAACAAATTACTCATTACTCAAACCCGATTGCACAGGCTTACCGAGATTCAATTAAATACAGAGATTAAATGAAGCCAGCGGAGAAACAAATACACCTAAACACTCCACACAGAAACTAATTACCATCTGATCAATGCCAAAGTTGCTGAAATTTGTCTCCTCCTCTGCCGTCCTTTTGTTGAGTGGCGGCCGGGTCTGCAATTGTCGGATGAAATGAAATTTTAATTCGTTTTTGATAAAGCGTGTCCATCTCGCCATCTTTTCTGAAGGTAAACACGCTCTGGAGTGCGATGCAATTTTCACCTGCTGGTGGGACAGACATGTTGAGGCAGACATGGCAATTGTCCAAGCTCAGTAATAATTTCATCGTGTCATTATTGTCATGATAACGATAGCTTTGAGGCGTCATCGTACATGGGAAAGCTTCACTCTCATTTTGACACGACAGGTCATAACATCTATTCTTATTTGATTATCTGTTCATGTTGTCTTTTCATACTTGTGTGCAGCAAGGTCAAGAGGTTTTTTTTTTTTTTATCTATGCCTATATAAATTCCCTTGTCTAATGGACGTAGACTTTGTCAGAAACACTCACTGTGTGAATGCAGTCTTACAAGTAGCCATTAGGAACTTTAGGTTGTTTTGATGCTTCAAACTTTTCATCATATGTGATAAACTGGCTCTGATATATTTTGTTGGTCTTATGATGTGTTACTACATATGGCATACATGATATAACAACAGAACAACTCTAAAGTAAAACCCATAATGTATCTTATCTAGCCATAGCTCTGGCTAATGTTCTGTATTTGTGCCTGAAGGGTGTTGTGACAGCCATCCTTCATACACATTAACGTGACGACAGTTTGCTATTATCGGCGTGCTAATCATAATGCACTGACCTGGCCAATTCACACTCCATATCCTTCCTCACATCTAGAGATGGCTGAAAGTGCTGAAAGTGATTTCAGAATCTCTGTCGTTCTCTCTCTGATGCAATGTCTCGTCTGCTAGGCAACCGGCCATGTGTGGTGCTGACAGCGCGGGTTCACCCAGGAGAGAGCAATGCCAGCTGGGTGATGAAAGGAACCCTGGAGTTCCTGTGCAGCAGCGACCCTGTGGCAGAGAGTCTGCGTGAGGCCTACATTTTTAAGATCATCCCCATGCTTAATCCAGACGGAGTCATCAATGGCAAGTGAGTCCCTGCTCTTCACCAACACCGTTCTATTCTGGCGACAGTGAAGGCGACGGTATATGGAAAAAAAATACAACCACTGTGGGGTTGAATAGGTGTCAGAAACCACATGCAGGCATATTTAATATTAAGCAAGCTTTCTCCATGTCAGCTAACTGTTTTCAATATGAAGCAAGCAGCACAGTGCTCTGGTGTGTATGAGTCCATGTGCATGCATCCTAGAGTTCAAAAGATCCAATCAACAGTCTTCACCAATCAGTCATGCTGTGATTGGTCAGATTAGATAAGCAATTGTGTTCTGGTCCATTGCAGTCAAAGTCACTGGTTGGATATCTAGCTCTAACATCAAGGTGTAAGATACTGGAGAGAGCATACGTGGGTATTTCTCTGAGAATATAATGTCTTTCAAGGGTGAGAGAACATATGTTTTTTTTTGTTTTGTTTTGTTTTTGCAAGGAGTGCATACAAGTGAATTTAGATAAACAGAGTAAGCAAAGCCTGTGTAGAGAGACGATATTCATGCACTCAGAGTCTGCAGGTGCAGGTTTAAATTATGTCATCTTGTTTGATTTCATGCATCTGTGTTTATCTTTCTGTCAAGCCTGATATTTCACCTCATCACCTTATAGCAAGATCATTAGTAGAGCAAAGTAAACATGTTGCTCATAGGAGAAAGTTCAAGGGTGTTTTGAAGGTCATCTCAATGCATGAAGGGCGTGAGTGTTTCTAAGTCCATGCGAGAGCTCAACTTGATTTGGATCTTTGGCGAATTTCTGTATCCGGGATTTCAATTTTCTGGGGCTGTCAGTCACAGATAATATTTTCGACTAAACGCTCAGCAGTACCAGTTTTTTTGGTTCATACTCAAATATCTGATTTATCGCCGTCCTTGGCGTCACCTTCGTCCTCTGTGTTCTCGCTTTATACAACATCTGGTCTCAATTTGTTTTTCACTTCAAGTGTAATAAGCAGATGGCAGAACCATGTTGGATAAGATCACTCACGATGGAACTTTACATGTGTTAAACCAATATCTAGTTTAACCCCAGCTACACACACACACACACACACACACACACATACGTCCACCACCCCATCCCATCAGGTGTTCTTGGAGCTTCACGCTTATTGACAATCTATTCTTGGCCAGGAGATGATCGATGCTCCACTTCACTTCCCTGCACCCCTCACTGAACTGATTTCCTCACTTTACTAAGCTGGGTGGACCTGGGCCTCCTCAACACCACAATCTTTTCTTTATCAGCAGTCACGCGTCTTAGGGAGCAGCCTGTTTAAGAGGCCTATTGATCACATCTACTAACTGTATTAAACTGAAGAGTAGGTGGGGGGTGATGGTGATGCCAGTGGGAGGTTAGCCATAGGTAGCCTACTGTTGTCTCACTGAAGCTTTTTTTTACCTTTTGGGTCAGGGCTGCCAGAAGATAAAAAAAAGAAAAAAAAGTTTGTTTCGAGAAGTTGGAGGTCAGTATTGTCTGTGTCCAGCTGCAGAGGTGCTTAGTGGTGGGAATGCCAGTGTAACAGGCCTCAGATCAGCAGACATGTTTAATGGTGGGAAAAGCTAACGTAACAGGGCTCAGGTCAGCTGAAGTGTTAAATGTCGGGAATTCTAATGTAACAGGCCTCATATCAGCAGATGTGTTTTGTGGCAGGAAAACTAATGTAACAGGTCTGAGATCAAGCGAGGTGTTAAATGGTGAGAAAACTGATGCAACAGGCCTCAGTTCAGCAGACTGATATTTTGATTCTGTGCCACGGTTTTTTCATAAATTCCAGTGGCAGATGTGTAAATGCATGTGTAATGAAAGTCACATAAAAACAACAATTGGCTCATCAGTGTTAAATTGAGTGTTTAAATTGTGCCTTAAATTGAGTGTTTGATGAAATGTAGGGGTATAATATATTTTGTCTTTCATAAATCACTAAACGCTCCAGATCTGACATTAGATTTCTCATTGTAGCCATGCAAAAAACATCACCATAGCTTAGTAATGGCACCTCCAAGTACACAGGTTGCTGATAACTCTGTGAAATGCAAGCCAATTTGCATCTGTAACTCATTCGGAGATGGCTTTGAGCTCACCTTTAAGAGAAGACAGGCTCACCTAAATATGGATACCTTCCTCAGATTCATTTATATGTTAATGTGGTTTGCCTACATTTGGCCTAAATGCGTTGCCGCCTTTTGAAATGAAAATCGTGATTTGATATGTGAAAAGGTCACATATTTTTTGATCGATGTTGTGGTTGAAACTTTAGATTCTTTTTAAGAGGACTATGTGTTTGAGAGGTCAAGGACCTTGATCATAGATCAAAGCCTCCTGTCTGTTTTGATTCGTCTTTCAATTTTACGCTCACCTAATCTCGTAAGATTTAAGGTATAGCGCTAAGAATGGCGCTCAAATCATTCAACTGACAGTGTTTCACTTCTTGTTTGTTTGTTTTTGTTTATCCATCATATGCAAATAATCCAATTCTTCTTTTTTTTTTTTTTTTTTACTTTGTTCATTCCTATTTGCGCTGGAACAACCCAAAACATTCTGCTTGTCAGTCGATAATGATGCAGTGAGAGAATCTTCCTCCTTTAGTCCTCCTCTACTCTGAGCTTGTAGCAGGTAGCATCCAAAAAGATCCTGCTGTTGTTTTTCTTTTTGTCCTCTGTTGTTTTTCCATTGCTGGAGGAACCGGGAGATGTAAATCGAAGTGACTTGTCACTATCAGCTGTTTGCATTGGTGTTATCCCATTTATTAAAGGAGAGTGAGAGAGTGATGACAGAGTGCAAGCTTGTCGTGTTTTGTTTGAGCAGCAAAGAAAGAAGGTGAGAAGACACTCTGAATCTTCAGGGAATGGTTTATCGTCTGGGGGGTTGGGGGGGGGGGGGGGGTATTCACATTCTTGGCCATTGCTGAAAAAGTCATCTGTTTTTTTTTTCTCCTTATTTTATCTTAGTGGCAGTTACTTTGATGCCTCACCTGTGTTTCACTGTAAGTCTTGCACAGATTGAGACAGCATTCAGTGAGGGGAAAGAGGAATGAGACAATAATACAGTACCTGTATTTTCTCTGTGTTTTTATAGGATTTTAAAAGCTGTAGTCCTAGCTGTTGGATTGCCTTGAAGATCCCCAAGGTTCCATGATTTGGGAAAAAACATATAATTTAGAATAACTTGTGTCTTTGTCTAATTGTCACGCTATTCATCACCATTTGAGGTCTTAACACATGTCAACAACAACAAATGTATGGTGTTAGACAGTGTTAAATCATTACTGGCTTTGACTGACTAAAGACCTCATGAAATAAACAAATAAATTAACTGTAAACTGTATTTAGTCATGTATGATGGAGGATATCAACACAAGATGGCAGTTAATTGTGCCTGAAATGAGATATGTTCTTGAAATGCTTTTTGGTCTTCCATCAGAGCTTGCAACATGTTCCCTTTGATATGATGTTTTGCATGAGCATTGGGAAATTTAAAGGGGCCTTCTTGCTGGCCAGTTTTTCCAGTTGTCAGATCACAGGATTTGTAACATGGAAGCTACGGTGCAGATCACAAGTGTAAGCCAAGGCCCATTATTGCTGCATGGGCTGCGTCTTGTACCAATCAGATTATAGTATCTTCACTCAATGATAGCCCTTTGTGTTCCATTAATGGTTGATTGTGATTGGTTGCTTACAAGCACCAGGATGATGACATTAATTGGTGAATTTAATTAACACCAAACACCAAGTGAGTCATGGAATAATGAATCTACAAAGGTAAAGCTAAACAGATTTTCTGCAGGATCTTTGCCTTCTTCTCTCTATATCTCACATCTATCTGTATGTGTTTGCACACAGGCTGGTAGAGTACAGTGTGTGCTTTCCTTCATGTTTTGTGTGCCCCTGGAACATTCTGGAAGGTTTGCTTTTGGAGAGAAAGCATTAATGTTGTTTGACTTGGGCGATGAGGTTTGCTGGGACAGCTTGCGAAACATCTTGGGCATACTCCTCCACAGCATGACTGAAGTGAGAAAGCTCCCTGCATCTTCTCTCTGACTGTCTGCCTCACCTCCCTGTCTCTGTCAGTGATATTTATCTTGACCCTCTTAGCACTAATTATAATGGTGAGGTAGTTCAGGGCACAGAGGGAAAGGAGTGGAATGCTGGGTGTTACACGCTTACCTGTGGCCCCCCATCCTCTCCTGAAACAGGTAGGTAGTGGTGAGAACAGATTGTAATTTACAAAAATGACCTTGAGAAATGAGGGCAGTGAATTGTATTATGGAGCTCCCTTGGGGAGTGAAGAACAGATCTCCTGTAGCCAAATGTGAGAGCCTGTCAAGGGGGATAATCTTGTTATCAGCTTGCAATATGGTTTTCTGCTCCTGTTGTGATCTGCCGTCAAAACATGAAGGCCGGAGTATGACGCTCAAACACTTTGAGCTTGTTGTGTATGTTCGGCTTTTCTTGACCTCCCGGAAGAAAACAAAGTGGAGGACAAACACTCTTATGTAGACAATATCACAAAAAAAAAAAAAATTTAGATGAAGGTGTTACCTCCTGAAACTTTTGAACTCAATGCAAACAGGAACTTTAACTGTTGTTTGTTCTCAGTTTGAGGAAAGGAGTTGATGGTCTAGTCTGTCGTAGTGCATTCCTGCCCCTCATTTACACATACCAACCTTAGAGTTGGCACCCACGACAAAGAAAGTCTAGTTTCAGCACAGAGTGGTCCAGAACCACACCAATGACGAAGAGGCAATTAAATTCTCCAGCTGCCCTGGCATCGGTGACAGCCTGGCTCTCTGGTGTATTTCTTGACGGTAATGAAACAGCTCAGCTGGGATATGCTTAACCCCTGGTCAGGGACAGAACGCTTAGTATTGTCACGCCCACCAAAGAGGTGCAGCTCCAAAATACAGTGGCTCCTCAGAGGAGATTATTTATACCAGTGGTGCCCTGCTGTCCTGCCTGCTCACGTGGGGATGGAGAAAGCTGGCCTTGGTCATGGACGACGTAAAAAGTTTGAGGGGAGATCGACCGTATTTGGCTTGCGTCACTGATGTACCTACATGGCTTTTACTGTTATGGTAGACCCCGTCTGGTTCATAATTTTCAACCTCTACCTGCTAGAGTAAAAAAAAAAAAAAGGGGGGGGGGGGGGTAGATGCCTCTTAGCATCCCAGCTTATAATGGCCTTGAATTGTCTCTTCTCCTCTGGTATCTGTACTCTTTTTTCCCCTCCTGATTTGCTCTGAAGTCTCATCATTCAGATTTCTCTACAAGAGATATTCTGGTAATTCTGAAAGTTTCTTTGGATGAATGCATTTTACTTTGTGCTTGCCCTCGCAGTGATAAGTAGTTCTATTAAGCTAAAACTTTTATGTCTTACTGTCAGATGGTCTATTTACTTCACAGGTGAACTATTACTCCTGCCTCTCAACGTCAATGTAACTGCTCGTCAAATAGCTAAAAGATCACCAGGCCATTCAAATCTACATTTCATTTAGTCAGTGATACCAGTATTCCCCTCAAGCGCTCTTTACAGGGAAGCCATAGTCTGTGTTAACAGTAAACTTCAGTGTAAGTTATGAGATCTGATAGACCACATCCTGGGTACACTCTTAAATTGTCACTTTGTTCTTGGGAAACAATTCTTTGGTTTGTTTAAACTTTTTCTTTGTTCTTTGTCAATTACTCTTGTGGTTTTCTTTTGTCTTCTTATTTCAGTGCAAATAATTTGTCTTGCTTCTTGGATACCCCCTAGAAATTTAGCAGAAATTGTATGATCATCTTTCATCTGAGTCGTTTCCAAACAAAAAAACACTTTTTTTGAGTGTGAACAAATCTTTATTGTCTGCTGTTTATAGGATCTTTGCTGCAACAGTGCAGCTTTTTCCTCTGTTGTTCAGGGAACACTTTTTTTTCTTTCTTTCTTTCCTTCTTTCTTTCTTTTTTTTTTTTTTTAGCTCATCTTCATCTGCATATTATTAATGTACTTAGGGGTACACACTTCCCTCTGTCTGCTATTACAGTCGCAACATGTTTCAATCAGATCATTAATATTCTCCTGGAATTGAAAGCAATTTTTGCATTCATCCCCTAGAAAAAAAAAACCTCACAAATAACCTTAACAGGCCAAATGCTTAAAGGTGAAAAATCTTAGATTTGGGTTATGTCATGTCACAGATATGAATCCAAATGCAAAGTGTGTGTGGCAGGCAGGTCACAATGCTTCCCTGTGTTGAGCAAAGAGGGAAGTGCCTAGAGGAAGCGTGGAACACAGTCTGTATTAAAATGTTTTGATGCATGGGGGCGGTGTGCCAAGCGACATTGACATATTGTAGAGGCCCCTATGGGCTGGACCGAGACAGGCTGATGATAAATGGCACCCGGCCCGTGCTGTTCATCATTCCGCTGGGTTAGAGTTGACCACAATCCAGTCAGCCAACTCCCCCCAACCCCCTACCCCCGTCCACCTCTGCCCTCCTTCTTTCTCCCTCTCTCTCAACAGACCTCTGCTCTCGCGTAGGTGACAGCCATCTTTTTTTAAAAGCTGAGTGTCAAAGTGTCAAGGTCCCCCCACGTTCGCCAAACCACTCTACTGATCTCTTACCACCCTGTTTCACGGCCCGCCACTCGAACTGGACCATGTTACACCCACAAGAACTCAATACAACAAGGGAAATAATTCACAGCTCTGCCTGTGGATCAATACGCTGCCATTTAAGAGTGACACGCTGATAAAGACATCGAGAGCGCTGTCAGTGACATACGTAAATTATTGTATCTTCTGTATCTGAAAAAAATGTGTTAGTGACAGGATCCTTGGAGATCAACTTCAATATCAAGGTTATCACAGAAATCCTAATGTCTTAACATGAGAGAGAGAGAGAGAGAGAGAGAGAGAGAGAGAGAGAGAGAGAACCTTTCATGCAAGTGGCTATTTTAGTGCAGGATCAGTAACTATGGTCTAATTATGTAACATTAACAGTGTATGAAATTTATTTGTGTGTCTTTTATTAGGCAACGGCGAGTATAACTGCTTTTATCTGCTAACAGTAGCACGCTCAATTGCAAAATGTTTTTTAGGTTTTAAGTCTTTCCACATTTTTATATGGGTTTCATCTCTCAGTGTGATATTTTCCATCTAGCCTGACATCTGCAGTGTGTGTGTGTGTGTGTGTGTGTGTGTGTGTGTGCGTGTGCGTGCGTGTGTGTGTGTGTGTCCATTTGTGTTCAGCACTTGTGAGTTTTTCAGGAGATAAAAGAAAGCCATGATGCAAAATGAAACATCAATGGTCCTAGAGGTATTGACCAGCATGGGGCATAATATGTGAGCAGATATATGGTTTACAAACAACAAACAGTCCCGAATGGTCGATTGAAAACATTTTTCACGCAGGGAATCTCGGCGAGGTAATCTATCACACAAAGCAAGCCTATCATGTTCATCAGCCAAAGGGATGTCACCCTCCGAGATTGCTGCTTGATCAGTCTCTGCGTTGGAGGAGATGGAGAGTTTGGCGATTGTGTACGAGCAGTGCCTTGATTTTCAAGCACAGTCAGAACACTGTAGACCTTTGAAAGCAATTCAGCCTACTTGTCCAGAATGAATAGCAGGGGTTTAGTCGATTCAGTTTTGAGACACTCGTGGTGGCGACAAAGAATTGCGTAGATAATACAGAAGTTGATGGATGGCAGATAGGACTAACTCTATGGCCTGATTAAAGGAGACAGTAGCTTTAACCATATTACCATCAGATGACCTAGTGTAAATTAAATTTGACCAACACAATGGGATTTCAGTCCCAAGGGATGGTACTTGATCCTTATTGAACCACTGACTTTCACTTGGCTCAAATCTGCTAATTTCTGATTTCTTTCCTAATGTAGTGTGGTAGGAAACTAACTGACCATGAAAACAACAAATGGCATCCTGTACCACTGGACACGCGTGTTGGACATCGACATGTGCTTAAAACACTGTCATTGACACAGTAATTTCCACTCTTATATCTCTTTATCTGTAATGACAAAATCAAATAAGCTGGATCAAAGTCACTGGAGCAAAGGGCTAACTAACAGACCAGGATCATCTCGGTGCCACAGACATGCTGTGAATGTTCACATGGTCTGTGGATGGCATGACTGATCCCATGTTTCCATGCAATCACACAGCCAAAGAAATTAGGACCAGCATCTATGTGAACTGGAATAACATCACCTGATCTGTTACAAGAAGAACCTTAAGGGAAAAGACTTATCCAAGAGCCACACCAAGGTCATGAAAGGGAAGCGTCGCCACCATGCTATACAACCAAAGCCCAGAACATACACCTGAAGCACTTCATTTAGTTTCAGAAAGTTAAGAAAGCTCTGGAGAGCCAGAAGAATTGAAGTCTTGCAAAAAGACCCAACAGCTGATTGAGACCAACTTTAGTGTTTAAAAAGTTTCACGCTTGAAACCCTTGACAGAAGTTTCTTAATCCTTTAAATATGTAGCTGAGCAGCGATGGCAGGTACAAAAAATAAAAAGACTGCAGAACATTATTTAAGTTTTATCTTTTTTTTTTCATAGGTGCATAGTGTGGTCTGTTTGTCATTCCAACAGAGAATGGTGAAGTGGCAAAGGAAGAGAGATATGGACTGGTTCATCATTCTTTAGGCTTGAAGAGGGAGATGCTTTATGATTGGCTTGCTGACATGTGCAGGTTTTTCTTTTCTTTTTTTTTTCTTTCCAGAAGGAACAAATAATGCATGAACAATGTATTTCTCAGGGACTGAATGAATATAGGCCCCCCCCCACCAACAAACAGTTTCACAAGCTTTCCATTTTGGCAAGCTATCTGGCTATCTGAGGCTGAGAGAGAAAGCCTGTTGGCCCCAAGATTACGACTCGGCTAGAAGCTTCATTTATTCAACACACTCAGGAGAACACCGAGCGCCAGCTTCTGGCTTTATACAGCACATCCTGGGGGCACTGTGATGATGGGGGGGGGGACTCTTCTCTCTAATCTTCTTCTCACTGCCATCAGTTCTACGTCTCTTCCACCCAACACCCATAGTATCAGCCGAAAGATCCTATTGCTGCCCTCCTCTTTAAAAGCTTTTTCTTCAATTTTTAGAGGAGAGGGACATCCTTTGATATAGATCAAAATGCCACTCCCTCACATTCTCATCCTTCACAGGCTAGTTGCACAATCCCTCCCACTCCCTTTTTTTTCCCCGCTTCAAAGAAAGTGGTAGCTTTCTTTGACAGGTGAGTCATTTTGGCAGGGATAGAGGGTGTTCATTTGAAGAAGCAGGGCCATGTCTTAATGCAAAGTGGGCAGAATTCCTTCTTAGATGTTGGTAAGAATTTACTGTTTGTTGTCAGTATTCTTTTGGACAGGGCAACCTTTTCTTGGCGACCGGTGTGGATATCCTTGAGCCAGCCATTTGACAGTCACTTCCAGTCACTTTCAGTAATAAGAGAACGTTGCTGAGTTAAGACCCTGAGTTCTGATGATTTACTGTCTGAGAGCATTACATCTTCGGCTGTCACTGCTGCCATAGTTCTTCAAATGCAAATTCGTCAGCTAATAAACATATTAATCTCTGTTGTTCCTGCTGCCAAGTGTGTTCCCACCCACCCGAATGTTAGGTAACCTGGGAATCCAAACTGTTGTGAGAATTTAAAGCGAAAAAAACGTGTATGCATCTGAGTGCATTATGCATTAAGATTCCCTCCTCTGTGTCCGTACAGCTATTCCATGTCTTTGAGGAAAACCGGTAGTGTTTGTGGTTTGCGGCTGCCACTGCAATGACAAATTGACGGAATAAAACAAGCCTCATTTATGGGCACCTGTGATGGCGATCGAGTCTTGGCATTTTACTCAATTGCAGACCGCACCGCGTCTCCTCCCAGGCCGGAATGTGTTTCAGCAGGGAGAAACTTATTTAAATACACCTGAGTATTTCACAGAGGGAAAACGTGCCAATTAAACCGCAGAGGTCACCAGGAGGTCCCAAATAAAACAAACATGGGCTTACATGTCCAGAACGGGGAGGGAGAAAAAATGGAAATATATTCTGCCGTCCCTGTTTGGTCAGGCCGAATGACGGTGGAATGGAAAATGCTCTGCTCATTATAACTCTGGTGCTGGAGGACCTTTCGGCTGTGACTGCTGGAGTCAGGGCAGAAGAATGTTATAAGCTCCATTAGTTACCCTTTGGTAATGACGAGGGGCACTCAGACAGGCACACGAGACGAAAAAGGGAAGATGACCGCGCGCTTTATGACAATGAAGCTCTCCAGCCTGTGGTGTCCCAACACGTCATCAAGCACTTAATTGGTGATTCACCTGAACACTTCGGTTTGATATTTAGCATAAATTAATGAAAGTGAGCTGGGGGCTGTCCATATTCAGGGACCATTTCAACCAATCGACCGTAATTGTTTGGAAAATAGGAGAATGTTTGAAGGACTTTGGGTTATGCTAATGTACTTGTCTCAGAAGTAAACACAATGCTACTTTTGTTGCTGTGTCATTGTTTTTTTGTTGGCTTGTTTGTTTCTTTTGCTAAAATACATCTCCCTTTCTACTACTACTACTACTACTTCTACTACTACAACTAAATCACTGTGATGTGTTTCTTTAGAGTGAGGAAGAAGGCATTATTTGGAATAGTATGAACGGCACTGTGATGCTTTTGTAGTTCTTGTTGTGTTTCTCCCTGTGTAATACACCAACAACAAGAACAACAACAAGAACAACAACCACTACTACTGCTACCTCCACTACTACTACCACTACTGCAACGTCATTTTTTTTTTCTTGAGGTTGAGAAAGGAAAGGTTGTTTGGAAGTACATAAATGGCTCAGCTTTAGAAATATTACCACCCAGATGACAACATTCTCCACACAGTAACTGGCATTTACTTGAGCCTGTGACTGTTTAATGAGATGTGTTATGACATAAATGACATTGCTCGTGGTACCTCACAAATGTATGTGTAATTGGATATGGTACACTAGTCAGGTTCCTTTAAAACAGAATCATGGAGGCTCCAATCGCTCACTAATTTTATGGCTTACATTTAGTACCCACACTGTTTTGACTTATGCCCAGAACCATTGAGTAGTTTTTTTTCCCATACCCTGCTATTTGACACCTGTGGGGAGGTAACACTCAAACAGGGCTTCATGTGAACTCCACATCACAAAATGGTGATACATTCCTGATTTCATAAACATATCCTTTCTCTTTGAGAGGTTTTGATTGCCAGTTTCATGGGAGAATATTAATGCCTAAACTTTTTGGAGCAGAACATTCACAGGAAGTGTCTCTTCAAAGTGTTTCATTACCTCTGTGTTGATAAGAGGTCAGGGCTAAGAAGCAGCCCATAGAAGTAGGGTTTTCTTTTGTTAGGGGTGTGGCGTGTGGGAAGGGGGTATTGCCACTGTTACTGTACTCCTTTATCAGTATGAGCCGTGTTGTCAGTCAGGGTTAATACCTGACTCATAAGGTGACTTCATCCTTAATCCTTCCTGCCCTGGGAGATGAATGTGACCCCGGTCTGATGTTCTTGTGTAGGGCACATCAAGTCTAGTGTATGCTCATGGTGACATCTTTTGTTAGAAGCAAAATGAGATATGTACAATATGTATTACGTTGTATATTGTGAGAAGGTGGTGAGTTAAGTAGGACTTAAGTATTGCTTTGATGCATTTCATGGTGTTTTTAAGACTATAATCACCAGACATGGCGTATATGTAGCTCAGTAGCATTGTGTGTGTTTTATTTTTTCTCTTTTTTTTTTGTCAGGGTTTTGCCTTTCTGAGCAAGGTCTTGAAATCCATAAATGAGTTCCGACGGCCCTTAATTTGCTCGCGTTACAAAATGATAATGAGGCTTGTGTTTCCGCTACAGTTAGCACACTGCTGGACAAATGAAAGCTTTCATAAATGTAAAGAAACATTGTCACTCTCATCTGTAAAATATGATGCACATAATGTGATGGCAGGTAACGGTTGCTGGGGGAAATTTGAGTTCAATGCAGATACTTAAGTGTGGGCTTGAATAAATTGCTGCTACTCATTCGATTTGACAAAGCCTCTGTTTATGCTTTACTTGGAATGAATAAGCCTCAAATTATGTTTTTTTTTTTTCTTTTTAAATCATACTCAGTGTGAAGAGTTTTTGAAGTGTTTGCACTTAAAAGTTAACACGATGGACATCAGCATTATGAGATTAAATCCAGAATAATCTTTAGTTTCTATTAATGATGCGATGACATCATTAATGCAGTAACATCATGATGATGAAGACAATGACAGTGATGAAGAGGATGATGATAATGATGAACCCTGGCCACCACAATACTCTATGTTTTATGTCCATATCATCTCAGAAAGTATTTTCTTTAATTCAGTTTCTCTTTTAAATTTAGCTTTTGCTATATGCACATGGCACTGCAAATTCTGAATTATGATGTTTGTGATGTTGATTATTATTATTATCATTATTATTAGTAGTAGTAGTAGTAGTAGTAGTAGTAGTAGTATTGTTAGTAGTAGTAGTAGTAGTAGTGGTAGTAGCAGTAGTAATAGTAATTGAATTGGTAGTAATAGTAGTAGTACTAATATTGGTAGTAGTAATTTGTTACAAGCCAGGTGTGTGTTCTAGTTTCTGGTAAGCTACAGCTGTGTGAAGGGGGGTGTGTGTGTGTATGCGTGCGTGTGTGTATGTGTGTGTGTTGATGGGTATGAGTGTTTGAACCAGCTGCAGAAGATGCAGATCAGGCCAGAAAGGGGGACTTTCAGTGAAGGGTCTCTCCAGCCACAGTGCACAGTCACCCAGGTGTGTGTAGAACGCCGCCCAGGGCAGTGAATATGCATGAGTTCTCGTGAGCCACTGATTCAGGGTGTGTACTCTCTCTGCCACCAGAGTCTCTCATAAACCCAGACACTCATAAAAAGCCACTGCCAATGAATCATTTAACATATTTTTAAATAATTTTCACAGGACTGGAAAAAGAGAGAACACCATGTACAATACAAGTTTAACTACGCCTGTGCAGCTGACAGGTTTAATAAGAACAAAAAACAGGATGAATGAATAAATAGTATTTGGTATTAAAGTTTTTTTCTTCCTTCTTTTTTTTTGTCTGAGGAAAATGAGATGCCTATTGAAGTGGCAGGGATAAACCTAAAACTCACATAATTATTCAAAATCAGAGTGCAAATAGTGTAACATATACTGCCTCCTGTTTGACGAGAAACTCATTTGAATTTGTACAGGCTACAAAACCACATTCAGCTCGCCTTTGTATGCATAAGTATTGTAGTAGAAGAGAAGCATATTCAGCCTTAAAAGCAAGGGTGCATGTGAGCATGGTAGTGTGTGCTGATGTGGAAGGACATGCATAGAGCAGTTCTGTTCACATCATCTCCCCAGAGAAGGTGCCATACAGATGGGTGGCTCGTATGAGGGCTCACGCTAAAAAGGTTAAACACATACAGGAGGGAGATTTGGTCTTCCAAAGGCCAGATGTCTGGCCAGTGTTCTAGTCGCATAACTTTAGTTAATGCTTACAGATGATATCTCAGTGCAGCATAACCTGAATTAAAAATGCACTGTGAACGGGAGAGACAGGAATCAGCAGACCCAAATCAATTAAGTGAAAATATGATATTGTTGTAGGATATATGCTCGCAAGCCAGAGAGAGAGAGAGAGAGAGAGAAAGAGAGAGGGTGTGTGTGTGTGTGTGTGTGTGTGTGTGTGTGTGTGTTTGCGTGGCTGTGTGCGCGTGTATATAAGTGTGTTTGAGAGAGAGAGAGATAAACCCAACTGTTAGGTTGATGATAATCATGCAAAAAACCTCTGAAGATAGGTGCTGAAAGTAATCCAGACTTATTTAAGATACACATTAAAATTTTATTCAACATATGGATATCTAACACACCCCCATTTGCCCTGCTGAGTGTTCCTAGTTCTACCCATTATAAAAATTATGGAATATATGATCATTTGTTCAAACCATCGGACATGAGGAATGAATCTATAAAATTGAATGAACATAATGAAAGTTTGAATACTCATTATAAAATGAATATAAATTAGACTTTACATTTTCACTAGGGATCATGAATATTTCGATTTGCGAGTAAGCTTCTCATTTTCTGTAGCCTGTATGCTTGTCTTTTTCCCTCATCCTCTTCCACTGCTGGTGCAGCAAACAAGAGAGATATTAAACAACCTCCCATGACTTCTCCCTTGGCAGAGTTATTGTGCCTGTTGGGCATGAGTACATAAACACATGAATATTCAAAACAAAAGCTGTATCCAAGCTCCTTCATGCAATCCACACAGGTGATAATGCAGAGTTACCTAACCATGCCCAGCAAAAGGGTCGCTCCCTGCCCTGTTTTTCTTTTTCTTTCTTTTTGAAGTGAAGGACGGAGAGACATCGTACACAGAAAGGGGAGGAAAGGTAGGTGAGATGACATAGAAAGAGGATAACACACACACGCATACACACACACACACACAGAAAACGAAGAACGTCTACAGACTTAAAGGGAGAGAGAAAGAGAGAAAAAGAGACAAAGACAGAGAGGGAGCACACATGCAGAAGGACACTTGATGCTCCTGAGACACTATAAAGGTGCCTGTGCCTTGTTGTGTTACTCAGGGTAGGTGTGCTGCACCGCGGAAAAGTAATACTTGTATGAATAACTCATGAGCCTTGGAAGAGGAGGGCTGGCTGCATTTTGGATCGGCATAGTCAGGCCGGTGTGCCTGGAGATGCATGGCATTTAATAAGCACTGAACGCAGCATAAAGAACCTGTCAACAATGAAAAATCGCCAGTAATCTGTTACAGTGTATTTCAGCCGGAGCAGCGTATAGAGAGTATCAGCCATCGTTTCGGCTTTCAGAAGAGGTGTGTGTGTTGTCGTACACCCCTCCCCACCTCCTCTTTTCCTCCCTTGACCCACTGTCGCTGTGAACATTTTGATGGATATGACAGAGAACCTAGCCACGCAAAGGTGCTCAACATCCAGGAATGGTTGGCAGGAGTGAGCCACTGTAATACCCTTGGAAAAAAAGTGATGTCATTTTCTCTAATAATTGCCCACTCCAGCAATCCCAGCAAAGATGTTGCCTTTAAGCATACTGATTTTTTTGTTGTTTGTTTTTTACGCTGTCCATGTTGACTGCAGTAGCATTTTAACACATACTTTAACACAAACTGAGAGTCTGCTTTTCTACGTACTGCTATACATACCATATGAAAATTTCTATCAAGATGTAGTTGGTAGACTTCCATAAGAGACTCAATTTAACCACATTTGCTTTCATTTTGCCAGTTTCTTCCACAGTGTCATGTCCTTAAACAAGGCGTGCTATTCAACCAGTACTGAATGGCAGGATCCCTAGTGGTTCTAGGAGCTCTGAATGACTGATGTTCATTGGCTAAATTTTACAGTGATGGTCAACATAAAGTGATTACAAAACAGATTCACGTACTCTATGAGGCAGATATGAAGCTATCAAACATATAGCTATGGACCAATCCATGTTTAGCCATTCGTCAGTTTTGTCACGTTTCAGTTTATATTAATTGAGCTGTACTCAAATGAATGGAACCAGGTCCTGAAACCTGGCCAACAGTAACATTCCTAAATGATTAATGAGTATTCATGTTAAGGTGATTCATTTATACATGATCAGCAAACATCTCGTAAGCGGTGGTACTACTCGAATTTCTTGAGTAGTCCCAGGCAAGCCCTTTAATGACATGTTGCTCCAAGCCAGATCATCTGATCTGACTCAAGACTGGGACAACACTGCAGGGCTACAAGTCACCTACAGCTCAGTGAATCTTTTTTTTTTCCTTCTTCTTTTTTTTTTACTGCTGTTTTCTTGAACAGCGCTAACTTTAATGGAAGCTGCAGCGTTTCTGCGTGAACACAGACAGTTTACGGTGTGTTTATGTCAGACTGTGCCAATTAGGTGTTGAGGTCTGGGGAGGGCCGTTTGCACTCACTGGTGGAGGAGATGACATATCCTTGGGCTTTGACGTTCAACAGCATTTTACATTTAACACTGTTAAAAAAAACAGCCGTTGTCACGTCAGCTGTCGTGTACGCTCACGGCTCCCTTCCCGTGGGTTAACCCAAGGGAAGTGTCAGTCACACGCACTGGCGGCCTGGAGACCCGACAGCAGCTCTGGGGGAGTTTTCATATGTAAATGAATCAGTGAATAGTTCAACATTGGAATGCATGTTGTATTTAGATTGGGGATGTAACAGTACACTAAGCTCACAGTTTCGATTTGATTCACAATACTATGTTTATGGTTCGAGTCTTCCAAGATATTTTTAAGAAAATCAATTGAACTGACACTGGAATGAAAACAATGGATTTATTTTAGATGCATTAACAGTGCTGTACCATTAAACCAAAAGCTTGACCCCTAGGAGGAATTCTTTGAAAGTTAGACAAAAATAAATACTCTTCAGATGTAAAATATTAAATTGTATGGGTCTGTCAGTATTACATTAATATGAAATTATGAAAATTGCACCTCAACACACAACGTTCAAATTTAGACACAAGTTAATGAGCTAACTCTCCCCACTTTTCAGAATTACTGTCACTTTGGTTTTTGCTTGGTTGTACAAGACTAGTATTACAGACTGACCAAAGTGTGGGCGTGACAGAATGTTGTATTTGGGCTGTAGTGTGTTAAAAAGTACGCAGAATCCTTCGTTGTCAACTACCGAGAGCAGTCTCCTGTCTTTAGCAATAAACACTCCTATGGATTTGGTGATATCTTGTGCTCTTGCAAAATGGATGCAAAAACTTTTTTCAAGAGAAGTTTGGCCTTCAGGCACTTTCTTTCTCACATTTCCTGACTGGAGTTTGCTGTTCTGGTGGCGTTGTAGATGCTGCATCATATTCGTGGTATTAGCAGTAGTGTAGCTGATAGCTTTTCTACAGTACATACCATCTTCATTTTGTCCGTCAATTTGCCGCCATTTTCCTGTTGAATGATCGGAAAGCCACACTTCTGATTTAAGGAAAGATGACACATCCTCGAGCTCAATCTCAGCTCCAGCCACACTCATTACTCTTAACACTGACGCTGCTAGTCTGCTACTGAAACCTCTTCTTTTTGTCTATGACTGAAACAAGTAAAACGTGAGGCCTCATTTGGAATGGCGGAAGCGTGACGTATGACTTTGTGCACTGGTAACACAAATAATGATACAGGTGACTACTTTCATCTCATATATTTATTTACTAACGCTGATGAAGTGTAATGTACTGTTTGTTATACTTGGTGTTTGTATGCATTTGTATGTCTAAACATGTGAAATAAAATGTATGTTTAGTGATGATAATAATACAAAAATATAATCAGAGCTGAGGATCAAAACCGTCAAACTTATACGGTGTCTACTGCCACATTTATGCACTGCGATGTCTCGTGCTACGATGCATTGTCACACCCCTAAATTAAATGAGGGGTGAGAGAAGAGTAAGGATTTTTTACAAACTATAGGTGACATAGCTGGAGTCACCAAAGGTTACCAGAGTGGAAGGATGAAAATGTAGAACTGTTAAATTGAAAAAGGTCAGAGACCTAGTAAAGTTTGTTATTGAGGATGAGAATAGATTCATTATTCACTATTCATTAGAGCACCTGGTCTGGAAAAAAATAAAATGGATGCAATTCTTCAGAAATTCACCAGCGTTTATGACTGTTTGGCTCTTTACATTAACAGAGGCTACATTATGTGGAAATAAAAACCAGTATTATGTTATCTTAGGTAACACTTGCTATGAGTCAGTTGTATGGACGTATGGGAGTCTTTCTCTAAATGAGGGAAAGGAGTCACATATGAGGAGCTCTTCAAAGTCAGAGGAAGGCAAAGGAACATACAGCACTCGCAACTTGAGTGGTCAGGAATACACGTTTTATTTCAAATTATTGTTTAGGTGCTTGTAAACAAATTGCTGTTCTTGTCTGCCAACTTTCCTGCTCCAATTAAAAGATGTTCGCAGTCTTTATTATAGGCTTTTGGAATCTATGGCTTGTAAACCATTTATGGCTCTTTTCAGGACTTCACACAACTCTACAACATTTAGGTATACTATGAATATACGGTCAAAAAGTACTCTAACAAGACTAAAAGTGATATTTTATTTACAAGTAGATGGCGTGTTTCATTTGGAAGACTGATAATGATTATTAATATTAGTATGTAATTTTTTTTAGCAATTACCCATAGTCTAGACTTTTACATCCCCACTGTTGCCCGTCCCTTTTGCAAATTCAGGGGGGTGAAGTCAGTCACCGCTTCTTTTCACCTGCCAGTGGATAGCATCTCCACAGGAATGTAACATGCTGTTTCCCCAAATTTACCTGCAATGCTGCAGGTGCCAGAGGAGTGTTAGGAGTCACTGAAGGCCAATGAGGAGCGTACCCTGCCTGACTAACCCTCTCAGAACATGGCCAGTTGAGCTTTTGACAATGCCCGACCCAGCCAGTGGTAATTCTGGGATTTGAATGCACAACCCCAGTTCTGGGCATAGTACCCGGATTAGACCCAGAGAACCAAGGGCCAAGTTTAAATTGGACAGTTTCAAAGCCTCTGACATGGTCAGGCTTGACAACTGGCTTAAAAAAAAAACCTGTTCTATGAAAAGAGTGGAGTGGCAAAAATGAAAAAGAAAAATGACAATGGAGATGTATATCTATTTAAGCCCAAATGAGTAGATCAAAGTAGACTTGTGGAGAAATCACAGTGTCATTAGTGAAGAAGATGAAAACCACTGGGATTGAAATTTCTCAGGAAGTCCTAAGATTTTTTAAAACTAATGATCGATATTTCCTATATGTAATAGATATTTTTGTGGCATTTTGGGGGTGCTAGAAACCTGGACCTTGGCTATGAATTGGCTAAGGCACATTTTATTTTTTCATTTATTGTATTTTGTTTTGTTAGTTTCAGTTATCACAGCCATTTGCAATAGGTCTCAACAAGTCCTACTACCAGCACAGGCTTTGATATGTTATTGTGGTTGCATTATTATATTTTAAATGATTAATTATTGAAGCCACATTGAGCTGTTTCAGTTCCTGAAGGATCCCATTTTGTTCCTCTGTATGAATTTGTGTCATCTATCAAGATGTATGTGATGTTTTGTGCCGCCTGTAGTCCCCGGTGTGTCAACTACACAAGATGATGACTAGCTTTCTTTGTCTGTTTTTTCTCCTGTATCACGTCTGTATTTCTGCAGTGTCAAAATCAATCAGACATACTCCATATCGTCTGGAAAGGTGACAGTTCATTACCGCTCTTTAAAATGATAGAAAACATCACTATAGAAAGCGTTAATAAGATTAAAAGGAACGCATAGTTCTCACATGTACGTAGTCATTGTGAAGACGCGGCTGGAAATTATAGCAGTTCGATTTATAATGCAGGATGTAATTCAAGGGAAACCAGGAGCCCATAGGGACAATGAAAACAAACATAGCTTCGCATTGAAACTCTCCACGGACATTGCTGGATGCCTACTGTATTTCATGAATTGTGCTTTGTGCCAAACAGCTCTGAAAGATCAAATGTCGTCTGATTTCATTCAAATAACTGCTTAATTGCTTGAGTTTATGACGGCAGATTTGAACAGTTGACTCCGTACTCTAACCTGGCCTTGCGATTCAATTTAAAATTTGGACTCTATTGTTCCAGTCTAATCTCCTCAGTTATTTATTTATTTGTTTATTTACTTATTTATTTGAAATCATGATTATTAAGCTATTGTGAACTTCAGAATAAATAAAAATACTTTAATGCTGCAAACACACTTATTATATTTTGCTCAGAAATGAAGTTGTCAAGGGAAGGACAAATCTCAGAATTATAGTTCCTGATTTTTAGCCCAGTTCCTGTGTTTTTGTCTAAATCTCATAAACAAATGTGAAAGACCACGGATTGAATAGCAAACTGGGGCTCCCATCCAATAAATCTCATGCCAGTCGGCAGCCCTATCTCTCTCTCTCTCTCTCTCTCTCTCTCTCTCTAAGTGCATTATTCCATCAAGCAACTGATGGCACCTCTTTTTTTCCAAACAGATGTATTATACATGTAACCTTAATGCTTTCACATTTAAATAAGAGCCATGTGTCACATGGCATGTCAAAATGACACAACAGCTTTTTGACGCATCGCAGAGAAGCACTGGTTGAAAATAAGACCTTTCCCTGTTCCTACCCAGGTCGTGTTTATGAGTGGATGTACCACATACCAGCTTTGATGAAACCAGCCATGTGATCTGCTGCAGGTGCTTTTGCTTGGACCCTTCTTGAGGCTCACTTTAACCTCTATCTTCCAAGGCCATCATCGCACTCCAAACAAAAAGGAAAATGAATTTCCACTTTCCAATTCTCTCAGTTAATGGGACTTGGCCAATGTACAGACAGATGGCCTTACAGCCTCTTCCTTCTCTTGCTTGTTTCTCTCTCCCTCTCTCCCTCTCTCTCTCTCTCTCTCTCTCTCTCTCCCCTCATCTCTCCTATTCTCCATCCTCACATTTTTTTTTTGGAATTGAGATAAGAGCTTCAATATCAGCTCAATGGTTTTCATTAGTTGGAAATGATGAAGATAAACTCAGTGATACAGTAGCTTAGATTTTTTTACTTTCCCGTTTCTACCACAGCCTAGCACTTCTGTTCTGGTATGGTGGCGGGCAGTATGTCATTTTTTCTGTATTTACTCTTTCTCTCTCTCTCTCTCTCTCTCTCTCTCTCTCTCTCTCTCCTAAATGCCACTTAGCATACCACCTCTATAGCTGGTGGAGACTGGAGGAGAGAAGTCAAATGTAACCCCATTAGACAGGGTGAAGATAGGTATTCAGACCCCTGAGTCTTTGAGCCAGCACAGAGCTAAATTGAACTGTCTTTCCTGTGTGGTAAAGTCTGTCACGAGGGACAGCAAGAGGCTTTTACTATCAGGTAATCTAGGGGAAAGAGCTGAATAAAGTTGGTTCTACCATCAATAACTTGAAGATTTTGCCAGCCCAGGACATTAGGAGAACATGATACATGACGTCGCCTTGAACCAGGTTACAGCATGTTTAACAGAGATCGAAACAAGATGGTAATCAGAGAGAGAGAGGGGCAGCCATCCCTGCAAAGGTTTATGAAATTAAAAAAAAAAAAGAAAAAGAAAAGAAAAGCGACTCGAGCGACTGCTCATCGACCTCTTCAATTCCTGGCACGTCAGGTGATTCAGAATATTGATTTAGTCCTTTCCTAATAGTGCCCCAATCCATTGTAAGCAGATTATGAAAGATTCCTGTTTATCACACTGCATAAAGCAATATCAGCTCGATCAGGAGCCCATAAAAGAGATTGGGCAAAAGGGGACCAAGACGGAGAGAGAGACAGGGAGAGAAAGAAAGAAAGAAAGAAAGAAAGAAAGAAAGAAAGAAAGAACGGAAGAAAGAAAGGAAGAGCCAAAGCCAGAGCAGTTCCCATCTCTTTTCCTCTACCCTCTTGAACACAGAAAAGTCACTCTGACATAACATCCGTGGATTGTACTGGATTGAGTGCTCAGGGCAGCGGAGCAGTATTTCATTCACACAGGCTTTGGCAGCGTCACTCAGTATCTGGCCAAGTGGCCCTCAGCCTTAACCCCGAACCTTAAACCCCAAACTCAAACCCTAAACCCAGCCTAGCACAGATAACATGTCAAAATATATGTATGTATGTGTGTGAGTGTGTGTGTGGGGGGGGGGGGGGGGGGTGCAGAGAGCCCAGCATTTCTGTTTGTATGTGTATTTGTTGAGGCAGCAAAATTATTTGTATTTGTATTTGGATGAAAGTGGAAACATAACAATACAATCATAACAATCCTGTTTTTGTTTTTATTACACTTCTAATTTTAGGATGTTAAAGTGTTAATATAAGTGTTCTTCAATAAACTATTATAGTAATTATGAACACTTACAAAGGAATGTGAAAGATCCCACATGCAGACTAAGGTCTCAGAATGATTCAAGACGTCAAAACATGTAAACATCTTTGACGTTGTTAAACATTTGGAGAGGTCATATTCCACAAAGAAAATAATGAGGCACATTATTGATACACACACATACTATGTCAAGAGGTTTATGTGGTTGGAAATATAAATGTTTGTCTGCAAATGTGGGTTTATGTATATTAAAAATGTGAGTTTGCTGTTTCACTGGAAGTTAGAACTTCAGTGGCATGCAAATAAACAGTGGGAGTAAGGATGACACATCATTCCGTGTTGTTAATTGTGTCTTAATGAAACCTATTTTACAGAGAGGAAATACATATCATCATGACATGTCAATCGCCACATATCAGGTTTTGGATCAAAACAGCTAATTCTTCCGAAGTCAGTGGCAATGAAATAGCTATAAATATAGCACTCTGTTTCTCCAGTGCGATATCTGCAACCATGTGACACACAGGCTGACTAAGCAGTGAGCACAGCGTGTTGGTGAACTAGCTAGTAACTACACTGCCAGAGATAATGTAGGCTAATCTCCTCCTCCTGGTCAAACAAACTCAGCTTCACATACTGCAGGTCCAACAAGAAAACAAAAGACGAGTAAGGTTATGATTAAACTACCTCAGCAAACCAGTGAAGGAAAAAAAAATTACTGATCAAAACAAAATAGTGGCGTAGAAATGTACTGCGTTCTGCATATATTTGAATAAAGCTGCACTGCTCCTTTTCAGTCTGTGCTCTCTCTCACCCTCCACTCTCCCACTGTCTCCCTGTCACGTCAGCACAAGCAGGCAGAGCACCACAAATACCAACCGCCCTCACAGTTCTGAGGAACACCTCAGCTATTTTAAATGTTTTTTCTTTTTTCTTCCCAAAAACAAACCAGATTGTTAGGACCAAGGTGCCTGAGTAACATAGGCCTGTATGGACAAGGAGCACTTGAGCTGCCTGTCTCGAGTCTTGCAGAGAGGTTTAAATGCACCAAAGTAAGGCTAGAGATGACCCACTCAGAGTCTCTGGACACAGCTAGAAGAGATGCTGGACCACCCTTGGCAACAGGATGGAAATGGACACCAAAGGAGGCAGTACAACAGGTGAAATCAGCCCTCCAGTATGGTGAGATTGTTGGCCATGTTCAACAGGGAAGAGGAGGCTTGGGTTTCTGCCAGGGCAGACCCTTGTGGAACAAGACAACCTTGTCTGAATGGTGAAAGTTGGTTGTGCTGGAAGTCTGCCGTCAGGAGAAGGTGGCAAGATGCGCTGAGGCAGTCTCACAAGCCAAACAGGGACAGCAGATGAGATGGGAGAGTGTTGAGAAAAGGAAGCTCAGCTGCAAGGACTTGTGGGGGATGGAGGCTTCTTGCCTAGGGCAACCTATGAGGTTCTTCCTTCGCCTAAGAATCTCAACCAGTGGCTGGGTGAAGATCCGTGATGCCCCTTGTGTTCAACACCAGTTACACTCAAACACATCCTCACTGGGTGCAAAGTGAGCCTCTCCCGGTAGTTACACTTGGAGACACAACGAAGTGCTGAAGTGACTGGCAGCAGCTCTTGAATCCAAGAGAACAACTACCAATGCCTTGCCCATAGAACATGGATCGCAGTCCTGACAGAAAAAAGCTCCCTCCACCGACCAGGGTCAGACAACTGGAAGCAGCCCAGGACTGGGAAATGCTGGCTGATATAGGCCAGCGTCTTACAGTGCCATAAGAAATAGCTGCTACCACTTTGAGACCAGAACTGGAACTCTGATCCTATTCTCTGCACGCTGTCTACTTTATAGAGCTGACAATACTCTGGGAGGATGCTGTTGATGAAGCAAGTGAGAAGAGGAGACTGCGGTATGCTGAGTTGGCAGCTGATGCAGGCTGGAAAGCAATGGTTCGTCCATTGGAGGTCAGTTGTTGGGGCTTTCTAGCAACATCCACTACTAGGCTACTGAAGGACCTGGGAATTTGCGGCCAAGTCCTACACCAGACTATTAAGGAAACATCAGGGACTTCAGAATGCTGTAGCCAGTGAATATGGCTGAAGAGAAAGGACCCCAGCTGGGCCCCAAAGTGAACAGAGGGCTGGGCAGATGCTGAGGGGGGTGACTCTGGGACGCCAGATTTCATTGTTGAGCCTTCTGGAGACGTCGTGGGCTAATCAACAAAACGTTAATGATGGAAGGTGCCGACTTGAAAACCTCAATGACAGATCAGCTCAGTCCCTATCACTCTTTGTACACAGCAGCAAATTTCATTAGGTTGGTGTGAAAGGCCTTCCACAGGCACAAGGGATCATAACATCACTTCCTGTGTATTCAAGAGTAAAAACCCACTTTTTGTGCTCTGCCGAATACCGTATTCAAATTTGTCTCCATCCCTAAATAGGAATATATACATACATACATATATACATACATACATACATACAAACATATATATATATATATATATATATTACTATTTAGGTCAGTGTCATACAGTTACTGCTTGTTGATGCTTTCACTGTCTTTTGGGGTTCCACTGGGAATTGTACTTTTAAATGGCAGAGGCTGTCATTAGTAGCTTCATTATATCTCTTTTTGGTTCATGTTTCTCATGAATGACAAATGCATTTGCATCCTCACACACTTTTAACACTATTCCTAATTAAATCTCCCAACCTCTCTAAACAATCTCTCTCCTGCTGTGGTGAAAATCTGTTCTGAGTGCTGTTTTTTTCCTTTTTTTTTGCTCTTGGTCGCCGGGGAATACTCGCCCCATGTTTGATTAAAATGATGGGATATGGATTGAATTGAGGATTTAATCTTTTTTCTTCCTGGGTATGGATACGCCATGCCAAGAGATACTGTGTTATCTCACAAACAAACAAACAAACAAACAAACCAACTAACAGAGAAATGCTTGATCATGTACCTGAAGAATCAGTTGTTGGTTTTTCCACTCTGCACTTGTGACATTTTTTGTTAACTGTACATTAGTGTTTAAATGGGTCGAACTGTCTTGACGTTCTGGTCTAGTTGGTTGTTTTGGATTTATGATCCCAGGCAGTTGTCAGATAGGGTAACCATATTCCTGCTGAAATAAGTAAAATGTAGTTCGAAGGTTGGACATGAGCCTGGAGTCACTTGCAGTATTTACAGTGAGTGCTTGTTGGCTGATTAGCACCTTTCATTTTGTTTTTGCATAAAAAACAAAAACACATCGAGTTTGGCAGAAAAACAAGATATTTTAAAAGCACTGTTGGTTTGCTGAATTCCCAAAATGTTGTACCACCCCTGTTGTCATTAGAGAGGAACTAAAAAGCCATTATAATTTATTACTGTTGAGAACAAAATGGTGCTTTAGAATGAAAGGAACAAAAATGATTGTTGTCATTTTTAGCAAAGCTTCCCATTAATCAAATATTCATGATCAAAACATCTGTAAGTAAGCATGGGAAAAAAATAAATGAAAAATTCAGGGATAGAAAATTAGTGGAGATAAGGTTCGCTCACACACACACACACACACACACACACACACACACACACACACTGGACTGTTTAGATTTAATGCAACACTAGAAGAACCTCAAAAAGTTGAGGTCAAAAAGTAAGAGTAATTAACACAGATAAACATCCAGCACATCAATATCTAGAGCAGTGTCTGCACTGCCCCAGACCACTACAGTTTATTATTTGACAAATGCAGTTGTAAACCCCTTCTCAAATTATTAGAATACTTTCCCTCTTTTTACAAGACCTTACAAAAAGCTTCAAAAAAGTCTGAAAGCTTCAAAGGAGTAGACCCAAAGTGTGTTTTCATAGTGTATACGCTTTTCAGAAACCGCGGACAAAAGAAAAGTGAAAAATGAAATAAGCAGACCGACACTGCAGACCTACATCTTCATAAATGGAAATGTCAGTGGATTAAAATATCACGAGATGAATATCATAATTACTCAAACTCTGAAATCATTTGAAGAACCTGTATGCAGTTACTTATCAATTTCTATTTTTTTATGTTTACTTATTTATAAATAATCCACAATGTGGAGGAAAATCATGCCTGAAAACGTATTTTCTACTCTGCCTCATTGTACCCGATATCAATCAGCCATTCTTTTAGTTCAGCGAATTGAAGGTAATACCATTCTCTTGGTTTCATTCTTTTTTAGGTTTTCAAATGTCAACAAACAAACAAACAATTTATGTCCTACAGACCTATTCTCCAAGGCTCCACTTAAACCCCCACATGGTTGATGAAATCACCATGTTTTTTTTTTTTGTTTTTTTTTCTGTCATTCGCTTTCATTCAGCTTTGATATAATGCCTGTACTCTAAGGACCCTGTATAACAGCACAGGAAGACTATTATTGAATCCATATTAAAGATTCCAGATAGCACTTTGTGAAGCAGCAGCTTAAAAAGGGAATGCAGCTCTCATGCAAAATGAACGAGACTTGAGCCGGGTACACCGATAGCATGCAACATAATGACTTTCAACAATATCGTCCTGTCAGTTGGTTAACATGTGAACATTGTGTTTTATAATTGGGGTTCAGATTCTGTGCATAGGTGTGTGTGCTGTACATGCCCCTTTCAAATGCCAGCCTGGCTAAACGAGGGGACAAAGCCAGGATAGGCTGTCGCTCCTAGATGGCCTTTCCCTCTATTCAATGCAGTGTGTAGTCTCCCAGATAGCTCTGTCCGCCACTGACCTTTCGCTCCCTTGTACCAAGAGTTACAGATACGGCAATATCGTGGTGGACCTGCAGGTTCAGTGTCGACAAACACTGGTTATCTTGCCTGTTGTGAATGGGCAGGTACAGTGGTGTCGGAAACTGGATCACAAAATTTTCTTGCCTTTAGATGTTTTGTTTTCATTCACGCAGCTATCAGTATCATTAAGTTAGCACTTTAAGTTAGCAATTGACTTATTCCAACTGTGTAGGCTGGGAAAAGTGAATTAAGATTCTATTTGTCGGCTGAAATCCTTCACTGAAATTGATGGGTTATTGTCGAAGAATGAATTGTGGTTCGGTTCGTTCTCTGTATTAGCTTAGATTGAAATTAAAGTCTGTTTCATTTTACAGACTCTAATGTGTTCCCATTTGTCTCAACTTGTACTCTCTGTTCCATCTGAGAATCATTGGCATTCATCAACCTCTGCTGCTCTCTCTCTGATTCTCTCTCTCTGCTCCCTTTTGAAAATAGTCATCGATGTTCCCTCAATGGACAAGATCTGAACAGACAGTGGATGAAACCAGATCCCAACCTGAGTCCGACAATCTACCACGTCAAAGGCTTCCTCTACTACCTCAACAGCATTGGTCGAACCCCGCTGGTGAGACACTGGATCTATTTCAACGCTTGTCTTCCATTGCATCCTGTTTCTTTTTTTTTCCTGAAAATAGTTAAATAGAGATAAAGAAATAGAGAAACGGAGCTGGAGGAAGCTCTGTCATGACTACTCATACCCTCGCTGCCTTTTTAAAGACAAACACCAAGAGATATGCCAAGATATGATGCATACACATTTTTGCTGTGTTGCACTGTGTTGCAATTGGGTCATTAACTTTACTCCTCCTGTTTGGCTTGTCAGGTAAATTAAGGGGTCCTTGCAAATGGGTATGGATTCAAAGCTGTTTCAGACTCAGATTTAGTTCAGTACTGGCTAAATTTATCAGTCTGCTCTGCTGTGTCCCTCCAACTAAGACATAAAGAGGGCAAAAACAATCCTTGTACAGAACACTGAGTCTTTGCCATGCATTCTATAATAACCAAGTCATCACAATTCTCTCTTTCATGTCAACCAAAGAGAAGGGGATAGAAGAGAGAGCAAATGGTGGAATTGGAAAAGAGTGAGCTGGAAAATCCGCTAAATCCTTTAAAAAAAAAAAAAAAAAAAAAAGATTTACAGCAATTCAGTTTCTCAGTCATGGAGAGAAAGAGCGGGTACCTGGTGTCTGACTGTGTTTGACGCCTGATCTGAGTGTCTGGGTGCTGTTTAAAGTGGTATTTCATCGCGGTCCTTTGTCCAGGATGATGTACAGTTACCAAACAATTCCCAAGTTGTCATGTTCCATTGCAAAATAATCATAGATGTTTGTGTATTTCTTACTGGTATAGTCTTTATAAGTCAGCCAATGAATAATTTAAAGTTACTGGATGTAGGCCAAGATTTTTGTACCAAGACTAAAAAATACAAATATTTAGACTCCTGGCCTCTGAGAGTCTTAGGATTCTTAAGGTTAGTAAGTTTAATAAGTAAAGTTTAGTAAGCTAAGTTTAATAAGCTGAGTTTTATAAGTGAAGTTGCCAAAGTAACATCAAGCTCTTTTCCTAACAGAAAGAAGGGCTTTTTACTTATAGTGGACTCTATTCATAGAGCTGCTTTTAGTGTCTGTGTGCTAGTCGCTGTAGTACATACACTGAGTGAGAAAGCATCAACGAGAAAAGAATCTTAAAAGAATTAATAGAGATAAGGAAAAAAAGAAAACCCAGTGCAGAAAAGAATGGTAGAGTAGGAAAACAGTTCTTTCAATAAAATGCCCCAGTCCACCCCCCCTTTTTTTTTCATTGTGCATAAACCCACTAGAATGGCTTGATGCAATTAGCTGGATTTGCAGATCATCTGAACTCTAATTCATAATTCATTGCTGTGTGTAATTGTGCTGTGTACCTGCACAGAATAATGCCCACTGGAAAATTAGGTCATTGCCTGTGTAAAATAGAATTGTTTGACAACATGCAATTAATGAAAGAAGACTGCCTTTTTTGCTAATCGGCGCTAACTCAAGTCTACCGTGCACATCGACGCAGCCATTCCAATTAGCGGCCCTTGCTGTCACAAACAGCTTTCTATTGTGTGTTCTACATAGTCTCTCATATGATCTCTCTCTCTCTCTTTCTCGCTCTCTCTATTTCTCTCTCTCATTCTCCAAAGCATGTCATTTGTGTGTGTGTGTGTGTGTGTGTGTCTCATAGAAAGATTAATTAGGCTCTGTGAGGCCCAAAGTTGGGCAGCGAGTACTTATTGAGTCAGCAGAGTAACAAGGGAAGGCTCCTGGGCCTGTCCTTGTTCCTCTGTGACATTTGACTTTCATACACTTCACTGCCTTTTTTTGTTCTTTATTGTCCTGCTAAAAACCTTTTTTTTTTTCTTTATGCTATGTCACATCACACTCTGCAGGTGTTCTGTGATTACCACGGCCACTCAAGGAAGAAGAACGTCTTCTTGTACGGCTGCAGCATGAAGGAGACACTGTGGCAGTCTGGCTCAGTTGTGGACACAGCCTCGTTAAAGGAAGATCCAGGATACAGGGTACAACCATCAGCCCAGTTCCCGTAAACCAGAAACAGCTTCCTCTCCTCGCCTCCTTTCCTTTGTGAGTGCTGCTCTACACGTGGGTCGTATTTCTGTTTCTTTCTGTGGAGAAAGCCATTCACAACCAAGCCATTTTTTTTTCATAAGAGCAAATCAAGGAAAGGATGAAAGGAAAGGAAACTTCTTCAAAGCTTCGAAGTTGGGCTCAGAACTCTGAAGACGTTAACAGAGGTTGTGAAGCTGTGTGATTGTAAGCCAAAAAAAAAAAAAAAAGGATCTGATGGAATATTTTGTAAACAATGTTTTTTTTTGTTTTACAATTTGCGATAAATATTAAATGCCATGCTCATGCTTCTTGGATTATTATTGTGGATAAAATCATAAATGGATTAGATAATATGACCATTTGGAGTTCTGAATGATTCATTCATACATGAGTCTTTTTTTTGTAACATCTTTTTATTTATTTTTTTCTAACATCACTGTAATATCTCTCTCCTATGCTCTTGCTCTGCATGTATGTAGGTATCCATCAGTCAAAGAAAGAACACTTTTATCTGTCTGTCTCATTTATTTTTTTTTTTTAAATTTTAGACAATCGCCAAAACCCTGGATCGAATAGCCCCAGCATTCTCTTTCAACAGCTGTAACTTCCTGGTGGAGAAATCGCGGGCATCCACCGCACGGGTGGTGGTTTGGCGGGAGATTGGAGTTCTCAGGAGCTATACGATGGAGAGCACGTATAATGGCTGTGACCAAGGCATCTACAAGGTTAGCTCTATGACAAATACAATCCTACATAAAGTACATATAAAGCCCGGCCTGCTTTGGTTTGTCCATTCCTGGGTAACATTTTCCTTCCACATCTTCGTTTCCTTAACTGAAATTTTTTCCATGGATACAAAAAGTGCTGATATACTCCGTGAATCAAACGTATATAGAGAACCATATGATTCAGATAATAAAAAGGAAGAGGTACCTTAGCTGTGTAAACGTATGATATGCAATAGTAGTACTCTGCAACATGTTCCCACCCATGCTGCTCTGATAGCCTTAGAGAAGATGAATTACTTTATTATCTCGAGAAGATGATTATTGATCTTGTAGTATGTGAGGTTTTTGAGATTTTATCTGATATCAGTTTAAAAGTCACATGCTGGAATAAAGTAAGCTGTACTTGTACAATAAGAACATTTTACAATTAGAGTACATTGTCTGTTGTTGTAGGCTCAGCCTCTACTGTCATCACCAAATGCAATATTCAGCTTGACTCCAGACATCCTACTGCTTATTGTCTCAGCTTGTGGTACTGGCTGAGGAATGCGCACCCTTTTTTCCCAGGTGGAAATGAGAATAATTTAAGGCAAGAATGAAAAGCAGCAGGGGTGTCGTGTTCAAAGAGTGAAACTTCCCTGCCTGAGGGTATAAAATGCTGTCAGCTCAAACGATCAAGACATGAAATACTCAGCTGAGGATCTGCTTAAAGTATATAATAATTCTCTGTGTGTGTACATGTGTGTGTGTGTGTGTGTGTGTGTGTGTGTGTGTGTGTACATGTGTGTGTGCGTGTGTGTGTGTGTGTGTGTGTGTGTGTGTGTGTGTGTGCGCGCATGTGTACACTTGTGCACAAGCATGTGCACGTACACTTGCACCAGCAGTGGTGAACAGAACAACATCTAAACCTAACTTAAATGTGATAAGACAGTAACAGCATAGTGTGGAGATGTAGCTTTGTAGTGTCTTCCCATAGTTTGCCCCTTTTGACTTTCCCAGACTCTAATGATGGTATCTGAGGGACTGATTCACTCCCTGAGCTCTCTGTTATGACCTCAGTGTGCTAATGTGCTAATCATTTACCACTGGGCTGCTTATTTGTTAACGTGCAGCTTCCTAATTAGATTTTCAAACCTTTAGTATTTAACCTTTCTTAGTCAGTACTGACAGTTTCCCAATACACACTTTTTTTTTTAAATCTTAAAAATCATAGAGAGTGTGTGTGTGTGTCTATGTGTGTGTGCGTGTGTGCGCAACATTCAGACCTGGGTTATACCCTTTACAGAGAGGAAAGACACTCTCCTTAGAGTGTGACCTTGACATAGATATGCTGTCATGTTTAGTTACACATTCAAAACAGGGCTGGCAATTGGTTTTCTGCTAGCATTTCAATAATAAAGAATATTCACCATTTTATAGTATATATCAGCTTCACTGGCAAGCTTGTGACACATAACCTGACACCTTACAATGCAGTGCACTGAAATAAAAGTGTAAGGGGCAATTATGGTTATAATGAGATGCTACAACTGAAGCTTGGTCAGTGACCTCTTGTCTTTTAAAAGTAATGACTTCTGTCTTCACCACACCACTGGTCAGTTATGTTATGTGTAATAAGCCTGCCAATGTAGCTGACACATACTATATGGTGGTGAAAAATCGTTATTCTGTAAAACACAAGTAGAATCAATTATTAACCTCGTTTTGAATGTGTAACCAAATGTGACATCTTTACTCCAAGGTTGTACTCCACACACCAAGTGTCTTTTCAGAATTTCGCTAAATTAAATTGCCCTATTGCTAAAGGTTTCTCATCTGGCACAGGAATCAGCTATAATTAAGGTTCATTGTAGACAGTATTCAACAAGTGATCACAGTCGCCTGACCATAGTCTACAACAGCACAATAAATGACAAAGCTGACTGCATCTCACTGGCTTGTACAGGAGCTTGTTGAGATGGGTCGAGCTTACGCGAGTTGCTAAACGTGTGGCGATTTGGACTAATGGATCAGAAAATCAGGCGTTTCATTAAACATGGTTGTTACAGAGCAGGTGGTGGACCAGATGTTTGCTACATGTACTTTTAGGTTGGCTTGAGTGTTACTTGATTAAAAAGTCTGTACTAATATTCGCAGACGATGTCAGAAGTCCGGCAGACCATTAGGCTGTAAAGTGAATTCGAGTGGGCCCTCTTCTGGTCTTTTAATGTGCATCTGAGTCAGACACCAACAGGGGAAAATGAAAGAGTGTAAAAAAAAGAAAGACACGAAAGAGAGAGGGAGAGAACGGCAAAAGGGAGAACCCACCCCCTGTTCAGTGCTAATTCATGCCAATTAGTGTCTTCGGTGAGTCGTGGAATTGGCTATGGGATTCAGTAGAGAAGAGAAGCTTAATTATCCTCTCAGTCAGTGAATCAGAGACAGGGGTCATTGTGTAGAGTGGCGTCTAGTGCATTACCACCAGTGCTTACAACCGGCCCTGTTTCACTCAAGAACAGGCACTTTTTTGTATATGACTATTTTGAACGATTCTGGGAAAACTGACAATTTGAAGCACACCGTACTTTTGAATCTCCATGTCTAATCTGAATGTTGTAAACATCACCTCCGCTAAGGTTGTATGTGTAAATGTAAGGGGCTTATTTATTTATTTATTGATTGATTGATTTATTTACTTATTTATCCTGAGTTGATTTGATGTGAAATCTGTTGTCCTTGCCTTAGACCCCTGATACCTCAACCCACTAAAAAAGGCTGACCGTGAAACCTGTACTGTGGCTACTGATTGTTTTGTTCATTGTTTTGGGGAGAATTTGAAAAGTAAATCTTTACAATTCCCTTTGAAAACAACAACCGAGACAGTCAGCGTTCCACTCCTGTGACGCAGAAGGCAAGAGGATTGTTTTTTTTTTCCCCCCCACATCAAATTCAGTTGCATGCAATACGTTCCCCTTATCAGCAAAACAGGGGCAACATGACAGCTCACAACTTCTGAAAGGAGTGAAGTCTTATCCATTCTTTTAGATTGGCTGTGACAGAATGCACTGGGACCTCTCTCAGTCTTGATGCAGGGGTGTCTTTGCCAAATGAAGGCTAATCTTCAAAGGATTCTCATTTGCATCACAAAGACTTTACCTTTAATCACCTTAGCTTTTCCGGTCCCTACTGCAGAATCAGGTATCTGCTGACTGGTCCCCCTACTTCTCCTTCAACTTAATCAGGATGTTTTTTTTTTTTTTTTTTGGTAAGGTGACATGAGAATTAAGAAGAATGAACACCCTAATGAAATTGACATGAAGTGTTTTAATGAAGTATCTCCACAGCTACAATCAGACTGGGTTCAGTCTCACAGTCTAGGTGTTACATTTTTTCACCTCGGAAAAAAAAGGAAAGACAGAGAGAGAAAAAAAAGACAAAAAAAAAAAACAGATTGGCACGCGTCTAACTGATTCCCCTGCGGCTTGTACGGGTTCTGTTAAGACTTTGGAAAAGGAAACATATTTAAGAACATTATTGTACATTCTGTTCTAAAATGAAAGTTTAATGGGCATCAAAAGCTAATTCTCCAAGACCGTTTACAAACAATTTAGATGATTTAAAATGTAGAACTCATGCAACCAAAGTAAGCGATGCAAAATGATGTGTAGCCTGACATTCTCGCAGTTAGACTGTAACTGATGGTTAACCATGCAACTAATGACTCGAGATGATGAAAATATGCTTCAGGAAGGTAACAGACTCTCTAAAGTCGCAGCAGGTGACTGAGCGAGGGAATATCTTAAAACCGGACCCGGTTTTCATCCGACGTCTGCGTTGTCCTCAGAGGACTCAGCGGCCAAGAGAGAAAAGACATGAATCACCGCAGCCATAGGAATCAGATTTGGATCAGTCCCTTTATGACTCTGCCTTAGAGGCAGATTATGGATTTATGAATCATATTTCAGGACAGTAAATGTGGTTATGGCTGATCTGATTTTGAGAATGTAATTGGCTCGCAAAAAAAAAAAAAAAAAAATGGTGACAGACAGTTTGCTTAACATACGCCAGAGACAGTAATTTGATGTTTGCCAATTGATTAAAGCAACTTTCATAATATGTGATTAATCTCAATGGGTCACTTTTAATTAGAGTAGATGTGATTTTATGAGGGGCAGAATAAGGGTTGGGATAAAGTGTCCAGTTTATTCTGGGAATGTACGAATATGGAGCTCTGTTCCAAATTCAGTAACCAATTTAATGCTGCTTAAGACGAGAGTCAGTAGACATTTTAATAAGGAGCATTAAAGTCTTTCATCCAAACAGATATGTGGATTTCATGTTCTCACAACACTGAAGCCAAAGCCGATATTTACATTTTCATACAATTGCTTCATTTAGCTTTTTTTTCTCCCCTCAACGACATAAACTTATTCGTGCCTATGCATGTAAAATAAACAGGAAGTAATAAAATGAAAGACTCCAGCTGTGCAGTTTCAAAGCATGTAACAGTCATTAAGATGAGCAGAGAGAGAAACAGAGAGAGAGAGAGAGAGAGAGAGAGAGAAAAGAGAGATTTCTCTCCTCCTAGCTATCTCTTCCTGTTGTAATTCAGTGGAGATACACAGTCTATTGCACACATTTCAAGCATTTGTATTTTCAGCTGAACAGTGCTTCCATCATGGCAGGAAACATAGCTGTGTGTGCATAAGATGTTTTTTGATTTGTCAAATTCCACTTCCCCTGAGATGGTCTTTTAATTCGCTCTGAGGCCCAGCTCAAACCAGACCGGCATTCACATACTTCAAAAGGCCCGTCAGTAACCTTAGTAAATCGTGTATGAAGGTCAGTCTGTCCATCATTTATTTATCAGGAGTTAATATCAAATGAGAGAATGATGCGAGAAAGCCTGTGGAGTTGGGGTGGGATGGGTAAGGGTCCAAAAAGCAGACTCGTGGAATGTCGTTAGAGGGTAAACAGTACAAAGAAGACGCCTGCGAAACCACCAACCCTGAACACCCAAACACCCCCACAACCCACACACGTGCCAAACATGTAGACGTTTATAGAATCCTCTTGGCTTCGAATCATTCAAGTCGAGCCCTGCAGCGTTCTGTATTAAAATGTGTGGTATGTCAAACACCAATGTCTCATTTAGCCTTACTTGAAAGAGAATCAGTGAGGGAGAAGGAAATGCAATGAGATGAGATCATTGGCCGATCTTCAGATCCTACTTGACTAACATCACTGGCTGGAACGTCGGAGCAGATGTAAATATATTAGGTTGCACAATATGCTTACTGCCCTAGTGAGGGTGAGACTTTGAAAGCTCGATGTCCCGCGGGTTCAGAAGGCTTCAGAGATTTAAGTGTGGCCGAGAGTTAATTAAGATCTTCATCAAAGCCTCCAGCTCTGGCTCCTCTATCGTCTTTATAAATCTTTGAGCGTTCCCAAGCAAACTCACAACTTGCGACTAGAGAGCCACACACAGCAGTTTATTTTAATTACGGGCATATGCTTGACAAATTTACTTCTTTTTCTTTTTTTTCTTGCCCTGATGTCGAATCATGGATGCCTGTCTCCTCTAATTGGGCTTCTTTTGATTTTCTGTGTTTGGTACAGACATTTATCAAAGAGATTGCATGTTACCAATCAACAGTTGTGTGTTGTCAATCTCTCAGTTGTGTAGCTTTTTTTTTAACTGGGGTGGACATCCAAGGTGTCACAGAACCAAATTTTGTAACTGTAGATCTTCAGAAAGGTTCTCTCGAGGAGAGAGAGAGAGAGAGAGAGAGAGAGAGAGAGAGAGAGAGAGACAGAGAGACAGAGAGAGAGAGAGAAGGAAGAAAACTTCAGCATTTTATGCTATTCTCTGGCAGCTAATACAGTGCTGTAGTAAAAAGAGAAAGGAACTGTCATGGAGAAATGGAGGAATTTTTTTCCTCTTGTCTTTGAATAATTACTCCTGTTGACATTTAAACTCTGAATGTCAAGATATTGTTTAAAACTACTCACTGTGTGAAACAAGAACTCACACAGCCAAACATCTCACTGTAAAAAGTCACACAGCATCTGAAAAGTGGTACACAATCTTCTAAGGGCTTTCAGTTGTATTAAAAGCACAGTAGTAGTACAAATACCAAAAAAATGGAAAAGTGAAAATACTCACATTTTGTTGACATTCATGGAAACTGCTCTCTTCAAGAAGGGGGCAAAGCTATATCTTGTATTATGGAGACAAGAATACAACAGATGGCTGATGGTACAATGAGATGGGTAAACACTGTCATCCCTCAGTCCCAGCACACACACACACACACACACACACACACACACACATGCTAAGCCATAGAAAACTGCTTCTGAAATGATGCAATGACTCACACCCACACATAAACACACCATCTTCTATGAAATTCTGTGCAACTCAACAGAAATTTCACCAGCTATATGACTTAGAAATACAACTACCTCAGAAAAATCAGTTAAAGATAAACCTCTTAAGATAAATCTAGGGATTTTCTTCCCTCGGCAGGCATATAGGACCCAAGGCATTGTTTTAGAGGTTTCTTCTTTATTTCCACATTTAACTACTGGTTCAAACAGAAGTGCATGTGCAGCAGTGAATGTGCAGTGTTGAAGGGAGAGGACAGGAGGGAGCTTGCTTTCTAATGATCACTGTAGGAGGTCTGAAGCCGTGGTCTTCTGGTTTCTAAGAGTGGGGAAAGTCCACAGTCCATTCACTGTTTTCGTAACTTCATTTACTTTACAGTTACACGTAAAGCAGTGCCTCTTGGGTGTGTTACTGGATCAATTTTTTAAAGTTGCTTGATCGCATGCAGTTTTGGTAATTTCTTTAAAGCTTAATGTATCTAAAAAGGCAGAAACCAAGGGTTACAGCTGACTAGTTATCTCCTGTTGAAGTTTTATAACTTTAAACCAAAAGGGATGACTGATGAAGACCATTGCAGTTGCTAATAAACTGCCAATACAATGGGCCCATTGTAGGAGTGCAGGCTCGTAACTGCCAAGATTCCATATTAATAAGACCAGACAGAGAGGGGAAAAAGCTCAGCAGACTAAATTAAAAGTGCATTATGTTTGCTTTGTGTGAGTCGGAATGGCTGGGCACACATTCAGTTCTGTCATTATCAGCCTGGAAGTGTCACTGGAGCAAACAAGGAATTGCCCCCTACAGACTCAAACATTTTATTGTAGTTGATGAGTAGGGTTGTTTTTTTTGTTTGTTTGTTTTTTTCACCCTATTTCTAGACACAAATAGAAGCGTCATTGCTGTGGAACTAAGCATCAAAGTGAATTAAAGAAGCTAATTTGACAACAAGCAAGCGTGAACCGTGCTCTTGTGTGTGTGTGTGTGTGTGTGTGTATTGGCCATTGTTTGTGTGTGTGTGTGTGTGTGTGTGTGTGTGTGCATATGCATGTTGCGGAAATGTGGGGGAATGTTTAATTTCTCTCTGTGCCATGATTTTTCAACCTATTACAACGTTGCTCCAGTGATATGCAATAGAACTGGTTAATTGTGCTTGTTAACAACCGACAAATTAATGACAACATTGATGCAATTAAATAATAAGTATTTCCAGCTCTGTTTATGACTATGGAAATCTCCTAATTTCCCAGACGGAAATGTTTATTGTTGGGTTCATGTTTACGTCTTACACGTATTAACTGAGGCCTTTTTTTTTAGATTTATTCATTGTTATTGTCTATCATCTCCAGAATCTCTACCTCTCAAGAACTGTTTCTAGAACAATTTTAAACAGATAGTCAGAAACTTACTTTAAGAAGCATAAAATGAAAGTGTTTCACGGTTTAAAAGTTTAAATGTGTTTAAAAGCTCTGAGTGGGTATACTGTACTTCGTATTTGCTCCTTTATTCCTTGATGCCAATCATTTTGATTCAACTTGCACAATTAAAGACAGTTTTCAGCATTTGATCCAATTATAGCTTCTCTAATCCACATTAAATATTCGCATCATACAGTTAAGAACCGAGCAGAACAGGAAAGCCTCGTTTTCCGTTTTTTCCGTAATATCCTGCTGCCAAATGATTTGACACTTCAGACTGCCTGGGAGCTAAGCTGAGGGCTGACTGGCCCATTGGAATGACCAGCGTTGCCTCCACAATGCAAACATGGAGAGAATCGATTTTCTCTTAGAGCAAACAGCCGTGGCTCTATGCATTCTGCACATGTAAACCTCTCCCTCGCTTCTAAATTATTGAAGAGCCGTCCCTCGAACACGATGTACATCTCATACTGAGCAGCTCCCCACACTCTCTCTCTCTCTGCTTCAGCCCTCTGTGACTTACTGGTCAGCTTAAGAGAGAAGGTGAGAGAGATTGGGGAATTGCTTCGTATGATATGTACATCATGCTCAAATGGATATCTCCTGAGAAGTTGTGAGAGAGTATGTGTCTTGGGTGGATATTGAGACCAAGACTGATGGCATACATCTCATTCCAACTTCCCCATGAGAGAATAACAACTGTTTATTCTGCAGTTTAAAAGCGATTGGTTGGTGGAAAGCATTGGATCTTACTCAAAGGTGGTGCTGACAAGTTACAAGCATGTACAGTGTGTCACAGTTCTACAGGGTACACACTACAGCAGTAACGGGTGAAAAAAGAAAGCCCAAAGCAGCCAACAAGATCCTTGTTGAGGACAGGCGGTCTCGTTCTCCTCGGCTCACTCTTCCAATGACAGAAATATTCAAAATAATCCAATGAATTACAGCCCTCATGGGAGTCGCCGGTGGTCTTCTTAAGGAGAGGCGAAGAGAAGTGCATACGTTAATTACATGCATGAGCACGCAGGTGCGGCAGCCAGAGTTGTAATTATCTGCAATCATTATGACATGATGAGACTCCCAGGCTAACATGCAGAGGCTGCTACTCCAAAGGCTTTGGTTTTACTGTATTCTCTTACCCTAAAGGTATAATGAGCAGGTTGAAGAGGGGTGGAAACTCTCGGCATGTTTCCATGGTGCTTTACCCTTTTTTAAGGGGAGGGGGAGGATGGAGGGAGTAGGGGGAGGGAGGTTGCTTTTACAGAGCAGGTCGAGGTCAAATTAACAGTCAGGAACATTTGTGGACATATGACGGCCGTGAGGTGTCGGTGTAGGAGTGTTCATGTTTGATGTAGAGTCAAGGATTTATGTACCATCCACCAATCATCACTTTTTTGGTTTCCGTTATATTGTAGACTGCCATTTACATCCATTAAAGTATTTGTCCAAAGATATGTAGCAGACTCACCGTCATAACTGCTAACACACATTGTCTTTTTTCTTTTTCTTTCATAGGATGATGATTTTCAATTTTGTAGTTTGAGTAGACATATTCACACACACACACACACACACGCACGCACGCACGCACATAATTGTCTGATTTACCAACACACAAAACTCCCTGAAACTCATGTAACATTTTGGAGTATGTGTTTTCAGCTGTACTGCACTGTTTTCTCTGAGAGAATGTATCATTATGTCTGCTCTGCTGAGGTTCACCCTGTACCCACAGGAAACGTATGAACTGATAACACAAAATATATGTTTTTTTTCTCTAGGCAACATGAGTTCTGAAACTTTTATTCATTCAGTATTTATACACGACATATGGTGTGACGTGTGCAATTCAAAGTCACCTTTTCCAGTTAAGGTCATCGCAGTTATCATTTTTATTTCCATTGTTACTGTAGAACTCTGGTGGATTAGGGGAGCTGGTGAATAAACAGAGGAACCATAGAATGAAGATGAGAATGTATATTAAGGTGATTCAGCCTCTTTAAGGCTGCTACACATGACTGAAAGTACAGCTGCCCACAGAGACAAGGTTGAGCTCTTGGATACAGACTGGGCTTGCTTTTCCATTGCGCTGTCTTTGAAGGTTGCTGGAAGGGGTTCGGTGTAATGTGAATCACAAGAGTAGCTATAGGATTGCTTAAGGTTATAGATTTCCTCTAATCTCTTGTTTCTGGATCACTTCGTTCTCTAGAGAGGCCTGATTCAGGGCAGGAAGTGCCACATCTTGGTGTGACACTACAGATTAATGCACAAATCTCACTCAGCATGTAAACACGTATGGCCTTATAAAGTATAAATCAGACTCAGGCCCTGCTTACTAAGTATTGCATTGTTTCAGAAGCACTTTTCTCTTGTTTCCTGTGTGTGTGGTGTGTGTGTGTGTGTGTGTGTGTGTGTGTGTGTGTATGTGTGTGTGTGTGTGTGTGTGTGTGTGTGTGCGCGCGCGTGTGTGTGTGTCGTGGTGGAGCAGGGCTTGCAGATGGGAACACGAGAGCTGGAGGAGATGGGGATGAAGTTTTGTCAGAGTCTGCTGACGCTCAGAAGGAGCACCATGCTCTACAGCAGTCGTCTCATAAGCCACGCCTCCAACCTGCTCGACCTGGACGACAGCCTCCTGGACCACAAGTCCCAAAAGTAAGTGTCAGCACCACTCTTCCTCTTCTCCTCTTCCTCTCCTCCAGTCAATCCCTCATGCTTTCACCACTGGCATTTTACACAATCCAGTGCAATAAGGTACCTTTCAAAAGTACATTGTATGTCACTAATTTAATACATCTCACACCACTTCAGTTTTAGTATTCATCTTATTTGAAATCCCTGCTTTGATACTCATTTTCAAACTCTGTGCCGTATTCAGGAGTTCATATTTCCCTGCCTTTATGTGGTAAATCTGTAAATTTGCCTAGGCATTGTCGTAAATTAAGACAGAAGATTCGGTTTGAAACATGCTGTATCACCAAGAAATATTTCATTTTTTAAAATATTCTCTGCGCCTGCTGTGGATAAAAGCGTGAGTCAGTTTCCAGGAATGTATTTAGTCTCATCCTGCTTTGCCTCTTAAACCTAATCTAAGTCAATAAGACTTGGACTGACAAACAAACGACATACATTTGCCAATTTTTCAAGTTTTCATTCTGCCTGACAAGTTTTCATTCTGCCTGACAAGTTTCTCAGCAGCATAGTTACTCCACTCTTTTTATTTTAGTTTTATTTTAAACAATTTTTTTTTGTTTCTCTTTCTTCTTGAGCTCCTCTACTTAAAATTCACCAGTTGTCAGCATGTAGACTATTTCATACTGCAGAATGGGCATAGAAAGCTCTTCATTTATAAGAACTTCAAATAAGTTCCTTGTAAACTTTTTTTTTTCCCCTTAATTGTTACATCTTATCCTCACAGACCCCTTGATGTTATGCTGAGATTATTCGAGTGTTCTCGATTTCTCTCTCTCTCTCTCTCACTCTCTCTCTCACTCTCTCTCTCTCTCTCTCTCTCTCTCTCTCTTCTCTCCAGGATTTCTTGTTTCTTTTACTGTATGCTCATGAATAAGGAGACAGGTTTCTAAGATGATAGTTCCTGTGTGGATTATGTAACTGTAGTGAGACAGAACAGGTCTCTGTGAGAGCTGCTTATCTCTTGTTCTGTGTCACCCCGTCACCTCACATATCTAGCTCATATGATATTTACATCTACAAATTTACTGCAGATAAATTTGTAGATGTGAATCAGAACAGCAGTAGTGTAGGAGTTTAGCTGTAACAGTGATAGGACTACAGCAGGATTTTTCGTTGGACAAAGCTAATAAAAGAAACTGTGGTTACACTTTTATTTTACGGGTTCATAGTAAGGACATTAACGCAGGGGTTGATGAGTCATGAACTAATTGTCAGTTTGACAGTCATAAGAGCCGTACACAGCCTAATTAAGGAATTTTGAGGCGTTTTCATATCCTGGACTTATGTGTTTCATTATGTATCAGTTATTTGCAAATCATTAATAATGCATAATGAAACCATTAAAAGTTAATAAGGCAAAGAATTGGCAACACACTTATGACACTTAGTGTATTATTAAGCTATTTATTCTACATGTATCGGATCTACATGACCAAATGCATGGCTGCAGAATTGGACTGTCTTACACATTAGTTGCTCGTTAACAACGTCTTTTAATGATACTCATTTACATATTAACTTGTAAGAAGTATGCACAGATCTTAATGCGCATGTGAAAATACTGAGTCAAAAATCAATTCATGAGCATGGACTTTATGTATGCTGTCTCTTCAAACCACAAACAGGAATGAACATAGAGAAACGCCAGACAAAAGTGTTATTTAATGCTTAGCGTGTTAGTCCGCATTGACGTTACAAAGACAAAAACAAACAAACAAAAAAAAAATAAAAAGGAATACTAAAAAACTAAAAGCTAAAAGAAAACTTTTGGAGTATTTGGGCATGACTTTATGGAGTCCCACTTGGAGACAATGTTTGAAAAAAGATTAAGTGTCCAAAAAGCCTAAAATAAAGTGTTACCAAACTGGTTTTCTCAGACTGAAGTACTCCACAGAGGAAAATGAAAGGAAAAATGAAACTTTTGTGATAATATACAATGATAAGATTTAGGGATGATATATGTATGATGATACAAATAAGATTCGTAAAACAATAACCACATTTTCACCTGACTATTCAGTTAAAATATCTCTCAGTTGTGTCAGATTTTTGTTCAGCAAGGTATGTCACCAATCTACACATCCTAAAATGTTCAGGGGAACTGATGTTCTTCATTTCATACATGTCTTTGTCTCTGAAGCAGAATTTAAGAGATAGGCATTCTCCATTTGTTTTGATGTTACAACATGGATGAAAGTTTACACTTTGACTTTCACACTTGACATTCCATGTTTCCATGCACCACATACTGCCAAAAACATCCAGTGTTTCTGAAAGGCCCACTTGTTCCTACATATGTATGTGTGACCGTGTAAATGTATATGTATGTATATGTGTGCGTGTGTGTGTGTGTGCATGCGCGTGTATGTGTATGTGTGTGTGTGTGTGCATATGAGTGGGTGTATTTGTGGGAGAGATGGAAGTAGGCAGGAGAGAAGGACAGAGAGGGACGAGAGAGAGATAGAGAGTGAGAGAGAGAGAGAGAATGAGTGACTGAGAGAAATAAAGAGAGGCAAAAAGAAAAGAAAGAAAGAGCTGGCCTGTCTCAGTGTGGATGCTTTTCGTTGCTATTGTTGTAGAGATTTGATCTGTTTCCTTTGACAGCCAACACAGCTGCTGTCAACAGATGGGTATCACCTTGCACTGAAAGGCATGCAAAACCACACCACCTCTTCCACATCCCTCCAACTCAAACAGCGTATTCTGCACCTCTTCAGGTCACCTCAGGACACCCAGGCATAGAGCAATGCTTTGAATTTAAATGGTATGCTTAGCAAAAAGTCATCGAGGTGCTTTCCCTGGGAAGAACCTTGCAGGCCAGCACACAAAAGAAAGACAGCCTGTTTAGACCAGACGAATTCTTTGGCTTTCTGCGAGCGTCTTCAGCACAGAATGAAGGTTAAGAATAGAGTTGGCATAGGATGCGTGGAGTTATACCGAGGCTGAGATCATGTCTGAAGAGCTCAACTAAACGGAGAAGAGAGAGATTGTGTGATGTAGATCACACTGAGTGGTTATAAAAACTCATGCTCACAGTCAGCGTCTGTTTAACGTGAGGGAGATGTAACCCCAACGGCACAGGTCCACTCTAATCACCTCCTTTGCTTTTTGATTTGATTTGATTTTATTTTATTTTACTTTAACCACAGCCATGCATTACCATAAATTACCATTAAAATGCAGTAAAATATCATCATTTTCCAGCGGAAATAATGCTGCTCTGGAAATAACAGTTATTCAATTATGGATTTGTAATATCTCTATTTATGACTGCAGTCTACATTCATCACACACAGAAAATAGAAGAATAAAAAAAGAGGTGGATGGACATGACAGTGTTATCTTGGGTTAGCACCAGAGAGGTGACTGAGGAGATATCATATGTACTGCAAACATCAAATAAAAATAATCAGATGTAGATTGAGGTGGATGAATATTAATAACACAATTATCTTATTAACTAGTTTGCGAGTTATGGTAAAAGAGTAAAAGATGACGGTTCAGCTAAATTGGGTTGCCAACTAAAAATCAGGTAACAAAAACGCCGTATTAGGACAAAGGCAAGAATCTTTTGTTTGGTTGTGCCTCAGGTAACATATTTCTGCCAATACTTTCAAAAGTTTAAATAGAATGTCACCTGACAATTTCATACTGAATAATGTCAGATCACCATGTAACTCTGTAACCAAAGCTGCCGCTGATGTTAGACAGGATTTCTCATTGTCCCCTCAAATTTGCATTGTAAGGGAAAAATGACTGGATGAAATCTCTCAGACTGTGAATCCCTTCTTACCCTAACACAGATATCTCTGTTGGTCCTGTGTTCATTTTAAGCCGTCTCAAATGTATGTTTCACTTTTTTGTGTCACAGACAAAAGTTAGATACAGCCTGTTCCTGACGTACAGCGTATGTAACTCACCACCACTCAGACTTAAGATGGCCGTCCCGTTAACCTTTTGACATTACTTTTGAGTAGTGAGGTTTGGTCCATCTGAGGTATTGCCCGGTCACGCTGCCATATTTGCTATTGTTTTTGTATGAGTGTGTGTGGATGTTTGGTGTCGTACATGATTCATATAATAATTTCCAATTTACGACAAATCGGCTCACGACTGAGTCATCGGAACAGAACCCAGTCAGAGGCCGAGGACAGGTAAAAAATTAAGCACAATTTGCAGTTTGATATTGCCTCACAGTCTTCCATTACAGACAAGGACAAATGTCTTTTAGATTCACATGGCCTGGATTGACTGCCGCACCTTCAGCTGATCAAATACAGAGAATTAAGTTTGTTCTCACGAAAGTTCTTCCATCAGAAGTTGTCACAAAAACTACACCAGGTTGTTAATCCAGTTCAGAATTGAGCTTTGTCCTTGAGGAGTTGCTGTAAGGTGAAAACCTGCAGTTAACTGCTTCATTTCAATTTATTGTCCACTGCTTAAGGAATCCTGTGTGAGAGTCTGTTTCTCATTGTTCCTCTCACAGGCTGATTGGATTCCTATATTAATATGATGAAATAAGGTTAGTTCAATTTCTTTCAGTAATATGGTTATTACACATTGATTAAGACACTTTTCCTATATAGAATACTGCCATACCACAGTTAGTATTTTAATAGTTTCTTCTCTGTCTCACTCACTCACTTTGTCTTCCTCTTCTTCTCCCTCTAAAACACATTCAGCCCTAGAGACAAAACAGTTGGTTGTTCGCTTTCTTTCAACAGTTGGGGCTTCACAAAGGGAATTCGCGACATTCATTTTATTCTGGAATTCCCATACCAACTTTGTAATTGTATTGAGATTATATACTAAATCAATGACACGTTCGGATCTCTCAACTGTCCTTTATTCTTCTCGTAAATAACCTGCCTCCTTGAATTAGAATTAAAAAATCACGAGTTGTGTGGCACTGATGTGGGGGAATGCTAATTTTGTTGACAAAACATTCTGGGAACTCATGAGATGTGCTTTACAAACTGCTTGTTTTGAACTGAGGTTCATTAGCAACACTTGTCTGTGAGTCATAGCCTCTGCTCTCACTCGAGGACGTACGGAGACACAAACCCAGGAGATTTTCAAGGTTGGCAATGCATCTTAAACAGATGGAGCTAGCCAGGTGAAGGCATTCAGGGACTGGTGAACAGGAGAGTTGAAGAGCAAAACGAGAGACATCTCCCCCCTTCTTTGCCTTCATTGCCCTGTGAACTGTGACAACCACATCCTCCCCACGGCCTATATAGCGTTAATATTTTTTTTACAAAGGGATTACTCCCTCTAATGGAGTGATGTGTCGTACAGTGTAAAATTGAAGCGCGGTAGTACAACATGGAGGAATTTATAAGATTCAAGAAGTGGCTTTTCGGTGACTACTAGGGTCAGCGTCGGCGGGGGGGTAATAAGCGTAGGCCATTCCCCCCAAATGAGTTACTGCACCTCCCTCCGCAGGCCAGGCCTTTGATGCCAAACTTTGCATTTCATTAATTCATTTATATTTATCATATTAAAAGTGAAAACATTTCGCTAAATGAAATGGAATAAAAACAAAAATAAGAAAAGAAAAAAACACACCCTGTTGGTCATATTTGCAAAAGGTCACATTTGGGACAGTAGTATGCTCAGTGGTCTGGTGCTTTGGTGCCACTGGTTTGATTTGTTTGATTTGTTGATTTGTTGTTATTACGTCAAGTGTATAACGTACAGTTAGCAGCACTTGCTACCTGCAGCTCCTCTAAAGGTAAGCCATGCGTTTAATTCACCGTATGATGCCAGCCTTGGCTTTCATGATTATTAGGCAAAATGCTGAATGATTTTTGGGTCTGTCTGCATTTGTTCGATAAGATTGGAGTACATAGTCTATTTCACACGATGTTCTAATGACACGCACAATGCAGTGTGTGTGTGAAAGAGAGAGCAGTGGCGTAGTCTAGTTTACAGTAGTGGGTATACTGTGATGATTCCCCCCCACCTCCTCCCTCCACACACACACACACACACACACACACACACACACACACACACACACACACCCCAGCACAACACCCAACAATCCCATAACCACCACCATAATCACCAACACATACTATACATGCATTCACACACAACTGAGGCCATTCCAAAGGACTGGGTGTGTATTTTCAGTGGATGAAACCTATTTATTTCAAGCAACATTACATGTTTAAAGTAGCATAGTGTCCATGGGGAGCAATTCACTGAAACTGACAGAAAGTGTACTGAATAAAAATCGCGGAATGCACCTTTAAAGTCTGCATTTAAGCACCTGACCACTAATATTCACAGTTCCAATGTTTGCGCATTGATTGCCTCCTAAAAATATAAAATCATAGCCATATCAAATACAATGGGTAACAGTCACACTTAGTAGCTACTTTAACTTAACTACGCCTTGAAATTAAGTAGCCTACTTTTGCATTTACCAGTGTACAGCTATTTTAGTAAAAGTGATGGAGTCATAGATGGAGTTCTCGAACGGCAATTTGTGCCCCCCCACTCCCACACGGTTACCCTAATGCCCCCCTATTAGATTTATTCTGGCGCCGTCTCTAGTGACTCCAAACTTTATTGTTGTTTTTTATTCATATCTGTCATATTTTTTGGGTCCATGCTTGTGTATGTACATTTTGAAGACAATCTGTGGGTCTTTATTGTTAAACATTATTCTTTGTTACTACAGATGTAATATTTCTCCAGCACTTCTCATAGGTCAGTAATAACAAAACAAAACAAAAAAAAAAAAACGGTCCTGTACATACTGTTAAATTATTCTGTAGTATGGAGTTTGTTTCAAAACTACAGGAAAATGCTCATTAATGCTGTTTAATGAGTACTTATCACTCATTTCCTATTCTTTCCCCATAAATCAGTTGGTTGGCTTTTTGGTCGATGAGAGAGCATAGCAGTGATTTTTGTGCATCTCAGACTTTTGCCCAAACTTTTGTATTACATTATTCAGTTCTGTGTTTAAATATTTATAAATAGTTGTCCGACTTTAAGAATATCTGGGAAGGGCCATCTCTAAATTGAAAGTTATTGTTATCTTAGTGCTTCTTTACAAGACTGTTAGGGAACGTAGAGATGCCACTCGTAAAATGAAACTGACTCATTTTACACTTTCTGGCTCTTTTTACTGGACAGGGCCTGTCTGGACAATGAAAAGGAAAAGAAGAGAAAAGAACAGCACAAAATGGGTTTGGTGGTGTTGATTTAATGCATCCTTGTGGAAATTTAGTAGCAGTTGCTTTTATGAAGTGTCTGTAATGGTTTTTAGAGCACATCAGCAACCATTACGTTTGTGGTAGGTCTCTGTGTGACACTAGACTTTCTCTCATAGGGGAGGAAGTGATTGAATCATTGCTCCACCCAGCATCACACTTGCCCCTTTAAATCTACAAATGGCTTTGGAGTGGAAGTAAATTCATCAGACCGTAACCAACATACGTATATACAAATACAAACACACACACATACACACACACACACACACACACACTGGGCGGGGAGAGAGAGAGAGAAAGAGAGAGAGAGGGAGATTTTTTACATAAAATTGCTCCAAGCCCAGAATGTTTCACTAAGGACTTACTCAAAAATGGGGGATCTAGAGCATTCTGGTCTGGAGAACATTTAAGACGTCACGCTGCAAAGTCTTGTTCCATTGCCTTCTTCAGAGTCAAACCTTTCTTCTCAGAGATTTTCACACATGTGATTGAATATAAAACACAAATGTTTTATATTCGAGGGGAAGACATTGAAAAGCGTTTTCAAAAACTTTGAAAGCCATCTGAATGGTGACTCTGGGTCATTGACAGTTTTTTTTTTCATTGTTCTAGTGTTAATGTTGAACCACTAGCACAAATACAATAACTTGACACGTGTAAGACCAAATGTATTTCGTTTTTGAATGTGTCAGAGGCTTAAGTGAGAATCTGTTGTAATATTCATTGCGCTTTACTCATGCTGATCTTCTATATATTCACAAAGGCCCAATTAATGTACCACACACACACACTGCATGTCTAATGACTTAAAGCTGAATGAGAGGTTGTAAACATGGGCACTGGGGCTTCTTAATTCAATTAACCTGGGATGTGCATTATGGATGTGTACATGGAACAGTGGCACAAATAAGAGTCGCCCTCCACAGGGACGAAGAGGAACTACAAAAGTGTTGGCCCCCTTCTCCCATTCCCACAGTCACCCCTCAGCGATGACAGACTGACAAACTAAAAGCCCATGCATGCTCAGAACAGTTAGTCATGAAATTTAACGAATGACAAACAGTACTGTCTTAAAAAACGGTAAAAGTTTTCAAATTTTTTTCTGAAAAATCCCCGTCAGCCATAATCCGTATTTTCGGTACGGTCTTTTGCACAGGCCTGTATTTAGGACTTTCAGAAACAGTTATGTGTGTTATAATAGTTATAAGGTAGAAGTTTGTGGCTGGATTGTATTAGCCTTCCCTTTGATATAATTTCTTTTACTTTTTTTTCGGAATATCCAGGATGATATAATTATGCTAATGCATTTTGAGTAGTAATAGTGTTAATGATGTTAATAATGCCTTCTGGGAAATCAGTTCAGTGGGTACATATGGCTGACTTTTCCATTCCTGTTCACCCCGCTACATTACATACAGGGCATTTACTCCACCCACCAACAAAGCAGCCTTATAATGCCATGGGTGACCTGTCCATTAAATCAATCAGGGAGATGAGATTCATCAGTTCTATATTAATAATGGTTATATTGAGATGTTGGTACAAGTTATATAAACCAAAGTCATGAGCATTTTGTGATTGTATCCTAAATGTCAAATTGATGTGAAGCATTGCTGGGTAGCAGCTCTTACTTATTAGTTTTGGGTTGAAATGAGGAAACAATTCCTCAAATGCCCAGTTGTTTATTTGTTTTTGGCTCCTCTGATGCATTTTTTAAATAGATAGACAGATAATGACTCATTAAGATTGTATTATATTGATGGGCTGGTCAGTCTACAAAAAAAAAAAAAAAATCAATATCCCCCTCCTAATTATTAATTATATGAGCAAGAGCAAAATTTAATTTTAGACTCAAGGATAATTATTCCCCACTTAACAATATGAGAGGTTTTAGTGATGAACAAAGGAAGCACACATTTCTGATGCAAGATGTCTTGTTAGTCAATACAAAAACAGATTAATATTTGTGCCATCTGATATAAAAATGTGATGAGAAAGACTGATTTAATACAAACTTTAATATGCATGATGCTTATTATGATATCTCTATGTTCATCTTCTATATGTGCCTGACTGCTTGGCGGTTCTTTTCTTGTGCTCTCAGGAATGGTGTGTAGTATTTAGAATGCTCCCTGTCCCCTGTTTCTATGAAGAACAGTTATCAGAAAATGAATTGGGCGACTTGTTTGACTTCCTCTGTGACCTGCAGGCTTTTGATTAAAATGGGAGAAAGAAACAAGTATTTTCTCAACCAAACTACCCAAAGTTTAAATCCTTTCTCTCTTTTTTTTTGTTCCTAATAGAGAAATGAGGTTGTTAAAATTCAGGCTGCTGACATCCATTATGGTAGGGGCAGAGAGAAAATTATCGCAATCTAGGATTTGGTATTGTGGAGGTCAGGAACTGATATGGGAGCGATGTCCCTCCTCGTCAGCCCATTGTGTGTACAGTAATGGATGTTGTGCTATCTCTGCAGATCGCTGTGTCTGATTGCGGTGGCGTTTGTTGAATGGCTGATGCGAATAATCCGATTAAGATTGCATTTACTTCTAATTGTGAAAAAAAAAATGATGAAAGGATTTACGCCACTGATGTTGTTGTCTGGTCTTTCCTGGGTTTCTTCAACCATCAAGATGGGACAATAATAAACACTTCCAACCAAAGCTTTGAACCGGTTCAAGGAACGAAAACGAAAAACAGAAACAATCGATGTTTCGCTAGGATCAAAAACAAAACCAGAAACTTTATATTTGTTTAATGTTCTGGAACAGAAACATTTATTTGAAAAAAACGTTAAAATACCAATTCTGCTCGGAACGAACTGGCTGAAAAAAAAAAATCTGGTTTGAAGTCCTGCTTCCCACCACACCAGCCTACACATAAAGTGTAAGATATGAAGTTTGAACCTGGTGGCTATCTTTTTCTGACGTAACTTAGTGAAGGGTGACTTTCAAAGTTCTCAAAAATGTATTCTCGCTAGAATTTGTTCACAACTTGTGAAGCTTTAGCAGTATACCACGGCGTAAGTGTGACAAACGTGAAAATCCTAAATTACTGACAGTTTAATTCAAGTTGGTATCACTACAAGTCTCAGCCAAACTGACCTGAGATGGTTTTGCTAAGGACAAAACAAAACAAATATATTTTAAACATCAGTGTTTAAGAGCATACTCTAAATCACTAATTACTGTAGAGACAAAACCTTAGCAGTCAAAATCACAGACTGAAGTCCTACATTACAAAATCATTCAAAAAATAACATCATCTTAAGGAAATGCATAAGATTTCAACGCATCTGAATGAAATGATGAGATCTTTTTTTTTTTACCCGTTGCTCTTCAAATCATACTTAATATACTGAGACAGAAAAACTATTTATTTTGTGAGAGAAGAATATGATTTGAAATAGATTTTCTTAATATACTTCTCAGATCTGTTTCCAGCCCTACCTATGTTAATGCCTTATGGAGGGAGCATTGGCAGCACTTAATAGGAGTGCAATATGTTTAATGGATTGGATAAGATTTATCTCTGCAAACTTTAGAAGCCTTTTTTTTCTCAATTTTCCCAGTCTCCTTTACAAGGCTGCTAAAAATACCAAATACTTTCCCTTTTATGGAGAACATTCATAAACAACAACCATCATCTTCCACAGGGTTTTGATCTGGACTCTAAAAGGGTCTATTATGGTAATTTTCTTCTTGTTTGTAACCTACTTTTGCCACTTAATTTGACTTTTGGCCATGTACTGTTGCTCATCAATATGCTGAGAGAAGAGGTCTTATTCCAGTTTTAGCTTTTATACAGAGACCAGCAGCTTTTCTGTTAAGGTTTCTTTTTCATGAACCATTCATGTTCAAGTAGCATAGCCATTCCAAATCAGAAACGTTACATGGTGTTTTTACCACTGAGATGTGCTGCTTGGTGACGTTCTGTGGATGTACAGTGCTGTATTGAAGTGATGATGTGTTTGAAATCCAAGCCATAAGTCAATAAAAGTGTGGGTACTCTTTGTACAACAAAATAAACCCTTAGATCAAAACACTGTGATACTAAAGCTAGTCAGGGCAAGTCTTCTACTAGTTCATTGTTTGTGTGATTTTTTTTCTACCAAAACATAAATAGACAAACATGAACTACATGAAACTCTGCCTAAGAACCTCACTGAAGATGATCAAACGTTATAATGCTACATAGTTGCATGGTACTGTTTAATACCTATTATAAATGAAAATAAAGGACCATCAAGTTCAGAAAAAGCCATTTATTTCCCTTTATTTGTTCTTTAAATGCAAAACCTCATTGAAAGAATCGCTCAAATGTGAAAGAGGTTTTGCATTTAGTCTACTAATGCGTATAGGAATACATGGTCTCATTTAACAATGACCTCATCTCTTTCCCCATACCCTCCTACTGCACACTCTTCACTCGAGTTGTGTATATTTGGTTGGGCCTGTTACATAGAATGACGAAACTCCTCTCTTCAAGTTTCTTATAAAGGAACCGACAACTAAGCCTCAAGCTCCGCTGTTTTGACATGTTCTGAGACAAACACTCTTAAACCTTCTGTGATTGGTGGATTTCATTCCACACCACTGTATGTCTCCAGCCCTAACATTCAACACTCAATGGTTAACCCTCTGTAAAATTGAAATCTGTGCATGAATGAATGATGTTTTATTTATATATTTACTTAGCAAGCAGCTGTCTGAGGAAATTCAAATCACTCTCTAGTGATATGCCAGTAAGACAACAAACAAAGCTTCCACTGGAGTTTTATTGGCATTCACATCAATTTAACAATACCATTGGAGACTTCAATGTATCATTAAATGAAAATAACAGATTTGCAGAGCTGCTTCTCACATTCTCAATACAGATTTCAAGCAATCCATGGATTCACTGAATGTCAGCACTGAGTTCAAGCAGGACCACAGAGACATTTATACAACTTCCAATCTCACCAAGCTTACATTCCTACCTAATAAATGCTTCCAGATATTACAATAATAAAACAGTCTCCACTGTGGTGGCAGGAATGATGGGATGCTCGATGAATAGTGTTACACAGAGCGAATAAACAAAATACTGAAATGGTATTTTGTATTATAAAAGACGGTATGTGAATATTTCTAGCATTTTTTCTCTCTCTCTCCTTCTCTCTCTCTCTCTCTCGTGTGGGATCAGACCAATGCAAACATCTCTTGACAGATGCTTACCATAGACAGAATTCCCATGTTTCTCATCAGAGACAAAGTATCCTGTGAAGATATGTGGAAAGTACTGTGAATTTTTAGCATACATCCTTATGAGTGTTCCTTCCAGAATGTTTTGTCTTTCCTTCATCTGCATCCTGTATCTCTAATCATGCCTGGTCCCTCCTTAATTTCTTTGTATCTACTCTCATGTGCTCCACCTATAATCCTACTTGCAATTATTGATCTCCCCTTGATGCAAACAATGAATCTCCAGTGACCTATTAATCTGCTATCTATTTAACGTATAATTAGATCCTTTTGACTGAAGTCCAGCTTTTTTTTTTTTTTTTTGAGCTCAAAGCTTAAAAGCTGAATGGTTCATTGTCATTGTCAGGAAGATGCATGATCTCTATCTGAGAAATGATGAATACACAGTAGTTTGGCACCACGTTTTGATTTATTTTTGCTTTTTTTTCTCCTTTTAGTGACCACTTAAGGTAATAACAATTTGGCTGATTTGGTTCCTAAAAATAGAGTGTATTTGATGTAATGTGATTAATGAATGCCAGTGCGGCAAATTGGCTGCGGTGGTGCATCTTTGTAGTGTTTCTTGGTTGACAATGAAGCTCATGTAACATGCAATGCTACAGCAAGTGTAAAGGCTACAATATCATGACAAAAAACCCCCCAAAAAACCAAAAACGTGAGCTATGTCATTTTTTACCGGTGCAGTGCTGGCGAAGTCCATCACTCTCCTACGGCAATTAAGGGCTTTCAGTCTCTTTAAACTGGTCATTTAACGACAATGGGCTGTATGCTTTTACACAAGCGTTTCCAAAGTAATCCGACTGTGACCGATATTTATGTAGTCCATTATAGTATATATTTGGCCTATTCTGGTCTGCAGTCCTACCCTTTCTTCTCCTGTCATTCATTGTCCAACCCATGTGAATGGACTTTTCTCAGCACTCATTTTCCCAGTTTGCACAGTGGCTTTGCATGATGTTGACCCATGAAGCTATAAAACATTACCATGAAAAGTTGCTGAAGTGGACTTTTTTGTAAGAGGTTCCATGTATAAGTTTTGCGTTTCATTTTTGGGTGAAATTTCTGCTAATCGGCCTAGTGGTTATAGTCTTTAGCTTGGTGTTCTAATCACTCTGCCAAAGAGATCTCTCATTTGTCTCCTCTGGTTAAAGCCCAGTCCACTAACTGAACACTTTACGAATAATTAAAACAGACAGTATTTGGTGTGCTTGGTGTAATTTAGTAGGTGATGAAGTGGAATTTTTCTTAGTTCTACTTCAGATATGTCTCTCATTCGCAAAACAATGAAAACACTAAAAGTGCAAGGAAACCTACCAGAGTTAAATGAGGTTTTTTTTTTTCACAGCCTTAGGATATGGCCTCATTTCCACATTTAGAGTTTAAGTTTCTCAAGAGGATTTTTTTTCATGGCTATGCTTAAGGTCAGATGCCATAGTTTTCATCCTCAGAAATTTGAGAAGAGCTACTGTTTAATGATTTGATTTGGTTTTTTTTTTAAATTATTTTATTGTCTGTTTACCTTTTGTTAGGCTTGGTTTTAAGAGCAAATGTAGCTTAGTATGGATACATGAAACACAAGTGGTCTGTACATTGAAAGTGTATGAATATCAAGCTAGTATCAGTTTATTTTAAACTACATGTCAATACAGATATTAAAACATATTATTGTCAGGATTTGATTTTGTTTGTTGTAATTGGCATCAAATGAAAGAATATGACCTGGACATTGTTTGAGATGTTTTGCGGTCTCGAACTTAGAATATAGCTACATAATGTAATGATTTAGGAACTGATGACATTTAGCTTTACCTCTGTGGGTTAAGTAACCTAACAAAATAGTGTGTATTGAACTCAATCTGTGGAATACTATTGATCCTGAGTTCATCACGTTTTTACTGGAGAGAGACCTAGAAAGATAGTCCTCACAGAATTTCTGAATATATCTGAAAATACACACACACACACACACACACACACACACACACACACACACACACACAAAGAATATAAGTTACATGTGGAATATTTATTTTGAGGTTTTGGTATGTATCTGACTTATTTGAATCAATGCATCGCTGTATAAATTTGACATAGTTGATTTTTTTTCTTTTGGCTCCCAAGTTGGACTGTTACTGCAGTTTGCAGACCTTCCTCTTTTGATAACCTAGGAGCTGTCTGGATGATGTATAACGTTTTGAAGCCAACCTTTTTACACTGTGAACTACATAGTAATGTAAGAAGATGTGACATTTGATTCTATGATTGATTCTTGCATTAATTAGTCCCACAGGTCTATTTGCTATAGTGACAGACAACTGCATTGCATTGAAAAGGAGAGGTATTGTTTGCCATGTGGTCCAACCATTGGCCAGTTGTACTTTTTGGAATTCAAAGGCACGGACCTTAAAAAGCATCTCACGTCAGGAGTCAAAGATACAAGATGTACTTCTGCTTCTGCAGTGTGGAACAGTGTATGACTAGAGTACAACAAAAGATTTAATTAAAAGTAATGCTGATACCATGTATTAAAAAGCCATTATAACTCATGCAATACTAATATACTGTAGAAAAATACCTTCAAAGTAACAAATGAATTGGTACAAAAATCCCCTAATAAACTGTCAGTCATATATTCCTGTTTCTTGATTCAAACCTCACAAAATCACCTAAATTATTAACATGCATTTGTTTCACAGCTGAGAAATGATCGATTCTTTTGGGTGTAATTTGCTGGTAGCTCATCTTACATTATTGTATGTGTGCCTGCTTGAATCACTGATTGCTTAATGAGCTTTTAATCACTTCTGATGTCTCCTGAATTTGAAATACCTCCTTTCTTAGAATCTTGAAATATTGCACAAAATTGTAACATGATAAAAAATTTAACAAGACTTAGGAGCAGAACTGTCTTTTTTGTATGTTCAACACAGTGTGGGGTTTATTAAGTAAATTTATTTAACTAAAAAAGCCAGAACCTTTTTGGCATTTTGTCTTCGAAACTTGCTTTGAATGGCCCGAAGGAGCGATATATGAGGGGATTACTTGTACCTGTTGCTGTGCAGACAATTGCACAATAAATTGCTTCATTTTCCTGAGTCGAGAGGACGTGATAGGTTTGAGAAATGGATGAGACACCAGGCTCTCACGAGACCTCTCCTGAAAGCAGCTAAGTCTCACTCTGACAGAATCATCCCATCATTTTTCTGGTAATGAAGAGGAGGGGAAAGTACAATGTTGCTTTTCACACTGTGCTTCACCAGCTGTTATTTTTCTGTTTAATTTCCATCCTGAGTGGAGGAAAGAACAAACACTTGCTTGTGTGTACAGGGACAGGGGAGGGGCAAACAAGTCTGCGAGTCACATCTCCATTCACAATGGATCTCTGAGGTTTTAATCTGATCAGTGTGACTGGGCTTTATGTTTACTGTCAATCAAAGTATGAACTTCTGTTAAGATTAGTGTCTCCTTCAATGGCTAGCACAACAGACCCTCAAACATAGAGGACTGAGACTATCATAGTAATATCATTTACTGCTATCTTTTCATTTGATCTTGTAAATTACATTTAAGTTAAAATATACAGTTGATTGCTTTCTTGATAATCTTGGTTGTAACATGGATTAATTAGAAGAGAAGAGAAGAGAAGAAAAGAGAAGAGAAGAGAAGAGAAGAGAAGAGAAGAGAAGAGAAGAGAAGAGAAGAGAAGAGAAGAGAAGAGAAGAGAGGAGAAGAGGAAAAAGTTGTTTATTTCGACAGATATTTTCCTTCTCTAAATTCAAAATTAATGTTCTGTGTGGAAACAACAAACCATTATTTTCCGCATATTTTCATATTCCAGACAGTTGGTATCAATGTCATGAATCAGTCATATTTTTGTATGGAGCATATGCTGTCAAGTAGCTTCTGTAGGGATTCAGAGGTCATAATGTTACCTGTTTCAGAAGTGAGGTCATTCTAAAAGGATGTCCATTTAGTTAAGCTTGTCAAGTACAGTCATAATACTTATTACCATTTTACCTCCAGTCCTCACACTTGGTGTAACTGGACGTAGAGACACCTAGAGATGACATTTTGAGAAAGGCTTTAATAACATGTTATGAGCTGGAGTGGTCCGTTAACAGAGGGAAAGTCTTTTTTTTTTTCATCTTTTTTTAAGCACAGAGCATAAAGAAGTAATCACGTTCAAAACCTGTGCTACTTTAAGACGGGCCACAAAGGTTTCCTTTAATGTGTAATTTAACGCCATTAGATATAATAATGTCAGCCCTCCATCCTCACAGTGATTATATAAATATGCCCGTTTCATTTTGTCTCACTTATCATTCCATGCAAATTTAAAGATTTTCTTTCAATTACACTGTTGGCAAGGATAATGAAATAAATATGTATGTAAATTGTGTTTACTGGTGAATTCATCAGGACTTTTTTAATTCCATGATTGCAGTTTTTAAATTTACTTCCTGTAATTCTTTTTCAAAACTTGTTCTAATAAAATCTTTAATGAGATATGTGGATCAATATTTAAAATATTTACAGCTCCATTCATCTATTTAATGGGTATGGTACATGGAAGAATGAAATTTGTCTTTTTTTAAGCATTTAATATTCAGTATCAACTTTCAGAATTGGGCACTTGGTCATAATTTGTAACTTATGACCATAGAAATTAAAAACACTTAATGGCAAACAGGTATCTCTCAATCACTCACACAGACACACACACATACACACACACACACACACACACACACAAACACAAACACAAGTCATTACACTGCCTCATTTAAGAGTGCATTTAATGATGGTTTCAAACTGGACAGATCATTTTAACAAGTGAACACCATAATCTCCGTCTTGAAATCAGAAATTCATAATGGGCTGTTGGATTTTTCAGACATGACGGCTTTTCCTTTCTTGCTTGTCCTATCCATGTCGATGACACTTAGTTTTCTGACCTATTGTTTCCTTCCTATCGAATTAACTTTTTCATGCAATTTTGGCTGGCACTGTTCAGGACAGTGAAGTATGCTGCTTATGTTACAAGATAAAGCTGTTCCAGTGGACCACCTGTGAAAGTTATGTAAACTTTTTCAGTTTATAGACAACAAACAAACGCTAATGTTTTGACAGTGAAAATTCACAGTTTGATCCAAAGTTCAGTTTATCATCATTTCTTGTACCACAATATTTGTGCTGCTGAACACATTCAGCAGTCTTGTGTGTTTTTAAGATGTGTGTTTTGTGTGTTTTATACAAGGATGCTGACTTTTATTGCACTTTAAAACCTGCCATAGGCCACTTTGTCCTGTTTGTATGAAGACTGAGGGCGTTCCATTCATACCACTACTTTAGCATGTCCGTGGTGGCTTAGATCAGGTCACAAGAACTGAGTATGGATGTGAGCATTGACTGTGACTGTCTCACACTATCATTAGTGTATCTGATGAGTGTCTGGGCTTGTGCTTCCACAGTCATTTGCATACAGTGTGAACCAGACCAGAAGAGAGCTGTTTATCCAGTGTAAACTGCTTCTGCAGCGCTATACTAATCTTTTGCTGTGACCTCAGAATTAAAGTCCATGTTTTAAGTTTCCAGCCTTTAATATTTACATGCAGACTGAACCTCTTGCAACCTCTTGATTATAAAACATCTGTTCAAAGTAGGCAACAGTAAAGCTACACTATTGCACCATTTTTAACTGATAAATACAGTATGTATCATGCACACAGTGATACACATTCATTTTAAACAGGGTGTTGTAGTGTCCAAAGCTGCAAATGTCTAGACTGGGAGTGTTATTCAGGCAAATAATACAACATAGACAACTTCTATGCCGTAAGAAATGAGACCTAGCACGTGTGACTGATGGTATTTAAAGAACTGTATAAATACCTGTATACTAGTGCATAGGGCCAGGTCTAGCTCATAATTTAATCCAGGGGGCTGCAAGGGAATTCAGCCTAAGGAACTCACTTGACCACATGCCACAAAAGTCCTGCCATTGTCACACCAACTCTGGGATAGCACCTTACGTTCTCTGTAGACCACAACTATAGATGGTGGTGTTGTGTGACACCTGGTACATACCACTTCTTTCACAGGTTCTGATAAAAATCTTGACACCTGACTGGGAAAAGGACAAAATAAGGGTCACAACACTATGTCCCCTTGAGGCCAGTGCCACCAACTCACCCATTTCTGTTCTCTTCACAGCTGCTTTGAGGATGACGAGCCTCCATGTGTGGAGGAGATTGAGTTCGCATCCTACACTTGCCAGGATCAGGGAGGAGATGAACTGGATACAGAGGTGAATGGTAACACGTCCAGTGCAGAGGATGAAGAAGAAGAGCGAGAGAAGGAAGAAAAAGGCCAGCGACGCTCCGACAGGAAGTCCCGTCTCTTTCCCCATTTGGTGCACGCAGAATCTCTAGAGACACTGACGATGAAGAAAAACACATGCAATAGCATTGACATCACCAACGAATACCTGAGCTAGAATCAGTGCATTGCCTTCGCTACTTGCCACATGTAACCATAGCTACACACAAATCCATGTTCATGTTTCTTGAGGACTAAAACATCGAGGTGAATCTTAAATTTGCTGATAATTAGATATAAAGGAGTTAAGAGCTAAATTTTGAAAGTATTTGAAAAGCGTACTTTACATTTTACATATAGGTGTATCTTGTAGTCAGACAGTATGTAACTCATGGGTTTCAGTGAATTCGAATGGTGAATTGTGCATATTAGCTTCAGTAGTTGCCTGGACACATGACACATGTCACGTGTCACATGCAGTCCTCAGCTTCTTTAGTCCATTGACGTCAAGGGATGATGTTCTCATATCTACCATTATAAAAGCACTAAAAGTCTCTATTTATAAAAAAAAAAAATATTGTAACTTCGCACTCTGTGTAAAGGAGAAAAAAGTTTACTTGTAGGATTATACTAAATAATTTAATGTTAAGTCTAAAACCAAAAGACACAACTTAACTAATTCTACTTCAAAAAAGATCTTAATTATAGGAGTTACTTCTAAAGTAATGTATTTCTAAAAATGATGTAGCTTTAATAAAACAATTACACTGTAAGTCATTCAAAGTCATCTCTATCACTGAATGGTGAACCACATTTGTGAATACTGTAAGGGGTCTGCCCAAATGGAAATGAGGCAGTGTGGTGGCATTATAAAAACACTTAACTGTAATAAAAGAAACCTATTTCAAGCCATTTTGTTCATCCAGACTTCACTTTACAACTACCTTGTATGTTTTTCTCTTTTTTTCACCTCCTGCTTAGCCTGTAGAGGAAGTGCAGGCTGTTCCTCCATCTAAAAACATAGAGTCAATTTTGGTTCCCATACATGTGAAATTTTGAACACAATATGAAGTTAGGAGGAGCAGCAAGGCACCATGAACCCTAGCCCTCTTGTCACAGCGTGCTAAAGCAGCCACAGTGAGAAACATTACTTCTCAATCCATACTGACAGACTTGTATCATGCTATATCGCCCGCTCCCACCTTCTTTTTGTGGATTTCTTCTTCCCTTTACCTCAAATGCTCAGAGACACCAGTGTCTGTCAGCCCACCAGCAGCAAACCAGACGCTACCTGCTGTTCGGCCCTCGCGGTGCATAGCTAATCCCATTACTGCAGCTTCGCTGAGCAACTCAGCGCTATGACCTTGAGTTGGGAAGGTCAACAGGAGGATGACTTGTCAGCACTGACCACCTACTGCTCCGATACAGCCCGACAGCTCAAAGTGAGTCACCGAAATCTGGACAGATTATGACCTTATTTCATCCAGACAGTCATGAAACATCTCGCATTTCCATACCTTATAATGTAATAGAAGAACTGGGAGCAACCTGTATTCCTAGCACACGCAAACGTCATGATATCCTGTCAGAGTGAAGCATCAGGCTCCCTCAGACAAATAAAAACTGAAATGATAAAAGACTGTAAGCCATTCTCTTAGCTACACTTGCTGGTAATAAGGAGAAGACTGTTCAACTTTTTTTTTAAAGGAAAGTTTGAATACATAATAAATTTGTCCTTTTCATGTGAGCATGATGAAGACAGGGCTTTTGTCTGGGTTTTCTTGATCACTTTTAAGTTCAAAGCGCTGTTACTGAACTTAATGAAAATTTAACTTAACATAGCAAAATATGCAGTTGCTCAAAAAAAGTCTACAGACTATATGTGATATTTTTCTCCTTTTTTAAAATTTCATATGGAAGACGGTTACACCGTGTGGCCTATTTTGCTTCTCTTTAATGTGCTGTACCTGGTTGATCCATGCAGCCAGCTACAGTTAAACACACACCAAGAGAGCAAGGTACAAAGAGAAGTACACAGAATAATATTGAGACAGGTCCAATGATTAAAATACAACAAACATACATATTCACCTCTTTGTCTGCAACACACCATTTTCATACACCGTTTATGCCAAACACGAGTCTGTCTGGTCTTGACAGTCCTGTAATCTTATGCCCTTTCTAGTGAGATTGCCTAATTAGACCCTGGCATGGCCAACCTACCTGAGCTACTGTGAGATGAGTTAGGTCAACATTGGTATGCTTCAGGAGTAAAAGGCAGGACACACACAACTGGATTTTTTAATTAACGTTTCACTCTAGGGTCTGTCTGCTTCTCTTTCTCCCCGCCTCACTACGAGGGCAGCCCCCCAACACCACCGCCTCAGACATGAATCTGTTGTCCCTGAGGAACCTACACACACACACACACACACACACACACACACAAATGAACACACACACAAAAAAGGGCTTCCCAGCCTCGAGGTGGGTTTGTTATCACCATATAATGTCAGTGCACTAAACATTCTGTTTCACTCTGTTTAGAGATTGTGACTGGTCTGTGTATGGCATTTTAGTGCACTGGTATGATGTACAAATTATAGGCAAATCTCACAGCCAAAGTGTCTTCAGGTATTACTATGGCAGCGTTACATATGACTGTAGGTATAAGCATATATATAAGCTCTTATTAAGAATATATTCCAAATGTAAGCTTACACATTTATGCTAATTAAAAATTGCTTTCAGAGCAAGTTTCTTACTGAAATGATTTTAATTGAGTATAACCTCCTGTAACACAAAAATAAATCCACTGGCCAACAAATTGATGACACCACCTGCCACTGCCTTCACGACTAGAGATTGTTGGAGGTTGACATTTAGAGGAAATGCTTCCAATTTTGTACCTCAAAGATTAAGACATTCTGTTGCACATGTAACTGTACTGTGTCTGAAAACTGCTTGCAGTCGTGCGTATTTGTACAGAGGTCAATTCCAAGTCAAGTAGTTTTCCCTGAAAGGTTGAGACAAGTTCAGAAGCCTGAGGTCTGTCATGCATGGAATGGTCTAGCACAGAATCTAATGAGTTTACCACGCAAGTTTCTCAATCCTTTATTCATAACCTGTTCTTCATGTATTTTTCAGTGCCTTTCATTTTTTTTTCTCCCCAAATGTTATTACAACTCTTCCCTCACAAATAAAAATATACTTTGTTCAAAATGGGATTTTATTTCAGTAAGAAAAATATCACACAAAAAAATCCATCTTTAATCAAAATGTTCAAATTCCCTGGGCAAAATAATGACATCCTGTAGGAATGATGTCCAAAAGCACATAGATGCAGGCATCGCTCTGAACTAAATAATACATCAGCCGGACATGTCCACTTTATTAATCATTGTTTCCTTTTAGTTTGATTTGCAATTCTTGGCTGAAGTAGATGTCACATTTTTTTTCTTATATAGCATGTCTGCTGTCATGAGAAAGAACTGGTTTACAGGGAACCTTACGTTCTATGGTTTGTGTTGTTGTGAACGAGCCATTTAGATGTTACTTGATTAATCTCGACATGCTCAAAGATAGCCTGTCAGAGATGTGGACCTTAAAGTCAATACCAGCTACTCCTATGCATCCTGGGTGGATTTTGAAAAAAATGACAAATTTCTTTGGGAAATAAGAAGAAGTTGTTATGGCGTAAAAGAGCATCAAGATCATTCAAAGAGAACTGGTGCCTGCTCCAGACTTTTGATGAAAATGGATACTGAATTTTTAAATGCAAAATCATCAAGGTCACAGAGGCCTCAAGCAAAGGTGTGGATGATGTATACTTGTATTTGGCTTATTGAGTACACTGTTTACTATACAGCAAATCAAACTATCTGTGAAGAATTCTTATTTATCACAACACTGTTGCACACGTTTTAAATGCATTACATTTTAACCATAGCAAAAGAAATGAAAGATGGAGATGACTACTTTAGTTGAATCTCAAAAATTAATCATGCAAATCTCACTGACAAAAAAAAAGCCTATATGTCGACGCCTAAATTAATATATTTAGTATAATCAAAACAGTGGCAAAATGTGCAGTCCTTTGAGTGTGATCATTACACTGAAAAGGGAGAAAAGGCAAGTGGGGGAAAAAAAGGGAGTCTCTGGAACATGACTTTTAAATGAATTATGAAGAGTAGCTTTTCCCTTCCTCGCCCAATCACACACATAACTTTCAACTGTGCCTTTGCTCAAGGCATTGCTGTCATGGCAGATAAGAGATAGGAAAAAAAAAAGAGTGTTACACCAAATTACCTGTGTGATATTTGCTTGATAATTGGCCACTTTTCCTGTCTGCACTGCCTGCGGAAGAAGGATGTAGTGTAAAATAGTTCTCTAAGGAATCTGAGGGCTTCTACTTGCAGTGCATGCGCAGTTAGAACAAGAAGTAAAATGGGAATTTTCAGCAGAAAACATACAAGGGTGGTTTGTTACTACCTACTAATGCACTAGAGGTCAGAGGGTAAAGATGACATTATAGATTGTGTGTAACCCCTCTGTCCTGATTCCAGTGTATAGCCTACACAGACACAAGAACATAGCCCATTATCTTAACAGAGAAATAAGTAATTTATTATGCAGTTTGACTATGTATTGACTGTCAAAGTTAAAAGGTCATTGAGTATGTTAAAATCTTGTCTTCGAGCAAGCGTCTGGTCTCTAATGTCTTTTACCTTCGTGATTGGACCATTGACTCCAAACTCAGTTGAGTTGACACAAAGGTCCAAGCAAAGAGCGTTTCATGGCTGATTAAACACATATCTGATTGCAGCATTCTCTGGTAGAGCTTACTTTCCCTTTTTAGTTTGTATGTTTTTTCCCCACGCCTGAAATTTATAAAAAAGCCTCAGCAAAATCAACAAATGTAGCTGAGCCACTTTGACAAAAGTAGTAAAACTGTCACACAAATCCCTTGAAACATGCTGCACTAAGGGTAAAGTGAGATATAGTGAACAGGAATCAGCCTTAGTAGCTAACTAACTAGTTTACAAAGCAGATAGACAAATAGATAGACGGATGAATGGATGGATAGATAGATAGATAGATAGATAGATAGATAGATAGATAGATAGATAGATAGATAGATAGATAGATAGATAGATAGCAGGCACAGAGAAATAAATCACTCCTCCTCACTCCCCATCATTAGTCCAAGCCCTCAGGCTTTTGGGAAGCATCTCTCCCCTTACACAGTGGCTTTGCTTTTGTGTTTGGGGATGATAATCCTCCATACTAGCTTGTGTGCCATGTACTCATAAATAGTTTAAATCTACACCTCTCCAGTCTCCCAACCCCCTTCCACATTATAATGTCTCTCTGCAGGGAATTTCATTATGGCATAGATTAGAGCAATCACTCTCCCCCAAGTGAGAGTGGGGGAGAGGAATAAAAAGACAAAAAAAGAAAGACAGAAAAAGGGCACAAGATAAAATGTTGCATGACATTTCAGTGGCTAAAATGCAAGCAAGTTTATCTACAGCTACAAAAACCTTTGCTATCTATCATGGATTTCTCTCTCTCTCTCTCTCTCTCTCTCTCTCACACACACACACACACACACACACACACACACATACACACTCTGTCTCTCCTGCTTTTCTCCTCTATAAATACATATAATGAGAAATTATTGTCTTCTTATTTTTTTTCACGTAAAGAAAAGAGATGTAAATAGCATATGAAACTCTGTTATGTGTCCTATGTACTTAGTGTGACTTTCAGACTCTAGGAGTAATTTTCACAATGTGTTCACATTCATGTCATTAACTCTTATTCTGTACATAGCTGCATTTCCCTTTTCATGTAAGTACAGAAAAAAGAGGATACAAAGAACTGTTTCTATAACATTATATCCAGGGTTCGAAATTACAGGGGGAGTTGGGGGGGTCTGACCCCCCATAATTAAGACTTGGACCCCCCCAAAAGAGGTTAAAAAAAACAGCTCGGGGGAGTTGAAACATACAAATCCTATACTATATAGCCCTGGAGAAAAAGTTTCGTCCCCCCCCCCCCCCCCCCCCCCCCCCCAAATGGTCATTGTATAATTTGCACTCTGATTATATCCACTTGACATTCAACCAAAACCCCAAAATACAGTAAAAGTTATCAACTCTCCAAGACTCAGACGTTTTTTTTTTTCTCTGGCGTAACTTCAAGACCCAGAGACTGAGGGATACAGCACAGAGGTTTTCAATCACCTTTTTTCCAGTAGAGATAATCTGTGTAAAGGAGAAGAACAATGAAACATGGCAGAAATATGTAGGACGAGATAGAAGGAGGGTAAAGAGATGGAAAGGGAGGAAAAGAAGGAGAGGAGGAAAGTGTGACTGTCGACTCACATCGCGTGTGGAGTCAAACAGGCCCGGAATGTTGGATGCCACCATAAGTTTTTGGTTGGCAGCGCAAGGAGCCAATGAAACATGAAATTAAATTAGCATCTCTATAAGTTCTAGAGGCAACAGAGCCTCACAAGAATGATAGACTTTCTCATGGTTGGACTATCTCCCTCTCTCTCTCACTGCTGGAACAGCATCTCTACTTTCCCTGATCGTTTTCTCATTTTGTGTCCAGCTAATATGTTATGAAAGAGACTGGCTGTGTGTGTTTGCAAGCAGACCTTGAAATCACTATTTTATTACGAAGCACTTAGTTGGCAGCACGGGCCAATGATAACTGGTCATCACCACAGTAAATAAAGTCATCTGAACCTCGAAAGTCTTCAAACTCTGCCTGAGGATCCAAAGCTTGTCTGTTTTGAATCAGTTCTTCATTCTTTTAAATATTCAGTTTTTGCTCATTATGTTATAAGGTGCTGAAGCAGCCGATATACCTCAGCTACCAAAACCCCAGGACAAAAGGAAGTGGAATCCAATGTAAAAAACAGATATTTACATTTATTTCTTTTAGCAAGACTAACAACACTGGCTAGCTAGGTATTACTAGCAGGACTGACAACCTTACACTTGCTAGCAAGTTACCGCTAAGCTAATATCAAATTCTAATATTCATTTAAGATCATTTTAATTACGGTAATCAAGACTGCTTTAATAGGAAACACCTGACACTCATTACTGTCTGGACTGGCAACTGTGCAATATCATGACCGGATAGAATACCACAGGCTCGATGAACTGTTAATGTTTCCTATAAAATTAATTCAGGACACTGGAGAGACAAACTTTAAGCTTTAATCCTCACGATCAAACGTATACTCCACATGAGACTTGTGAGCAAGTAGTCATACTCATGTTTATTTATGGATTAAAAGGAACCTATCCTACTGCTAATGTATAGAACTTGGTGAAATTAAACATAGAAGGTGGTAGTTTCTTGAGAAGAAGTTAAAGGCCTAATTTTTTTTTTAATGCTGTGGGGTAGTGGTGGCAGTCGACGAAAGAAAGGATCACAATTTTATTTGTGTTCCATCAAAAGAGTGTGAGTGAGCAGGCGAACAGGGGGCGTAAATAAATAAAACCTTCTAGCTGAAGATGGGCATTATAAATTTTTAAGGGGAGGTACCCGGCAGGCTTGGCAGGCAATGGACAACCAAGGGAAAGGGGACATAGCAGCTTTGCTCTCCTGATTTGTAGCAGTGATTTAAGTCTCTTAATAGGAGCAGACAGGAATACAGTTCCATGTTTATATTTGCCATCTGGGTAGGTTAATAAGTCTTGCAAATGAATGGCTTGTGAAAACCTATCACTTTTCACATCCATAAGTTGAGGAAGCTGGTTTTAATCACATTTTAAGATCTTAGAAAAATTTGGTGTTTTGACTTGTCTGGAAATTGTTACGATTATGGATAGCATGAAACTTTTAAATGGACTGCCTACCTTGAAAACTGTACGCCAGTCCGTGATAATCCAAGTTAGGCAAAAATTGTGAAAATCTTGAACTAAGTTTATGTTTAGTAATGTTAGTATCAGTGTCAGTATTAGTATTAGATTTGTCTTTGTGCTAATGTGTTTAATTATGTTGTGGAGTTGAGGTCATTTGTTTATTCATGGACTAGGATTATTAACCATGGTTTAGTCAAGCGGGGGATGTCCTAAGCAATTAGAATAAAGTACATGACATATACAGTAGCTTAGCCTCTGATGAGCAATTTAGATGTCTTTACCTATTATATTATTTCTTTAAAAAACTTTTATTCTAGTTTTATCAGCTTCTGTGGCTTAAAGACAGTGTACATGTGTAAGGGCTCATGGGTACACAGCGTCCTATTATCTAAAAATGGGAATGTGTGGCCTGTTACATCAAAACTTTTTAATCTTTTTGTAAGTCAACTCAACACAAGCTAGGACATTTCGTTTTTGATGTTTTGGGAATATAGAAAACTTATGAGATGGCCATTATTGCAATGCACAGTGACAAGTTTGACAGATTCCTTCCTACATACTGCAAATCACCGTCTTAGATATGAGTCTGTGAAAATGTTGAAACAGCCAAAAGTTTAGAAGTAGCCCACTTCTATTGTAAGTATGTTTGTGTTGTGACAGTCTTGGCAGGAAAGTACTTTTTTATTTATTTATGTATTTATTTGTCTTTGTCCAGGATTTGGGTTACAGCAAGTCCGAATGTTAAACACACTTTTTATATTCTTAATCAAAACTTTGTCTGTTATGAAAAGGAGCATGTCGAATTAAAAGCAACAGAAAGCAATGGACATGCATGTGCCACGTGACAACTTGGTAATCAGTCTCTCTCTCTCTCTCTCTGTCTCTCTCTCTCTCTCTCTCTCCTCACAGGGTCAAAACATGAAAACATGTCACAGTAAGTTCAGTGAATAAGCATCTCTTTATGCCTTCTGTCCTACCCTGAGCTAGCCCTCAAGCCATTAGGGAGAACAAATGCCTGGTAAAGCTATCCAGCTGCAAGCCAGAGTTTTCCCATCTGCTCATGCCAGAGGGGGGACTAGGGCTCTGGCTGAACAAACAGCAATAAACTCACATTTACTCCAAATGGGAGATCAAAACACACACACACACACACACACCTGTCTTGTGTCTGTAGTCATGGACCAGTTAACCTTTGCAGATAAATAAGACACACTTTGAGATGCAGGGGTGCAAGGCAAGAGGCAGAATCCGAGTCACATCCCTCTCAGCTGACTGTGCAATGCTGTGTAGCAGGCCACATTTGGATAGAGACTGCATTCATGGTCCACTTCCCTTTAGAGAAATATATAGATTTTTACATCTGAGGGCTTCAGTAATCTTTTTGTTAACTACGGTCGTTTGGTTAAGAGTAAACTCTTGTATATTGCTACATCAACTCGTACGTGTGTTGCCTGACAAATCGTGAAACATTTTCTCCGTAAAACTTTAAGAAAACTAAGGGCACAATCTTTACTGTCCAGTTTTTTTTTTCCTGTGAATGTCATCAAACTTCGGCTATACTTAATTTAAAAGATAATTCCCACGAGTGTTCAAATGAAATTGCCTGCCACAATTTTTGATTGGTGTAGTCTTCAGGGATTTAAAATACTGATGCATTGTAATCTCAAAAAAGTTGCAAGAAAAGGGGGGGGAAAAAATCACCGCTATGCCGCTTAAAATTCTCCCACTCTAAAAGACGTTGTGAAATAATAAGATTGTGTTTCTAAATCCCTCATCTCCAACAAGTCATCCTATATCACCATCTATAACTCCCCACTCATTCTCTAGCAAAGGTTACACTGACTGATTTTCTCACTGAACCTAGAGCAAAATGACTTTTGAAAACATGTGGTGCATACACTGAGAAGCTCATTAGAGAGAGGAAAAAGGTCCAAAATGAATCAATGCTTGTGCCCTGGGAAATGTTGGACCTTGGATGTTCTAGATTGCTAGAATAAGTAATTAGGTGTAGGAATTTTTATTTTAATGGCTGCTCTTTTATCTGTTCGGTTTCATTAATATGTTGTACATTTGCAATCATCTTTTCTCGCTTTCCCGAGACAGTCCAACTACAAACACACATCTAATGGGAGCTGCCATGAGCTTAGTGAAGATAAGTGGTCAACAACTATTTAATAATGTCAATTTGTTATGTACTTCATACAGTATATAGGAAGGAACGAGTAAGTGTGATTTGTGTATTATATTTTATATGTGTTATCTTTGCCACTAAAATTCCATTCATGTCTGTCGTACCACCTGTCTGCTGAGTCGAGCCTGGAGCCCAGCTGACTGAGTGTCAGACACATGAAACACGTGTCGCATATTTGGATGCTAATCTACACTTGAAAAAAGGGTGACATGGAGATGTTTGATAGCGGGAGTACATTTGGTTTCATACCCAGTTGCAGTGAAGCCGAGCAGCGTTCTGGAGCAGTCACAACTTGGAATAGTGTGGAGACTTTTTTTATTGTGTTTTATTGCTTCAGGTAACCCTGGGTGTAATTTCCTAAAACAAGCTAAAGCCTTTTTGACTATAAAGGGAAATTTATGGTTTCCTGTGGCACTGTAGGCCTACTGTATCCAAATCAGTGTGGAAAGGTTTACGTTTAAAAATAATATGTGTGTTTCCATGCCGGAGAAAAGATGTCATGATAGATCTGCTGTCAATCAACAACTTTAGACTTGTCAGTGTTGCCTTGGGTAACGCTACTTGAATAACTAAGGCTTGACATTAGCTGTTTAGATTGACAGATGAATGAGGAGTAAGTTGGTTGCTACGGCGATGCTGCAGAGAATTTTTTCACTGACAACAAAACATTTTACAAGTAAATGTGTGATGGTATAGACGAGATCAAAACCTGTTCTTTAAAGGGAACCACTCTGCAGCAGTCAGTGCAGCAAAGGGGAAAAAATTCCCCAAATGAGAGGGACTTAACCATTGTAGTAGAATTTAAAAGTCCACCAGAGCCTTGTCCAAGAGGGTTTGATCACAGGAAATTTTGCTTTTTTCGATTACTTTGTAAGAGCACTCTGGGTTGTGAGTCCTAGGAATTTTATGAAACTATTTTGTGACAATGCAAAACATCAGAGGAACTGAAGAGCTGAATATTATTATTTTTGTTGTTGTTGTTGTTGGTTAGGTGTTGTTTATCACCTGGTTTCACTAAAACATGCTTCTCCTTTAAAAGATATGTTGTTTACTTTACATGTCCTGAAAATTCTCCCTCAAATTGAATCTGAAGCATTTGAGCCTTGCTGACATTTGATGATAACAAACATCAATACTAGTTAATGTAATTTAGCTAGACCGCATCAGCATTGTAAGTCCAATAAAGGATCTTGAGAAAATGCAAAGACTCAATGCAGCTCCTGAAGATCATACCAAAAATTGGCTTTGATGCAGAGAAACACGGGGGAACGTGTATAAGCTCCAAGTCCTCACAAAATATGCATACATTAGAAAATAATGTATAATAAAACCTCCAATAGCACAGAATTCTCAGTGTCCAGAAGATACCCATGATTTTTATGTTCAGATTTAATTCACTAAAACACTACAATCTGTCTCTTTTCAGTAATACTGAATGTGTGAAAGGCAGCAATTAAAGTCATAAAAATGAGAGATGAATGTGAATAATAAAACACTGTCCACAATCCATTAAAGAAGAAAGAACTGGTCATCTTTGGATAAAATGAAAGGTGCATTACTGTGACTGTCATCAAACACATCTAAGATGGTTTGCTCAAGGTGTGTCATGGAATTTAAAAAAAATATATATGGTGAAAGACAGAGAAAGAGGGGGAGAGAGACAGACAGAGAGAGAGAGAGAGAGCGAGAGAGAGAGAGACAGACAGACAGACAGACAAACAGAAATGAGAAATTGTCAGGATCTCACATTGTGCCAGGACATCCTTGTAGCCATAGAGCATTTAGAAATCAGACTGTGTTGGACTTAGATGCAGTCTCCTGCATTCATAACCAGTGATAACTCAAGCAGAAAACATTGATGTAGGTGTGTGAGGAATCCTGTATGAGCTTCTAAGCTCCCCAGATAGATTGTATAAAAATCAAAACAGACATTCATAAAGGTGATCAAATATTCCACTACAAAAAGCAAATCTGAGGGAATAAACTGCTACAATGCAGTCAAAGTAAAGACTTGCAGTTTGGTGCAAGTTTTCAAAGCACTGCAGCTCACTGTTTTATCTGAACATCCCAATAAAAAAATCATAACGTTGTAACAAGAGACAAAAGGTCAGGAATCAAGGTCACTCTGAGTACACCCTGGTCCTCAGAATCACAATGAATGCAAAAACTCATTAAAAAAAACAGCAACAAAAAAAACCCCACTTTTTTCCCCTCATTTGACCGACTCCATTAAAAAGTCAGAAGGAATTTTGAAACAACTTGAGATGTTTCTTCATGTCATGGAGAAAATGGAAAGAAAAGTGCAATTTTAGAATGCAACATGGAGCATAAAGCAGTGACATTACAGCAATTTGATGACTTTACACATATGCAACACACACACACACACACACACACACACACACACACACACACACTGCAGCATACTACCCAGCATGCATTTATTGAACGTGGGTATCTATTATTGCTGCTTTAAGTGAGGCCTTTCATAATTCAACTGAAGGAGATTACGTGGTAAGCAACATGTCAACAAGGATGAAAAGAACAAAGAGAAGTCCATGTGAAGAAGTAGCAAAGAGTAAAAAAAAAAAAAACTTCTCACTTCTTTAATTAGAGCACCAGGTCTCAGGTGAATTTCTCTATAATCGCACAAAAAAGAGAGGATGCTTATGAAACTCAAGGACTGGAAAGTACATGATGATCAGGACACATTTAATCCTCTTCTCAAAGGAATAAAAGTCAGGTTTTATTCCCTCAGAGATGTATGTGTGCTGGGAGGGAACTTTCTACACAGGCGTAGAATAGCAATAGCACATTTGATGACAGTGAGGAGAAATTTATAATATGAAGATATAGTTAGTCTAAGGTTAATGGTGGACGTACGATTTTGGGTTAAAGTTGATACTGGAGATGGGATGAGATGTATGGGGGGTCTGGAAGAATTTCAGGTTAGATTTGATTTTCATGATAGATTTTTGTTAATTCTGGATCAGAACAACCTCAGAGAGTCCCTAGAGATTTAAGATGTGATCTCAGCCACGTAGCTTCACAATGAGCGAGTCAAACAAAGCACATATTGAACTGTTTGCCTCCTTCTTTTATCACACGCCATAACATTTCCCATTCTCAGAAACAGAATAACCACCATATAATTCAATAATTGGTAATTCAATTCTGTTGTCCCTATTTACTATCAGATTCACCTTCCACACATAGTGTTGCCTTCCAGTGCCTGTAGTTTCCTGTATAAATCTAAATGAAAGGGAGCAGGATGTTGCAACATGACACAGGCAGAGATCAGACCTCTCTTAGCAATGCTTCCAACGTCCTTCCCCAAAGCCATTCTCTCTCCCTCTCTCTCTCTCTCTCTCTCTCTGTCAAACAACAATCTGCCTTAACACACACTGAGACGATAGCCCTCAACCAGCAGGATTTCTGCTCCACCATATTAAGTTTTTCACACTGGATTACACAGATGCCCTAACTGAAGGACAGTAAAAAAGGAGAAAAAAATTGTGAGTTGGAGTGTAGTAGAAACACTCTGAAGCTTTTTTTCTTTTTTTTTTTAAGGTTGTACTGGGATTTGTGGGAGTATTAAAGCGGATAGACCCCTGCTATGATTCTGGATCATAGATCATCATAATGAACATCCCTTTTGGTGTTTATGATAGCAAGTACAGATGATGTACAGCAGATTAGCCATAGAACGCTTTGCATAATCACTTGGTGTCATATAGGCTTAGAGGGGCTGTTGTAATGCCAGCGTAACACTGAAAATTTCAGTGACGTGTATGTATTCTCACTGGAAGTGGCACTTCAATCCAAACCAAACCAGGAACTACGGGTCATATTTCCATTTCAGTCCCAAAGAGGATTGAATGTTAAGACACAATTGGACTGAACTCTTCAAAGGTCTAACCCAAAAGGTGAGTGTTGTCTTCTACCTTGGCAGTTGAGCACTGTGACTTCCAAGAGTTGAGGAGGTGACTGCCACCTACTGTCCCACATCCTCCAGCAAGAACCATTTTAATCCAACATGATCTATCCCTGTGGTTCCCAACAGGGTTACCACACCTGACTCCATTTACTGATTACTCAGCCCTTGGCTTCTGTAACTGTCTAATGAGTTGAGAAAAACTGATGTCCCCCATCCAAAAACTGGCCAGGCTTGTCCCTGCTAATGTTCCAGTTGGAAGGCAAACTCTTCCCTGATAAAGACCATGTAACTCTCATGATATATTTTAAAGAACTATATCTGCATCATTCACAGGAGAGGGTAGAAACATCATGTATTCATACATACAGAGCAAGTCTGTCAGCTCCTCAGTATAAATTATTTGTATTCTGTTTCAATGAAGATGGCGATGTCTTAAATAGGCATTATAATTCCAGGCATTGTGTGGCAGGGTGAAGCCGAACAGGGGTTCGGGTTGCCCAAAACGCACCAAACAAACAAAAAAAAACGGCTCTGTCGCAATTAGCACGTAAGTGCAAGGTGTTTTATTTATAGTGCAAACAAAAACGGTCCCAACCAAAGTGAAGAAAAGTGGAAAAAAATGTCCAAAATGGCAAGTATGTACAGTGAAAAAAAAATAATATATATATATATATATATATATAAATATATATATTTACAAAAAAACAAACAAACAAAAAATATATAGATAAACAAAAACAGATAAACAAATTGCCAGCACAGCACAGCACACTCTGTTCTCCTGACTCCCTCAACCTACAATGATGGGAAAAAAAAAAAAAACCCTTTTGTCTGTAAGCCCCTCCTCTCGGAACATACCAGTTTCTTTTTGTTGACTTAAAATAAAATGACAATTAATCATCCACTCCAGTACATATACACAATCACAAACACAAATTCACAATCCCCAGTAATATTTTATCTTTTACTAGTTCTGGCTAGTAACAGCCGATCGTTACATCTTAACGTAACAACCCCTTTTCGTTGGAGTGGCCCCTTCCCCGTGTGCATCACGCATGCGCCGCTCCGGCTAAACCAAATAAACGGACTCATGTTCCTTCGGTTCTGTTTGGTCCCCCCCCCTGCACCTGTAGTCCTATGCTACTGTAACCAAACAGACGGACAAACAGAGAAAACAGAAGGAGACACGACAATCCAACAAACGTTACAACGCAGTACGAACATTCAAATTAAGCGATATGTATAATAAAGACGGGACAAACATTTAACTGGGTAATCGTGTGTGTGTGTAGCATGATAAGGACGGTAACGGTAAAACAGTAAAGACGCTAACAAACATTTAAGTGTAATTGGGGGTGTTTGTGGGGTGTTTTATACTGTAAGATTGTGAACGTGAATTGGAAATGTTTGTGTGTATGAAACCGGGTAACCTGCTGCGTGCTTCGAGTGTGCACCCTCGAAGCTAACGCAATATGTTATTGGAATATGTGTATTATAGATATGTATGAATGACGTACACTTAACAGGACACAAACACGAACAAACACTGTACAACTAAGGAAAAGTGGTTAATTTGCGGGGAAAAAGACGCCGCTCGCAGCCTGAGACAGAGCCCTCTGTCTCACATTGGCAGCCTCATACTGTGAAAGAATTTGCTCCAGTCAACTAACACAGTCCCTAAATGGGCTAATTAGGTAAAACCTTGGGTCAAGGAGGGTTGTTAATTCCTTAAATATGTGTTTTAATACATTAGGTTAACATCTCCACCGTGCAGCCTTTTCTCCAGACTGTTTTGAATCCCAATGGTCAAGAATTTGAACTTTGTGATGGTCAAAGCTTCGTGCCGCTGTTGTCCATGTGGTGGTTATACCTAATTGCTCTTTGGATTCTGACCTTTCCAGTGCTGCTGCTATCACAAACCTGCAAGCCAATTTGGTAATTATGTTCCAGTAATTTGACATTTGGGGAAATACCCTGTGCAGCTTGTGTTAAATTTTCTTTGTCAGCTCCTAATTATTGCCCTCACAGGCACCTCCTTTGTTCTCGGACCTTCAAGCTCAGGTTTTCTAATGCAGAAAAAGCAAACTGCAAAATCGAATCTTTTGGAACACAGATCTGGGAAAGTGAGAAATTACGCAGTTCTTCATTTCCTACCTCCTACCTCATAAACCCATACGAAATATATGTTTTTCTGTGACTGACAAGGGTACAATAATCACAATAGAATAACACACAAAATATGTTCTTCTTGGGGTAGATAGAGGCAAAATCATTTTTTATATATATATGTGTGTGTGTGTGTTTATATGTACACACACCCACGTGTATATGTGTATAAAAAGAATATGTGTGTGCATATGTCTCTCTCTCTGTCTCTCTCTCTATATATATATATGTGTGTGTGTGTGTGTGCATATAAAAAGAATAATGAACATGTATGGCTGTGGCATTTTCGAGCCAAGGGGTATTGCCATTTTTTCAGTAGCTCATAGCACAATCATAGGAGCTTAAGTGTCCTAAATGAAGCTGTCAATATGACCCTGTCTCTGAAATTTTCAGTCCCTCAGGGAATTGGTCTTTCTGGGAAATTGCTTTCACTGTGCAAAATTAAACAATATAAAAGTCTTTTTGGTGGCTGATAATTTGAACTGCGTATTGGCTTTCACCCATGTCAGTGTGACTGTTTTACTTAAACAGAACAGCTTTAATCTTTCCCACAATTATGTTTTATTAAAATAAGTCTCTTTGAGATACTTAGAGACATGTATATTGCTTTCTTTTTAGCCTGATCCTGTGGCTCGTTCAGTCAGGATGGCCCGAGAAAAACAGCTGTCATTTTTAGTATGTAGTTCTTTTTTCCCTTATTTTCTCTTTTAGTCAGAATCTAAGACCATGCACATACAAGCCTCAACTGTATGAGCAATACCACAGATGAAGACAATATTTTGGACTGGTTCTTGAGTATTGCCTGTGTTCAACTTATTTGTAACACAGGCTTTGGGCAAAAATCCATTTCAACTTCACACTAATCAGAATTAAGAGTTAAGAATTCATGGCTGAACATATCGGATAGTGAGGAACATCTAAGACGAGTGAGGCATGTTCAAATTACTGGAAATTCTCAAATAATAGCCATGTCTCAAATTACAGCTGGGGGCACCGCCTGTTTGGGCAAATAAAGGCCAGTCCCAAATACAGGCCAGGTAAAAAAAAAAATGCAGAAAAAACATACCGATAGTGTTCTAACTCACATGGATTGTGGTCGCTGTAGGATTGTGGGTGCGTCCAAAACCGCACACTACATGCTACACATTAAAGTTGCACTCAAGTATGTGCTGCAGGAGTACACACTATAAGATTGTAGACAGAAAGAATGCTTGAATTTAGACGCACTAATGAGATATTGAAATCACGTCATACTTTTGCACGTGAGATTTATAATCGCGGTTTAATGATGACTTCCTGTAAACAAAGACATAGCGGTACATTTAAAAAAACCTGTCTACCTGACTGCACCAACATGTTTCTTATGCGAGTTTTTATTGCACTTATTGGTGTTTTACTGATAACTTCAAACACTTCAAGGTTCAAGTGTATTTGAGGTAGGGGAAAACTCGCATATAGAAGTTGTTAGTTTTCCGCTATTTTCTCAGTCACAAATGACCATGACAGACATGCCCCTTTTTTCCATTTGGCCTTATGTCTAACAAAATACATCAGAGGTGCGTTCAAATTCGGCAAACTGATGCGGACGTTCCAGATGAACATGGTTTTCTTTGAACTTTTTAATTTGAATGTTTTTTAGGTCAGCATACTTCGATGACATCCATCCTCTAGGCTACTAGTAACAACCAAAGTATCACTTCAAAATTTAAATACCTAACGCTTTAGCTGTATGTGATGTATGCTCATTGGCTCAAACTAATGACCAGAGAGTGCAGTACAATCGCTTAGCTACAGCTGGGGATTGATAACATAGCATACAAAAAACAGGCTTTCATTTTATGCCAATGCTACGACTGATGAAAAAATAATAAAAAATTTCAATAACCTGCTTCACTAACTGGTTTAAACACACAGTGGCTGAAAATTCTTCTCTGCTGTCTGCAAAGCTACCTGACGCAGTTCTGCTCAGGGTGGAAGTTCCCATGGAAGTTTGAAGTTCCAAGCCATTTAATGCATGTCATTCTCTCTGTTTCTCACCTATGTTTCCTGTCTCTCTCAACCATTGCTATCAGATTTGATTATAAGAATTTTCAGTGGTGAAGAAATTTCAGGCAAATGCTACTGATGCTGTAATTTTACTGAAATTTCTTTAGGATAGACAGAAGTGTCCATGAATGGCACAGAGGACACACTGTAAATCTACGGAGTTATCTGTTTTAGGATTAACAGAAGCATCCATGAATGGTACATAAGATATACTGTAAATCTACAGAATTTTCTATTTGAAGAAAATGTCCATAAATTAACAGAAAATGTACTGGTAATTTTCTGCCAGGACATTATCCGTTTTTCTATGGATTTTTTTCTTACAGTGTGGCACAAAAGATGATTCACAAAAGCCACCAAGCTTACTAATGATTTCGTTTTCATAAATAATCAAAATAGCTCATCGTTTGGAGAGAACACACAAACAAGCAAACAAATAGATAGACAGAGAGATAGCTAAACAAATAAAAGCAGGATGAAGTACTGTGATTAATCTGTCCTGGATATTTTTTTCTTTTTTTCTTTTTTGTTGTTGTTGTTAATTAGGGACATTCCATTGTATTGGGTGTGCTTGATATACCATGGGACATTATTTAATTGCTGTTTTTGGCAGCTAAGCCTCTTTGAATAATTTAAAGAAGTCTCAGCCTTACTTGAAGAGTTTGTAATCTGTGCTGGTCTTAAAATGGGACTTAATGTTTGTTAAAAATGTTATCCTGACACATGGTGCCTGTAAGTCCTTGAAAAATAGAAAACAAAGGATTACTGCTTTAAAACAGCATTTCCCAATCCTGGTCCTGGAGGCCCACCCAAACCATCGCACTCACCCTTCTATAACACACCTGATTAAACTTCACAGCTAATTATCAAACCCTTGAGGAGCAGACACTTGGGTATTACAACAGGGAGAAGCCTCTGCACAGAACTGTTGGTTTCCAGAAGCAGGAACTAGTGTAGAAACACTGCTTTATAAAGCTGGTTCTGGAAACAGATTTCTGAGTTAAAAAAAAAGGAAGAAATGTGTGTGTCAGCTTTAAAAACTCTTTTGACAAGTTGTCCATTCCATGTCAAATGGTGGTTTTTCAGTTATATTCACACAGCATTATCAATTATCAGGGAAGACATATCTCCGTCAGCGTTATTTGTGTATTTTGTTATTTCCCTTTCAACATGTGAGCAGCAAGGAGGGGATGACAGTTTGATGGATGTCAAAATTAAATGAAAGTACCCTCTGCAAAAGCAGCACTTTATATAGATACTGCGTCTGTCAGCCACTGCTGGAATAACACATATGTATACCTGCACATTATTCCATAATATGTCAGTAGTGAATTTACCTGTGATAATGAAAGTCATACATCAGATAAATCAACATATATTTGTTCCTGTCTCTGTGTAGTGCTTTAAGAAAAACTAAGAAATGTAGAACTTTTTTTTAAACAACTGTGTGAGGCAAGAGGCTTGAAAATGAAGAGTACATTTGATTTTTAAAAGATTGACAATACCATTTGATAGAAAATTGGTCTGTCAAAGAGAATCATATTTAAATACTCTTTTTTTCCCTTAAGTGTGCCCCATCATAGTTATTATTCAGGTTTAGTTCACTGAGGAAATTGGAGTACCACTTGACCTCTGTGCTGTCCAAAAGACCTCGGCAACTTGCATTGGCTAAAGTATGTCTTCTCTGGCTGACAGGAAAAAGAGAGAGAGAGAGAGAGAGAAAGAGAGAGAGAGAGAGAGAGGCCGAGGCAACACAAATGCTGCTCATGAGAGATCAAAAAGGGTTGAGAGAAGCATTAGCCCTTGCGTCAGCCAGCCCAGTGGCCATTTTCGTTTGGTGTATTATATGATTTTGTGTCTGACCCTCTCTCAGTCCTTTGGGCAACAGGCTATAATAATCAAATTCCCATCTACACCGCTGCTGATTTCACATCATCTATGTCTGTCTGCGAGCATGTGTGCAGGCCATCTTAGCAGTAGCACACTATGCTGTTGTGACATTGCAATTACTGCGACCAAGGTGGCACTTCAAAACATGAGAAAAATTATATACATATATTGAAATGTACACGCACACTCACACACACACACACACACACACACACACACACATATATATATGTGCGTGTGTGTGTGTGTGTATTTCTACACTATGTAAGAGTCTGAGAAGTTCCCTTCCCTCTTCTTTTCCCTTATTTTAGAATTTGAAAATCCAATTACCCATACCCTTGTAAGTCTCCATCTTACTCAACAGTAATCTCAGCTGAGCCGTAAGAGACTAGCACACACTTCTTCTAATACATGAAGCAAGAGGCAGTATTTTCTTTCACACTACGAGTCATATCGTACCATCATATATCTTAACGCATGTGTAGGGGCGTGCGATTTCTTTAATTTCTCATCACAAATCACATGGGGGCCTGACCTTTGACAGACTAAAGGCTGAGCAATATGAGGGAAAGTGACCCTGTCCAAACACACCCACCAGCCCACTGAAAGAGAGCAAATCCTTAGACTCCCTGCCTCACTCAGCAACTGTGGCACAGCTGTACTTCCAACAGTAGAGAATGCTCTGGGCTGGATGTTGAAAGACATGAAATATGAATTTCAATATGTTACACGACTGCATAACTGTGGAATTTCTATTTATCGATCCTTTGCCTCATGATTCAACCAAATGAAACACCTTTAGAGACAGAGAGAAAGCAGTGATATGCTCTGCTCAATATATTGGTGTGTGTGTGTGTGTGTGTGTGTGTGTAAAATACCAAAGACTGGGGAGCTTTGACTCTCAAAAAGGATCGAGGGTCAGGACCACATCATGAGGCTTCATGCTGAGAAAAAAAATGCTAAATCAGAGAGAATTAAAAACAGCTCCTCCAGTCAGTATAGAGATGTTTACTGCAGAAGTCTTCGATGGTAAACAAATGCAATTCCAGCAAAAATTTAGAAATTACAGACTGCAACACTCACAGTCCCAACTATGGTCTCTGAATGATTATTTTAAATCACTACTTTGACTAAATTATCTTTTATGAAATACCACCAAACAAAGTGAAACTAGGTGGAAAAGAAAAGCAAAGAAAAGAAAAGACAAGAAAAGAAAAGAAAAGGGGAAAAACATGACTAAGCTATGACAAAGCACAAAGACTTCCATTTGTACAGAAAAATGACCTTTACTAGTCCAAACATGGTATGGAATGCCACTCCAGCATGTCCTGTTTCGTTATCTGGCCAGAAACACATTTTCGAAGTGCCATGTGTCCCCCACCGCTCCCTGTTTTGTAATCTTAAAAGCCACTCACTACCTTATCAGCTCATCTTTTCACGTCTCCCGGTACGGATCTCTGTCACATGTCTGTCATCCTTAGGCGCACACACACACACACACACACACTCACACACACACTCACACTGCCCATCAGACACTATCACCAACTTAATATCATACCATCTACTGTCATATTTTCGTCATTGTCTCAGAGCCTGTGGGGTCAGTGCGAGACTACTGAGTTCTCTCCTTTTCAAATTACAGGAGACAGCCACAGACAAACATATAAACTGATCTTAACCAGCTCTTTTCAGATGCCTTATAATGCTTTGAGACTTTCCCTGGAACACACACACTGATACAACTTCTTAAACAACATCATAGACATCCTACATCATGCTTATTCCAGTGTAACTTATAATACAGCATCCAATAGTTGTAAAAAATACACACACACACACACACACACACACATATATATATATATACACATATATAATTTACTTTTGTTCAGTTGTCACAAGATTTAGTTAATTTTGTGACAACTGAACTGATGATGGGGATCTCATGGGATTCAAATTATGCTTTTTTGTGTCATTTCTGAGATGCAATTAGCTCCGATCACGCATTAAACAAATAAACCGGACTCTCCGTCTACTAAATGTTCTCCATTACTATTCAGGGACAGGCTTGCCTTCCTAATGCTGTTGGATTACTGCTGAGACAATAAAGTATTCCCAAAGACACTCACATTATCCCGTAATCCTGCATCGGAGTATAATAATCTCAAGACCAGATCGGGCAACAGAACCTTTCCTGAAATCTACATGGCCATTTTTGGCAAAGCCAGTGAGAACGTATTTAGTGAAAGCCTCAGGTGACTGATTAAAATGTTTGATAGTGTATTTGTGAAGCCTCTTTAAATGTCAGGCAGCTGCTCTCTGCCAGAGGAAAGCCGAAACACATCTTTGGGGAATACTTAAAGAAAAGTCAAACGGATTTCAGCGTCTAGTCACCACGGTTACTCTAAAAGTGGTGAAACTCTGCAAATGTATTACCTCTGACATGTTGTTCACCGCACAACATGTATTTTCCCTGTTCAGTGACTGAGCTGATTACTCTCAGGATAAGAACTCCATCACAGTAATTTTTGCCCATTTTCCCCTTGAAATAATACGTTTGAGGAGAAAAAAATAGGCTCTTGTGTTTACAGTCTGATCATTTTGAATGTATATTAATGCTTTGAAGAGCCCCTATGTGCAGTGAACATAAGATACAAAACTGACCTGAGGTCTTTCAGTGTTACCCATGCACCATTTAAGGACCTCAATATAAGATAAAACACACATAGGCAATACTTGTTAACTGATAACACTGCTACTTTTATCAGACTTGACCCAAAACAATTATATTACAATTCATTCTTCAGTGGCCACCCTGTGACTAAAAAAGTTGCCTTCCTCATCACCTTCTGATAACAGTTGGATGGACAGGTTTTCTCCACCAGAGCTCCACGGGAAGGTTCAGCCACAATGCATAACCTCAGGAGTAACCTGGGTTTAAGTACGCTACCCAGAGGATCCTTCAGCACTGACAGGAAACCAGCTCTTCAGAAGACACTTCATTTTCCCCATTGTGTCAGGATCTGAACCCACAATCCTCCAGTTGCTCAGCCCATTCCCTTTCCCCTAAACCATGGCCTTTACAGGGTACGTTGCATGGAGAGCTTAATAATTCCATTTAGCCGAAAGTGCATGGAGTCTAAAAAGAGATATATCTGCTATCACATTTGTGTGCGTGCGTTTGTGTGTGTGCATTTGTGTGTGTGTGTGTGTGTGTGTGTGTGTGTGTGCGCGCGTGCACGTGCGTGTGTGTCTGTGTGTGTTTGTTCCATAATTTATTCTCAGTGCTGTTGGTAAAAATTGATGTCCCCAGGAAGGTAACCGAGTAATACACAGGACCAGAGTAAGTCACTCGTGATGCACTTCAACAGATTATCAGTAGGTTCACTCCATCACACCTTGTGCTGAAAGGAAGAAAAACAGGGGCAGATGAATCCTCGGAAGTCTGGCTTGCTTATTTATTTATTTATTTTTACAAAATGTAATTTTTATAACCGCCTGAAGTGCGAGTGAATTTTAAAACACAATTTAGTATTGAGAATCACACTGCTGCATCCCCCAGGTTCTTGAGTATTTGCCATTAGGAAAATAATTCAGAGTAATTATGACTCAATGTCTAGCCAGACCTAGAAATAATTTATTCTTCAACAGAGAGAGAGAGAGAGAGAGAGAGAGAGAGAGATCTCAGCACTGAATGTTATGCAAATCTATTCAAACGCAATAAGCACACAACTCATTAAAGGAAAATAATCCAAGAGGTATTTCTCAAGACCTCATTGACAAATTTCCTATCAAGTACAACACAAGTTTTTGACCCAAACCCTGCTCCTGCCTTAGGGTGTAAGTTACCCTTAAATTAACCTCTTATGTAACTTTCTCTTTAATGTCAACATGTTACAAGCACTTTCAGTGACTGTTAGACTGTCTGTGCAGTGCAGGAATTGTATACTGGTGTTTTGTGCATCTATACACACAAATTCAACATTTACTTCCCTGCACTATGGCCAGTCCTACACACACACACACACACACACATAAATATATATAGTGCATGTACTCTGTGTGTGTGTGTGTGTGTGTGTGTGTGTGTGTGTGTGTGTGTGTGTATAGAGTACTGTAAGTCACATGGCACGACAGATACTTAAGCAGGGGAAGATTACACATCAAAGAAATGGCCACTTCATTACTCCATGTGCACAAGGTAGGAGGGTTGGGTAAACTGATCTGCATTGACCGCTGGAGTGTACAATACTTTCCCATATCCTCCAATCAGAGAGTTGTTTGGAATTACTCAGGGAAATTAAAAGCCCTACATTTTGATCCACATACAGCTTGGTGCATCTTACATTTGTCCTACTCAATTTATACCTATGAGTAAATCATTTTTTCCTAATGTTTTTCAAGGCCATTTCACTCTGACTTGTGGTGATTTATCTTTGATCTTATATTTTTCCATCTCCAAGCTTTTCCCTGCTTTATTTAATTGGATGAGATACAATTCCACTTTTTTTATGTGCTGCTTATGCAAATACCTAGTTCCAAGAACTATTAAAGAGGGTTTTACGCTATATGTGGCAATGCATTAAAACGAGCAGGGCAATTATTAACTGTCTAACCCTTCTTTCAGCACAAACTACAAAAGCATCAAAACAGCACCCTCCACACTGAAATAAGTGGCAGATACCATGAATGTAAATAGGGGATGAGAAGAAAAGGAGAGAATATAAAGGCTTGTGAGAGGGATAAATAGAGCTATGAATCTGGCTTTGCATGCGATATGAGTAATAACAATGAGTTGTACATCCAGTCCAAACCGAGTGCCACTCTCCTTGGATTAAAGCCAGATTTGCCAACAATGATGAGTCTTTTACTCTGAATAGTCCAGAATATTAGACCAGCACCTATGATATCTGCTAAAGGCAAAAAAGTAAAAAGATTGCAAAAATCATTCCTTAATTTCAAGAAGGGTCTGATTTGGCTACAGACAGATCCCAAAATTTCCAAACAGCTCATCATATGCTTTAGAAAGTGGGGGTGCTTACTTAGCACATATGTTTGATAGAGGTTTAACTGTGGAAAACAGACTTCAAACAAAAACTAATGTTTCCTTCAAGTGAACCAGTTTGAGTTCACTGTTTGTATGGGTGTGTTTGCGAGGGAAGGTATTTTGTTTATCTGTTTTTGTTTTTATGAACACCTTGATTATGCATGATTTTGAATTATAAGGAAAATGTGTAACATGCAGCAATTATGGGCGCCAGTATGAACTGGTTACGAGAACTATTCCACATGAATTAAAAAAGGAAAGGAATATTGTAGAACATTCATGGTTTTGATGAATTAAGGATGGTGAGTAATATTACATGTTGCTCTGAATTTCATATCTTTTTTCTTTAAATCTCCCTGCTTCCGTTTACTAAAAGTTGCATGTTAGTAGGTTCACTATAGGCTGTGTTCACTTCTTAATGACCCCAGGGTAAACACTAGAGCCAGAACATATCCGGTCTGTATATTAGAAAAAGTTGTGTGATAGCCTGTGGTGAACATATATACTTTCAATTTTTGCAATTTTATAGTTTTTTTTTTTTTTTTGATGTTATAAAATTGCCCAAATAACCTATTTTTGGCCAATTTTACAAACCGCTGTCTATGGTTGACCTGGGTAATGTTGGATTCAAGACAGCAATATTCCAACAGATTTGCCTTGAAACCCCAGAATGTTCACTAAACTGTTGCATTTCTACACAAACATTTCTTGTCAAGCCAGTTATTTAGTTTGATGTAGGGCTTAACCCTTTTCATTTGAACTCATTGTGCCTTCTAAGTTTGTTGATGAAAACGATGCTAAGTTGATGCTGAGGCGCCAGATAGTGTTGGAAGAGTTTGGATTTGTGTGTTTAAATGTTTCAGGGAAAACAGAGAAAGGTGACATTATCAACAACCATACGCTGAAGTTTTCCTGACGACCTTTGACACTGCACAGTGAATGTGAGACATATATGAATGTGAATGAATACTGTGATGTATCGCTTTTAAATGTAGCCAGGGTTAATAGCATTTTATAGCGCCACCAAGTGGCTAGCTAAGGTCATTTTTCACGTCACCTGCAAAAAAATCACATTCCAACAGAGTGCCAGTTGTCATCAAATGTTAGCGATCAGTTATGGTCTAAAATAGTGAAAAAGGCAAGAAGAATAGGGGGGGGGATTACAAAAATGACAGGGTAATTATAATCATCATCGTCATCGTCATCATCATCATCATTATTGTCTTACCTCTGTCATAAGGAAACACACACACTCACACACTCACACACACACACACACACACACAGTGAGTATTCTCTCAACTGCATCTCACTCTGTAATTATCTTCTTACGACAATAACTCCAGTCCTCATGTTTACGTGAGAAAGTCTGCACCTGCCTCCCCTTCCTGTTAAACAGTACAAGCAATTACCTCCCTAATTCAGAACTTAGCCACAACAAATCACACTCAAAGAGCAAATCAGTCTATTTGCATCATACCCACCCCTAATTTTGCACTCCTCACCCCACTTTTGGGTGCCTAATATTGCATATTTTGTTGAGTGCTCATGCAAAAATCCACAACTCATTTATGAAATGGACAATTAGGAGACTTTCATACTTTCATATATTCAGACATTTGCACAGTACCTCATTAGATCAGCTTCTATGATTTGTGTGTGTGTGTGTGTGTGTGTGTGTGTGTGTGTGTGTGTGTGTGTGTGTGTTTGCATGCGTGCGTGTGAGTGTGTGCTCATACATTTACGTGCACTGATACACTGTTAAAACTATATTAACATAGGCTTCATCAATCCAGTCTTTGCACTCTGTGTTCCTCTAGCCATTTAGTTTGACTCTGACAATGATACAAAAAACACAGGTGTTACCGACTTTCAGTGAGAACATGTAGCATATTAGACGCCAAAGGACACTGAAATGTTTATAGAGCCTCTATGATTAAACCAGGGGAATATAAGTGGAGAATGTTGTGGAGGTCAGCAGTCCCCTCATATCTATAGATGACCAAAAAACAAACAAGGAAACAAAAACAAACATACATACATACATAAATGTTAGAGGCAGTCTTGTTTTTCTGACAGCAATGACCACTAAATATATGTGCACTGATGCAGCATTTCCAGTAGGTAAGGAGAACCTGCCTCTTGACTTTCTATATGCAAAATACATTATACAGTGCTTTACTACTGACAACACACATGTTTATTCCCATGAAACTGTTTAACAGTATGGTCATACATTTATTTTATAATGCACTGACTTGGTATGCCCTACCGACCAACATTTCCACAAGGTTACTGCATAAACACCACACACAGAGGACTTGCACACCACTTAATGATTGACATCTCTCTCACCACAAAGTATTCACCAGTGCTATGGAGGCAAATGTCGTGAGGAAAGGTAACAGAAAGAAGCAAACACAGATCACAATAAACAGCAAGCTAATAGAAGTAGCTGTAAAACACCATAACAGGTATACGATGTTTAAAGAAAGTCGAAGCCATCTCATTAAAACCTGCCGGATCCCATGCAATCCCGGAATTGTCCATTAAAATGATTAAAGTGGAGAGAGAGAGAGAGAGAGAGAGAGAGAGAGAGAGAGAGCTCACAGAATGTTAAACGCTGGAGAACAGAGAGAGAGACTGATTGAGAGAAAGAGTAAGTGACTGAGAGAGAGAGAGAGAGAGAGAGAAATAGAAATAGAAAGAGAGAGGGCTGAGCTGCTCCAAGCTGTATATAAACAAATAAACAAACAACATCTAAAAAGCAGAACAACAACAACAACAACAACAACAACAACAACAGCTGAGGTGGACTCCAGAGCATGGCCAGCGTTAAGCTCTTCTTACAATGCGTGACTGAGGAGTAGAGGTCATTTGAGGAAGGTCGGAGCTTCACTGCACTTGCATCTAATAACAATCTCAGACTTCCCTCCTCATTTCTGTGCTGTATTCTCATTTAACTGTCTGTACAAAGCCATCATAAACAGTGTAGTAAGGCTGGAATTAAGGACCACATTGCAGTGAATGCTTTATTAGCAGACTGTAACAGTGAATGCTTTATTAGCAGACTGTAACAGTGAATGCTTTATTAGCAGACTGTAACAGTGAATGCTTTATTACAGCAGACTGTAACAGTGAATGCTTTATTACAGCAGACTGTAACAGTGAATGCTTTATTAGCAGACTGTAACAGTGAATGCTTTATTACAGCAGACTGTAACAGTGAATGCTTTATTAGCAGACTGTAACAGTGAATGCTTTATTACAGCAGACTGTAACAGTGAATGCTTTATTACAGCAGACTGTAACAGTGAATGCTTTATTAGCAGACTGTAACAGTGAATGCTTTATTAGCAGACTGTAACAGTGAATGCTTTATTACAGCAGACTGTAACAGTGAATGCTTTATTACAGCAGACTGTAACAGTGAATGGGTATAGTTACACTTTTAACAAAATGGCTCCACAAACTGTGGCATTGACAAGATGCACCTATACCTATACCTATAGTATAAACGGTTCATTTGACTCCGATGTTTACGTCATAAGTAGCTCTTTGAATTGTTACAAACACTGGTTTTATTGCATCAGTCTCCTGGTAACATAACATTTCTCTCATTTACAATCAAAGTAAGTTTATTACATTTAATTATCATTTCAATATATATGAATCAAGGATTTGGTCTAAATCTGTATCCCAACAAACTAATCATCAACCAGTGTACACCACCCACTGTGTTTGTCAGATGCAGAATGAAATTAGATTTTCAGCATACTGGAAACATAATTTAGCTATCACATATGGTAGATCTATAGCGGAGAGGTGGGGACAGACAGAGGGAGAAAAAGACTGACAAGATTAAAAAAGCGAAGGTGAACAACATCAAGCAGTAGCAGTCCTTTAGTAAAAAAAAAGAAAAAAGAAAAGAAAAAAGGATGATGACTGAGCCATCGTCTTTGGGATTACTACTGGAGCCCTGTAAATTCTACATGATTTCTTAGGTGCACTTAAAAGAGAAATCACTCACAGTTTCATTACAGCTAGAGCCCGGCCCAAAGGAAATCCTCCATTTCACTCACTGCATGTGCATGTGAGCCTCACCGTATTCATCAGCAGCTAGGCCTTGTCCTTCTGACAGCAACATCATGACACTGACAAACATCTTTTCAAATAATTGGATGGCCCCTAGCATTTTCCCTTGTACAACAAATATGATTTGGATAAAGATACACTATAGAAGGGGAAAAAAAGAGGGGGTGGGGGAACCATATAAATGAAGAGGTTGATGAATTTTGCACATATAGTCTTAGATCTCACAGCCACTGAATTGATGTATATCCCCTATCAGAGTTGCTGTCTGAAATTGTAAAGCTTTAGATTTATCTGCAGTGCCTGAGAGAACATTTTGATTTTTTTTTTTTTTACTTTTCATCAGAAATCAGGGCATGCTGATGTCAAACTGATACACTGGAAAAAGGAAATACAGATTTTCTTTTCTTTTTTTTTGGAACTTGTGGCTTGGTAGCTTCAAATAATTTTTACAGGATTTTTCCCCCCTACAGGAATCCATGTAGATCAAACAAATCAGATCTTTCTTTATGATTATGATGTTGAACAATGTCACTGAACAAACAAACAAACAAGCAGAGAAAGAAAGAAAGAAAGAAAGAAAGAAAGAAAGAAAGAAAGAAAGAAAGAAAGAAAGAAAGAAAGAAACCACATGGGAAAAAAAATCAATTATCACATCAATGGATCTTCACCCTCCTAAATATCAAATGTAAAATCACTGATGAAAGATTAATGAAGAGACCACATAACTGAATGAACTGAAAGGAGTTTATTGGGAGTTGAGACCATACCCTGCCCTGTACTGAATTCTAGATGCACCATAGTACACATCATTACTGAAGAGGATGATTCTGCTGCCGTTTGTTTAAGCAGTCATCTGAAAACTTTTTACTACCTCACACAACAGGCGACCCAGCTCCTGGTCCAAGCGCTTGTCATCTCCCGCCTGGACTACTGCAACGTTCTACTGGCTGGCTTGCCGGCCTGCGCCATCAGGCCGCTCCAGCTCGTGCAGAACGCCGCTGCACGCCTGGTATTCAACCTCCCTAAGCACTCTCATGTCACTCCACTGCTTACTGCGCTCCACTGGCTTCCGGTAGCAGCCCGCATCCAGTTCAAGACACTGGTGCTGGCCTACCAGGCCACAAGAGGCTCCGCCCCATCATACCTTCAGTCTCTTATAACTCCGTACACCCCAACTAGGACCCTCCACTCTACGACCTCTGAACAACTGACGGTCCCCTCACTCCGGGAACCCGGCAGCCGCTCCTCCCGACCACGCCTCTTCTCCGCCATTGCCCCGAGATGGTGGAACGACCTCCCCCATGCAGTCAAGACTGCGGAATCTCTTACCATCTTCCGCAGGAAACTGAAAACCCATCTCTTTAGAACACACCTGTCCCCCAATGCCTAACCTCCCTTTCCTAGAAAGAAAAAAAAAAAAAACCTTTGTCTTGTATCTGTGTTTGTCAAAGTATTCCAGGGGCGCAATGCGAAGGGGCAATTTGACGCTCAGCCTTATTGTGATCTCTGCTCACAAGGTATTAGAAATCTGACTGATGCACTGATTGTAAGTCACTTTGGTAAAAAGCGTCTGCCAAATAACTAAAATTGTAAATTGATAGGTGTTCGTAGCACATTCTTGCTAAATCCTTTCATGCTGATATTATCATTGTATAATCAGCAGTTATACTTTGACACAAACAGCAGCTGAAATGAAATGAATTGGCTTCATTGGGACGGTCGTATAGCATTGTGCTATCCTTTATATTGTATCCTCCTTTGGTGTCCTTTCCCTTCAACCTCAGAGCAGTCTTTTGCCCTCTCTCTCTCTCCCAATTCTATGAGTCAAGTGTCAGACTGATGCTTTGTTTCCCTGGGGCGGGGGGGATCAGGGGGAGGGGGGGGGGGTCTGATTGTCTATCGTGAAGGGCACCCTTTACAGACAGCATGCCTGCACACCTGAGTGTTCTGTCATGGCGTTCCTAAAACTTTCATTTTCATCATATGAGCGATTGTTTGGCCTCCTAACCCAGTCTAAACGCCACATTACCTCTCGGATGCCTGGGCCAAGAGGACAACCTCAGCATTAAAGAGTCAGTCATCAGCAAGGGTCGTACTGCTCTCAGAGGGCAATACCTCAGGGGTAGTGAGGCATTGGGAGCATTCTTTTCCACTGCTACATTCATAGGGAACAAAACGATGACGGGGAACAGCAGATGCTGAAATGTTAGAATACACAACAATTTTGTGCTCTACTTATTCTTCTCTTTATTTGTGAGAAAAGGGCTACTGACTTTCATTCTTTTCCTTTCCTTTCCTTTTTCTTTTTTTTTCCTCCTACAGATCCTTCAGTTCATGGTTAGCTTGTTAATTAGAAGTGCATAAATATTCAAATATAGAATGCAAAAAAACTAAAACACTGTTTACTCGTGATGCAAATACAGTATGAGATCAAATATTTTGTGTCTCTTATGAAGCTTCTCTGGTCAGAACTAAAGGAAACAGTGTTTATAGAAGTTTATGGTTCATATTTATCTACTTAATTTAACATTTGGCAAAATGAATCAAACAACTCCCCAGAAACCCTTGCACCATTACCCTCTTATTGTTTCACTGTGGTTAAAATTATGAGGTTCAAACAATTTATTAATGTATATGTAAATGACTTACTCCCTTTACTAGTGAAAGGCCACTGCATAATAACAAAGTCCCATTGCTGGGCCTTGCATAGTGTTGTGCCAATGGTATAGGAAAATTCTGGTTAATGGTCCTCTGTGAATATTAGACTTAATACTAATATCACTTAGCTGTGACCACAACCTTATTTTCGGAACCTGAACCCAGTGAAATTACAGTTATCCATCCATATAGTAAATAACAGCATTAAAGTAGCAAGTACAATAATTCTCTCTGAAATCAATACTTCTAGCTAAGTTCCTGGATCACTACATTCAGTAACTTGGAAATAATTTAACATGTTCTCAAAGAGTAGGAATACGAACCTACACGTTTATTACAACGATCAAATTCAAACAGCACAGAATGAATCTAATGTTGAATAAATTGCAATTCAGGTGGAATTAAGGCACATCCACTTTACACACACACATACAACAGCATGTAAACTACTCACAAGAAGACAAACGACAAACGATAGACAATAGCAATATCCTCGTTACCTAAAGTATGTATGAATGAACAACTATGTGAGTATGAGGCATTACTCACGAAGAGGCACGCTTAACCAAAAGAACTATCTGAGTGATGTTCCAGTGGAGTTACTTACACACAAAAGGGTAGTGAGGGAGGGAGAGAAAAGGGGGAAAGAAGAAAAGCAGACCCAGCCACGTTCAGGTATGAGAGACCGGAGTAGGCGAGGTTGGCAGTAGACCGCGAGCGAGACTTCGTGTGGGTGCAGGGAAAGTCATTTAGATCTTCCGTAGTGGTGAGCGTGGGCCAGTTCTCCGTGGAGACGAGCAGGACAGAACGAACCGACTTACATTACGGCTGATACAACCGGAGCTCATCTGCAGCTGAACTTTAGTGTTGCTGAACTGAAAGTTGAACTCAAAGCTGAACTGTAGGATAGCAGGGGGTCTAGCATTTTGTCTGAATTGCAGGGGGGCTGCTGTGCTATTCTTTTGGGGGTGTCTCTGCCTGAAGGGAGGGAATTTGGAAAGTATTAATTTTACATAACTTTTTCCAGTTACAGTATAGTAAAATTACATTAGCTTATAAGTATCTGCCACATTTTATGCTTCCGAACAAGACCAAATATGGTTTCTTTATCATTAAGAGCAGCAGTTTCACCGATGGCCAGAAAATTTGCGACTCGCTGCTCGGCTTCTGGTGATTCTTAAGCCTTACCGCACTTTATGACTATAGAAATGGTTATGCCTCGATATGCATAATTATTTGATGGTTTAATTTTTCCTTTGTTCTAGTTTGTGCCCAAGTGGAACAATGCACACTGAAGAAAAACTGAGTTTGCTCTACTTAAAAAAAATTGGTGCAACTGTTTGCAACAGCTCTTAAGGTATTCCTAACAATTTTTTTCAGCTTGTGATATACTCAGTTTCTTCAGTTCAACATTTAACCAAATCAGTAGAGCCAACTTAATTTGATCTCTTACCAGATAGCCATATTTGAGTTGGAACTACTTGATTGACTTTTCTACTTGTCAGTGACATATTCTATATAAATTGACTCTACTTAAGTTTAAAAAATTATTTATTTAGTTAAAGCCTACTTAAATAAAAGCAGAATGCAAATAGTTGCCCAGCTTGCTTTTAGTACCCTTTGCTCAATACCGTGGTGAGCTGGGTTGTCTTTTACAGTGATGAGACTGCTTTGGCTCACTTTGTTAACAACCCTTTCATTTAGCCACCAGGAAGTAAGATACTTAACTTAGGAGGTAGGAGGGAAGTACTTCATTCATGATGACAGTTACATTCACGATAAACAGACAATATGAAACTATCACAAGAATTAACACAACACAAAGACTGCATGATGAACGATACACATATACTTTTACACAATGGGAAACACAAACTGAACAATAAAGAACTGGGGCTAAACAACACTCCATTGCCCCAAGGCACGCTGGGAAGCTCTGCCCATCCACCTCCCGACATGCTAGAATTCTTTCTTCTATATGTCAGATATTACAAAGTACACTGTATGAAATCCACATTCTGGATTTGCACAGTCTGCCCACAGTGTTTTACGTCAGCCAAAGATGGTGCAACAGAAAACATTCTAATTTCACTGAGTACTTCTTGATTTCAACAAAGACACATCATCATCAAGAGGAAAAAATATATAATCTGCCTTGTATATTTTTACAAAAAAGATCAACTACAACAAATTTATTTCTCAAATAATTGCTTAGGACTTTAACAGTTAAACCTCTTATATAAACATTATATTAAAAACACGGTCAGCACACCTCTACCGCCCCTATCTAACTGTACTGGCTAGCAAGCACGACAATATAAAACCTAGCTGTCGCTTAATCGAAGTTTGCAAGGCATATTGATAACAAAACACAGAGAAACATTGCATTGGATTGTGTTTACAGGTAACTAGAAACAGTAAAACAACATGTTTTAGCAAAATTTGCCAGCTAGACAGAAAAGTATGCTACATGCATGACCAACACTGAATGCACTAAAGATTAAACTTCAGTCCTCCTCAAAATGGTGCCTGTTCTGTTGAGTGCTCTGAACTTCACAGTTATATTTAAGTAAATGCAACTTAATGGATATCAGTGGAAGAATACAACAATATAATTATGTTGAAATTATGCAGCTTCGTTTGTCCAGAAAAATATTTTTTTAAATCATGTAAGATAAACAAATGAAATTCACCCTTTGTAATACAATAATAATGTAGAGTAGGAAATACAGGGGGTTTTTTTTCATGTCATGTTTTGTGTTGTTTTTTTGTTGAATTTACTAACCTCCTGCATCATTTTTTATCAGTGCAGATGGGGCCTGTGGCATGGTCTGAATCCCATTCTCACAGGGAAACTAACCTCCCGAGGTGATCTAGTCTCCCTCAAATTGATCGTTATCAACTTTTGACCAAATGGTACGGGTGTTGCTGCCCTAAAACATTGAGTCTAGCGTCTGTTAGGTGTTGAAGCAGGTGGTTTCTGCTTTAGCGTGCATTGGTCCTGAATGCAGGGAGGCCTTGGCCATACAAAGAGAACTGGGATCAAAAGGGGTGGGGATAGAAACGCTGAGTGAGAGTGATAGAAAGAGATAAGGAGGTGTGAAAAAGAGGGAGAGAGTTTACTCAACTGCAACTTTAATTACTAAGGAACACTAAAGGTTAACAAATGTCCTTCACTTCCTGAAAGCTGCATAGCGTCCACCCAACACTAGGGATGTGATTTCAAAATGCCCTTAGTCAATATGAAATATTTACAAGTTTCCCCATAGCTGTGATACCCTTTTTCCATTTTGGCCGATGTTATGTCCCCTACCATTTTAGTCCAGTGTATATGACAGAATAGGAGGCCTGTGGGAAATCAAATTCAATCATTAAAACCCAAAAACAGATTTGCAGATTTTTTTCCCCCCTAGTTAGATATTCAGCTGTCATCAAGAAACCATTCTCACAATATAAGTACCCGCGTTAGATGCCTCATCAAATATTAGCCCATTTATATTGGAATTTTCAGCTTGCTGGGTAGAATTAAATTTGCTTAGTTTCCTTTGAAAGCAAGCGTCTATCAATTTAAATAAAAACGAAAACAAAATCACATTTTTTTTTCTTCCCGAAGTTCAAGCCTGAGTGAGCAAACATGGTATAAACAATGGCAAGAAAAGAAAGAGAGACAGTTGCAGCAATCACGTCAAGTTCAGCACGTCTCCTTCAGCTGAGCAGAAAAGGACCCCCAAACAAATACAAAAAAAAAAAAAAAAAAAAAGAGTCTCAATTGCTTCTCTGCATGTGTCTCTAAGCCCCACTGAGGAGCTCAGTGGCCTGCTTTATTTCACTTGGAGACACTCTGTGCTGTGTAATGGCAGGCATCCATGGGGCGCCAGCTAACGCTCTGCGGGTAGACTGATATGGCACCTATGGATTTGAAAACTGCATGGCTCTATACCTGAAAGGGAGGATGAAACCTAGCTTTGACTATTGTGCGCATTTTTTTTTTTTAGCTTCCGGTATATTCTCCTCCTGTGTTTCTTTTTCTGCTCCAATTTTTTTCTGCCGCTGACAGAAGCTAATGCCGAACTGAAAAGTTAAAGGAGAGCTGATGAAGTATCTGTTCCTAATATCTTTTTTTCCCCTTAGGATTCTTCTCTGTATGCATTTTTTTAAAGGAGGTTACCTCAGATGGATGAGTGGATCAGTGAGTTATTCTCTAATGAATACTCTAAAGTCAACACTTTGGCGTTCCAGTCAGTGCAATCTGAACCGTGTCTCATCTTGCAGCTGTTTGGCTATCACTTTTGAACATCCTATTGTGTCAGTAGTATTGGGTTCTTTTTTCAATCCCATTGAGGGGTATTCAGTGGAAAATTAAGAAAATATCTGATATCATATGATTATGAAAACCATCCCTTGCCCCTGTTAAAAATGTCTCAATTCCGAGGTATCAGGTATTCATCAGAGAATACCGTTCATACTCAGTCACCAATGACATCATGACACAGTGCCTCTTAGCAGCCGATGGAAATCTGATTTGTCCTCATAAAACTTTCAAAAGCCTTATCTGTGACTCACCAAAGAATTATGAACATAATGTGGCAATAGCAGGGCGGTGATATCAACTCCATCTAAAATATAAGTATATATAAAGAAATAAATAGACTTAAGATAGAAAGGGTGAATTACAAAGTAATGGTTGGAAAGCAGGGTTTTTGCGAGTCTTTTTGGATTCACATGGTTAAGAAGGAGATGAGAAGTTTGTGTGTGCGGGAGGGGGTGGGGATTGGAGGAGGAGGTGGTGAGAGTTGTAGAGAACCTTTTTTCATGCATAATTGATACCTTATCTGTGTCTGTCGCGTTCTCTCTCCCCACTGATAAGAGTGACAGCTCAAATGCGCCCGCTAGCCAAGCCGACAGCTGCAGAGTCCGAGATGAGACGGATCAAATGTTTGACACCGTGCACCGATTACCGCACCAAAAGACTGTGTTTCAGACCATGACACCATTTATAGTGCAGTCAGGCTTACTGGAATGAACCTAAAAGGCAGCGTGCTTCACTTGGAATTACATTTTGTCTGGACAACTAGGTGTAGACAAAAGAGTATTCTATCATGTGAGGTAAACAGCCTTGCTTTATCGGTGGAGATAAGACAAGAGAATAGAGACATAAGGACTCAGTGAATGGCTGTTGTCCTCTTTTTTGTGTGTGTGGAGTATTGTGGGTTTGTGGGAAACCTTGAGAACATGTGTAATTAGTTGGTGTCAAACGGAATATTTGATTTTTTTTTCTTTTTTTGCCATTTAGAAAATATAAATGGCCTTGGACTACTTTCTATGGCATAAGCCTTATTTCTTTACTATGATCAAAACAAAGTTATCATGGTATGTGTGTGTGTGTGTGTATTGGGGGGGGGTTAATACGCAAAAACTGAGTTGAGAGCGATAGCATCTTACAAGAGATTATTTGACACACCACAGAGATTCAAGAAAATACACTCAGAATATACTCAGTTACACAAATAGAAAATGGCTCTGCTATTCATATGTTGTGGCTCTGTTCCTAATTAGAGACGCACTGGGGGACGTCCAAGCGCTTATAAACACAATTACAGGTACAGTAGCCCATTTTGACCTGTCTAGGAGATGAGTCTACACTAGCATTTAGCAGTACCAAGGTTTAATGGGTTTAATTACTGCCAACGAATGCATAGATTTAAAATGGAAAAGTAGTCCACTACTACGCTCTTCTATAAGGTTAAAAGAAGGCTTTTATCTGAAAAGATCTTGTATTACTTGAAGACTAACCTCTGGGAGTTTGGGATAAATTTGTTAATTTCATGTCTACTCCCATCTTCAAACTTGTCACACTGCAATTAAGTTTAAACAAAAAATAAAATAAAATTAAAAAAACCTGACCCATATGGAGAACATTTTCTTTATCTGGATCACTGATAATAGGGCCACGGAGGAGGCTCAGTTTTAAAGTTCAAATTCTGTTACGTTATAATGTAGCATTTGGTATTTTCATTCATTACGTAATCTTCACTGATGGGAAAGGAATGTGCGACCCACATGCTCATGGCAATACCTGACTTTTAAGTGTTTTTGTTTTGTTTTTGATCACCTTATAGTCCACGTATACCTGTGCACTCACCCATGTCTTTCATTATATAATTACTGACAAGGAGCAGAATGTCAAGGATTGTTAACCGTCTGACATTGACTTAAATGGTGTGCAAAAACATTTGCTCCCGGTCGTCTTTGCGGACGAAGAGTGATTGAAAGGACAATTACACAGAAAGTTTGAGCTTTGTGCAAAGGTCAACCATGGTAAAATCACTGCTTTCCATCTACGATTTTTCTATCTGAGCTTGATGAAAAGCAACTTGTGACACTAATTTCTTCACCCAAATACAAATACGACAAAAAAGAGAAGAGGTTATAAAATGATACAGAAAATGCCCTTTTTCAAAACAAAACCATAACTCACTAAAAGTAGGAAAAAATTAATGGACTTTACAAATCAGATAATGGGGAGAAAATGAAAAGTATCATTTTGTTTGTCATTGTTTTATGAATATTCTGATCCAGAATTACAAAAATAATCTTTTATCAAGAAGAATGTATCACCCCAAGAGTGAAGCAATATGGCAGAGAGATCAATACGGGCAGAGAAATGGACTTCCACTCCAGCACCAGGTAGAAAGAAAATTAATATTTTGATCTAGGAGCAAGCCTGCTGACAAAAACAAAGACTACAGAAACAAGAGCAATTGGAAACAAATAAGTATTACCCATCCAAACGATACATGTGCAAAGTAAATGTGCGGCCATGCCGGTCACTATGGCAACTGACCGCAATCACACACAGTGTTATTAGCACACTCATTCGTCCGTCTTATTTACACATGAAAAATAAAGTCTTTCTTATTGTGTCTGTATTATGCCACAAGAAAAGCACTGATTAACCACAGAAATGTGGTTCAAACAGCAGAATGGAAGCTCCAAGCTATTCATTTCAGGGGTGACACATCGGATTTCTTTTCCAGGATGATGTGTTGATTTTGTTTGTTTTTTTTCTTTTCTTTTCTCATCCTTTCAATAAATTTTTGGAGAGAATGATGTTTCTGAAAAAGATGCATGGTCGTATACCAGTCTATTAATCTTTAAAGCTTGTTTTGAGCTCATGGCACCATCTGTTCCTTCTCCAATGCTTTTCTCTAGAGATCAGACTGACTTGGTACTTAATAGCAAAGTCAGTCAGAGATGACAACTTCATGTTCTGGATAAGATCAAGGGTTTTCTCCATTACCAGATCTGCAGAGAACACCAGAGATGACCGCACTCTATCTGTTCATGTAACAATGGCTAAAAGTGATTATCAAACACGGCTGATTTCACTAAATAAGAAACTACAGCTACTGGGAATGTGAAATGGTTGAATGAGCAACAAAACAGTTTCACTTTGCACATGTGCGATCTGATCACACTTGAGTGGCCAGGTTCAAATTAACTCAAGCCCTGTTTGTTACATTTAGCATAAGTGGCAGTGTAGAAGATTACTTCATAAACGCACAGCTAGAAGAAATTCCGGTTTGTTCCAAAAACACAGAGATGACAGATCCCCGTACCGGCTACCCGAGACAGTCCATTACAGGGATGGTTAATATAATGGTCTAACATATGTTTGAGTGGCCCTCTAAAAGTAGTAAAACATAAGACCCCACCAATATAAGTATGAAAATCTGTCAGAGCTGTGGGCAGATCCATTCAGCCTCAACTCTCGCCTCAGCATTCTCATTGATGGTGGGAATAAAAGTGCCAACTCCTCAGCGCTCCATCAGCAGTCTGCAGTAAGTCACAGCGGAGCGTCAGTAGACAAGCACAGCAGTGAAACGCCCCAGCCCAAATAAAAATAAAGGTTCCTACTTGTGATGACATGGGGACAGGAGGTGATGGGGCAGTGCTGGTGGTGGGGTGGGGGGTAGAGGGGAGTGCGTGTTGGGAAGGGGTGAGTTTTTTTTTTTTTTTTTTTTTTTTAAACAGTGATAGATTTAGAGAAAAAAAAAATCTCTTCCTGAGAGATCTATTTATGTCCAGAGATACAGGGGGCGAGGATGACAAATGAATCAACTTCTCAAATGATTTTCTGATTAAGTCAATGTTTTTTTGGATAGTCCTTCATCTGAAGGAGACAAGGTGATATATAAGATGAAAATACTAAAAAAAAAAAAGAAAAAAAAAAAGAGTTGTATCTCAGGGAGAGGTTTTTTTCAGATATGTACTGCAGAATAAGATCTCCGGTTCTCATTCAAAGAGGAACATCCATCTGTGCACTTTAAAATGGTCGCAGTTAGATTCAGTTGCTCCTGTATGGGTATAATTCACAATGACTCATCTGCAGAGTGATTCTCCATTTCAGAGGGGAAGTGTGACCCAAGCAATTTAATGGGACATGTCAATCTGAACTCCTTGACATAATTAGCAGCATGATTGTCCTGCATTTGCGGTATGAATCGATATGTCTGACCTGATCAAACAGCCATAATAATCTCATTACCATGCAGTACAGAGACAGAAAGCAATGGAAAAGAGGTTAACTATTTCCTTTTTTTGCCTTCAGTTCATTTTCATTGAACTTGGAAGTTCTGTTTGAAAGAGAGAGGGGCTATAAAGGATCTTACAATCCATTTTGAGGATTTACAGAGGACTGCACAAGATCCTTCTCCTGCAAAATCTTTCCCCTGAGGCTCAGAAAGTTCTTTGATCTATGTGCCAAGTTCCAAGTCTATCTTAAGATCTTATCTCTCTATGAGGTCCATGATTGACCATTTGAACAAGTTAATACTATGTACTGCATTTGACATATATATACATATATATATATATATATATATATATATATATATATATATATATATATATATATATATATAACGAACTGAGTGGCAATGCATCAACTTATGCATCAATTTATGTTTATTCTTTATCAACAGTTTCATCGGTTACACTGAACCACCACTACTGCTCTTCAAGTTAGTAATTATATGAGATAATTTGCTGCATTTATTGTGCCGACTCCATCTGCATCATTAGACAAGAGCATGGTAAGAGCATCCTTTGAGAGCAAAACAGAGGTCACGTTGGGAACTTTAAAGCGAAGAACAGTGTGTTCAGGTGTGAAGTATCAACAACTCCACAAAGTGTAAACAGCAAGTTAACGCAGCAAGGATTTAGAGGATTATTTTCTTTATGGGAAAATATCAGAGAGTTTTTACCCTTTGGATCTTAGCATGCATAATTGCTCTTGCTTCTGCAGAGTACAACCCCAGTGAGATTTTTGGGGTTACATAGGACGGATGATCCAACTGCTCCCACGTCTCACTCCTACAGGAACAACAGGTTCGGCCTTTGGGAGAGAGATGATTCTATAATGGGCAGAATCAATGACTCCCGGTGTAACAGCATCATGCTTTGTCTGTCTAAGGAAAAAAAGGGTTGGGGTGGGGAGGTGGGGGGGCTTTTGAGTGGAATGGATCAATAAAGATTAACCATGCAGAAGGTGAAGCAGAAGGATTCCCTCTAGAGGACTAAAGACAAGCCAGTTCTCTTTGAGACAGGACATGCCTCTTTAACGAACAGGAGCCGGTTTTCCTCCATGGAGCTGCCGATACGGCTGAAACTCGACTGCCTACCCCCGTTGCTGAGAACGGCCCCCATCGAGTGACCCGGCTGGGTGTTTCTTTCTCTTCTCCATCATTTCAGTGACCCGAGGACTATGTTCATCATCCTTCACTACCCAGACACTGAAACCCAACCCAGCCAGCCATATCAGTCCAGGAGCCAAACAGACTTGGTAGCCAGGGGAATTCTCTCGAGATAGACAGAGAGAGAGAGAGAGAGAGAGAGAGAGAGCGAGAGAGAAGGGTGGGGGAGAGAGAGAGAAGGTTGAGGGAGAGAAAGAAGAGAGAGAGAGGGGCTGGAGAGGATTTAGAGCCAGATAAGGTCATGCCTGAGAGAGACTAGCACGCATTTGTAACACAGAAAGAGACAAAAGCCCTCATCCTAAATGGTGATGCACCACTGATTCAAGCTATGCACGGGTAAAATTCAGATGACTCAACCATGCAGTGAGAGAAAAATTACATATGAATGACAATACAAATACTTCCGAAAGAGAAAAAAAAAGTGCTTTTTTTTTTTTTTCTTGACCACAGTGTGTCTCATCAGGATAAAACTACAAATTGTAATCGGGAATACAGTGATTTACATTTTCCTTTACCAGGCAATCACATAATTCTCTACATTTTGGGTCTGATGCCTTTCAGTAGAAAAGTACTGTCTGACGGTTAGGCTTAGTCGCAGCATGCCCAGTCATACTGAGCGGGTATATGTCCCCCCCCCCTCGGATTTTTTGAGCTCTCCGATTTTTGATCGCAGCTCTTCTTTGTGTGTGTGCCTCCTTAAAAAAAAAAAAAAATGGGTGCATGACACTCCAGATCAGACTGCCCGTTGTACCTTTGAAACATGTTAGCCTAAACATTTGAGCATAGTGTCTGTCACACCATAATTTTCCCCACTTCTCATATTTATCAGCACTTACTGGTCCACTCACAATATTCATAACTGTGTTACGTATATTGGATCTAAAAGCAGTAAAAACATGTAATCATTACATCCAAACTCTGTTCATCTTATAGTCCATAATAACTCCACATATCACTAATTTAATGGGAGAAAGAAAGTCAGCTGTCCAGTAATATGGTCATAGTGAGTGAGTTTAGCTTAACTGCAGTTTTGCTTTCCAATTACCAAGCACTTGTTGACATAAAGACTTAGTTTAGCTCGAAAATGTCAACTACAAACAAACTGATTAAAGTCTTACCCAAGTGAACGGTTAAATGAAAGGGTTGTACATCATTAAAAGGGTTAATATATGGGCTTCTCCATTATCATTACCTCATTAATTTGTGTTGCTCTGTAGTTTTAAAGCTTCTGCTGATAGAATATAATTTAGTCATTTTTACCAGTTGTGTATTCCTGTGATATACTGCAAGAGCTTAGGAAGTAATGACAAACAATAACATCACTTCTTCTTCTTCTTCTTCTTCTTCTTCTCCTTCTTCTTCTTCTTTTTGGTATCTTGGTTCTTGAACAAACAAATCAGCTTTCAAAGGGAGTCCATTGTTGAGCAGTGCTTTTTAAAAAAAATTAAATTCCATACCTGATACTGCATGAAAATAAGTACAAAGAAATCCTCAGTGTTTCCTTTCATCTAAACCTTTTTTTTTCATTTTGGATGAAAAATAAAAGGTAAACATATTTTCTTTACAAGAGAGGCTCGTACCACACCCATGCACATTTAAAATCACATTTCTTATCTGCTATCTCTCTTATTTTCTCATATATTTTGTGGCTCCACTTTGAGTTTCCTTCCTATCTATATTACATCAGATTCCCCCTTTGCCCCCATGTACCATAAAACTTGGCTCATATATTCCGTGTGGGACTTTTCAAAGGAGACCTGTTATTAGATTTATGCTATTTGAAGTGACCCCTGGGAATGTAAATAAATAGAGTGAAGGGCAGTTTGAATCTCCTATCTTGTCTTTTCTATTTTCTGTTGATACCTTTGATGATGTTATTGTCATCATCAGAATGAAAATATACTTTAGTCATTGAGAGACAGAGAGAGAGAGAGAGACAGAGAGACAGAGAGAGAGAGAGAGAGAGAGAGAGAGAGAGAGAGAGAGAGAGAGAGAGAGAGAGAGCATGTTTTGCAAACTACCTTTGAGCTTGTCGTGTGTGAAGATTGTAAACATCACCAGGTTCTGTCATTGCCTAAACTAATTAACTGTGATGGATTGTCCCTGAGGACTGCCTGTTGGTTATTGTGAGGTTTTGGCAACTGAAGGTCAGATATCTTGTATCAGATTCCCAATGAGTGATAGTAGATTAGGTGTACCGGTCGCTGTGGCTAGGGTGACAGCCTAACTTGTTTTGCCAAAGAATAACATGATGCTTACTGTCTGCATCCATTAACAACAACAATTAAGCCAATATGAAGACTAGTCGTTTATGGCAACTTGAGGAGTCAAGCACAAAAGAGTGTGAGCAAAAGATAGGAGTTTTCAAAACCAAAAAGCTTTTACAACGTGGAGAGAACCAATATAGAGAATTTTTGTTCCTTGAAAAGATACAAAACTTGCATCATAAACCTTCAAACAAGCAAGACACCAATTGAAAAAAAATCTTGTGAAAGTAATCAAAGTGTTTCAGTGTTTGTAAAATGTACCAATGTGCCTTTTAGCATCTAGAAGCTAGCAGAGGCATGGAAAGACCTGATAGTCACCCTCAATTCTACCCAAGGACAAAAAGCAATTTTTTTTTTTAAACTGAGACTTTGAAGGTGCCTCTTCCAGTTGATACTTTCCCTGTTTGTGTGGGAAACAGGCCAATTTGCGGTTGACCTTAAGGTCTGTAGTCACCTGCAAGAATTCTTCCCCAATGGTGGTCTCAGTTTGTCTTCACTATGATATCTGGGTTGAAGTAAAACTGTACACCCACTGGGTAAAGTTTGGCTATTATACCCACTAAAGCGTCAGCTCTGTTATTTACAGGTATCAAAAGCCCGCAATGTCTTTTGACTGCAATGGGACTTTAGCTTATGGCCTCAGGGTCTGTATTTTTAGAGGTAATAACAATACTCCTGCTTCCTAGTTACACTTTCAACATGTGTCAGATATGTCCAAAATTTTATGGTATTCCTGCTGAGTTATAATAATGTGTCAGTTTGTTCAAAACAGCAAACATACCTATGCTGTAGTTATTCTGTACATAAACATGTAGTCATTACAATGGTGCAAGATAAACAAACAACCCAGTTTAGAAATGATGAATATGTCCTCATTAATGTAAGACTCTAAGCACAAACTGGTGCAAGATATTGTATCTAGCCTACATTGTGTGTCAATTGGTTACTCAGACACCTGTCTCAGTGGGAGAATATGTATGCTATCCAGAGTGTCAGTGTAGTGACTGTTCATGCACAAACACAAATCAAAATTATTTATTTATTTATTTATTTTGCACGCACAGACAGGCTCCTTGCCACGAGAAAATGCAGCCTCCCACAGGGCACAAAGCGGTCCCAAAACTAGGTGCATTATATGTCAGCAGTATTATTTTTCCAGAAAGAAAAGCTGGGATCAGGCCCTATTGATCACAACATTCAAGCAAAACCAAGCCCCCCAGAGAAACACCCTTGTCTCTCTTTCACGCTGCACTTCTGATAAGAGCCAATACTCACGGTAACACTAGCAAACCAAGCAACACAATAGGTTTGCTCCAGCTAAGTGGCTACACTTAAATGCACATATTAGAGAAGCTGAGCCTACTCTAGCTGTGAAAACAGTGAAATCAGGAGACAAATTACTGTCTAGACCTGAAACCAGAGAGGCACAGAGATATTCTAGGGAGATTTTTATCAGCTCGAATTCCTTTGAAGCAGATGATGCAAAAACCCTAATAAAGCACAATGATGCAAAGGGAACACCCGATTAAAAAGAAATGACCACTTGATGAAACTAATCCAGTGTAATTGTTTGTTGCGTTGTTATTTAATTTGTCCCTTTTGTGGTGTAAAGCTTTGGAAACAAATCAATACGACAGTTGGAGAGTGTGCTTGAAAGCCTTAGATAGTTGCCAGGCGAGAATTGGTGAATCTATTTGACAAAAAGAGCATCTTATTTATTATTAAGACAGTGTGAAATCATTTCTTCTCCTTTAGCACGGCTTCCCATGTAGCATTTACAACAATGAATCAAAATTCTTCCATCAGGAGAATTTTATCCAGTCCAATACATTTCTGTCAGGTCTCTGTCAACACATATTTCAAATCTCCAAACAAACATGTTAGGAGTTATGGGAAAATAACTATAAAACTTGTTTTTGTGAAGCATATAAACACTCAATTCCCAGACAAAAGCAACTGAAATTAACTGAGATGCAGTCATACATTTTGTGTGGGTGAAACTCTGCCTCTCTCTCTCTCTCTCTGTCTCTCTCTCTCTCTCTCTCTCTCTCTCGGCGTCACAGCGTTCTTGTCGGTGGCAGATGTGGAAGCCCGCGATAGTCGTCCCCCAGCACCTGCCTCTCAGCCGGATGGATGTTCAGCATTAAAAGGAACATTAAAGCCAGGGTGAAAATAGCTCGCTTTCTGAAATGTTAATGGGACCTCAGGTTAGGCGTCTTTAATAAATTATACAGCCATGGCGGCTTCAGCAAAAAGTGCTGGAGAACAGCCCCGGCCACCTCGATATATAATTTAATCCGAGAAAAATAGCCTCTTTACCACCGAAACAGCTGTCACTGTTCTGCTAATTGAATGCTTTGATGTCGGCTTTGCCTCCAACTTGAGGGTTGGGATGCAAAGGGAAGAAAAAGTTCTCCAGCTTCCTCTTCCTCTAAAATGGAAGATGGAAGTGGGAAATGTGTGTCACGGTTCGTCCATGTAGCTGAGTTAATTTAGCATTTCAGTTTCTGTGCTTGTTGGATGGAAAAACTGGAAACAGTCAAACATTCGAGGAGTGATCATTTGGAGCTGATTGGTTGTTGAGGACAACATTTCGTTTACCGTGAAATGCACCGTTCATTCCAATACAATATTTCACTTAGGCTTCCCTTATCCTTGCTTTGATCTCTGGATGAGATACTCCCTGCCAATATGCTCAGTGATTTCCATGGTGACAGTTGAGTGTATGGCCCTAGTTAAGATGACAACGTGAAATTTTTAAAAGAAAAAAATCACATGGGGAAAAAAAAAATTAAAAATTAAAAATTAAATTTATTTAAGTTCCTTTCTGTGCATGTACAGTAATACACATGCTGATTGTTCACAGAATCAGAATAACAATTGCACAAAACAGTTCACAGATAACTACTGTATACATTTTGGTATATGTTTCAGACCTGTTGACTTGATTCTGAAGCTTACTGAATTCACTGGTTTATAATGTCAGTAGCAGTATATTGTATAAACAATCATCTTTTTATTGTACTAGCCTATTAATTGGCTGTGAAAATAGCAGTTTAATGTGTTATTATGTGCAATCTTTCTAGAAATGTTTACAGAACTGTTTAATAAAGAAAAAGAAAAAGAAAAGCTAAATTGAAAACTAAACAACATGGCCACAGAAAATCCCATCCCCTACATAATTAGGATGCTGGGAGAGTGTAGGTTTATTTAATTGTGCTGTTTATAAGTTGCTATATTCACATAAACACAAACAAGGGTTGGGCAAGCCTAGTTCACTCCTCCGGTAGTCAATGGTACATTCAATTTTTTTGTTTTTTTTTTTAACTTAATAGGAAGAAATTTTGTTGGCAACGATGGACTAATTGCACACATTTTGCATCAAATCGTTTTCATCTACATACTAGCCGGAGTTACTGAAACAAGACAAAAAAATCCACAAATTTAGCATAACACTATTAGGGACAAACAGAAAAAAACAACAGTTTATCAAGGGAATGAAATCTTAAGTGTATTGTGTGACACCTTGTCACTTCATATTCTGAGTGATATGTCAAGCTTTATCTGCTAGCTCCCACTGTATGCCAGCATATATCCCACCGGTCAGATTTGCGCACACTCTTTATCACTGAAGCAATGACATTCATAACCTCTAAACCATGCCCCCGTTAGACCACATTCATTTTCAAGAGAAGTCCAGATAACATTTAGTTTCAAGGTTTGCATGATGCCATTAGCTGGAGACGATGCTTAAAAAGTATCTTGATTGTATCTGAATCAAAGCTCTTGCACACACACACACACACACACACACACACACACAACTACAGTGAAACAGACTTGTAAGAAAAACTAGCTGGCTATAAAGTGACCTGGACATTCATATACTATAGTCAGAGCCTTGGATCTGTATAGGCAAGATCAGTATTATGTGAAAATAACCATTATCAGTTATACCTTACATGAGTATCACTGCTCATAATGTACTATCTGTGTCCAGAGAGGCCCTTCACTGACTCACATTTCCATATTTCAAAGACCTGTCAGTTTTTTCGTTGTTTTTTTTTTTTTCAGTTACATTATTCATTGGATACGCGACGTGCTTGTCTTCTCTGAAATGTAGCCTGCTGCGTGCAGGAATGTGACTGTGAACTAAAAATGGTAAATGAAAATGCATGAGATAAATGGAAGATTTACTTCTCACTTGTTTTATGCACGTTTTATTTTCAGAACATGGTTCTCATACAATTAGTGTAAAAATGGAAACATTCCCGTTCAAGTGTAAGAGCTGGTAGTAATGCAAATGCAGGGTTTGGTAACACTTCCATAGACGAGTTAGAAAACAACCTTTAAAGCGTTCGAAAACATCCTCAATTCTGTTTCAGTTTTAAGGAGAGTCAAACAACTGTATCCACATGTACGATAAGCTCAGTCATCGATATCAGCTCATTATTTTATATTCAGTTAACAAGGAAACTTGATATTATTTTCCTTTCACAACATTTCCAAATGTAATAACATTAACAATGTTGTAGGTTGTACTGACATACATGACTCTCACTTTGGCTTTGATGGAAAGGAAAACAGATGAATTGGGAGAGAGAGAGGAAGGGTCATTAGAGATAAGAGTGACAGGCCAGCGTTGTCTCATCTCATATTCACCGGCGTGCAGCAGGAGAGCTGCGTCAAGTTCTTCGTCTTCTCGAGACAGATCTCACACCGTCTTAATTAAAAACAGAAGTACTGCAGTCTGCATGCAAATTAAAGAACTATTAAAGCTCCGTCTTCCATGTTACCCAGGGTCAGACCAACGCTACCAGAGCTTTTAGAGGAGATATTTACAGTTATCAATCATAACGTAACATTAGAGATTAGGCCAGCGCAGACAGGAGCAGAGTGACCTCATTAATCCCTGTGAGACCAATCTGGTTTTGTAGGATGTCTGCCGTCTTACAACAAAAGTGACACATGTTTGATAGTCTAGTAATTTAATGAGTGTGATTGGCTTATATCGTATATTTTGACAAAAGTAATCACAAGTTAAATTGGCTATGATTTGAATTATTTTTCTTTCAGCTCTGAATCAAACCCAGCAAACACAGTCTGTGCCAAATAAATAAATAAATAAATAAACACATACATACATACGTACATACATACATGCATGCGTGCATACATAAAAATCCATATATAAATAAGCATTGAGGTTATTCCCACTGATTACTCTGTAGTTTCAGTTTGCCTCCCAGAGAGGGCTGCTGGATTTGAACTGATCTGACACACAGCTGAAGACTTCTCTATTGGAGAGTGATTGGGCTGTAGCTACAAGGATAATCACGGCACAGAGACGTTGGATTAGCCACTTCACAGGAGCCAGTTTGCTTTTTTATCCCAATACCTTAGAAAGAAAAAAAAACAAGTAAAGATGGTGTCATAGCTCAAGTAGATGTTTAGAAAGAGCTTTCTCAAATGAAGCACATGACACTCTAAAGAAGTCACCCCCCCCCCCCCCCCCCCCCCCCCCAGCTAAGGTTTAACCACGAAAACTGGCTCAAATTCAGATGACAATGTGTGGACAGGGTGAAGAAAGGGCTAAGTTTAAAGAAGCCCGGCTTTATCCGAGGAGGTTATCATGAGACAGCAGGTGTGCAGAGCTGCAAAGACACAGACAGGCTGCAAGCCCTGGAGACAACCTGCCGCTGCCGCCAAAGCGATTTCCGCACCCTTAATGTACGGCAATCATGACAGCGCTGGTTATATCGCGTCCCAGTCTGCTGCTCTCGCTAGCACTGAATCATTCTCTCTCTCTCAAGGTCAGACTGGAAGGCAGCCAGTGCTGTTGTGAAGGGGGTCCATGGGGAAGTTGCCTTGACACTAGCTCTCCTTGCTGTTGATTGAAACAGGAGTCTAAACACGGTACCAATTTGACATTGGTGTGGATGCAATGCTGATGATGAGGATTATGGGAGCTCTTTTACTACACGCCGACATTGGCTGAATATAAAAAAAATGCTATTGGGTATTAACCACTTTGGAAATACATTCTCTAGTCACTCCATCTCCAAATTCAGACATATACACACAGTAAATAACATACAGACGCATGAGCATACAAGCATAAAGCGGGTAAAACCTCCCTTAGGTTGCTCTAAACACATTTATTCTTATATTTAATTTTAACTTAAAACAAAATCCCCAAAACACACACACACACACACATATACACAGACAGACAGACACACACACATACACACACAAAGACAAAACACCTATAAAGCAGTTTTGTTTTTGTTTTTTTCCCAGTTTATTTATAGAATAAGTCTACATAAATCATTGTAGGATACATACTTAGTTACAGCTGTTTTTAGTTTATAGATGGATAAGTAAACATAACACAGTGGATTAAAGATGAGTTACGAACAGAGGAAACTGTGAAATATTTGTACACCTCCTTCCTTCATCACTCTAACAAGGATGGGACAACAATGCTAGGAATACTAAAGAGAAACGGCCGAATCAGCACTCAGCTAGGAGCTTTTCAGATGAAAAATACATTACTGTTGATGCCAAAGGGCCTCACAAAGTTATTATTTTTAACCATACATTTTAATGGAGATGAAAACACAAAAATACCTGCACCCTTCACACACACACACACACACACACACACACAGTAATATTAAGATGTTTCAATAAAATATTCGACTTGGATCTCCCAGTCGCCTGCGCTTAATTTCATCCCAGATGGAGAAATAGCACATGAAAAGATGCAGACAGATGCATGTAAAACACAAAATGCCATTTTTTATATATTGCAACGTATCTCTTTCAAACACATTCACTGGAAGAGAAATATATTAATCTCAAGAAGCATTCAGTAAGATGTTGAGAATACACAAAGAGTGTCATATAGGGTTATTGTTCAATGAATAATGGCCTTTTTTTTTTATAACTGCCTAAATGTATAGGTTCTGTACATAAGCTTCATTTAACATTTTTATCACTATCACAATATTAACATTGATGCTTGCTGCACAAATGGAGATATCTGCATTTAAGTGAAAATTGAAATTTGACAGACTTAACAGCTCATTTACATAACCCTTGCAATGTAATATATTTCTCTCCCACCCCACAACTGATCTGCAGTGATTTTCGTTATTGAACTTTGGACCCTTGCACATCCGTGATCAAGATTTTTTTTTTCTCTCTCTCTAATCCACATCTCCTTGGATCCCTGTCTGGAGTCCCCACAGTCCTGAAAAAAACAGTGTACGTCTTTCCACGCATTATTTTCTAGAGCTAGTCTACTATCTCGCGTGCTGGGCTTTGTTAGATGATGACAAGAGAGAGCAAGATAAAAGGACAGAGCCAAAGATGATCTGGACGAGTTCAGTGCCTGAACACATTCTGATGCTTGCCACTCATTCTGTGTTAGCTGAGTTTGAAACAGGACTCAAAAGAAACCGTGCCTGCTGTGGGTTTTAGAGAGGGTTTTTTTTTTTTTTTGGTTGGTACAGTAAGGGTGGAAGGGTTTTTTTTTTTCCTCTTTCTATTTCCACAGGATAATGGTGAGTGTGTGATGATGATGTGTACTGAATGAAGAATGTGGAATCTTAATTCTTTTCTCCACAATGTTTTTTTTTCTTTAAAAAGTCTAGAGCTATGGCCATGTCAGTCTGCAAACAAACAAACAGCCAACCAACCAACCAACCAACCAAACAAATCGCCAACCAAACAAACAAACAGAGAATCGAATCAACTTGTGTGTGCATTGGTATGTGTGTGTGCGTATCCATATACACTATCGCTGAATTCAAAGCTGATTCAAGAACAAAAAGAAACATAAGAAGAGGAAATAATAGGAAAAATAATTTGCAGTCAGTACACCATGGTTGTATGGCTTAATATTGACATATCTATGTATGGTGCCCATTCAGTATGGCTTTTCTCATTGAACAAGTCATTAACAAAGTTAATAAAATGGTCCATGTGTCAGTACAAAACAATGCAGGCTATGTCCAATATTCTAAAAAGGCATTTGCCTTTGTTAAAACTCTGAATGGAGTAATTATTTAAAAAATGAGACTTAATTGAGCTATTTTACGAGTAAATGTAGATTCTTTTTTTTTTGCCACTTTGCCCCATTAATTTGGTCCACTCTTTTATGGCCAGATTCAACCCAGATGCCAGAAGCAGGCCATTTTACAGCAATCGAGGGGGATAGCTGTGGAAAACAACATGATTTATTTGCCACATAAATTTAGTTACTTCTTGTTAACACATAGTCAGAAATCAAAAGGAATTCATCAAATACAGAGCCAACCTCATTATCTGGGGGAATATGTTCTCAGCATGTATCAGAAGGTACTTCATTCAATTGTCATAACAACTGGGTGCCAAGTTGTGATTGCTCAAGAGAATAAAGAAGGATAAAGAACAGTTTTTCTTTTTCTTTTCTTTCTTTTTTTTAAGCACAAGGAAGGATCAAAGCGTTCATTGGAGAGATGCATCTTGTTAGGAAAGTTAGGCTCTGTAATCTTCAAAGTTTTAATAATACTTAAGATTTATCTTAGTATACATGATTTTAATCTGCAGTCAGACTCAACTGACTGAGTTGGATATCTTTAAATATTCATGTTTATGCTGATGCCCAGGTAATGCATACAGTATAAATATGTATGGAAATGTAACAGTTATTTATTTGCGTACTGTTATAAAATGAGCAGATTATGGTGAAGGCTAATTGTGCGTGCATGAACTTGCATTGGCCTACAGAGGAGCAAGCTATGTGAAATTTTAACGTGATTTGTAATATGTAATATTAGCCAACTTAACAACTTGAAAGGGCTTCTGGAGAAGTCTACGTTAAACATGAGAGTAGAATTAACTGGAACAAATTAGCATCGGCAACTGCTGCCGGTTTGCTAGTTTGATTACACTAACGTTGTAAAAATAGTGACTGTTCGGTTTTGTTCGATTAGCTTGGTTAATTGCCACTGCCATGGCGACACCTCATGTTATTTTTTCCTCAATTATAATCACCAGACTGACTTTATTCCCTAAAAGAATTCCATCCAAGTGTTATTTTTTCACATCTTCAACTCGATGCTAGTTGAACTCTAAGCCGATCAGTATTACCTGGTGAATAAATCCTCTAAAAGGGACGTGAAAACACAATCATGTCTGAGCAGTAAAATTCAGCTGACTGCTCAAGCCAAACAGACAGCTCTGGTTCCTAATGGACTTTGTGGGAGGACTAGCGTAGAGTGTAAGAAAAAAAAAGGGGGGGGGGGGCAGCAGATTAAAATGTTAAATGTCACATGCACTGAGTCAAAATGAGGCACATCTATGTAAGCCAGATACATGCTGTCACCTCTCTCTCTCTCTCTCTCTCAGTTTCTTAACCATTATGCAACAGTTCTGTATCTGTGCTAGCTGCCTCAGCTTTGGCAGTTCTCACACTCTCCACAGCTTCTAGAGGCAAAATATAAGAACAAATGCTGGAAAGATTTTTTGTTCTAAAACCCCTACCATGACCATCTCTTTACATGATTGACAGGGAACTTTGAGTCTTAATTAAGGGTCATTAAGATATCATAAATTTGCATACTATCCTCTAAAATACCCTTTAACAATCAAGCAGGCAGATTCTCAGAGTATTTAAATATGGAGCTTTGGTGTCACTGACTGTGAGGTGAAAGAGGGAACCAAATACAGGTGAAATAATATTGCTTTTTGAAAAGAGGTCTATGTTATGGAGCGCACCACTATAAAACATGAGTCTGACCACATAGTGTAACAGCTCTAAATAATAGATTTAAAACATAGAACAAAAGCTCACAGGGGATTGGCCTCTGCTTTGTTCTTACTGACATGTATTCTCCTGTGAAATAAAGCCTCTCCTTTTTGGATCTATTAAGAAATAAAGCAAAAAAGAAAAAAAAATAACAGTCCAACTGCAGAGTGTGTGTTAAAGAGAGAGAAGGAGAGAGAGAGAGAGAGAAACAGAGAAAAAGAGAGAGAGGGAGAGAGAGAGAGAGAGAGAGAGAGAGAGAGAGAGAGAGAGAGAGAGAGAGAGAGTAGCCCTCTGGAATCTTTTCCTTTTTCTTCTCTCCCACTGGTGTGCCTGGGCATGGACAGAGGGGTGGGAGGGATAGCCATTTGTTCATAGCTTCCGTTCCAACGCTCCCACGTCTCTTCCCACCCAACAAACACACAAGTCCTCCTCAGATCTCTTTGAGACAGACGAATACACATACACATACATAAGCACACACACACACACACACACACACACACACACATACAGACGCATGCAAACACACACACAGGAGAGAGGAGTAGAGAGCAGAGGAACTGGGGGGTGGAGTAGAGGGTGGTGGTGGTGGTGGGGGGGCAGAGCTTTGGATTGGTGGGCTGGAGATGCCTCTTGCATCCAAATGAGATGGCATCAGAGAAGTACAGAGCGCCAAGGTTAATCTAGATGTCAACGGCTGCTGACAGCGCAGGAGATTGCTGGGGGGTGACATCCCATCTGAAGTCTTAATGCGGCAGTCAATTTCACCCTCTCCTCCAGGAAATGGGAGTTGAGTTTACCATTATAGAATTTTTTTCCTTCTTTGTAGACGTGTGCGTGACTATGGTTGTATCCTCCAAGTTATTTATTTATTTTTGCATGGACGGCTTCCATAATTCAGTTAATCGTTAATTAATGTGCTGGACTCACGTGCTTGTATATATGTAGAAGGGTGTTGTCGTAGGGTGTGTAGATTAGAGATTGGGTTGCTTTACACTCATGTTACACTCACATAGAGAGACACTTCTGGACAGTCAGCCAGAGCTGCAGCCAAATGAAATGCATTATGGTAATGTCACCGGTTAAAGACAGCCTGGGTTTTTTTGTTTTTCCTTCTTTGTTTACTATGTCATTTTCTCAAATGGTCCTGAAAATGTGGTATGTATGTAAGCCACATCACTATTCACAGGAGATATCTCTTCTCCAACTTCAGCTCATTAAAAGACGCTATCAGACATTTTGTCTAAGTTGTTACGGAAATTTTGCTATCTGGTGAGAAGCTTTCTTGTTTTGAAGGGGGAGCGAGACAGTGTTCAAACTCTGCATCACAAGGAACCACACAAACACTATACTTATGCAAATAGTTATGCCAAATGGCAGTAAAATATTCTAGTGTCCGACCATGTCTTGGTAAGATGAACTATCCTGCTGGTAACAAACAGAGTGCTTTAGGCAGCACTATAAACCTCATAAGCTGGTGTCTAAATTTAGGAGCCTTTTAAGAGCCCCCAGGTGGACTAGAGTCCAGTGAGCAATACGAACAGTTTGAGGAGAGATGCAATCAGCTCCTCAGGTAGTCTGGATTATGAAGTGCTAGGAGCAGAACTAGCAGTAGCGTTCCGTCCTCTCACCTGGCTCCTCCTCATCCTCATCATCACGACAAAGGTCTTAAACCACCCCTGCCTCATCAATCAGGGGCCCGTTCATCGCTATGTCAGCAGCAGTAAAGAGAGCGAAAACAACCCCCCCCCCCCCCCCACCCCCTGTCTTGACTGCTCATGGAATTCCATTCACCTCGAGCAGTCAGCCAGTGTTGCTGAGCTGTAGCGTATTATTGGATGTGCTAGGAAATGACCTTCACAGAGCCCCACACCAGTTCACCTCCAGGGCAGATTACTGCAAACAAGACTTACACCTTCATATTTAAGGGATATCGAAAAAAAAAAAAGGGGGGGGGGGCATCATTTCATTGGTAATTTCCAGACATTTCAGGTGAGGTGAAAGTTATTAGAGCTGGCTGGTGAGCCCTGGAGATGCAATGCTGTCACCCCGCTGTCATCCTTACCCCCCCCCCCCCCCCCCTCTCTCTTGCCCACACAGAAAGAACTCTCCACCTTTCAACCATTTCATTTTTCAGAAATACACACACAGATGGCAAAGTGTAAAAACATGGGAAGAACTGAAGTTTTGGCAGCTTTGGTAATGTTGACACTAAGCGTGCTCAGGAGACTGCTTAGATTATGCTGTGTAAATATTTATATATAAAGTTAGTATAATATTAATATGATGACTCTGTGTATCTAACACTGATTGTTGATGAGAAAAGGCAGTAACGAGCTGACAGCTTCTTTCAGAATAATTTGTCCAAACTTTAAAGCAGAAATATAAATATCTACCATCAGCAAAATAATGTACTGCTTTGTTAGGAGGTCAGGGTGCACGGAATTCAATGGAGAGAGCTAAATATTTGCGACTTCCTTCCACAGGCTAATTATTCAAAAATCTCAAACATTTCTTTCCAAACACAAAATCCACACATCTAATGGTCCAATCAGCAAACATCGACGTTTTGACGAGCACAATTCCACAAATCTTCTCTCCTTCTCTGTTGACAAGTACTGAAGTCTTTTTTTTTTTTTTCTTCACAGCCATAGAGGCCTGAAGTGACATTTGGCTGTTTCCTTCCAATTAGAGCCTAATTCAGCGTGAGGGCTCCCTGTGCACCACATATGATGTGTAAAATCTACTAAGCCACACATTTTTTTTTTCTAAAAGTATAACCAATCTGCAAAAGTAGTGCCTTTGAGTCAAGCCTGGATTAGTGCAGTGGGGTATAGTAGAGGTGTTAGGTGAAAAAGAGAGAGAGAGGTGGGGTGACCGAGAAGTGTTTACTGATGCTCCTGCACCCCCCCCCCCCCCACCCTCCAGTACATGGAGTGAGGGCAAGAAGGAGTTACAGTTCTACCAAGGGAAATCTGCACTATTACTTTTGCAAGATGGAGATGGCAAATCAATTGTGGAAAAAAAAAAAACGTAGTTACAGCACCTAGCACCTCTAACACCTCTGGAGCCGACACCGAGAAAATATTCAAGCAAAAGGCATCTTATCACATAACCGCATCATGCCAAAGTCTCCAAAGCGTTTCTGCAATTTCCTCTCCTCTTTTGGTACACAAAGCATTATCAATAAACAAGGAAACAAGATCAGCAACAATATGTTGCAATTATTCTTGGTCTCTGGCTGCTTTGGCCATACCAACTTAGCTCTTATTGTAGATGTGAACCCCAAGATTAAGGGGCAAGCATAAATTTGTTCTTTTGGAACACATCAATAAACAAGTGAGACACAGGCAAGACGGTGTTCTTTGAAATTCAAACTGCTAGGACATGTACTTGTTTAGAATCATACTTGTTTCTACTAGTGCTGAGTATCAAACAATTTGCCAGAAATCTGTTATTTAAGAAGACATTTTGAAACTTGTACAGTAGCATGCGAACAATTTTTGCAGAAAATATAAATCAAAATGGCTTTTTTTTAACGACAGATCTTGTGGCGTTGTAAAAATGTAACAAGCAAATACAGTTGTTTCCTAAGTTAACTGAAACTCATTTTAATGGAAAGTCATTTTGGCTAGCTTCCCTCGGTAAAGAATAATGATGAATTTATCATTGCTGTGATATTGAGCTTACACCTAACCTTGACTCACTTCCATGCGTCAGCAGTTGTAGGGAAAAAGCACTTGCTTTCCCACAAAGCCAATGGCATTTGTCATCGTTGCGCAAGGGTCCAAAACAAGCACTACAGCTACTGAGACCTCCATCACTAATACATAATGAATAATTCACATCTCTGTGTTTGCCAAGTTGCCCATTTTTAAAACAATGGTAGAAACATGAGAAAATAAAGTGTCTATTACCAAATGAAATCAATTCTGGGGGAAAAAAAAAGACTGGACAAAGTCTAGATATTTGAGAGTGTGATGGCGAAATGGAGAATGGAGAGTGCCAGATGTCAAAGGACGAAAGAAGCAGGTGTTGCAAAGTCATTTTCAGGTAGTATAAAGTTTGTTTTGCATGTTTATGGAGTTTCACGAGATAAATATTTTAATATTCATCAAATTATCAAATCACATCTATCATCCTACATTTGAGACCTCAAACCATCAAGTGATCACAACATGAAGTCTGAATATAACAATTTACCAAATGGATCCATAATAAGTAGAGACGATTAAAACGAACTATCATTGGAATACTGAGTTCTCCAAGGGATGATATAGCTTTGAGGGCATGACACTGGCAGGTAGCAAGCACATCCTTCACTATACTATAACATACAGCATGATGTTAATAGAAAAATACCGTGACCTGGGACACAGGGACAGTGACATTGTCTTCAGATATTCACTGTTATGTCTGACAGGATTCTGCACGAGGAGACGGTATCTGACAGAGCATCGCCACACCTGTATTCTGGTTTAAGACAGTATGTTTTTACCACTCTAAGCCTCAAGTCCTCTTTAAAAGTTACCGTTTCTTCAGAAACTATCATGACAGGGGGAAAAAAAAGAAAGAAAAAAAGTGAGATGAAATTCATTTAAATCAATGAAACAACATACATTCTATGACCATGTGGAAAATAAAATTAAAAAACATTGAAATATTATCAAAATATTTATAGATTTAACTCACCGTAACGGCACGCCAGAGAACTAAAATATTCTAAATAGGAAATGAAATAAGTTAACATACTGTAGTTCATGACACAGAAATTTACATTATATACATTCAATCTTTAAATAAAGTTGTTTGATTGGTGGTTCCTCTGCTTCCCTCCAAAGTTCCTCTATTTTGCTGAGAAGCTTTTTTCTTCATGGCATTCAGAAGCCCTGTTGGATATCTTCTCCAAGGTCCGAAAGAAGATTCAGCCAATCAGAGGGCAGTAAGGCTTTTTTTTTTTTTTTTTTTTTGGAAAAAAAAAAAAAAAGTCCCTGCCAATTGTCTGGCTTGGCAACAGCAAGATTTCATCTCCAAAAGGTGATACAACCTTAGCAAGAAATATGGCAGACATCCACACTTCAGAGAAAAAAAAATAAATAAAAATATATATAATATATATTTATAAAATGAAAAAAAGAGGAAATCGCAGAGAGTTTAAACTTCTGTCAAGCCGTCGGGTTACCAAAAGCAAACAATTACTTTTCCAGGATTTTTCTTTGCTTCCCCCATTTTTTTGAGCTTTTTTTGTTGAAAACTTTCTTCATTATTTTTAAATTTGTTTTGTTTTGTGATTTTTGAAGTAGGCTGTTTTTAAGAAAAAAAAGAACAATTTTTTTCTTCTTTATACAGTATAACTGTACATTTTATATGCAGGTAAACAAAATGTAAAAGTGCTTTTTTTAAAGACTGTTATCCAGTATATCGAAAGGTGTAGCAGGCACTTAAGTCCATCCCCATGTTGTAGGTGTCTGACAGTAGAACAATAAGGTACGTGTTGATTTGGGTTATTCCTGGATAGGATGTTCATCCGTTGGTTCAAGACAGACTGGACCAACAGGCTTCCCCAAAAGACACTAACCCAGGATGTCCAGGTAGACAGGCGTGGCTTTACCCAAGGCATAGAGGATTTTCTGGATGTCTTTGATGTTCAGTCGCTGTTGTGGCTCCCTTTGCCAGCAGCCGAGCATGATGTCGTACACTTCCTTGGGACAAAGCCGTGGCCTCTCCAGAACACGACCTTGAGTTATACATTCAATCACCTGGGAGAGAATGAGACGCACACACACACACGCACACACACACACACACACACACAAACAGAAAGAGAAAGAGGGAGAGAGAGAGAGAAAAACACAGAATATTAAAAAAGAAAATCCAAGGAACATACTCATTTGGCAGTTCTTGTTAACTTGCCAAATTTGGACTCATTACTACTAGAGATGGGAATCATTAGCTAGCATTGCTACAATGAACTGAGCTGTCTTATTTTGGCTCCCTGGTGAACAGGAATTTAAAAACTGGTAATTTATTAATTACATACATTATATTTTTTTATAATGTCTAATTAAAACGATTAAGTGAGTCAGAGTTATTGAGAAATATTTTCAAATAATAAACCAGCACGCACACATAACCTACTTTATTTATTCATTTATTTATTTATTCACTCATTCATTCTACAATTTGCCTTTGTAAAGCCATGGAAACTACTTAAAAATAAAAGGCTATTTAATAAATTTAATGAGTTTGAGCGTAGAGCTTATCTGTAGCTTTGTTACTTCAACACTTACTCTCTGGGCCAATTTTGCACATGTGTTACAGCATCCAGTGAAAATGGGATTGTGGCCTCAGACATGGACAATGAGGAAGACAAAGGCCTCCTCACATCCTTTACCACTTTTTTTGTGAAGTTCAACCGGGCTGCAGCACATGGGTTAAGCCGCCGGTACAGTAAACCTGAGAGCATTCCTGGTTGCATGGCCTTTCCTGGTTGCTTTGTTTATCTGATCATGCCAAGAAATTATTTTTTATGTTCCTTTCATCATCTGGCAGACAAATTAGCCTTCTTAACTTTCAGTTTAGAGTAACATTATAGTGAAATACATAAACATTTTAAAGTGGCTATGGGTCTATCGCTGTCTAATGTCTACAAATAAACCATTTTACTTGATTCTAGCCACATCCGTGTCTTCAGTATTTATCAAACTTCCTAATGAATCAAATTGAGTGAAACCATAACTTTAATCATGTTCAGCAGTGTTATCTTGTACACTGCAAACAAGGCTGAAGCTGCTCTAGTCTGTTCTGTGAACCGAAATCATGACAAAGGTGTTTTAGCCCAGTTAAGCTTCAACCAGGAAAGTGCATGTGAACTTGAGTTTAACTATTTTTTTTTCCACACAGCGCAGTTGGCTTTAGGTTTATATGAAACGTACACAACCACAGGCAGGTACACACTTGGACAAACATTGCCCTTTTGATGTTTCCCATCTTCGACATTATCTGCTCCAAGAGTTTTTGGCGGAAAAAAAAAAAATCAAAATCAGAACATTGCTCACTGCAGGACCTCTCCATCTCTATTTGACGGCCTGACGGTTCATGCTACCCACACCACTAAGAGAGTTGCTCTCAACAACCAGTTGAATTCCTTCAGGCAAATCTCTGTTTCAGACAGAACCTAGTGTTTCCTCCCCTACAACATCAGGAGGGTCTGTTCCTTGTCCTCCTACGCTAGTTAACTTCTTTTGCAAGAATCTTAAAACTGGACCACTGCAACCGCCTCCGAGCTGGCATATGCCACCATTCCCCGGCAATGCATCTAAAATGCATCTCCACGGTTGGTATTCTCTCGCATCGTGACTGTTAGTTTGTCAAGATGCTGTCTCTCCCCTGCTACCAAGAGCATCCAGAATTACATACAGGACATTGCCTCTAGCACTCTACACTACAAAAGAAACTGCTCTTTAACATCCCACAGCCTTAGCGCAATTATTGCATTTGCTGTATTTCATCTCACCAATTTCTTGTTTAGTTTTGTTTAGTCTTGGGTCTTGTGCTACAAGCACTTAACTCTGGAATATTGTGCCTGCAGGAACCTTACATACTTGTATTACTTCACGGATTATCCGTGTGCATTGCTTTTGTAAACAGACTGGATACAATAGTGTTTGCTTAACAAATAAATGTAGATGAACATAAATGACATAGAGAAGTTATTGTGGAAAACAATGGGTAAAAAATTCTCTTATAAAAAACGAAAGGCTTTTTTCTTTTTTGTGCTGTCGGGGCAGACAGTTTATCTAAATAAAGAGTTGCTCATTTCACCAGGCTGAGTGAATCCTTTGGGCTTTGTGGAGCTTGAGACTGTCTGTATTGTATTGATTGAGTGGTTCCTGGGGTATGAACACATTAGATTCCCATGCCGTCCAGTGGAGCTCTCAGTGGCAGCAGTTGAAAGAGAACCAAGCCAAAAAAAAAACCAAAAAAAACCCCTAAACCCTTTATGTTCTGTCGCAAAAAGCCGTCCTGGCGACAAGCTCAGTACTTTTGATGAAATGAGCACTTTTTTTGATTAAAGGTGCTGCACTTAATCAGATGGTGGCATTTTTCATCTTTCCGTTCCTCCTCTCTTCAGTGATACAGCTAAAATATCAAGTGCCGCTGCTTCCGTTACCATATTCTTCTTGCGGCAGACACTGATATTACAACAACGCTACAATGGCTTTTTTTATCATCACAAATACACAAAAAAGTTAAAGGGCTGATCACAAACAAATAAAATACACCGACTAAGTGAAGCAGAACGTTCAGTATGAGATACTCTTCATCTGAAGGGTTGTCTGAGCTGGATTATTTCAAAAAAGTGTTACGAAACCTGCCAATACACCTTGCCTGATTACTCTTTTACCGGTCCACAGTTCATGATTGCTCTTTCAAAATGGAATTTTCCTATCAGATCAAAGGCTCGTGCACCGCAACAAACCACCACGTCTGAGCTTGTATTCGACGCAAATCTGTTTCGAGTGGGTTACCTAACTTCACTCAGTTCTGTGTGATACAGGAGAGTGGAGAATGACGCATGTCTGTTTGGTTCAGTGTGTGCTGTGCATTAGAGTGAAGACTAGGAACTCTTTCCACAGGCGTTTAGTGACTCACTGCCCTATCCCATTTATATTCACTGCGCCTCCACAAATTCTTATTTATAAAAACGCTTTTGGCTCCGGATGATCTTTTGGGTATGAGATTTTTACATATGACTGAGTATGCTTTGATTAATAATGTTGGGTTTTCAGTTTGTGTATAATGATGCAAGCTGTCTCACAAGCTGGTTAAACATCCAGCTTGATAAGGAATAGACTCGTCAAACCAATTGCAGTGGAGCCGGGCCTTGGCTAGAGGCAGATTAGTCCAACCACTTAAGCTCTGATTCTGACCAAGCAATAGTCAGTGATTTTTCAACCATTTCAAATATTTCCACTGAAGCACTTATGCTCTAAAGTCTCTTTACATCTCCTTAAGAGCACCTTTGGGCAAATACAGAATGTACAACACGATTGTTTTCTTGGCAAAAAAAAAAGAATGAAAATGATAACAAAGCCAAGAGGATGATTCTGTGTTAGATGTTACAGGCTGGTAACCAGAAAACAGTGTAAAGGTTATAGTAACAGAATTACCACAGAGGGCAGATACACGTGTCTAATTCAGGAAACAAATAAAAGAACATTAACCTCAGGATAAATCTCTGCAGTTTATAAACAACTATTTAATTAGGGGTTAGGACTCTGTCTTCCCTGTGTGAATGCTAGTGAGTCAGTGTGCTTCACTTTATTTATTTATTTATTTATTTATTTATTTTCACGTTGGGTGCTTTACTGACTATGTTTACTGTGAAAAGGTCTTGACTGACATTAGGTTGGGGGGGGGGAGAGAAAATAATTAGCTGTAATACATTTAAAAGATGTTGTGTGTTCCGTGCCAACACGGGGTTTTGCTCAGAGCCGCACGATGTCGTATCGCCGTAACCTAGATCACTTGGCTATGTCGACGTGTATGACTTTGGCTGTGAAACCACTGTGGAGGCTCTTACTGCTCACGCTAACATCATTGGACTGCTCTGCTCTTGTCATCTCGGCTCATAGGGAATCTTAATTGATTCCACTCCTGGTTAAGTGTGTCGCCCATAAGCTATGCTAAATATAGAGATGTTTGCGTTATTATGTGCTGCATAATTCTGAGGACTGTTTGAAGTGCCATGAATCACTGTACTTCACTTGTCCACAGCTGCTGAGGCATTCTCACAACTGTCTAAAATTGCCCCATACAGGATGACAGAAGTTTCAAGCACTTGGGGTATCATGTAATGCCAAATAGAGGTGACAGAGTGGAAACAGAGGACGTATCAAGGACACACAGAAAACGTTTTGACCTAAAAAGCTAACCAGCAAATGAATGATTTCAGGGTGGAATATATTTAAGGAGAGCTAGTGCTTCTTTTTTGTCATAAAGCCACATAAAAAAAGTGGCTTACCTCATTGTTGGCCAACTGAAACCATGGTTGCTTTCCATAGGTGAAAATCTCCCAGAGAATAACACCAAAACTCCACACGTCGCTCTCCGTGGAGAACTTCCTGTACATGATGCTCTCTGGAGGCATCCAGCGAATGGGCAGCATGGTGTGTCCTCCAACCTGTCAGAAAAGACACAATCTCATCCACCAATCTGTACTGTAACAACGTTATACCGCAACTTTATTTAGTTGCATTGTTCAATCAGACAATATTAATCTCCGGTTCTTTCACCTGTTTCGTTTCAAGCTTGAGCTGACTGGAAGAAAACAAAGCACAATAGAGTGAGGTCTTTGAGTCTTTGCCCACCGTTGCTTCTCCTTGAAAACACTATCTTGAAGGCCATTGAACTTCAATCTCGTTAAAGCGATTTTAATATTAAGCACTGTTACCCTCGTCTCAATTCGGATTTAAAAGATTATCTCCGGATAATTCTGGTTCAAGAAATGGACACACTTCTTTGAGTTTGCTTGGATGGTAACGAATCATGAGTGATGAGACCAAAAATGAAAAAGAGAAAAGAGGAAAGAAAGAAAGGGAAAGAAAGAAAGAGAAGAGAAGAGAAGAGAAGAGAAGAGAAGAGAAGAGAAGAAAAAAGGTATCCATTAAAAAGATCTGACACCTCCAAATCATTCAGGGCCATATATGAAGTCTGCCTCGGGTCCTTCTCATAGCCAGATATTAATCGATTAAAACAACCAGCCATTAATCATCTCTGCCCTCGGTCATGTCGGACTGGATTGTTTTAAAATCTATTTCCTACCCGTGTCAATCGCGCAGTGTTAATTATATTCGAGGTAAGATGAGTGAGAGTGACGTTTGTTTCACTGACAATCTTGTGGTTATTGCTGCTTTCAACTCTAAAGCGGTGAGTGCGTATTAATTACAGAGCTCATTAGCTCTGTACTCATATGGGCTTCAAGCTATTGACAGAGCACATGAATGCAAAGAGGGATGACTTACATTCAGACTATGGGAGTATTGCATGTCACTGGATCCTACTCATTTGCATACCACAACATGACCATGCTGTACATGACCATGTAGATTTACAAAGCTTGCCTGGTATCACCAAAGATATATACACTTTAAAACAGACCTGTTTTCATTTTTACCAAATTGAAAAAAAGACCAAAAAAAAAGAAAAGAAAAAGAGAAATACCACTGAAAAAAAAATGACAAAAACCAAAAACCAGAAAAGGATAAAGAAACATATCAGTTTTTGCTATATCCAGAACAGTAGGTTCAGAACGGCATTAAAAAAAAAAAAAAAAAACACAGTCGATGTTACACACTGTGTTTCGTATTTCATACGGATGGACTGGGCTGGCACAGGCTACTTGGCTGTACTTTTCTGATTCCAGTCGGAGCCAGGGAGGCGGGCTGTCCCTAGAATTCAAGAGAAGAGTTGTTGCATGTCCTTCCTCTCCAGAGCCTTAGGGAGTTGGCACAATATGCCAGTCCTGCTGTGGTAACATGACACCCACTTTTATTCTGTGAGATTGGATTCAAAAAGCCCACTCCTGAGGCCCCCGCCAGCCCTTAGTCCCTGAGTTTGAGCATGAGCTAGACCACACAAATCAACAGAGGGAAGTGAGGAACAGTTATTAGGTGAGGAGTTACTCTCTCCAAGTCTGGGCAAGTGAAACTGTGTCAGAGGTGGACCATGAAACTTGTTTATTTGTCCATCACAGGGGGGCAAGTGGTGAGCAGAGCCGTCCGGATATGAATGTTCTAAATTAGGACAGGTCATAATTTGACATTTGACACTTCAACACACACAAGGGCCAGCCTTCCTCTTATTTGTGACTGTAATAACTGTGAGAAGAACTAGTATGTCAAGCAAGTGTGCTCATTCTTATGTGCATGTGTTTGTATGTGCTTTGCTATGGCAGAGAGAAGAAAACAAATGTATTGAATTTCTTTGAATGTAAATGGTCTCTCTCTGGCACGCCAATCTTCCTCTTCTTCGTCTTCTTCTTCTTAAGGAAGAGCGGCAGAACTGAGGTTGCATAAAGATCAGTCAGTAGGAACTCGAAGTGGAACGGAATTAGAAGTGGCAGGGTGGTGACAAAAATGCCACCATGATTGGAAAGGTCACCGATGAAAAGCTAGCACAATTAACGAGAATATGGAATGGAGGGGGGGAGGGGGGGGGGTCATGGATCTGTTCTGTACAGACACCCAGGCAGAGAAAGAGAGAGAGAGAGACAGAGAGAGAGAGAAGCTGCAATTAATGTGTATCAGAATCAATAACATGCCTTTTCTCATGTATTGTTATCTGGGCTTTCTGCCATGCCTGCAGTAAAATAGTAGTCATTAGATCAAACTGTGCAGTAAAAAGCAGATTTAATTACAGCAGCATGGAATATAGCCACTATGCTGGTCAGGAAGAGTTTTAAGGAAAACTCACTGCAGTGTGTCCATATGACAGTGTGGGGAGAGACTCCACATTGTCACAGATGAAAAATTGAACTAGCCTGGTTATCATAAGTAAGTTCAACTGTAAACAAACTAGTGAGTGTCAAGTGACAGTGTTGACACAGTGATTGACTGAGCAGAATGAGAATAATTTCACAAAACATGTTCTGTTAGCAGAAGCAAATAGTAATCGTTAAAAGACACACGGGAGGTTGAAATCAATCTGACAGCAGACTCTGACAGGTCCTTTGAGGCACGCACATATAGCCGTGCTGTGCTCGAGTTGGTGCTGCCAATTCACGCTCCTCACCGCAAATGTACAGTGACACCTCAAACATGTGTGGCTTGACAGTAGCACACCAGCATCTCCTTAAAGTGTCAGCAGGATAATGTTTCTTCATCATCATGCAGACAGCTCAGTTGGGCGGTAGCATCAGAGTAGACGCTGATGAATACTTTGACTCTTGGCTATTGTTCACGGTATCACTATTCGTCAAAACACACACACACACACACACACACACACACACACACACACACATACACGCACACCCCAACAGAAAAATGCACGCAACTGCTACGTACGCACACGTATGCACGCCCACACAGGGCAAAGCAGTTCTGTATCCTGGAGGAGAAAGTTGCGATGATTTGTCAGCAGCTTCGGGGAAGGAGATGCGTTTTTGGCAGGCACGGCTGGTTTATAATCACTCAGCCACGGAGAGGGCACACGTCCAGTTCAGTTAAGAGCTCCTAATCTCTCAGCTCTGTCAGTACACCCTGCCGGACCGCAGAGCTGCTGGTGGAAACGGCAGGAAAAAAAAAAAATACTGGGTAGGGCAGGAACGGGTGGGCACTAGCATTCTCCTTACTCAAACAGAACCAGCTGGAGGACTGGTTCTCACTCATCTCTGGACCGTTTAAGCATGTTCTGCCTGGGCCTTTGCTCAAGTGTGGTCCATCCTGACAGAAACTCTAATTATTGGAGTCTCCATCACAGGGCGTTCCATCTGTCTCCACCAAACCTGTCACATGACATGGTTTACTTCAGCAGTTTTCTTCAAAGGAACCAGCTAAACAGAGACATAGATTTGGTTCAGGAGGAAGGGTACTGGTTATCGTAGGTTGAGAGGAAAATATTTCTGAGGAAAAAAAAGTACATCAGCATGTGTCTGGAGAAAACTGCCACCTTTATGTTCCATATGACAACAGTAGAGAACAGAACCTTCTGGAACTTGCCTGTGAAATTTAGCAGTGAGCTCAAAACGTCAGCTAAGAAGAAGAGGAGTTTTATTTAAAAAAAAAAAAGTTGTGAAAAACAGCAAGGTACTGTGAAAAGGACTTAGTCATAGCTGTTCTGGGACAGCAGTTCGGCATCTTTTGGCATCTTTTGTGATTACCTGGGCTGCTCTCATCTCCTGTTATTTTCAGGGACACCTAATTGACACATGTCTTTTGCTCAAGCGCTGGGATGAGCAATCAGCCATTACACAGCGCCGTTAAAAGAAAACTAAGCTGCTGAACATATTAAGTAGGATGAGACTCGATGGACTATTTGACATTTACTGCAAATGTAACATATTTCCTCACCAGCAATTACAGTCAATACTTAGAGCCCAGTAATAATTCCTGCCTGCCAAGGTACGGCCTCCGGAAAGCTATTACTGTGTGTAACATCTGCATTCAACAACCATCTTTTTCCCCCCACCTATAAGATTATGCTGGTTTGGCTAATTTTCTCCTTTTTTTTCATTCTGATCTTAAAGAGGAATACGTTTTAGCTACTGGAGACAGTTACGAAACAGCGTGAGTAATTCTGACCTCTATATTTTTAGGATGTTTGTGAAGACGTCATGTCTCTGTTATGCACTGAACTGTTGAAATCAAGAAAATTACAGTGTCGTGCATGCTGTGGTAAAACATTCATTTATTCATTAACTGCGGCTAAACGCAACTTCATGATTCAACTGCTTAAGCTTCTCCATTATCTTATCTGGAGTAAATGAGATTGACACACGCTACATGAAAAGGACATCGTCAAAGCTCGCTAACCCCATTCTTTCTAATGCTGAGAATTTAGTAGGAAACATACATATACATCCATTTAGGGCTCTCAGAGCTACAAATGGAACCTTTCAGGCACTAGATGTACACCAGCAGTGAGAGCACTGAGCGTGTCTGGCCAAGAAAAGACATCATTTGATTGAGGAGTTAATTTAAAGAAACAGTTTTGAGCCAGCGGTTATGGAGCAATTAAGCAACCAAACCAAGCAGAATGGCCTGGAAGACAACTAACATCTTACATTAATGATCAGATCTCAACATTAATACTGTAAACATTGCTACCTGGGATGAATCCGGCTGAATCTACAGATGCTTGAGTCAAATTAGCATACTATTTTTTTAGGAAAGCGGGTGGGGGGGGGGGGGGGGGGGGCAATTATCAAAACAGCCATGTTGCACCAACTTTTTTTTTTTTGAACAGCCAAACAAGCATAGCGAATTGCCAGATCAAGAGTAAGCAGCAACAGTTTCAGCAGCAAATCTAGACCAGTGGGACTCCACTCCCATTCATTCTGAAAATATGCTATTATCAGAGAGTCTCACTCCTTGTCAGAAAGGGATGAAATTTAAGCAAAGGTTATTACAGAAATTTTTCACCTACCTAGCCTTTGTTTACAATCGCACGCGGCAGAGTAAATGTGTTTTTGTGGCTGTTTGATGGTTAATCAATGACCTAATTTAGCCCATGCTTTCCTGACACAAGATAAATGTACAGTCTACAGATTTCTTTACATTCTAATTATGGAGATCAATTTATTCTATTGTGTCAGGAGTGCTCCTCTACCCGCCCCACTTTTGGTTCTAATGTAAAGTCACAGGACTGAATCACACATAGATTCACATACTTTACACAAAAATAAACACACACACACACACACACACACACACACACACACACCATTTGTTTACTAACTCTTACCCTGTAGTAGTCAGTGCTGTAGATGTCTCTTGACATTCCAAAGTCTCCAATCTTCACCAGCAGTCCATTGCCCACTAGACAGTTGCGTGTGGCCAGATCACGGTGCACAAAGTGCTGAGAGGCCAGATACACCATCCCTGCTGCAATCTGAGTGGCAATATGCAGCATCTGGGACAGGCCCAGCTCTCCATTGGACTGCAACGGCTGTCCGTCAACCAGGATCATGGCATCGGGCCCATGGGCTCTGTGAACATGTCATGTGACAATGTCAGCCAATCAGCAACAAGAAAATTCTCATATTCAGGATTGCTTTGTGTTTATTTCAGGGCAGAACGATCATTTCTGCTTTTCCTCTTTGCGAAACTTTTATGGTTACTGCTCATTTCTGAGTCTGTCCGCAGTGTCAGGGAGGAGAATACACAAATTAACGGCAACCATATCTGAGCCTCTGAAAGAGGAGAGTGACTGTTTAATTATCAGAAAGCATGCAGTGTATGTAAGCCACGCCACGCAACAGAAGTAAAGATGGAAGTATGCTAATGGCCATAGAGTAGCAAAATGCTGATATGCTAATGGAAATAGTATTATTGTTCTTGCAATTTATATTAAAGCCACGGAAACTTCCTTCCCCTGTATCAATTCTTCACCAGTGCTCTCTGTAAAATGGGTAGCATGAATGGGTTCAGATAAGGTTGGCAAGGAACACAATATATCATACAAGCATGTCATGCCCTGCCTTCACCCATATTCTTGTCTTTATCTATATACAGTACCATTACTTAAATTGAAGTTTCTAAAATAATGTCGTAACTTGCTTTTATCCACAGGAAATGAAATGGCAGGCTGTGTCTGCTCTCTTGACAGGTCCTGTCAAAATCCATGTCCATGCTTTTCTGTACCCTCTCATTTCATGATCAATACCTCTCTGGGACCTCATAGCCCATTGCCCTAAGTCAAACGGCCCTTCAGTCCCACTAGAGTGAAACTGGGAGGACCTTGTGATACAAAGACAACAGGAAATGAAAGGCCACAGAGTTTATCTGGGCATTGTTTAGGACCGGTGCTTGTGTATAAACAATGTGAGCTGTTGAATGTTAAACCATCCCGTTTGTGGCATATATCTTTATGTCAGTGGCGCATATGTAAGATGGAAAGGATCGATGCAGCCCTTTTGAGAGCTATTCCTTTTTTATAGCACATACTAAAAGACTCAGTCCCTGTTTGACATGTAGTTAAGGTGAGCAGTCCATGGATGCAACCGATGCGGGTTTGAGTTTGTAATTCACTGGAAGCACATGTTCTTTCTTCTGTAGAGTGTTCTGAATGGCAGTTTACCTGAGGAACTTGTTAAGGTCACCGTGCTTCATGTACTCAAAGACCATAATTAGAGGATCCCCGTCTACACACACGCCGTAGAACTTCACTATGTGCTCATGCTGCAGGTTAGTTAGCAGCTCCGCCTCCCGCTGGAAATCCTTTCTTGCCGCGAGCGTCGGGTCCTTAAGCGTCTGAGAAAACAGATGTAGGTGGACATTTCACAACACAAACCAAGAACTGCTGCACCAACAAGCTAAGCATAATAAGATGCCACTGGAGAAAACAATATTCAGTTTCAGTCTGAAAGCAGAGTATTCACAGCAAACGAAATAAAAATACACCATCATATGTGAACATATAGGTTTGTGGGACAAGTTTGCTGCTCTGATGAAAATATCCACAAACTTACACACGTTTGGAGGATCACTGAAGGTGAAAAAAACAAGAGTAATGAAATAAGTTACCTTCATAGTAAATTTAGCATCGTCATTTAACGGCAGAATATCACTGTGGTTACTTCGCACTATACCATATTTTGACTCCTTGTAATCCACTAAGAAAAGTTAAATGATTCATCATCTGGGAAGACTTCCAAATGACAAATTATTGGTACTTTTCCAATATGACTGAAAAGGTCCATTGACCAATAAACCACAGACGGTTCTTCAGGAAAGAAAGTAAATAAATAGATAAGTGAAAGACTAATCAATGGATCAGAGGCACAGAGGGCCTTTCTGATGATCCAAAGCCTACACTGATGGCATCCAGTTTGCTACATGCACTATCTGCACAGAATGTACTGTTTGCTTAAAGATGAGTGTGGTTTCATGGATTTGAGCAAAGAAAAAGAAAGAAAGAAAGAAAGAAAAGCACAGCTGTGATGAATACCCTTTATTTTATCCGCCCAAGTCATTTTTTTTAACCTACACCATCCTACAGTGTGGATGAGATGGCTGGAGGAAAAAAAAAAACCAAAACACTCTAATGGGAAACCTTTGTGGACCAACATGACTCTTGCTGTCTGATTCATGCTCAAATAAGATGGGCTTATTCCTTTGCTTAAAAAGATAGAGAGGCAAACTGTACGTATTGCTCTTTTTGGCAGATCTCCACCCTAATGCACTTTCCTCTGTGCTGTCTGTGACAAAAGAAAACATCCATTGCTGATTCTATTTTCAGGCTGCGATATGTCAATGCCTCCTCCTGCTTTTCTATCTTTTGTCCTTCTGACTTCTTTCCTCCTTGTGCCACCCTCACACACACACACACACACACACGCACACACACATGCACACTCTCTCCCTCTGTCTCTCTTACACACACACACACACACACCACCACCACCACCACCATGGGACATTTTTGTGAGGGATGATTTCCCAAATTACTTTATAACGGAGTTTGGGCAGCACAGAATGCAGTTTTGTTTTAATTAGAATTCCCTTGGCCAACTTTTTGTGGCAAGTGGCAAGTGGGGGTTTGGGGGGGGAGGGTGGTATATTTAGATGGATGGCAGCAACAAGACACAGATGGCAAAGCGTTCATCCCTAACCTGAATGCTTTATTAGCTCCTGTGTAACTAAAGTTGTACATCTTCAGAGCCCACCTGCACAAGTCCACTGAGTGCTCTGCTCTCTCTCTCTCTCTCTCTCTCTCTCTCTCTCTCTCTCTCTCTCTGTGAGGTGCTTGCTAGTTTTCCAGACACAACCAAGTGAAGATGAGATGTGGAGAGGCAACGTGACGGAAACAAACTGTTCCCAACTCTGACCGCAGGGAGTTTTCTACTTCGAAACCCGCCTCTGTCCAGCAATCCCTGTCATCACCCTGTTCCTCATCACAAAGTCAGAGACCAGTTTCTTCTATTTCAGTTGGAAATATAGAGGAAGAATAGAAAGATGGAGAGGAAGAGCGGTACATTTTGGGGTTTTGATTCTGACAGCCCTTCCAGAGAGGATTATGGCTTTAGCCCTATGGCCTCTCTCACAAAACTCCAAAAAATCCCCTCTAAAAACACAATCGCCACACGCACAAACACACCCCCGCGCACACACATTCTCTCTCTCTCTCTCCCTCTATCTCTCATTCTCACTCTGGAAGCTAATACTATCTCACGGTTGAGTGCACTGATGAAGAGTGATGGTGACAGAGGCAGACTGGGATGAATGAGCGCTCTATGTCTGTTACCGCCCCGTATTTATCCACATCACCACCGTTTGGCCTCGTGCTTTCTCCCCCGTGCACCTCAGCCACAGCGATCTGGTGACTACCACAGGGAGGAAGGGGTCTCACAATAGTTATCATGTAAGAGGTATTAAGGTGTTTGTGCGCAGCTCAATAAAACTAAAAACATAATTACATAAGCATAAGCTCTCACAGATCAGTCCCACCTGACAGCAGACGGCAACTACGTGTCACGCTATCAGTTTTGTGAATTAGGTTTTGTTTGCTTGGTGTTTGAAATCGTACATCCACACACACACACACACACACACACACACACACATATATACAGCTTTTATATCTCTCTTTCTCTTTTTTCAGCTGTTACCCTGCACTCAAACCGGCAGCAACAACAAGCAACAAAGCGACCAGGGTTACACTGAGTGACATTGGCACCACGAGTCACCTGGCGACAAAATAGCTGCGATTTGATGACAAAAAACAAAGTTCAGCTTTATGAGCAGCGACAGAGTTGAGTGATGGCCAGCCAGAGGGCAGATGGGTTCCTCTTATATTCTTTCGCTGTGAAATGTTTTCTTAAACTTAAGTTCCTATATTAGCATTTTAGTTCCCATATCAGACATGGAGGAGAAATGGATATGTGCAGTGGCGAACGCTACTTTGCGGTCCATGGTGCAACAGTAGTGTTTGAAGCAAGATCACACTATTTATAGGAAAACATATTTTTAAGCGAGAATGTACCTGATTTGTGGGTTCACGCATATATTGGGCAATATATAGATAGGCCTGCCTTTAAGAAAATACAAACATATAACTCCACGATGAATCTATCAAAGACGATGTAAATATAACATATACATAAATATAAAATGTAATATATATTTATAATATTTATTACTATATACATTTTTTTTTCTAGAAAATTGATGCATCTCCTGTCAATACCTTTGTAACCCACTTCCTCAAAGGAAGGTTAGCAACGCCCACAAGCTGGCTGCAAGCGACTGCTAGGCGACAGTGGCATAGCGATTTGGCGATATACAGCGACAAAGTCGCCGCCGGTGTGAGCGCAGGTTTACACCTCTCTCTCTCTCTCTCTCTCTCTCTCTCTCTCTCTCTCTCTCTCTCTGTAGCATTATGAGTCAGGTAGTAGAGAGCAGAATGTGGCGCGCACTGAATAACAATTTTTGTTTCAGGTTTCTAACACTCTCCCTGTGGAACTCAGCATGTGTGTTAAGCATGAATAATGTCCTGTTGCATAACACATTAAATCTACTTATAAACAACAGCGTGGACTGGACTGAACAGGTAAGACCTATTGTTTCACAAACACTAGGTTATAATAAAAGTCAAAATAATGACAACTCATAAACAACTGACAATTGTTTTACATTTTGTAAACAATACGTATAAGATATCTCGTTCATACAGTCTTTATGTATCTGATGCATTTGGGGCGAGGCAAGTCACGCTGTGATACACCAGTGATGACTGGTCAAACTGGTGTCGATCAGCTGTTCCCAGCATCCCAGTGTTTAAAGTAAGAGTGATAACCTTGCTGCCTTAATGAGAGAGGAAAACAAAAGCGAAACCAAAGTATGAACCCCAGGAAGCTGGACCACGAAGGGTGTACACGCTAATGTAAAATGTTCTCACAACACTACTGCAAACATTAAATCAATACATAACAGAACAGTACAAGAGGATATGGTTTTCACTGAGGGCCAGACTTAGATAGAAAGCCATCTTAAGAAACAGACCTTGACAAATTCATCTTATGGAATATCCTGAGTTAGACCCTTATTGTTTAAAAAAAAAAAACCTGTGTGAAGAAGTTGAGCTGTGAAGCAAAGCACCACTGACGGAAAACAGACGTATAATTCCACTTCTCTTATGAGTCAGTGTATCCTTGATGAGCTGCTAGTTCACAGTAACTGGTATTTTAAAGCATTTCAATGTGTGGTGTGAGTTCTGTTGAATATCGAATCTGTTGACCTTGGATAAGATTTCTGTTTGGTGAACTAAGGTGTTGAAAGCATTCTTCAGCTACCTCCCTAATCACCCACAGCCCCCACCCCGGAGAATCATGCTCTTTGTCTAAAACCAAACACGGAACTGCAATTTCCGCATTAAAAAAAAAAAAAAAACCCTCATTGATGGCAAATATATTCAGTTATTGTTATTGATTCCTCTCCAGCGTGAAAAAAAGACTCTCTCCAGCACATTGATTCCAGTCACCAAATCTTCCTCCAGTGGGACTTACCCCTCCTGACTGTGGAGCACAGTAGGACTTAGGAGTACTCCTCAAGGATCGAGTTTTAATGGAGGAGAGAGAGAGAACAGGCGACAGAGGAGGAGAGGCCTTGACCTCCTGTCTGAGTGGGATGGTTGTAACAGGAGAGCCATGGTTGAGCCTCCCACCCGCCCACCCCCTTCCCAAAAGGAATTGAGAAATCATCCCTTACCTTGACAGCCACCAGCATCTTGTCCTTGGTGGGACTAAGGTTATAACACTCTGCCAGGAAGACCTTCCCAAAGGCCCCTTCACCAAGCTCTCGCTTCAGAATGATGTCCCGCCGCTTAATGTGCTGCACGTCTACAGACAGGACCACAGAGAGAGAGAGAGAGAGAGAGAGAGAGAGATTCAGTGGTACTGTTCCTGGAAGAGCAGACGGTATGAAGTGGTCGCCAGGGAGGAAGACTTGTAGCTTCAGACTCTTTTCACTCAGCATGTTCCTGCTAACATGAGCTTAAAGCCACTTCAGCAGTCCGACTTTTCCGGCATTTTGCATCTTGCTTTGTGTAGTAAAGTGCATTACCAGACTAACAGGGCGATTTGGATTTTTATTTATGATTGAGAGCTTCTCGAGTGCAGCTTCACCAGGTTCAGTTGATTTAGCCCATTCAAATGTCTGAGGATATTACTGGTATGGGAAAGATGGAGGACAATATGAATGCGTGCAGAAATTTATTCTCAGTTTTCATTCTTCGTAAGGAAACTAGCAAATGAGATGTCAGTAAAACATAGCATCTATTGTCCTGGATGCCATTCAGCATTTGCACAGCAAAGGAAATTTTTGCACTGCGTTCCATTTTACATGTTGAAAAGTCCTGAAGTCATTTTACTTTCAAATTGCCCATTTTCCTCATACTAAAAGGCATGGTTGTTGTCAAAGTAAACAGTTCTGCATGACAGTCAAAGAATTACTGCTGCCTGCATTCAGTAATACACCACGATTCTATTTCCTAAAACAGTTAGAAAAACAAAAAAAAACACAGTGTGTGAGTTCACTGCCACATATTTCAACCATCAAATTTCAACTTAAAACAAACAAAACAGACTGAAAGAAGCATGCCTTTTCTTTCAGTCATCGTTCAAAGCCACACGATGAGTCTGAAACTTAAAGAATTTCACCTTGAGTGAGACTTACTCTCAATTTTACTCCTAACTTCTAAAATAAAATAGTTTTGACACTTGCAAGAACTGATTAATTTCAATGCATTTTTAATATACATTTATTCCAAAAGTTCCCCTGAAGGGACTCTTCTCTGAAAACAGACATGAGAGACTGTTTCACATCATGCTATGATATGATGCGATATGATATCAGGTGGACTGCCTGATGTGAGAAATCATACGGATTTCCCCTCTCAAACAGAGATGAATGAAGCAAGCCTGGTCCACTGGTCAGGGTAATGAAGCAGCAATCAAGAGTGTTACTGGTTCAAATCTCAGCTGAGCTTTACTGCTGTTATGCCCTTGAGCAAAGAATTTAACCTCATATGCTTCCATATATCTTCCACTGCTACACTGCATGATATACAGGAGCACTCTATGTTGCTTAGGACAAGATCATTTGCTAAATGAGTAAAAAAAATGATCGGCATATCAGATGTTTTAAGAGAGAAAAAAAAAAAAAACTCCATCTGTTTAGTTCAGCAGATTAGCTTAGATGCTTGTCACACTATGTTACGAAATTAAGTTATGATATACTCTCTTAGTCCCTCGGTTATTACATATGGTAAGACTGGTTAAAAAGAGAGTGAGAGATAGAGAGAGAGAGAGAGAGAGAGAGGAGGAAAAACTGAAAATACTGATCAATGTCATTTCATTTTCTTAAACTGATACATACATCAAAATCGAATCTGTGCTGTCCAAAGAACATAACGGAGCAGAACGGAATGGAACCTGTTGTATTGTAAGCAGGGCACTGCAAGTCCTTAATCTCTGTACTTTCCACCTGTTCAGTTTCCCAGAACGCCAGTCTGTGGGGAAATAGTGGCTACCATATGGCCAGCCAAGCCAGCATCTGGTATTTACTCAAAACAGAGGTTCTGGATGAGCCTCAGTCCAACATCAATATTCACTGTCCAAAAGCATGCAGCCATTTTACAATTTCTTTGCTGGAAGACTGTGGCAGAAAGAAACAGAGATGGGATGGTGGGGGGGGGCACACAAACATACACGCACACATACACATGCATGCACACACACACATACACACACTTTGATGGGTGGACATTTAAGCAAATGAGTCCAGATTTTGGCACAAGCCCCTGGATTCCTCTAACCAGAGGAGCTAATCACCAGAAACATATTAAGTACAATTATATTCAGGACTGCTGAGGCTGTTCCACACTGAGAAAACGTGGCTGCTGTCCAGAGATGATGGTAAATATTTCTGCCAACAGCATGAACGTAGTTCATTCTAAAAAAGTTTTTTTTTCTCTCTCTCTTTAGGGGGTGGTGGCGTGGGGCTTCTTTTTTCTGCGCAAGAGGATTTTTTTGAGATTAAGAAAGGAGAGAATAGCGACCACATGCGTTATTTTCCGGACTAATTAGATTCTATTTATTTAATCAGAAATTAGAGAAAGCGAGAAGCAGAGAGCGAGAGTGAAAGACAGAGAGAGAGAGAGAGGGAGTGAGGAGAGGAGAAAACAAAAGAAAACATTCATTTCTTTCTCCTCTCTCACTCTCTCTCACGTCCCTCTGAGTGATAGATTTAAAATTAGCAGGCAGCGCATGTGTGCTAAGGTAAACCATCTCCCTTCACAAGAGCAATTAGAAAGTTACAAATTGTGCGGGCTAATTGTCTCATTACGGCAGCAGTTGTGGTGTGTTCACCTTTCTCTGTTTATGCGCGAGAGGGCACCTATTCGGAGAGGTTCCGCGCACTAGACGTCGTCTGTCTGGGCTCCACACACAGCTGGGATCAGGACACTGACTTCATCCTAATTAGGCTGCCACGCTCCCGCACATGTTTACTGGATCCCCACAGAAAATGACAGCCAACCAAAGCAAAGCTGATTTGAGTTCAAACTCTTGTAAATTGTTGTATAAAACATGATTGCGTCGGACTTTTCCGCTGCAATTTACCCACTCTCTCTGCCTCTCTCAATCTCTCTCTCTCTCTCTCTTTCGCTGTGTCTCCCTGTCTGGGCAAAAAAAACCCTCAAAATCACCTGCTTTCGATCAGTCCAATCACCATATAATTTGCTTGTTTTGAATCACTAGATGATGGTCTGAGTACAACTGGTGTTGTGTGTCTCTTCTTTAATAAGTTCCGAAGTTCTTAAGTAACAGTCTTGCGTTTCATAAAAAGTTTGCTCGGTGAAATGGAAAACGTATCTTCTATACAGATCTTCTTCGAGCTTTCAGATAAAATATGCCACCAATCTAGGATTTAAAAGTATCAGATTTAAAGGGAGAATGCAAAGTTGTTTTATCTCTCAAATTGTCAATAGCAGCAAATTTAAGTTCGGTATTAAAATAACTTCAGTCGAGAAGAGTTAACACGTTTGGTAGGGTTGGGGTTTGAAGGGGGGTTGGAGTCTCTTGGGTTATCACATAGACTCAACAATAAATCAACTTCTGAGGTATCTTTCTCTAGCTAAAATGGTAACGCATTGTAGTTAGAAAAGACCCAAAGCAAAAACAAGCAAAAACAAAATGAAAACAATCTCTGAAATCCCCCCAGGTGGCTCTAAGAGGTATAGAGCATTCCTCCTGTCATGTTTTATTCAGGGTGAAGTTAGTGCAGTTCGGCTCTAATCAGGTTAGGGATTTAGCCATTCACTGTAACCTTGAGATTCTTTTTCCAACATGCTCTCTCTCTCTCTCTCTCTCTCTCTCTCTCTCTCTCTCGTGGCTTTTCTATGTACAAATACAGTCTAGAAAGTCTTAGAATAAGGAAGATCTATCACCACTCAAAGCTTCAATATGGAAATCAGTGCACAGATAGGGATAAAAACAGAGGAAAATCGGGTAGACCTAAAAGCCAAATCTCTGCCAGTTTCTGATTCCGCCTATCTCTGCTCTCATATGAACTCGTATAACATTGTGCTACGTTTCATAGAAAGCTAGCACACAGGCATGGGTAGTGACTTACACAGGCTAGTCACTGACACAGGTTGGTCACAGACACAGGCTATTCATGGACACAGGTTGGTCACAGACACAGGCTATTCATGGACACAGCCTTTTCTGTCCATTGAGAGCAATTCTATCAGTCAGATTTGAGTTGAAAGTCAGCTGTGGTGTAAACACAACCTCTGAGTTACAAATGGCGGTGGGTGGATGTGGTGATTATCTGTCCAGTGACTGAGAAGGCATCGTGGGACCTGCTCTCACCTTGGCTATTGTGCGAGCACATTTTCCACACCTAATCCAAGTCAGCTGGAGGCACTATGAATAAGAGATTAAGAGTGAAAGAGCGCCGGTTTGCCAACGAGGTTAATGTGCGCCTGTGTTTTGTGAGGTGTAGTACAGGCAGAGGCGGGTGTAGTCCAGGCTTTTGCTATCAGGCTTTGGCTGGCAGATGGGAGCCCCACCAGGACTGTTCGTGGGGACCCGGGGACGTGCGCCTATCTGTAAATACTTGGGTTGGCTCATCCATCAGTGCCAGCACTGCGGCAGCTACACAGACTGCCCTACATCTACCCCCTCCCTCCCTCTCTCTCTCTCTCTCTCTCTCTCTCTCTTTTTTCTCCTTCCCTTTAACTCCACCTGCCTCGCCCACTCTGGAAAACAAGTCATCTCCCCATGACAGAAAAACAAAACAACAAGGAGCGTTGACAAACAGAAAATGGAGGGGAAAAAAGAGAGAGGGCTGTATCGTCTGTTACATGGGGAGCCATCCGTTGGGGGCTCTCACCTGAAGGCCACCTTCATCTCAGTGCACCAGCTCATTTTTATTTTATTCTATTGCTTTAATGCAGAAGGGCGGACTGAATCTCCGTCAGTACCCTCTCCTCTCCAAGCATGCTCTCTCTCTCTCTCTATCTCTCTCTCTCTCTCTCTCTCTCTCTCCCTCTCTCTCTCTCTCTCTCTTTCCTCCCCTCAGATGCTAATAAATAATGGAGAGCATGTTTTCCAAACTCTCCTTTCCAGGTGCTTTGGGTGAGAGCGGATGTTACAGAGAACTAAACCAAACAGAAGGCAAGCACACAGGGGGAAAAAAAGACTAAAAAGAAAGAAAGAAAGAAAGGAGCAAGACTGAGGCAAAACACGACTAATATAAGAGAGCAAACAACAGGTGATGCAGATTCATGCAGACTAATGGTTAAAATGTTTCAGGGTTTATCTGACATAATTGCTGGTTTTCAGCATGATAAATGTTCCCGATGTTGTCCCGTCATGTGTACTGCAGCTACTGCACGGTAAATCTGTATCAAATATTTCAAACAGTTGTGTTGAAACCAAGAAGGAAACCCTGAAAGAAAATTCACGGACGACCAGACAAAAACACATATACCCCCACAGGAAGGGGAGAAGAAAATAAGCGCAAAAGAGAGCCACAGAGAGAAAGAGAGAGAGAGAGAGAGAGAGAGAGAGAGAGAGAGACACGCACGCACACACACGAGAGAGAAATATCACATTCAGCTTGTCATTCCTCGGATAGACACTCAAAAGAAAAAGGAAACAACAACAGCGAGAGGGATTCATCAGCTGTCCTGCATGCTGAGTGTTACAGAAAGCAAACATGCCAATCACATGAATAAGCCATGAGGTCCAAACCGTGAGCACTGACGTGTGAAAAAGCACGTTCATTGTATCTGGAAAAAAGGCTGAGTGTACAAAAGCACCATACCTCACTCAAGGAGCTCTGGGAACAATTTTCAGTCTTTTGCAGAGGTTTACGACTAGCATATCTAGAGGGGCTAAAACCCAGTCAATACCAGTCTCCTTAGCAAGTCTCCTGGACTCAGTCAAGCATGTAAATATCACTTAAAAATCAACTGACCAGGTTTCTAATGCTTTAACACACGGTATATACAAAGTGTACTGTATACATGTACATTGTGCATACGGAATATCTGGATGCCCGAGATTTCTTACCAACATTTCTATGCTTGGATGTTTTACGTACACACTGCATTTAATGCAACAGTGCATTCATTTGATATCATATGTAATGATATACACATGTTATGGATGGGCATATGGTGTGTCTTTTAAATACTGATGGTTTGGCCCATTAATCCATTCAGATTCAGTGCAAACCATTAGCACACGTAGCAGAAGATGAGCAATAGATTCATGAGCAATAGATGTAGAATGACCTGAGGCAGTAATAAAATCGGAAGGGCTCGCATACGTTTTTGATCGGCCAAGAAGTGACAGTAACACTTATACCCATACATAACATGAGACGGCCAGCGCTCAGACGAAATTCACTTCATCTGTCGAGTTAGTTATGCACCGGTAATTTGTTTAGAAGATATGACTGGGCAAGAAGTGATAGAGCAGGTCTTTTCACAACAGACCTTCTGAAAGAAACCTCGGTGACAGTGGATTTCTCGCTCTATGATTTTTTATAGTCGACATGCCCACACAGAGAGAGAGAGAGAGAGAGCGAGCAAAAGGCTTACCAAGTGTCCTCAGATCATGCCAGCTGGCCTCTCACATTACAGAGATATGGTAAAATTATGTGTATCCTAAAGGAAAGAGTTACAGAATTTCACAGTTCCTTTAGGGTGTCCATTTTTCATCTCAGCCAATGGAGGGGAAAGTGAGTGATCTTCAAGCTGCTCCAGCCCTGAGAGGAATTCAATGTGGAGTAGATTGCCACTCCACATTGCACTTCACAACAACTTTTCCAGTGCTTTGAAATTGAAGGACCTCGAGTGTGCACGCTAAGGTGATAGATTTGAAGCTAAAATTGAGTCTAAATGTTCTGAAGAGGAGAGAGCCATCCATTTCGTGATGATGAAATTGTATAATGGTGGAGGTCTGTGTTCTCAATATTTATTCTAAAGCTCAACTGAGGTTCCATTTGGCACTCCCAGCACCTGTGTCAAATGTTAACAATTGGAGTCCAATTGTAGGTAAGGGTGAATGAAAGGAATGGTTGTAGAATTTCGAAATTGAAAGATGTTGGAAGTTGGTGAAGCTGAGAGGTTTCGTTTAAATAAATATAATAAAATATTTTATGCTATACTTAGCACAAAGTATCTGAACTTGCTATATTATCCTCTGCTATTTTATGTTAATTAATAATAGAGGTCAGCTTCAGCATAGCAAATAAACTTGGCTATTATTACCTACACTGTTCTTGCAAAGGTTTGTTAGTTTGATTTGTGCGGTGTGTGCTACTTTGTTTTTTGTGGGTGGTCTTAATTATCTTGTGTAGATGTTCTGAATGAGATTATAAACATCTCTGCTTCTTATCGCTTTTTCTCAATGAACACTTAAGAGGAAGACAGAGAGGGAAAAACAATGTGTGGTGTAAAATAATCAATACATTACTGTGGAAAATACACAGGGTCAGGAGTCAGTACAGTTAAATCAACTGGATTCATATACACTTCATTAGCATTTAAAACTGGCAGCCGTGTAAAACTCCTTCCCGCTCCTGGTGTTTTATGTCAGGTAATTGTGATTTAGCACAGTGTCTTTAAGGGTGGGCAAAAAAAAAAAAAGCTGATGGGTAAATATATGATATTAATACGTTGGGCTGGGCGACATCTCTATCGTTGGAGGCCTTCCATATAATGTAGTGGGTTTATTGAAGAAGATTAATTAGGGTACACTAGACACGCTTTAATGAAACCAATAGCTCACTTACAGGAATAAGCATGGAGTTCTCCAAATGAAGGAGGAGACAGGACCCAGACCAAGGTTATACGAAGCCGCTGTACGTGTTGACCGTCACACCACTGGCTTGCAATTAGGACATTTTTAATGAGCTGGCTAAGACAAATTTGCATATATATGGCTATATTAACTATTTACAGCACAGATCATCCAGGAGAGAAAGATGGATGAAACTGTACACACATATACTTCTGCTAGTCAACACATGGTTTATCTTTTTGAGAACAGCATGATATTTATCAATGGATCAATCAATCAAAGGATCTCATCAATCAATGGGTCAACCAATCAACCAACCAACCAATCAGTCAATCAATCAATCATTCAGTAAGCTAAAAGTTTCCGTGAACTGTTGAATAACGCAGCAAATCCAAAGCTGCAAAACTTTTTTGTTTCTTTTGAAAACACAGAGGAACAATCTGATACTACTCTACAATTTGAAGGAAGGCTTCCATTTTGAGAAGACACCCTCAGAAGCTGACCTCACCTTAAAAGACAGCTTTAAGAGAGGTGTTAAGGATGGGAACTGTAATTTCCCCGCTCATGGGCCCTAATCTACAGTTTTTTACCTCTCTTTATGATTTTTTTCTTTTTGAAGGAGTGGGGCTCAGTGGGACAGATAAAGACACAGACAGATGGGGACAGAAGGTGTGACACATGGCATTAGGTGATGGAGCTGAGGTTACAGCCAATCTTTTGATATTGATTGCATCTGGACCAAATTCATTTCGAGCTCCTGATCTCAGCTTAGGGGGCAGCCATCAGTCACTTTTGTTGGGTGGGTGGGGGGGGTTCCTTACGTGAAGGAGGATGGGGCGTTAGCGTTCTATCCATTACCGTGAAATGGAAAAGGCTAATGATTGCGTCCCTCCCTGTCATGGTTTGGCATTTTGTGCTTCCAACCATATTTTTAGTGGTTATTTTTTTTTCTCACTTTTTCAAATGCTGAAAAACTGCACTCTTTGAACTGCCCAATATTACAGTGAACAGGGAAAGTGAAAAAGAAAAGGGAAAAAAAATCTCCATCTGTATATTCTGTCATTAGCTCTTCTGTTGAGTTGGTTCTGTGCCCTGTCAAGTGTACATCGGTCTTTTGACCCCATCACTCAGTAAAGAAAGAAAGGAAAAGCAAAAGGTAAAACTCAAAAGATGAATGGAAACATCAATATTGGAAACATACAGGATAATACATGGAGTTTAGCCATGGGCTTCAAGCTAAATACGATTAGCTACTTTGTAAATTCGTTGCACTATAATAAACTCAAAATAGTTGAACATTTTTTTTGTGGTGGTGGAAGTGGTGGGTCTCTCAACAAATATTTATATATACATTTTCACAGCATTGCAATTATGGCCTAAAGACAGCATCAAATGACTATGGTCTGACATCTGATTGATTTGCACTAAATTAAACATCCTCACAAAAACTACAAGGCTAACACAAACATCTTGGTTTATCTGTGAGCAGAAGATAATTGTAGTGCTACAGCTAAGGTCACTTTCTGGAGCTGAGGAATCATTGCTTGACCATAAGATAATTCACTGCTTTCACTCTCTCTAATGTACCACTCTCTAGAACCTTCAGATGAAGGTGGCATCCTTGTGTGACCTGAACTGGAATGATTCCGAGTGAATGTTTGAATAAAGAGCTCAGTCCACAGGAAGCCTGTTTCCATCTCGCTCATGTTTCATCACCCTCTAACATTTAATGTGCTAATTACAAACAGACTCCCATATCAGGTCTCACTGGAAAGAAAAAAAGCAATCTACAGTTACTGCTGAAAGATGATAAAAGAAGGACTTTCATTAAAATGCTGGGGTGTGAGCAATAGAAAAAAAAAAGAGAGTGAGAGAAATAAAGGCCAAAGCTGTGTCTATCTGTCATGAGGCCCCAGGAACTGTCCTGTATCATGTTCCTCCATTTCACTAATAAGGATTAATTTCCCGTGGTGTTTATACCTGTAGCTAATGGGGGAAACGGAATGACCACAAGGTGCTTTTCAATTGGTTCTCCTCCAGCCCGTGCCAGACCTCCCTGCGGTTAGTGAAAGATGATCATCAGTCTTTAGGATGGGTCTGTCCCTCATCCCGGCAGAAAGCTGCCATTCCCATTCTATTAATAAACCGACGCGATTCGATTTGAAAAATGCAATTTGATTAATACGAAGCATGCCACCCACTTTTTGCAAATCAAATTAAACCGAGTAGAGGCACTCAGTCAAAGAGTTTCCGTCTCAAACTCTCTCCCTCTCTCTCTCTCTCCTTCTGTTCGAGCTTGTTGTGGTTTTTTTTGTAATACGTTATGTAATTATTAAGTGCTAAAACACAAGTCGCCTGGCAAACAGAACCCCTGCCCCGTGCCTGAACTTGGATGCATGTATATTGCACCTGCTAATTCATCTGTATTAACCTGTACAAGCAAACTCAATACTGGGGGAGGCAGGAGTGTGTGTGTGTGTGTGGGGGGGGGGGGGGGGGGGGTGTGTTATTGAATTGGCTGCCAAGTGTGAGAACGAATGGTGATATTGGTGGCAATAACCACGTACACGCTCCGACCTGTTTGATGGATGCTCTTCTTCATCAGGTCGGGCGTTAGATGTCTGCAAGGCATGATATGATTTATAATTCTATAAAGACATGTTGGGAGACACTGCTTCTGAATGTGAGTGCGGTGCTAGCCAGTGTTTGCCATTCTCTTTGTGCTGCTAGCAACAACAACAACAACAATGAAAAAAAGACATAGTTCACAGGTCAACGGCCCTGTGATTTAGTGTATATCAGTTTTCAAAATAAAGGCCCCTTTAGGCACACTAGCCACCACAAGCCTAGAGCAAGATGTTTCAAGCTTTCTCTTATGGTGCTATATAAAAGCAGTTATATGGAGGGACATGGTATATATTACTCTGATGAAATCCTCTACACAGAAGCTCTTAGGTTTTTCCTTAAGCTAACGACAAAAAACACGCTTCTCCTCCCAGTATGGACCATATACATTCATGTTGACATAATAACTTCACAAATCATCGCTGTCTATCTGCTCTCTACTTAATTGTTATTATATACACATAAACTGTTATTATACAGTTATTATATGGCAATTCCAAAAAAACAGACAAGCAAATCTGTTAAGCAGTAAAGTGGTTAAACAAGGACTTTAAATACCGACGGACTCTTAAAGACTGAATTTATCACAGTCGGAAGTCTCATGGGGAAAACTATTTATCTTTGGATGAAGGAGTACAAAAACATAAATATCTTCAGCTGAGAAAATTTAAGGCAACAGTGACAGTCTGCTACTGCCCAAAACAAAACAAAAAAAAAAGACCCCACTACCCATTACTAAGCTTGTCATCTTTGCGGAAGAATTATAAAGAGCTGGACTCTTGAGATACACGAGTAATGAGGAGGTCAGCTCTTTGAAGGAAACAGCTTGGCAGATTTAACTAAATGACTAGAGAGAAAAGTCCCACTCTAGCTGCTCCGGCCCTCAGGCCTGGCCCGTGGGCAAACAGAGTGAAAAGGCTCATTTGATTGAAATGGTCTGAAACAGAGGTGAGAGATAACCTGACTCTCTCTCTCTCTCGCTCTCTCTCTCTCTCTCTCTCTCTCTCTCTCTCTCTTTCTCTCTCAGTACATGCCTAAGGCTGCAGCCAAAGTAAGGAGACTTCAGGAGAGACGCGTGGTCTCAAATTAGTATCTGTTATCAAGAGTGAGATAACTGTTATTTGTATATTTTATATTTGTTTGGAGTGACAAACACATTCAAGCTATTCAAGCATTTTGTTGACGGGTCCAAATTGGCTATATGTCTTTATTGGTTTCTGCTTTAGTGAGCACACAGACCATAAAAAAACACCCTCTTTTGTTTAAAATTCTTTGAGAGAAAAGTGCTTTGTCAAAATGGTTATGGAACGTGTGTTACCCTCCTTTCTCTTTCTCTCTCTCTCTCTCTCTCTCTCTGACTCATTGATTGACTGTGCTGGAGAATATAACAAATCCTCTTTCATCACTGGGCCCAAACACTTCTGGTGAAAAGGTCAGCGGAGTTGCTTGAATGTCTGTGTCTTTTAGAGATCAAACAGAATAAGGCATACAAAATGTACACACGAGCAGCCTATTGTGACATCTAAGAATTCTCACTATTGTGTATTCCCAGGTATCAGAATCAGTATTTTACACATTAACTTACACTTACACACACACACACACACACACACACACACAGATGCACACACATGCAATATGAGATGTTGTAGTGTCAAATCAGTGTCCCACAGTTGTACACAAAAAAGCGATCAAGCAGATAGAATACCAAAACATGAGTAATTTGTGAAAGCACACAGGATGAGTACAGTTAAAATGCACTTATAATACCTGAAAGCCTCATTGAAAAAAAAAAAAGAAAGGAAAGAAAATCTGGGATAGGTAATGAGAGGTCCAGAGAACCCTGTAACCTCTGACATTCATACAGATGCATTTAAAAAGCTAAACATGGAGCGTCTGTACAGTCTAGAACACAGATGGACATAACTGATTCATCATTACACGCTAAAGCCATCCCACGCTCTCTTGTTTTTGCGAAGTTGGACTTTAAATCTGAGCTCATTTTTATTCCAGCAGAGTTCAAACTAGGATGAAAACAAAGCCTGGCTCATTAATTTCTTAGTTTGCTATCATACGCAGGCATATACCCATACAACGACACATGAAGCTGCCGTTTCTTTAAATTGTAAGTTTGGCATTGACAGATGCCTGATGAACCAATCGGATGCTGTTTTTTTCTTCTCCAAATGCTGATGCTTAACGTCTGATACTTAACATTTTTCTTACCCAACTGAATACTTGCCCCCGTCTTACACTCTTGTTTGTGTGCGGACACAAGGCTTTGGTTGAATAAGGCATTTACTACTTAAGTCAAAGCTCTTGAGTCACATGGGCTGAAGGGCACTGTCCAGTGAAGTGTAGCCTGTACGGGTACCTGACAGAAGTGTGTCTGCTCGGTCTTCCTGTCCTGTCTCAGCCATCTCGGACGCGTTTCCTATTCTCACCGCAAACCCAATGATAAATCTATCAGCTCTGTAAGCTGTCCGTGTGTTTCTCTCATCGCCACGAGGCACTGTTTGATTCCGTATCAGCTTGATGGGACAACGGATATTAGATCCATCTGCCCGTGGCTCCCTGTCAGTTTTTCAGCTGCGTCTGTTTTTTTGTTTTTGTTTTTTTTTCGGGGGCTCAGACGTTTATGAAGCATGAATAATTAGGAGTTTTATTCAAAGATGCCTTTTAAAACATCCTACACTGAAGAACACAGAGGACAGAATCGCTGAGGGTGACAATGTAATAATGTATTTGTATAGATAGTCATGACTGCTGTGTGTGTGTGTGTGTGCGCGTGTGTTGTTTGTTTGTTGCTTGGTTGTTTGTTCTGTATGCCCTGATTCTTTTAATTTGGTCCCCCAAAGAATACATTTTTACCTTTCAAAGCTGAGGTTTACTTTGAGGGTGGCAAAAGCGAAAAAACTTCTGCACTGAATAATTGAACACATCAAAGAGGTGGTATAATTGATAACATACCTCACAGATCTATAAAAGTAAAGCAAATTTGTCAGGATAATGAGAATAATAGTAATACTAAGGAAAGAGAAATGAGAGTGAAAGGCCTGGAGAGTACATGTGAATGACCACAGCATGGGCAAATATAATCTGCTGCTCTACTAATTTCAGCCCAGCTTGGGAGAACGTAGGCTAGTTTCACTCAAATTCATTCATAATTTTCTCATGGATCGTCAAACGGACCGGGAGAAGTCCGGAATGAAAAACAGGAACACCTGTGCAAAGTACAAAGTGTTCTGAAATAAAGATTCTCTCTTACAAAGACCTTGCCTGAAAAAATCATGGGCAACGTTTTTGGTCTTGTCTGTTGTCTGTTGGTGAGACCACTGTAAGCTTGAATTTGTTTGACCACATGAGAACCTGGATGTGAATGCAATTTGAAATGTGAAGTGAGAGGGAATTCTAGTTGTTATCCATGAGCCTACTGTTTGTTTCCTTTATAATACCTGACCACGGATGTGATTCAGCGGCGCTGGATAAATTGAAACTTGTTACGTGATTCAAAGCTGCAACTAAAATCTTCTCCTGAGACATTTCTTTTTTTATCAAATACAAGCATTTACCTCAGATCACTACTCAGAAGCTAGCTATAACTATCACTTGCACAGCCTGTGTGTGTGTGTGTGTGTGTGTGTGTATGTGTGTATGTGAAAGAGAGAGAGAGAGAGAGTGAGAAGGAGAGAAGAGAGGAAAAAACCCTAAGAATACGCAAATGAATTTAACATGAGGGGTGGCCTATACCGAACCCTCTCTGAGTCAGATAATTCATGCTAAGCATTGTATAATGCTTAACTTCAGCTCTGAGACAAAAAGGAACCACAATAAAAGTGTGAGAGTGTGAGTAATATAGTGAAGGATATCTAGGTCATCTCCATAACGCAAATGAGTGTTTCATTAGGGACAGACAGAGGAATGAAGTGTGTTCGTGTAGCTCCTGTAGTTTCTTGCTAGCGCATCTGTTTCACATTGTCACGTCAGTGTTCTCTCTCTCTCCTCACATTATTTCCTCTCTCTCTTTTTCTCTCTCTCTTGTTTTCATCGGGTGATATCACAAGCAAATTTGCTCTGAACTAAAGGTACACGGCAGTTTGTTTTGATGCCTCCCCCTCCCTAAAAATATGACATTACATTGGGAGGCACTAAACCTGAAAGGACTCCACAAAATTCAGCAGAAAGGAAGATTTATAAACTGTCTAAAAGTGCTGTAAAAATGTCAGGCAAGGGCAAAGAAGCCACAAATCCCCTTTGTCATCATTCAGCGATCAAAAGTTAGCCCTTCTGAGTTAGTGAAAAGACCAGCCTTCCTCACATGACATCTAACTCGTGGGTATTTTGGAAGGACTCTTGGAACACACAGGCACTCCTGAAGCGGGGGCCACCTGCGGCTCAAGGCGTATCCGGATCATGGGAGCTCTTTCCGGATAAACCGATTCAGATGGTACTCACATGTGGTGGGCTTGTTGCAGGTGTGACCGTGACGGAAGTACTGCGGATTCTCGATCACCGGGATGCGAGTCATTCCGATCACCACAGCATCCGGACCTGCATCCAGCGTACACGGAGTTATGATGCCATGATTAACATGATGAAGGGGACTGGCCGAATCCTCCTCTCCGCTGATGACTGCCACGGGTCCTGGAGAGAGAGAGAGAGAGAGAGAGATTTAACCATTGGAGAAAAAGATAGCAGTATATGACAGCAATATGCATGTTATCCATTTACCTTCACTTTTAGAACAGTGGCATAATAAGAAAACAGTAGTATTCTGTAAAACTAGCACTTTTGCTTTTAATTTGTGAACAAAAAATGAGTTGTGGTTTGTTTGTAGTTGGTGAGTGTGTTTATCTGTGATTGTAAGAGAAATATACAAGCCTACGTCATTGCTATTTAAGACAGACAGAGAGAGAGAGAGAGAGAGAGAGAGAGAGAGAGAGAGGAGAAAGAGAATCACTAAGACAGCAATCAGACCTGGGCTGCCAAACAGGCAAAGTAAATGCCATTACCTGAACAGCATAGCTCTGCTTTAATCAAAACAGAATGCAGAATAAATAAATGAGGCGGGCCATTCATAACTTATTAATATGTCTGAAAGCAATAAGCAGGCAGACTCATTTGTCAGAATAAGACGCTAGACGTGTCTCGAACACAGGGCCGGACCAGACCAGCAGTGTTTGCTGTCTTCTCCAGGGGCACTAACTGCTTCAGGCTGATCGTGATCGTATTCCAAACCTTGGTCATTTTCCATGCAGGAACAGCTAGATCTTCACAAGGTTTCTTGAAAAGCCATTTCCTTGGCTCAGTTACTTCAGACAGACGCATTGTATTAAGCTGAGGCTTTGAATGACAGGTAATCTAGTCCATCTCATTGTTGTCTCTCAAAGACTAACTGAAGTTAGCTTGGTGGAAAGGGACTTTGTCACTTTTCGCCGGTGACAAGGCTATATTGTGGCACATGATGAGAGGCCGATGGAAAAAAAAAAAAAGAAAAAACTATGTCTGTTATATGGAGGACATTAGGAAAGCAGAGACCTGTCAGCCTAACATGCTCCATCTACAGGCCGGACTGTCGATCAGAATGACAGAATCCATCAAGGCGCCTAAAAGGTCAGTCATCGTGAAAGAGTGAGGATAAAATTCAGACTGACTCAGCCAAAAAACAAAACAGACAAAAAAAAAAACACAAAAGAGCTTATTTCTTTTTTTCTTTTTTATTAAGTTATTTGTTTATCTTACCCAAAGGCAAAGACCCTGTCTCATGGATGCTTTTCATTCAAATAAAAACTATTTTGTATTAATGTATTCAACATTTATACATGGATTGTATAACTTAATTTTTTATTCATTTTCATATTAAATTAACATTTTATTCAGAAATATTATCTATGCAATATTATTATGTTTCAGTAACATGAACATTGCATTGTATGTTTTCCTCCAGGGAAGAATCCTGCTGCAGATATTTAAATCTTCTCTTTTTATCAGAAAACAGGGAATAGGAGAGAACCTTTCGTAGTCAAGGCTATTTTGAATTTATGATAGGTTGTTGGGCATAATGGCATTACTTATTAAACCGAGACTGGCTGAGGAGAAAATTACTTACAATGATTTGGTTTCATTGTTTTGCTTTCTCTGTATACGTTAGCTTTTCGCAACATCAGAACACTTGGCTGTGCGCTATCCCATCACACAAAGGCTGTCAACACAAAGTCGCGGAAAAACCAGGAGACTTTGTTCAGAGGAAAACAGCCACAACAACAACAACAGCATTCACTCCAGAAGTCTCAAAGTGCCCGGAGTCAAGCTGCCAGCTCCAGTCAGGCAAGGAAAAAAAAAAGGGGGGACAACATTCCACAGACAGGCTACAGCTCCTCCAAAAAATGTTTTTCAAATGCCTCTCTGAATATGCTTTAGCCCGAGGTTTATAATGTGATTAGAAATGTATTCAAGTCATATTTGGGCAGGGAAGTGACTAAAATAGAGAAATACTGAAGAGTGGCTAAGATGTTTATGTTCCCTGCTCTCTCTCTCTCTCTCTCTCCCTCTCTCCCTCACTCTGTCTGTCTCTCCTTGTGTGTGTGTGTGTGTGTGTGGCACCACATCAACAACCTGCTCATCCACAAGACATAAATGTCAAAGCAGCAACTGCAAACAAACTAACAATTCTACTGTGTCTAGCTATATGACAAAAAAACCACACTGGCGAAAGCAATATTTCAGGAATTCGGTTTAGCCTGTGTGTTGTGCTTGATTTAAGAGTACCGTTTCTCATACAAACTGTCTTCACAACACTGCAGTTATATCATAATTTAGTCAATACCTTTCCCCTGTATGAGATTTACATGAACAAAACCTGGCAGACAGACACATCTGGTCAACAAAAAGCAAAACAACAACTCGGCATCAGTAGATGTACAATTCCATAACGGTTTTTTTAATTATTCTTCCTTTTAATCTTTTTTTCTTATACTAACCATTCATCATAACAGCACCACAGAACTTTGTTTCTCCAGTCCTGAACTCATCCAATGATGTGAACTTACACACTTAAGCCAAAATCTCAAACCATCATTCATGATCACAGATGTAGGCAAAAAGGGACACTTAATTGAGCCATGCACAAGAATGGGAGATGTGTTTTCTGGTGACAAATGCTGAGAAGCCTCTGTCTCTCTCTTGCTCTCTTTTGGGTGGGGGGGGGGGGGGGGCGGGGGAGGGGGGGTGTTAGTGAAGCAAAGCCCCTCTCTGTGCTGCTCAAACAAACCTGATTACTGTGGAAATCTCCCATGGTTTCAGTGCAGCCACTGCCAAGTCTCTGTAAACTCTAGCCAGTAGCCATTGTCTCAGCCAGCTGACATTTTTGTGTGTTGGGAAAAGTGCTTTAGACAGGGGTGTGTGGTGTGTGTGCGTGTGTGTGTGTGTGTGGGGGGGGGGGTCCCTGTGATCCCTGCTGGGAACCATATTTATCCCCCCTTCTTTGCTTCGTCAACAAATTAAGTAAACACACAAACAAAATGGACGGCAAGCTATAGAAAAAGTAGTTTTGTCTGGACGACTGTGGCGTTGCCATTTTCTCATGAAGCCAGAAAAACAGCCAAAAAAAAAGAAAGAAAAACAAGAGTAGTTGTTGTGAAACATTTTGTTTTCGAAGAGCAAATACATCAGCAAAAGCCAAGCTGTGCATTAATTAATTTGTGGCAGGAGTGTAAATTGCTATATAAATGAACTACGCATTTAAAGCTATGTTCCCTACGTCTGGAACTGTCAAACAAAGAATCCATGCACTCTGGAACTGATCCCTTTGCTGAACTCTCCAGAAATTGATCTGGGCTTTCTTTTCCAATTGCAACACCGACAGTAACAGACTTCTGAGAAAAAAAATTCCAAAAAGTAAAGATAACTTTAAATTGTCTTATATCTATTAATAGAGATTATTCGAGGGACAAAAAGAGTTGCGGTCTTACTATGTGAAATTCAAAAGAAGATCTTGACACAACTTAATTAGTTTCGGCCCTTAAGACAAGAGACCGTGTTCTACGGCCTGCCAAATGACCACTTCTGCTAATTGGGTCATTTAAGATGCTTTTCCTTCCCCTTAATTAGAAAGCCTGGGTCAGGCTATAAGTCCAACACGGATTATTAGGAAAGTTGAGGTACAGGCCTAAAAGGAACTCGTCAAGGTCAAAAGAAAAAAAAAACCCCACAATCCTAAGGAGCACATCCTCTTCCCTGCCATGCATGTCTACCACAAGCAATGACCAAATAATCAGATTTAGCCCATGAAGTATAGTAATTACAGCCTTTACATACGCAACGAGCAAATAAAACTGCATTAACCAGACACGGTTAAAGAACATAAGAGTTTCTATGTACAGTTCATTCAGAGGTTAAACATGTTACTTTATCTTTCAAGATAAATGCAGAATTGGAATTACAGAAATAATTACAGAAAAAGAAGCACAAAAGAGTGAAGAGATTTATTTACTGGTCGGCCTGTATGTTGGAGAGAATGACCTCAGTGGACTGTGTGTATAGTGTGTAGTGTTTTCAAAATTGTACATATGTCTGTGCAAATGCAGTTTCATATGGCTATGTGAAATTTGCAAGCACTAGTCAACCTTAGATTCACTATGTATAGATAGCCACAGGTAAACTAACTGAAGCCAAGGCAGACTGGGCTACATTATAAAAAGTTCAGCTTTACTTTCTATCTTAGGAAAAATCTGCTTGGTAACATGGCAGATTTTATTCAGAAATTTTCACTGTCTCTAGTTTCCTGCCACATTCATCGTCAGTTATGAAAAAAAAAAAAAACACATACCAGCCAAGGGAAAATCTAGTCTGTTTTAAAGCCAGAAGTGATGAAGAATGAGTTGGGTTCTCTTTGACTACATCTAATCTCTTGATAGAAACGTCCGTTTCCATGTCAACCTGCACAGGATGCTCTGTGTTATTTAGCTTCATTTCAGAGGAGCTTTGTGGAAAACCCCCCTTTGAAACTTCATGCGTGGCCGGGCACACCAACTAAAGGATACGTGATTGTCAGTGTATTTCAAAAGCAGTTCCAGGAGAGCAAAAATATATTTCAAAGACAGCAGTTACACAAGCATTACATTGTGTGTGTCCGTGAATGATTTGAGTCACAAAAATAGCGAATTAAAAATAACATGCATTAGCACGTTCACAGCGCCCCCCCCCACCCCACCCACACGCCCACCCACCAACATCAAAGAGGTGCTGAAGTCAATTTCTCTAAGTGACTGAAGAGAAAATGAATAACGGCCTTTTGCAATGGATTTAGCTGAATGGCAGCATGCTAATCCCAAATTTCCCTTTGTTTTCCTTCATTCTTTCACCAACAGTTAATCTTTTAGACCAGTCAGTCATACTTGATTTCGTTTTCTGGTCATTTTAAAGCTTGTTGGTCTCAACCAGTCAGCCCTTCAGCCAGCTCAATATTGTCAGGACTCTTTGCTCCCTATCATTACCTTTCTCTGAGGGTCATTTGAAATTGAAAAAAAGTTTCAATAATGGCATATTTGCAGTCCTTTGGATTAAGTTGTCTTTTTAAGTTGTCTTATTTTAAGTGTACTCTGACCCCATCTCTACGATCTCTAGTAAAGGACTCAAAAAAAAACAAAAAACATGCACACACACACACACACACAAACACAAACACACACAAACACATTTCAATAATGAATTACTTTTTTTTCTAACTGCTGTAGCCTCAAGGCCAATTCTATTTATTGCCAGAAAAGGAACATAATTTTTAAACCTTCTTTCTTCTTCTCCAACTGTAGAACAAAAGCCAATTTAATAAGATACTGAGATGGCCGGCACTGAGCCAACTGCTTCCTGGCAGGAGGGAGGAAGTAGAGAACAGAGGGGTGGGCCGCAGGGTCCAAGGCAGGAAGTGGCAGATAAACGATTGACTGCTGGGACTGGCAACTTGGGGACATTTCTCCAGCATGCACACAAATAGACACTCGCACTTCCTTGTTCTCTCTGTCTCTCTCTCCCTCTCTCTCTCTCTCTGTAACAACCCCCCCCCCCAACACACACACACACACACACACATAAACACAATGTCCCCGTAAGGCTCGGAGAGAAACTTTGGAGGAGTCAAAAACAAACAGCTAGCGTTACAGCTTCATATACAGAAATGCTATTGCTCACCATCCAAAAGAAAAAAAAAAAAAACGCAAACAGGAGCTGAATGTCGACAGCGTGAACCCACCCTCTGCAAATACGCCCTAATACCTGTGACCTCAAACACCTCGCAGAGACACACCCAGCTGTTCCCAGCTGAAACTCCTCCACATATCCACATATTAGTGCTCACAGTTGGAAACACCCCTCAAACACATGAAGGCTTAATAGCTTAAAAGGACCCAAACACACACACACACACACATTAGCGTTTAGTCGCAACCTAAACCTTTACAAATACACATTAGAACACACAGTGTGAAATGCCTTACAAACACACACATTGTTAAAAGCTCAAAACACACCATCAAAGCTTAGACTCATGTTCAAAGGCTGAGAGAAATTACAAACGCACAATCTGTAATGATGCCTACTACACATGCAGTGTTTCACTCCAAAGACCACGCCACAAACACACACATAAAATAATGCTCAAAGGCTGAAACACTCTTCAAATAAACATATGTGCATTTACACACAAACACACACACACACACACATACACACACACACACACACACACACACACAAGTACACAATAATTCTCACAAGTGGAAATGTTATAAGCAAATACTCACTGTCAGATTGATCAGATGCGATTTCAAACGGCTAATGCAAACATTAAATGCCACATCAGAACACATATACACAACTTCTAGAATGTCATCAGACAACCAAAGCCATGGTTCAACTCTGGTTCATCCTGGGCTAACCATGAAAGTTGCACTGTGGAAGATTTTGAGAGTTACAGAGTTTTAACAACTGCGGTTTTAATCGGTTTTTTTGTAGCCTATAGAGATTGGAGATATGGTTCATATAATATGCTTGGTTTATTTCATTGTCAATCTGAGCTGCTTCATTATTTCCATGGTAATTGGCATATGGTATTCTGCTGACAGGAAATTCTCTCACTGGAGATATAATAAGCAGTCCAGTGTACACGTCTCAGACGTCTGTGCATAGCGAAGACACCATTTATGACGGAATATTAGCGTGGTGTGTGACCATCAGATTAAATGTCATGGGATCCAACCGTTACGTTTAAAGCTGAATGAGCCAAACCCAGAGTGTAAAACCATATCAGTTAAAGTTTGAGTTCATAAAAAGCTTTAGGCGTTACTCAATGTAAAATGCATTTAAGTGTGAATGTTTAAGAAGCCTTAATGAAATGTGTAGGGCTAGTTATAATGGGGTTTTTTTACACTGACTGGTCTCGTAGCATCCTAACTCATTATGAGCGCATTAACTTTGGCACAGTCTAGAGTTGGACTGTGTTGCAGTATAAACCAGAAACGAAATGAAAGGCATTGATAACTGAGGAAACGCCACAGTCATATATCTTAGCGCATGTTATACACACAAAGCACACAACTAAACACTTGCTGGTTTAGAGGAGAAAGTCCAGCTAGACATATGAGCCCATGTTAACAATTGCATCGTGGTAATTAAGACATCTTTGGCGACTTTTTTCTTATAGCCTACGTTTTTTCAGTAGATTGCTGTTTGCCTAAGTTTTCTGATACTGATATTCTGAAGCTGCAGCAGTATGAGAATGCGCAATTTCAACAGGCGCACCAAACAAAAACAGCTTTAAATCCTGCCATTCAGACAGACAGACAGAAACAAAAAATGCTGTTTTGTTCTGAATGAACAAGAGCAGTATCAACAAAATCATTCACATCACCGGGGGAAAACTCAAGTGAGGATTGTTTTTGTTGCTGCAGTTTTAAATAAATTATTTGGAAATTCACTGTCAGTGTAGTCATGACTGTTAATACCATGACCAATTAACAATTCTGAGAGCATTTTAGGATGTGATAAAAAGTGATATTTTTTTCCAACCTACAACAAAACAACAATGCTGATGGCTCGATAAAAGAAAAAAAAAAATCTGATATACGAACACACATGGAGGTAACAGTTCTAATATATATATATATATATATATATATATATATATATATATATATATATACACACAGGGTATTACATACAATATAATCTAACATAGGAGGTCATAATGTGACCAGATGTCAGGAGGTATGAGCGTCCGCTTTAAGGCCACAGGAGCTGGGGTGACAGTGTTGACTGATCCCTCATAAAAGCCCCCTGTCAAATCGTCCTTTCTTCACAGTTTGAATGCCACTTGGCGCCCACTGATGTTTTTCTCTTTGATGTTCAAAGTGCATACTGTGTTTCTATGGGTCTCAGGTAACCATAAAAAAGACGGTGGCAGGGGGTTGAGGAGCAGACAAGGCTGTTGTGTATCTGTGGGTGTACCTCACGTTCGTTCTCAGACTCCGACTTAAAGCACCTGAAGATAGCTAAGCAAACTAGTAACTGTCACCGGTTCCTCTGATCTAGCCAATAAATATCGCATGGTTTCCTTGACGGCAGCTACTCTTCTTTAATGTACAGGAAGATGGTGAAGGGGAGTTAAGAAGAAGATTCACAATTTGCTCATATCAGAGCCTGGTTGGGCTATGAGACAATCTGTAGAGAATCTACTCATAATCTCCGGTACATGTGTGTGAATACACACATATATGTACATATTTATGATGAGTGGAATGAGGTCAGTCAGGACATCTGAAAGCAGAGAGTGTGTGTTGAGCCTGTGTCACACCTGTAACTGTCTTACCCTCTAAAATCACAGATTCTCTGATCATTTTCACATTATCTTCACTCCTGTGTCAGTGTTAATGATAAATCATATTCAGAGAAAAAAACACCCCCCTCTCTAGTTTTTTTATCTTCCATGGAGGATGGAAACATTTTTTTTTCCTTTTTGTCATCTTGAGTTAACATGTTTGGACTTAAGAATTTGTAATCATAAGTACAGATTTAAATCCAGAACTACTGTGGGTGAAAGATGAAAGTGGAACAAAAAACAGCTGATTTTTTTCCCCTCCTTGCAATAGCCTCTAGGATATGTTAACACTGAACCTTTCAGTTCACAACCTGGTTCATCGTTTTAATGCTGTGAGACAGCAAACAGGTTTCATCTGTCATTTACTCCTGTGCATAAACCGTGATTACCTTAGAGAGAAGCCTGGAACTAACGGAGAAGGATTCTTCAGTAGAAAAAGCTAACAGAAAAGCATCCAAGGAGATGAGTTATTACCAGTTTGTATCACTAGGGATTGTCACAGAGAAGACTGCAATTACGTTTGAAAAACAGACCTTACCAATTCTCCTCACTTCACCTCCGCAGATCTGAATTAATAATACGACAGCCTCAGGGATTTAAGGTTGAGAGTTTATCTTCAAATCAAAAACATAAAAACATAAACATATGCACAAGAAAACAGTGAACGTGTTCTCTCATCATATATGTTTGTAAGTCAGAGTTGTTATATTAATGGTTGTCTCGTATTAAGTGAGTAATTGTGTCCATGTACAATGTTCAGCAAAAGATTTAAAGCAGATACACTGAAAAAAGAAGCAACTTGATATGTGTGGCTTATAACAAACAAACAAACTTTTTAGTCTTGCTACTTTAGAAGAGCTTAAACTCAATGTTATCCAGACACAGGGATGCAATGACACCAGTTAGGACTAAACAAGACCAAACTCTGTACACATACATGGAATCCTATTTCTTTTGTCTTGTAAAAAGAAAAAGATAAAGTTGATTTAGTTTACTGCCACATAAAAGCTGTGTGCACAGGAGGGGAAAAGGACAGCACAGGCTTCCTGAGTGACAAGACAGATGAAGAGCCGAAGGCAACACGCAGCCACTGAATCCCTACAGGTACAAATCAGTCTTGCTTTTACACACTCACACACATGTACACACACACACACACACACACACACACAATCATAAACAGTCACACACACACGCATGCACTCACACACGCATACGCATACGCATACGCAAACACGTACACACACACACACACACACACACACACGCTCAAACACACACTCTCACACACATAAGCATACACGCACACACACAAGCACACACATGCTCACATGTGTACACATATGCGTCTGAGTACGTGAGAGAAGGACGGGGGAGAGAGAGAAAGAGAGAGTAAGAGAGAGAGAGAGAGAGAGAGAGAGAGAGAGAGAGAGAAATAGAGATTCGAACATCGATATCACAATAAAGTCCCAAGTAAATTCTTTTACTGCCGCCAACTGATCATTCAAGGGCAAAATCAAATTGTGTCCTAATGAGTCAAATGACAAATCAAACCAGCAGGCTGCAGTAGGCCTCGAACAGTCTGCCACTTTACAATGGATGAAAAGATGTTATGAAAGTTAACATTAGTTATATGAGGAAAACAGGAGGTGAGTGGTGTTAACATTTGTAAGAACAGAAGTGGGATATTGTGGCAAATACGATTCGCACATCTTATTTTCTTATGAGTGTGTACTGTGCCCAAACAAAGTGACAGATTCAGAAAGCGTACATAACGGAAATATGAGCGCGTGTGCGCGTGCGGGCACACACGCACACACACACACACACGCACACACACACACAAACACACACACACCTGCAGCGCTGAATGTTCCAAACTCAGCAGAATAACAACCACCCCAGTGCCCAGTGGAATTGTATTCAGTTGAAATAAGCCAAAGCAAGCACTGACAAGAAAAAGCTGCTGTGGAGAAAAAACAATGACTCTCTGGCTCTCTCTCTCTCTCTCTCTCTCTCTCTCCCTCTTTCTCTCTCTCTCTCCCTCTTTCTCTCTCTCTGTCTCTCTCTCTCTCACTCTCTCTCTCTGTCTCTCTCTGTCTTTCACTCTCTTTCTCTCACACGTACACATGCTCACTCACTCTCACTCACTCATAATTATCTCCAAGCAAACCACCAAGTAAAGCGCTGGACAAATGGGAGCGACTGATTCTGTCAGCTCATCAATGACTCTGAGGTCACAGCACTGACAATAAGACAGAGAGAAAAAGAAAACAATCAAGAAAGACAAACCATACCTCTGTGTGCAGATGACTAATGCTACCTGCTAAACTTGGCATGCATCAGTCATCTGTGTGATACACACGAGTCACAGCATGCTCCTCTCCCACCACTATATCATTTTACACTCTGGCGTTTTCCGTTGATGACCAGTTTTGTTTTGTTTGGGGTTTTTTTCTATTTCTGCTTACCGCATCTGCATGGCCCTTAAAATGACCCTGAGGTCACAGGCATTTGTGTGTGTGTGCCTGTGACAGTTTATGGACATAAGCATAATTAATGTGTGAACTGCCAATATTCGAATGTCCTCATTACTGAACCTCCAGTTCAAACAAAAAAGAAGAAAAAAAGTGGAGAAAGACCCAGGAACCATTTTTTAAAGTGACAGCGTGGCTGTGGGTCTCGTTTGCGGTAGAGGATGACAACCTGCCATAAATAAGCACAGGTAAAAAAAACACACACATACGCACATATACATGCACGCACACACACACACACCGTTATGCACACCAATCAGCCAGGCTTTGTGAGAGAGAGAAAAGAGAGAAAGAGAGTGAGCAAGGGAGAGAGAGAGAGAGAGAGAGAGAGAGAGAGAGAAAAAGAGAGCAAGCGAGTGAGAGAGTGAGAGTGAGAGAGATAGACAGAGAAAGAGAAAGACAGAGAGTGTAGCACGTAAATCAACAGGAGGAGTGACAGCCCCGCGCATCCATCGCACAAGGAAAACATTTGGCTGATTATGTGGCGCGGTGGGTAGGGTCCTGGCGCTGCGTATCTTGGCAGGTGTTTGATTCCTGCGGCATGCTAATGACCTAGATCCCCCAGGCAGCCAAGCAGCCCAGCCAGCCAAGCACGCTCGCAGGCAGGGGCAGAGAGAGAGAGAGACAGAGAAAGAGAGAGAGAGAGAGAGAGCATCAGCATGGGAGAGCCAGGGAGGGAGAAAGCTACTGAAGCCAGGGCTTCATCCATTACCCACCCAGTTACTGAGAAACTGGGAGAGGGAAGAGAGAGAGAGAGAGAGAGAGAGAGGAAACGAGGGGTCGGGCATGGGTGGTGGGGGTTAAAAAATTGCTAATGTTTCATAGTCCCAGGCGCTGTTATGGAGAGACAGCCATTATTCATGTGGTTTTATTACTCATGTGGAGTAGGGGTGGTGGGCGGTGGGGACACAGCGGTGGACAGCAGGGTGAAGTCTGAACGGGTGGAGGGTGTGAGGGGTAGAGAGGGTGAGTGGCTAAACGAAGAGATGCATTCAATCAGGTGTGCTCTCATCTCTCTGCATTTCTGGACATCAGTACATGGTCAGCATACAACAGTGACTTGCCTTCTGACTGTTTCTCTCTCTCTCTCTCTCTCTCTCTCTCTCTCTCTCTCTCCCTTCTATCACCTTTCTTTGCTTTTTGCCACACTCTATGCTTTCTTTCACACACCATCTTTTTCTCTATTCCCCCCTGTCGCCTCTTCCTTTCAGAACTCTCCCCGGTCTGTTCATTATACTCCAAGTCTCTCTCTCTCTCTCTCTCTCTCTCTCTCTCTCTCCCTCTCTCTCTCTCTCCTGCTTCCCCCCTTGTTCTTGCTCTCTTTTCATCTATCCTCTCTCTCTCTCTCTCTCTCTCTCCCCCCCCCCCCCCCCTCTTGCTCTCTCGCTCTCTCTCTCTGTCTCTCCTGTGGCAGGTGTGCAGCCAAATGAATACAGATTCTGGGATGTCACAGCGTGACCATGGCTAATCGGACGGTTCGCAGGCGGCGTGGAACAAACAGAAATGTCCCTATCCGCTGGGCTCTGCGCGCCTCCTCTATCACTGCAGAAACACCTCCCCGCAGAGCTCCAGGCCGGTCAGCTCCATACGCATACATCTCGCATATCAGAGGAGATGAGCGGCAGCCGCCAAACACATCCCTCCGTTTCTGCTTCTGCCACCCCCTCCCCAACTACTCCTCCTCCTCCTCCTCACAAGCTCCTCTCCCCGCATCCTTTAGGAGGGGTGTGGGGAGTTCACGATAAACAGTCTAAGGGATGCGCAGGCACAGGTACCGTCTTCACAGCTATAGGTGCCGTTTAATAAGACTGACAGCATCTGCCAGGCTAATGTTTGTCTCTCTTTAGGGCGACAAAAAAAAAAGAAAAGAAAAAGGAAAGAAAACACCTGTTTTTTTAGATAAAGGCCTTAAAAGAAGTTGGTCTCTCTGGACTATGTCTTTCTCTCTGGTTCTCTGTGAATCTTTGGAGTGTCAGTTAAAAAGGAAGTGGGATAGATAAAGCACTTCTTTTATAGCCAGTGGGATAATGTGGCTAATCTACAGGAAATTTGTGAAAACATTTCCATCCTCACTATCTAGATCAAGAGAGACACACACCACAAACAAGATGAGCCAGAGAGAGACTCACTGAGTTTGGTAGGTCTTGTCTAGAGAGAGACTAACTGAGTTTGGTAGGTCTTGTCTAGAGAGAAATTCAGTGAGTTTGAGTTTAGCAGGTCTTGTCTGAAATAAGACTGTCTGGCACTGAGTTTGAGTTACTTAAGACGACAGTCCCTGTTCAGGTTGATATTTGGTAATCTGAACTGTTCAGCACCTTAGACAGCACTAGAGATTAAATCAAAGCCTACTCTGTTTGGACAACAAGAGACAACGTATAGTAGGACTTAGACAGCTGAGCTTGGCCCAATCAAAAACAATAGTTTTTGTCCATATAACTGTAAATGTAAACATGTAAAAACACAGGCAATAAATACCTTTTATAGAGACAAAAAAGTTTTCCTTACCAATTTTCAAATCCAAAACCAGTGATTGTATAAATGTAGATGCACAAACATAAGCAGAAGTATAAGCTGTGTGTGTGTGTGTGTGTGTGTGTGTGTGTGTGTGTGAGAACCCCCCCTCCTTCCTCACTTACTCTCAGCATGGCGGCAGTGCTAGCAGTGTTTGTTGGGTGAAGAGGAGGTAATGGTCGGACCGAGCAATCAAAGCCGACACTAAAGCGTTCAGACAGGCCAAGGTGTTTCATCTCAAAGCCATCAGCGTATTAAGACTGACGTGACCTTTGCCTGGGCCCGTACCCCACCACCACCCATCCCAACTCCTTCCTATAATTGGTTTATTTGCCAGCACTAGTGAAAGTGATGTCACGGGAGTGACAGGAGAGGCGTGCAGAGAGACATCAAACAACAAACACAAGAGCCTGGCCAGTTCCTCCCTCCCTCCTCCACCTCCTCCTCCTCCCCCCTGTTCCCACCATACTGTTCTGTCGTCGTGGGAGACCAAGCTCAATGATGACCGTTTTTCATTTGGAATGCATTGATTTTTTGTGCCGGTGGCATGGGCAACTGGACCTGAGAATTGAGAGTGCACGTTCAGACACACACACACACACACACACACACACACACACACACACACACACATACACCTATACACACACACACTCACACACACACACACAAACACACTCTCTTTCTTTCTCTCGTTGTATTCCACGGAAAACAAGGTCTCCCCTTCTGATGCTGATGCTGTGTTGTGTGATGTTAGAACTTCCTGGGTGAGTACACACACAGAAACACACACACACACACACACACACACACTCATAGACACACACACACAGTTATACACACACGCACGCGCACGCGCATACACACACGTGCGCACGCATGCGCACACACACACACACACACACACACACACACACACACACACACACATCAAGAAGCCATCAAGCTGAATCAAATAGAGTCCCAAGAGTACAAAGGAAACTAAAACAAAACAACTCTTAAAATGAAGTGGTTGATTTCAGTACAAAACCGGACTGCTCACTCTATTGCTGAGTTCCAATTCAACTAACAAAGGGAAGAAAACCCAAACAATAATCAGGTCAGCAGGTGACCTCAGCACAGAGAACACAGGCTATCGTCTCAATGTAATTACTCCCAAATCCAAACACACTCCACTAGACCTGGATCTGGGTTCACCTGTACCTTTCCTGACCATTCAGAATGAATGCTCCAATCACTCTTAAAAAATGCCAATGCAATGGGAAGGAGGCAACAGCAATAAAGAGGATTTATCATGGTTTTATCATAAGGACATGGATTAAAAATGCCTAATAGGTTTTTTCTCAGCTCAAGTGATGTTTATATTGTTATCTGAAATTTCTGGTAGTTTCTGTATCTTCAATAAGAGCATGCTCATGAAATGCAGCTAATTAATTGGCATTCTCGACAATGAATAATTAATTACAGGGACCTATGAGAAATTGTCTCCAACATACTCTGACAACTACTGTGCATTCACATCAGAATCGTAAGAACAATGCAGGAAATGCAGCAACTGCAGCTGACGAAGCTAAAAACAAAAATTTTTGTCAGTTCACAAAAAACCCACCATCTTCATCTCATTTAATTAGTGACATTGTCTTACCAAGGTCTAAACATCTTTGAAAACACTAGCAACAGAAGGCAAACGCAATATTTTGGTGAGTTGGACCCAGTAAACAAAACAACCAAACAGGTTCTCCCACAACCCCACTGATATTCTCAGGATCTCAAAGGAGCCAATCAGAGCTAAGCATGTGACTGCTTGAAGGGTTTGAATCACCTCCCCTGAGAGAGCGAGAAAGAGAAAAGGAGTGAGAGCAAGAGAGAGCGAGATAGAGCAAGAACTAGAGAAAGAGCAAGAAAAAGAAAGAAAGAGAGAATGAGAGCGAGAGAGAGAGAGAGAGAGAGAGAGAGAGACAGACAGACAGACAGAGAGAGAGAACCAGCAAATGTTGTACTGAACATGAAAGCTTTCTGAACAAAGGGAAAAAAGGATGACTCCTCAGATCTCCTATGGTTATGGAAGAAATGGAGTTTGTCCAAGACATTTATCTTAAAAAACGCCTGGACTTGAGGTGAGAAGATAAAAACCATACAGACTGCTGCCAAGAGCAGTGGAGTGGCCCACAGGGGGGTCAGTTAGCTGTCCTCTTGTTACAGCACAATAGTGAGATCATTTATGGAGCTCTTGTTTTGAATTTGCATTTCCCATAACATCCATCATGGCCTCGCTAGTGATGTTTCGCACTTGCTTAGTCTTGGAAAGGTTTTTGTTTTTTGGTTTTTTTTTTCAAAAAAGCAAAACTCCAGGAGCGAGTACGTATCATAAACCAGATCAGGAAGGTAAACATTTTGCATTTTAGATTTTTTGTTCATCTGTCTCATCACCCTCTCTCTTCACCTACCTCCTCTGCCCTTCAACTGGAATCACTATTAGCACTGTTGCCAATGCACTTCTAAAGTCACACATATGATCTTTGAACTGCACAATCTCTCTCTCTCTCTCTCTCTCTCTCTCTCTCTCTCTCTTTGCATCACGTTACCCTTTTCTGCTTCTCTAGAAGTAGGACTTACTTTCACCAGTTACTCACCAAAATTAAATATTTTTAAAAGCTGACCCCAATTTACACGACTGCTCGTTTCTAGTCTGAAAATACCAGCACAAAGGTCACAGGGCTAAATGTCAAGATTTATATAATATGGAACAACATTTAAGGCTTCTTTGTTCCTGGTTTTAAGAAAGGAGACATGTTTTTCCCCCCTTTCCCTCTTTTCCTGCCTTTTTCAATTAACACCTATAGGTTTTTTCATTTTCCCCGGCATCACACTTTGGTAACAGTGTTTTAGAGAAAGCCTCCAGTGTCTGACACCGGGGGTGCAGGGTTGAGCTGTTTTTCTTTCCCCTCTGGTGCCATGGAGGGAGTCTCAGTGTGCTCAGAGACCAGACCACTGCCAGACTCACCCTAGCCACTGTTTCTCCTCCGTCCACAGGCCTGTTACCAAGCCGGCTCTCATTTTCTCACAGCCCTGCTGATCCACGTCCTGGTCCAATCCATTTCTTCCCCCCCAAAAATCGCCCGTTGTCACAGCCTGCACCTCCGTTTTGGACTTTTGGTTTGACATGTCTTTGTGCTCCTGTTCTCTGTCTCCGCCCCTCACCTGTTCCCGTTTGTCTAATTATTACCTTGTTAATTTCACCCAATCCTGTTTTGCCCTGATTAGTTCTCCTTCTATTTATGCCCTAGTGTTTGCCTTGTCTTTTGTCTATCGTTGTTTGTGTTTTTGCACACTGTTATGCTGCACCTTTTTGTTAATGGCTTTTGTTATTAGTTTACACCTGTATTTTGATCTTCGTTTTAAGTAAAGTCTTCCGTTTTTTTTCACCCACATCATCGTGTCTTTGCACTTGGGTCCTGCACCACACCGCCAGCGTGACACCCGTATATGCGAATGAGATCAAAATCTGTCTGTGCCCATGTTTTTAGCATTCTTAAGGGATTGTTTTGTCCAGGCTAACAAAAAAAAAATGCACACAGGCACCGTGTCATAGAAGCCATAAATAACAGACAAAGGGTAAAATAACAACACTATCGGATGCAGAAAGAACGGCACTTTATCCATGATCGCGAATGACACAACATTAAAAAAAGCCGTAAAAAGGCTCATTATATATAAAAGAAAAGGGAGGGGGGCTAGATCTGCAGATCAATAACTCATCAAAAAAGCTTCTATCTCCAGATATCTGTGCCTTGCAGAAAAAGGAAGGGTGTTGTGAAGACCCGTAGGTTCCATTTCTTTCACAGAGCAAAGAAGAAAAGAGCAGAGCCGAAGGGGGTGTGTGTCAGTTTCACGGGTGGAGGCTGTAATTGATTTCCACTTGCTCCAGAAGCTTGTTGCAGTGAATAAATGAAAAGCTTCTTGCTCAGCAGAACCTACTGCAAAAACTTCCCCAAGGGGGGAGGAGCCAGAGCCGCCTGCTAGAACCTCCAAAGGGTTAGACCCACACGAAGAAGAAGCGTTTAAAAACGTGTGCAACAGAAGAGAGAGAGAGAGAGAGAGAGAGAGAGAGACGGCAAACGGTGAATGGCTGTGACCTTCTCAGAGAAAAAAAACCAAAAACAAAACATACTCTGGTGTCTCTTTTGAATTGAGAGGGAAATGAGCATGAAAGGTAGAGCAAGAGAGAAATAATGCAGGTAAACAAGACAGTTGCACAAAGAAGAACGACAGGAAACAGCTCCTTCACTTCTTCCACCTACATATGCTTTGAGCCATGCATTTCAAAGTATTTCATTAATACTCAGTAGATAGCTGAAACGCCAAAGAAGACTGAGGGAGGTAACGAGGCTAGGGTGACAAAAAAGTCAAAGACATTCCTGGAAACACTCCATCTCTTTCCCTGCTCATGTATATGAGATGGTAGATGACAATTTTTCTCTTCTCTTTTCTGCTCTTGAGAATTTCCAAGCAATAAAAGCTTAGCACAGCTCAAGACAGAAAGGTGAAGATAAATGTAGCTTAGGTGTTACTGAAAAAATATGAAGCCTTAGCTTCTCCATCTCCAAGATATAGGAGACACAATAAGCTTACGAAGGCTTTTCCCTTTGGGCTGTTTTTTGTCCCGTACCGTATCTTACTTCTGCTCTTGGAAAAAGTCATCGCTCAATCCGTATGCAAATGAGTGCTGCTACACGCAATAGCTCGGGAGTTCATGATTTGGTTGTTTTCCTGTTTTGTTAAATGACTGATAACAAGTATCATCCAAGTACCTCAGATCAAAGCAGAGCAAAATGGCAGTTGTGTCTTTTTCCCCAAACGAGGAGGCAATTCGACTAAACTCCCACTTCTGGTTTTGTTTTTGTTGTTGTTGTTGTTGTTTTTTTTTTCATGGTGCTAGTTTTTGCACTAACAGAGATTGACAGAGGCAGTTGCTCCACTTGATTCAATTTCGACAGGGACCGTGGCTGAATTCATAATCATTGCTTCCAAAACTCCAAGAAAATAGTACATAAAAACCCCCGCAATAAACTAGCTACAGAATAATATTTACAAACACACACACACACACATACACACACACACACACACACACTCCTTTAGTAAAGCTCAGATTTTTCCTGTCAAAATGACATCTGACGTGAGAATATGGATGAAAACTTGTAAACACACAGGGGCCGAAGGGAAATGAACAGGCCTAGCTGTCCATTACAGTAGAACTGAACTGTGTGCCTCTAGTATGTGAAAAGTGAGGAAAACATATTATGGACTGGGGGAAAAAAAAAAAGTTCAAGTGTCCATTTTCATCCATATTGTTAAACCACAATAAATGCTCTTTTAATTGCTATTTCACAGCATCATAATTCTACATATAAACCTCTAAACCAACACAAGTCATAATAAAAGTACTCATGTGAAAAGCCAAAAGCAGCAGTTAAATCTCATGAGTCGGAGCTGTACTGTTGATGGGATAGAAACAAGAACAGGAAGAGAAAGAGAAATGTGCACTTACCCCCCTTCTCTCTCTCTCTCTCTCTCTCTCTCTCTCTCTTTCTATGTTCAGTCAACTATAAGATCAGAATCTAAAGTGTTGTTTAGTCCCTGTTCATTCAAACAAACAGCTGTGTCTCCATCAATTCAATCATGTATGCATTTGTGTTTTGCATGGTTGTTTACATATACAAACACATGGTTATATAACACTATATGGAAAAAGAGGCACAAAAATATCTAAAAATGAAAAATTAAGTAATGTTTGATATTTTATCACATTTTTTCAACAGCCAGGGTATGACACGGAAACGTCTGTGGATTACCCTTGAGTGATTCATTTCTGTTCCGTAAGTTTTCAGCCTAATTCTATTCAAATTCTTCACTATGAAAACAAGGGCTATCTTTTCCACTCCACAAAATGATGGTTCTGCTTTGCAAAACAACACATCTCAGTTCTAACGTCAGTATCAAATCAGCAAAATAGGTTTCCCTCTAACACGTGTTACGCAAAAAGACCCACCCGGGAATAGAGACTAGGCGATCGAGGACAAAACCGCCCACTGATAAATGACTGCAGGTAAACAAGCATATGCCAGTGAACCAGTGTGTGTATTTGTGAGTGTGGCTATGTGTACACACCCTCATCTATGTATGCCAGTGAACCAGTGTGTATTTGCGAGTGTAGCTATGTGTATACACCCTCATCTATGTATGCCAGTGAACCAGTGTGTGTATTTGCGAGTGTGGTTATGTGTACACACCCTCATCTATGTATGCCAGTGAACCAGTGTGTGTTTTTGGAAGTGTGGCTATGTGTATACACCCTCATCTATGTATGCCAGTGAACCAGTGTGTGTTTTTGGGAGTGTGGCTATGTGTACACACCCTCATCTATGTGCAGTCTTGAAGAAAATACAGTCTTTCTTTTTTACAAAAATCACAACATTTCCACAAAACCAAAACTACAGCATAAGCATCTTCAGAAAGCTTCAACAAATACAAGCAAAAAAACCAAAAAAACCCAAAGAAAACCACACATACATGCTTTACGTAGGTGTAGGACTGCATAATGATCAATTACATAATGAAGTTTGCTCAGTGTTATGATGTACCCATAATTCACAGCTGTATTTGCCCATGAATCAATGTTTCGATTCTGAAGGATCCACATCATGATAACAGTGGCAGACACATATATCTGCCCTTTTTGTTTCTCCCTTAAAAAGCAGCCAATGGCTTAACAATCAGAGAGCCATAATCAATACCGTCCCACCCTGGTCCTGATAAAATGCAGAACTACATCCTATAGTGGAAAAAAAGAAGAAACTGTGGGAGCCCAAATATTATCTATCAGTACAAGACAAGACAGAGGCGAGAGTGTGTTTGCTCGCTGGTTCTTTTCTCGGGGTTTTCACGGCGCCCTTTTCACAGGACTAATGAAAGCCTACATCAAAGTGCCTCAATTCTCCAGCTTTGTTTGTGCTTCATTATTGAGACCCATGCTCACCTGCTGGTACCTCCACACCTGTCACTATCTGCCTGCTGAAGGGTGAGACGGAGAGAAGGAAAAAGAGAGAGAGTGTAGGGGGAGAGAGAGAGAGAGAGAGAGAGAGAGAGAGAGACTCTTGAAACATTCCCTTGGTCCCCTGCCTCTGCACTAATTACGACTCTTCTCTCCTCCCCACGCTCCATTTCTTTTTCTGCCTGTCTGTCTGTGCTTCCTTGTTTACCCACGAGTGTACACAAAATAAATAAATTAATATATAAACAGTAAAAACATGTGTAGGTGTCATAGTGTGCCCCCCCCCCCGCTTTCCCTCTGAACGCATCACTCCATGACTCTGAAATGTTCATCGCAATCTTTCTTTTATTGTATTTATTTTTTAAGATTTCTCTCTCTCTCTCTCCCTGTCTTTCCCTTGGCATCAGTGACATAGTAAAGCCTGCTGACTGTTAGATACTGATTAGAAGATAGTGGAAAAAAAAAAAGTCTTTAAAGAACACAGTTTGAAATGTTCAGTTTTAATTTCACAGTCTATGTTGAAGCAGTGCTGTGATGTTGCATAGATAGGGCTGTAATCAAGTTTGGACCTAACGATTGTCCTGGGGTATTTCTGTCATCAGGCCCACTTCATCTCTACATTTTCTCACCCCACACCCTCTCTCTCTCTCTCTCTCTCTCTCTCTCTCTCTCTCTCTCTCTGTCTCTCTTTCTCTCTCTCTCCTACTCCTCCTCCTTCCCAGAGGAGGACCATGAAGTGCTCTTTTAGTCAATTAGTTCTTGTGGCACCTCTCAACCCACCAGTACCAAGTAGAAAGACCGGCCTGAGAAGTTTCCCATCTTCACAATGGCAGTCGGATGCACTTCCTCCCCTCGTCCGGCCTCATTTGCATCCAGGGCTAATTGGCAGCATTTGCTCAATGAGGTTCCTCAAGTTTGTGGATGGCTTGTACAATGGCAGCCAATTACCAAGCCCAATAATTTCAATTTGACAGAACATGAGTCCACGACACTGGGTACTTAATAATCACGGACCTGAGACAGGCAGGAAGCAAGGGACATGTAGGAAAGCAGAAAAAAAAAAAAAAACGTGAGTTGTCGACAAGTGGCTATAATGGGCTTAATTATTTAAATATGTTTTCAGGTTGTGCTGCTGTCAATAGCATTGGCAGATGATGAACAGTGAAGACTGTGTCATGGTTAATACAAAGATAATGTATTACAAAGCCACAGTCTGTGTTTTACCAGGGGGATATGAATGGAAAAAAACTGAGGAAGTCAGTACATTCAAAGGGGAATTCCAGAAAAGTTCACTATTTGATCCTCTGCATTGTCCTTCGCCGTGTCATGGGGAGTCCTTGATTTAGTGAATGATACAAACCGACGTAGAAATGTGAGTGTCAAAAACACAAAGCCCGCTCCTAAACACAAACATCAGTCGGAATGGAAGCGACCCTAAATCATTTCACTAAAGTTGTATATTTAGACAAAGTCATTGCGTCATGAGGTAAACTTAGAACATTTTCAGATTAGCACTTTCCTCAGTGAAGCTGGATGAAAATTGAATGTATCCAACGGTTAAGTCCAAACTGTTCTATTTCAGGGTTTCTGGGTTCTTTATGTGCCTGAAAGTGGAAAGGTAGACTCACCAGTGACAGGCATCTCCGAGGAGACCTGAGCAATGCTTTACCCACACCCATTACTCACACTAATTGCTCCATATTCATTTGTAGGACACCATCACCCCCGATAAATGATGGGACTGTTTTGTCTGTCTGCTTGTCTTGATACCACAGGAGAATTAAGACAGGAATTAGACAAGACTTATTTCCACAGTAAGTAGGTAAATAGCTCGGAGAGCAGCGGAGAGGAGAGGAAAGGAGAGGAGAGAAGAGGAGAGGAGAGGAGAGGAGAGGAGAGGAGAGGAGAGGAGAGGAGAGGAGAGGAGAGGAGAGGAGAGGAGAGGAGAGGAGAGATTGTTTGCCTGGAGCTCTTTTTGGATTTCTAATGGGAAGCCAAGAGTGGTGGGATTGATGGAGGCGAGTTCTCTCCTGGGCAAGTTACCGACAGCCCTTATAAGCATTAAGTTTATGTGTGACCATTCTGAGGGGGTTTTTCTTCTTCTTCTTTTTTTTTTTCTTTTTTTTTTTTTCGCTGGTCTCCAGTACCTTCTTTTTCTACTCAGTTGTGACTGAGTAGTTTTTTTTTTGTCTTTTTTTTTTTTCCTTTGGCTGTGTCGATGAAGTGAGGTAGACAACCTCATTCCTGTCACTGGCACAGATGACCAGTGACCTTCAACTTGAATCGCTAGAAAAATCGATCTGCGGTCTCTTTTCTACTAGTGCTATTGTACCTGTTACTTTTTTCCCTCCAACTGACAAATGTCACACTTTAAAAAGGAGGTTTCACACTTTGTCATAAAAGAGCAAACGCTCACAACCCATTGGAAAACACTAGGAATCTAATGACAAAAACCTGTACTTCCAAGCCTTTAGAAATTAAGATTGTTTTGCTTCTCCTTTCGCAAAGACTCTACGTAAACATAAAAGCATTGGTATTTCCCACAAATACATTATCTGCTATATGAAACTTTCATATACTCTTTTTTAATTTCATAACAATCTGAGGTGCTGTGGTAAATTCAGACTAGTTCTAATTTCATGATGATCTGAAATGCTCTGATAAGTTTAGATATTAGTTATTGCACTATTAGATCTAACACCACTATGATGCAAATTACTTTTGATCAAATGACAACGCCATGCTCAGCTTAACTATGGTTCGAGTAAAGAGCTGCAAATTGAAGGTCACAGTTTGGAACCAGATTTAGCTTGGGCCAGATTCAGAATCATTTGTAAGGACATTTGTAGTAATGTTCACCATTTTTACTGGATTTGTTTTGTCACAGAATGGACTGTGACCTGTTTACACTGATGTCATTTGAAACTACGGTAAGAAGTTATGGCATGTGGATCCAAAAATCCCTGTGGAGAACACATTACAATCCTGTTGTGTCCACAGCAGTGTAGTGTCCCCCACTGTGTCCTCACAGCGCCGGCGGTCTCCACAACTCCCAAACCTGCAGGACATTTCATCAGCCAAGGACACAGGCAGCAAGTAACACGACCACACACCCAGACGCAAACTGGGGCTGTAATTGTTTCAAAACCGTTACTTTTAAACCACCCAAAAAAAGTAAAGGTATTTCACAAAAAACAAGACTTCGTTAACCACAAACTTTTTTTGTAAACGTGCTGCAATTACCCAACAGGAGAAAGAAAAAAAATTCAATATGTTCTTGTCGGACAATCTTGACTGTTTTTCTGGAACATTGACTCAAGTTATTCGGCAAATTGAGTAATCTGGCCTTTTGAAACCCCCTTTCCGATCTCTTGGAGTAGCATGACTGGCTGAACTGTATCAGGCTAGATGTGTAACACATGCTAAATGAAAAATAGCCTCACAAAAGAGGTTTAGGGGTAGGGGGTGAGGGGGTGGGGGTACTTCTAGAGACTCCAATTTAGAAGCTCCAAGCTGAGACATTAAGCATTTCATCCCACCAGCTCCCAAAATGACATCAGGCCACGGCAGTGCGGTGAGGAAATTGGCCCGATTGTGGTGAGCAAGTGGGTTGTGAACAAGCATTTGGGGAATTCTCAAATTCAACATCCAATATCCAAATAATTTGAAATTAACTGCTTCAGAGCCAATCAAGGATTGCTTGAGTTCCCATAGTAATAAGTCAACTTTCCGTTTTTCCAGTAATATTTTGCAGTGGTAAGACGAGGCAATCGCCGTACAAAAAAAAAAAAAAAGTGATTTTATTATCTTCTTTCAGACAGCGCTATTGCGTGAGTGCTGGTGCAGAACTGGAAAGTAGACTAGTAAGACTCTGAATAGCATGTAGCCCTGAGGATGTTAATCAGTGAAGCAAATATATCACTAACTAATCGCTGATAACTAACACGATAAACTAACATCAATGAAGCAATGTTGTTACTGTTGCCTGTATGTGTGCTTGCGTGTGTGTGTGTGTGTGTGTGTGTGTGTGTGTGTGTGTGTGCGTGCCTTTGCATGTAAGTAACTTTGCAGGTGCCTAATTGCTGACAGCAGGCTCCCTGGTTCCGCAGAGTGGAAGCCAGTCACCCCATTTGAGACAGCACAGGTGCCACTACCACTGTAGATACTGTTTTGTTTATCCCCATTTCTTCCTTTCCATACTCCTGCTGTATGAGTTCCGGATGCCAAGGGCTGACTGGGAGTACGTCCCGACACCCCCCAAAGCCTCACCCCATAAAACGGACAGGCAGTGCTGGCTGCTGTTTGCTCTGCCCTTGTCTACAGCAGCCCTCTAGGCAATAGGTACAAGCCAAAAGAGAGAGACATGCTTCTCTTTGCCTCCCCTCACACCCCAACTTAAGGACAAACAAACATAAGACAAAGTGTTGTTATTGTTGTTGTTGTTGTTGTTGCTGTTGTTGTGGCAGCACCGCTGAGAGAGAAAGGGAATAAAACACCGGGACCGATGGTATTGATGGGAGAGACTCAATTCCATTGTTTTGCTTCCCCCTCAAACAAATCCCTTTCACACAATTCACTTTGACAAAAGCTGTTTTTTCTTTATTTTTTAGTGGAGGAACACAAAGAATTTAGCAATTCAGGGTGGAGGGGGTGGCTGTCTTCTCTGTCACGGATCAGAGAGAAAATATAAAAGAACGTAGCGGAGACGCTCAAGATTCGTACTGTGTGGATGTGAGAAACAGGCAGTTTGATGAATCAAACTCATCATTAGCAGTGCTTGCAGAATCAGTCAATTTACCCCTTAGTCTACTGCACTAACATGCACTCCAAGACAGTGAATGTGTTTCCTATGGGAAGAACTGAATCTAACTGGTACCAGAGCTCTTTACTTGGTAGGGACACGGTAAAAAACTAACGTAGTGTTTTACTACGGTAAAAGCTAAGGTTTTCAAAAGCACCTCTAGACTCAGTAAATTCATAGACATAGAAGGTGAGGAGAAATATGGTCTAGCCCCATTAGCCAACTCCCTGCAGGAAAATCCCAGTCACTTTAACGTCTGATTAGCAAACATCATGCACTGCCTGAGAAAGAAGGCATCCTAGCCTCCAGAGATGGCAACTGTCCTATAAAACGCTGAATGAATTCGGGCCTACAGACAGCCAATCAGCAATAGAAGCTTATTTGGAAATACAATAAAGGACAGAGTGTGTAATTCTCAGTAAGGTTAAAAAAGGGAGGGGGAGAGAGTGAGAGAGAAAGAGAGAGAGAAAGAGAGAGTAAATTTCCTTAGGCTGGCAGGTGGCTGTTAAAGACTGAACACAGACCTGGAGATGGATACATCCATTCCTCCAAATGTCAATTCCCAAATCCAAATCCCACAATGTTATCTGTCACCTCTTTTCTCCCTCCTTCTCCCTTTCTCTGCCAATTCACTCAAGTTCAATTCAATTCAATTCATATACACAAACGTGCAGAAGCACACTCACAGCCTTAAACATTTTAAAATCTTAAATTTAAAATCACTTTGTAAGCATTGTCTTTTTCTGTTCCTTCCCTTATTCTTTCTTACTCTCTCTTTCCTCTCTCTCACAGAGACACACACTCTCTCTCACTCTCACCTTTGCATCTGTCTTTAGCAGTGTTCTCTCCTAGTCCCAGTTTCTCACTCTCACCTTCTCATTCTCGACCTTTCCCTATTCCTCTCCACCTTCTCCATTATGTCTCTGCAGCTCTGCACTGATGAATAATTAAAGCAAACGGCTTGTGATTACACAACAATTACTCTAAACCTCTTAAAAAATTAAAGGGGCCCTCGTGCAACGTTAAGGTCTCACTAATGCTGAGTCCAAAGGTGAAAGCGGTCCAGAGGAATCACTAGCCATAGTGGTGGACTGTACTCCTAAACCCATCTTTTGGATCCCAGTGAGTCAAATGCCACACATAGTACCAGAACAACCCAGCTGAGATGATCCGATTCCGAAAGGCCGAGATCTATCTGTCATGTGATCAGATCCTTGGCATTTTCATTGGCTGTTTGCTTTTGTAATCTGTTTGTCCTATGTCTACGAAATGTAACGCATTTCTATTTTGTCCTCTGAATGTCTTCTATCCTTATTTAACCTCATATAACAAATAGAGTATGAACCAGCAGGGAAAATATGTCTTTTTTTAACAAGCTTGTGGTATGTATTGCATATTTTGTATTAATCATTCATATGGGAACTTAAAACTAACAGGATTCATGTCCAAATATTAAAACCAACTGCCGGGTTTTGACTAAAATCTGAACTCTGTTACACAACAGATTGCAAAACCTGCATATGGAGGTAGGCACTTGCAAAAAAAAGTGAGAGAGATGATGTAAAAATAAACACCCTGGTGTACAATCTGACAAAGGAAGAGGATATCCATGGGTGCTGCTCCAAACTTTAATGAAAACTGATGATATTTGGGCAGCAGGGCACAGAGACACATTGGCAGATTCTCAAAGGCAGGGCTGTGTATTATATTTTGACAGGGGCAAATTTAAAAGTAAATTGCTCTACGTCTCGTTAATGAACATCTGATTCGCACAGTAGTGGAAATCTCCTCAGTGTGAGTGTTCATTCCAAGAGAAGTATTCATTCTCAGCAGAGGTTCAGAAAAAATAAGAAGACTTAACTATGGCGACTTCTATGTAACATTTGTAGGTGGAGGAGAGTTTGGGTGGGGGAAGATTTTTTTTTTTTTTTTCCCAGAGTATACATGACTAGACTCAGCAAAACTCAAACTCTTGGATGTGGAGTAATTACATTCATCAGACGATTTCTCCATAGCTCCATGGCTCCCTTGCGAAGGTCTGAAGCAAAGCAGAGGCCTGTGAGAGGGAGCCAGAGGAACTGTGCTGAAGAGCCTCAATGCATCTTCAAAGCCAAATTCAGCATGCTTACACACACACACACACACACACACACACACACACACACATGCACGCACGCACACACAAATCCCCAAAGTCTCGTCTTCTTTAAACAGTCGTTGCTGAATCTGGAGCTATTCAGCAATTAGCTTAGCTGCCTTGAAAGCGTTTGCGCCAGTACCTCTGAGCAGTAGTCAAGATTCGCTCTAGTGTGAAGCCTGGACAGAGTGGAGCTGAGCGGGGGCCCCGCTTCACAGAGGCCTTCAGATCTTTTCACATGAGAGGCGAGCAGGCTTCCTCTCTTGTCACTGGTTTGGGACTGGGCCCCTTCATCTGTCTCCACGCCACACACACACACACACACACACACACACACATGCACACGCACACACACACTCACATTTTGAAAATCATCTAAGGCATCTTTTTCTCTCATTCGCTGTGGACTAGTTGTCAATAGAGGGGCCTTCTAGCTTGTCACTTCGGTGTCCAGAACAAGGGAAGGCTCTCTATAATTGATATTTTGTAGCTCTCCTCCATTTTCAGGCTCAAAGTGACAGAGCTCTTTGTGTGTGTGTGTGTGTGTGTGTGTGTGTGTGTGTGTGTGTTTGTGAGTGTGTAGCCTGCTATGAACAAAAAAATGCCTTTGGCAAGTTTCACCTGACATTAAAACAACTGGCTTGGGTTTCACATGGTGGGGGTGTGGGGAGGGGTGGATGGTGGACTCCAACACTCAGATACAGGGTGACTGTTATCCATTTTTAATCCACAGATGTCTGTCCCTGTCTCTCTCCCTCTCTCTCTATCCCTTTCTTTCATGTATGTGCTTTGCTCAGAAATGGAGGGATACATTATACAGAGCTTTATACTTTTATCAATAAACAAAGCTTTGTTTTTGCAGAGACTCTTCATCTATATGAAGTCTTTCGACTGATTCCGCTCCACTGCTTAAAACAGCTGAAGACGGGGAAAAAAAGCGAATGAGATACATTTGTCTAGCACGCTGAAACTTGTGCTTAAACATACGTTTTTCTGAGGGAGGGAACTCATAATTATGTATATCTTTAAATAACCAATTAAAATGTTAATGAATGTTCACTAATGCACTGCTCTCCTTGAGGGAGCTAAGATGGCAGTTTTGCAAATATGTTTTGTGCATACGGCTTTCAAACACAAGGTCGTTTGGAACCCAAGTCATGTTTCTATAGTCGTCCTCACGAGGTCTCTGGCCTTGCCTATGCATTTCCCTTTCTCTCCTTCTCTGTCTCTTACTCTCTCTCTCTCTCTCTCTCTCTCTCTCTCTCTCTCTCTCTCTCTCTCTCTCTCTCTCTCTCTCTCTCCATTCTCATGAAATTCATTGGTAATTTGAATCAATGCAGCGTATTAGGGAGTTAAACTGACTAAACTAATGGTGAATCCTCTTATTCTGACTCTTACATCTCCAAGTATGGGCTAAGTGCTTGTCCCGTCCTGAGTTTTGCTCCTTCTCTCCCTGCTTTTGAAGTAGCTTCAGTGAGAGGTCAGAGGCGTTGTGGGCTTGGCCCTAGATTTGTCAGAAAGTTCCTCTGAGAGAAAGAGAGAGAGAGAGAGGGAGCGAGAGAGAGAGAGAGAGAGAGAGAGTGGTAGAGGGGGCCCCTGGCGTTTGCATGGTTTTGACAGTGGAGTTCACATAAGGAGTCCCCAGAAGCCTCACGGTTGGCCTCTTTTCACTGGCGGGGGGCACTGCCTGCCTGGGATGCTGCAGTGATTATAAAGCACTGTTATCCCCACTCCCTAGCCCCCGCCCCATCCCCCCAAACCCCCACCTCACCCCCACTCCATCCTCCCCAGGCCTGAGTTCTATTTCTAGGCCTGTGACAGTGGAGCAGGGCCAGGCTCTCCCGGGTGTTCGTCTCTCATCCATCTTTAAAAGCTGGTACAGTAAATAAGTAAAGAGGGTCTGGAGGAGGACTCTTGTTTTTGTTTTAAAGTGTGGCACAGAAGAGCCAGGCTGGCAGATGGGAGAGCTGACCTGCAGGCGGTTAAAGAGGAAAAAAGAAAAATAAAGAAGAGGAGAAATAAAAAAAGAAAAAGAAAAAAGAAAAAGTGGGGTTCCGTGCTGAAGTCCATTGTTGAGTCCAGAGGGGTTAACCTAAAACCACAGGACCACAAAAACATTTCAACAGGTCGTTAAGCTCCTTATGTCTGACACATAAACATGTTCGAGAGAGGAGCTGCTTAATCTAGTACGCAATTCTTTGCTTGTCTGTTGAAAAAGGCTGATCTGAGTTTTCTTTGAGTTTGTATATAGCAGCATTATTCATCTTCAGAGGGAATAATACAGCACTGACAAAAAAAACGACCAAAAAAAAAAGACATAGCACAAAGTATCAAAAGCATTTTTGTCCATTTTGACCATTTTTGTGTAGCATACTGGATGCAAGGACTTCATATTAGTATAGTATTAAGTAGCAGCATATTACAGAATAAGTGTTTTTTTCTTCTTTTTCCTAACCTAAGCCATGTGCGGTATCTATCACATGTCAGGAACAGGTGCTTCGGCACAATTCTATGAATTTATGTGTAAGTGAAGAGAAACGCAATGGACTCGGGCCTAAACATGACAAACATCGTTATACATGTGGTGGCTACGGGCCTTTCTTTGACCCCTTCGTATTTGCGTGTGGCGGTATATAGTTAGCATGCCCCGCGGCAAAGCAAAGCGCATGTTGCGGTACAACGCGGACGACAGCATTTTAAGTAGACCTCCCCCCACCCCACCCCCGAGTCTGTTTCTGCTGCTGCTCTTGCTGCCATGGCCAAAAGCCAGTCAGTCATGAACAATACACTTTGCTTCACTGGAGTGTGCTAATCGCCCTTCAGCGGAACACAGGTAATGTTGCGGGGAAGAGGGGAAAACCCTAGTGACAGACAAGCGTGTAAGGTGGTGGATACCAGGAGAAGGAGGAGTGGAAAGACACAGAGAGAGAGACAGTGAAAGAGACAGAAAGACAGACAGAGAGAGAGCAGGGAGAGAGGAGGGAAGCACTGGTCAGAGGTTGTTTTAGAACAAAGACAAGATCAGACACTAGGCGCTGTGAGGTGGATCTGAGTCAACACAAGGGCATTAAAGCCCAACGGCACTGGTTTCAGTTACAAGAGGACAGGGACTATACCACTAAGGCTTGTCGGGCTTACACATAGACGCAGGGAACCCAGCTCAGTGGACAGGTGTTACTCTCTGTTGGCAAAGAAAACTAGGGTCACTGAGAGGAAAGGTGAGAGAGGAGCAGAGGTCAGGTACCCGCTGCGGCTAAACAGACAATGACAAACGACGGCTGTCATAACCTCCTCCCGTCAGCTGTGGATAAACGAAACCCAGACCTCTCAAAAACGGTTCACTGAAAGAGATGACAGCTGAGTAAAACCTATGTGTTTTATTGAATTTTATCTGAATATCTGAAAGGACTCCATCATATAGCCACAGATATGGTTATATACCATACCTTGTCACGCCCAGACAACCTTAACAGGCATCTGCTTAACCAAAAAACCAGACCAGACCTCTTTTTGCTTCATTTAGAGGCACAGGAAGCATTACTTTGGTGAATAACTGCGTAATGGTAATGACATTACTCCATGTCAGGGTTTCAAGTAACGCATCACCTTAAGTTTCCTGGACATCAAATGAGATTTTATTTAGATATAAGGCTTTTCCTAAAGAGGGGGAGAAAAAAAGAGATTTGATTCGATTTTGCCTTTTGGCAGGGAGTCTGTCAAAGAAACGATGGGGAAGCAACACAAGCTTAATGGATTCATTTGTTCTCTTGTCCTGTGCCTGGCTTATAACAGCTTTCTTTCCCCCCTTATTTTTCCACTTCTCTGCAAACCCAATCACCAGATGAATCTATGCATGCCCTAAAGGAAGCAGACCGACAGATGAGCCGACCTCTGGAGGAGCAAAGGCTATCGGAAACATTACATTTAGCCAGCAGCTTTCCACGGCAGCCGGGAACGCTCTGTACATTTATGGGGATCGTGACCTGACGCGTCCAATTTTTAACTATGCAAAAACAAGAGGAAAACTGACCCCTGACACGTTGGAGACAGCCAGCGCTCTGCAAAATTAGCAATATTCACTCCCGGCTCATATAAACAAAATTGACCATCAAGGCATTTCTTTTTCAGAATACCAAACCATAGTCTAGACATTTCCAATTGAAAACACATCCTGAAACTCTAAAGAAAAGACTTCTTTGGCCTGGTTGGAAATCCAATGCAAAACATTTCAAATTGAAAAGATTGAAAAGCTGTTGAAGTTACTGTCTTTTTTGGGGGGGGGGGGCTGAGGGCGGAGTCTGACTTCAATCAGCAGCGTGAGACAGTCAGAGAAACCGGTCGACCAATCAAGGGAAAAGATGTAGTGCTGAGGTGAAGGGCAACAGGGTTAGCTTTTGTTGCAAACAGCAACTACAATCAATCAAGCTGGGCCACTCTGTCAATGAGAAGGAACAAAGCTGCTCTACAGGCTACCTCCCCTTCTCTTCATTCCTCCTTCTCTGGGTCTCTCTCTCGCTCTCTCTCTCTCTCCCTCTCTCTCTCAACAACCCCCGCAATTATAAGCAGTGGAGAAATAAATCAAGTGCTTCATGAAATAAAGCTAAAAAATAGTAATAATACTAATAACACAAGAGATGAATGTTCTGTGATTTGGTGTTTCTGGGATTCTGTAAGAGCAGTAAATCAACTGAGTAGTGGAGAGACACGTCATAGTTCCGCGGGTTTAATCAGAGACCGGCAACAAATCCACGGGTAAGAAACATTCACTGTTCTGGAGGGATCCGAACAGTCACCGGGATGAACCGCAGAAAGGAAATAAGAGTCAGAGACCAATTCCGCACAGTCTGTAGTGGGTTTGCCTCATTTTTCAGTCAGGCATTGAGGGAGAGGAAGAGAGAGAGACTGGAGGGTACTGGGAGAAGAGGATATCCGTCCCGGTGTAACAACAAGGCCCGTCAGGCTCTGTCGGATGTCACTGTTACAGACGGACGGTCGGCCAGCTCCGAAATCACACAGAAATTACAATCAATGCTCATCCAGGCCATTTAGCTTCTGATTAGCAATCAGAGCTGAGAAGATTTTACTGTACAGGGGTGGATCGCAGTAGGTGCTTGTGCTTACTGTTATGTGGACAAAGCACAGAAAATTATGCCAAGTGGCACACAGATGACCTTTTTCTCCCTGCCATATATTATTCATCACTGAACAGGCAACTTTAGCAGAAGGAGGTGGAGCCAAGCACGAGCTTAGACATGTTACCATGATGCCAAAAATTTTAAAGGTGGGATTTCATCTGACCTGAAACTCTCTGCCTGGCATTTTGGGGATGTTGCCTTCCTAAAAATAATTACAGCACAGAGAACATTTTTTTTTAGATATGCATCACATTATCATTAATAGAGCTAGAAGAGAGATATAGTAATTACACCATCCTTCAAACTACCATCTGTTTTATAATCAAAGTAAATGAGCAAATTCCACAGGAGCAAAGTAACTGAGAGTGCCAAAACAGGAGGCTGGAAATGGTGTTCAGAGAGGGCATGTTCACAGCTTCCATTTTATACTTACTACGTTTTTCCAATACGAGAATGAAAGAATAATCTAGAACAGAACTGTGCATACATTGATTTTTTTTTTAAATCGTTTCTCATGTAATATATGATCTCTTCAAATCATTTGCAAAAAACAACCAAGCACTTTCTTACTGACCGTGTGTACTCAGCTTCTGTTGCCATTACATGTCTCTCCACTGACATCTGTTTCTTTTGATTACAGAAATTACAATGGGTTTTGCCACTTTGTCTGAGACCCAACAATAAAGTTCCCCTTAAGGGAAGAACAATCATGTCGAGCTAAGATCTGACTCAACTTAAAAAAATGGTTTCAACAGCAAAATGTGACCTGCAGCAAGCCTTTTTTTCTGATGAATGCCCTTTTCTGTGGATCCAAGGGTTGGGAAGATAACTATGCCCGTCCTTTTTCATTTGAACCAGAAGGACGAATATAAGCTTTGACACATTGACGCTATGGATCACACGCACATTCAGATGTAAAGGCTTTTGAGAGAGAAGAGAGACCTAGAGAGAGAGAGAGAGAGAGAGAGAGAGAGAGAGAACTCTTCTTTTTCTGTGTGTGTGTCTGTGGAAGTCCTGCTGTCAGATTTAAGATGGTAATAATGGGAGCTAACAGACAGAGAAAGAGAGAGAAAATGAGAGAGCGCAAAACCATGAGGAGAGTTTAACTGACAGAATGAGAATAGGAAAACGAGATGTGTATATGTGTGTGTGTGTGTGTGTGTGTTGTGTGTGTGTTTGTGTGAGTGTGTGTGTGTGTGTGGGAGGGAGGGGAGGGGGGTTCTTCACAGTCTTATGGCTCAGGATTTGCTCAAGTGGCTCAGGTAGGACTGACGATGAGAGGAGACAGGTCTAATATCTCAACGCCAATAACAACATGCCAGAGGCACCTTCTCCCACCCACAAGCATGGCACCAGAACACACCTGAATGCAGAGATGCAGAGATATGCCACAGAAATCACTCAACCAAAGAAAGAGAGAAAAAGGAAGAAAGCTTGATCATCTCCGGTCTCAGAGAGGACACTTGTTTCGGGAAGAAGAAAAAAAACTGTTTCAATCTATAATGTTGTTTGGAGTATTCCTGCGGTTCCTTTGGGATTGCTTCTCTTTCACCACAGGAGTAGATTAAGGTTATTTACGCCTCAGTTCATGCGAACAACTCTCATTCACTAGCCTGGACGGGAACCAAAAGAATAATAGAAAGTCTCCATACTTGACTACAAACAGGATTACCGAGCTCTCAGCCAGAACACTAAGACAGAGAAGACTACTGTTTGATTTCAACAACACAGACTTAGCAAAAAAAAAAGAGAATATTCTCTCATGAATGTGTCAGGGGTTCAAGTTTCAGGACTGAACTGTCTCCTTGTGAAGTCCCAATACAATGAACATTCTCTCTTTGCCAATAAATAGGAGGAATATACAGAGAAAGAGAGAGAGAGAAAGAAAGAGTGGGAGAGAGAGAGAGAGAGAGAGAGAGAGCAATGGTTTACATTGTTCTTCTTCACTCCGCCCACCCGTATGTCACCTGTCACTCAGCGATGGTTTCCATAGAAACAAAAGTAACAGGTTTTGATGTGAGAAAGAGTGGTGGAGTATGTTGGCATGTGTCATTTCTCACTTATTTCTTGTACTGTATATGCCACAGAAAGGGACAGATTATTGGTAAAGACACTGAGAAGCAACGAGTCAAAAAAGACAATTTTACCCCTCATCCCCTGCCCCCTTGACTCATCCACAGCCACAACTGCAGCCAAAATAAAATATTTCTTAACTATCTCTGTCTCTCTCTCTCTCTCTCTCTCTCTCTCTGACTGAGGTAGACTGAGGTAGACTGATATTTCTTAACTATCTCTGTCTCTCTCTCTCTCTCTCTGACTGAGGTAGACTGAGACTAATAGAACTTGAGGGTAGCATGTGTCAGTGTGTAAACAGCTGGAGATCCAACCAGGCAGAATGAACATGAGCTTCACCACGCCAGTATCAGATAAAAACAGTCTTGCCTCTACCCGACATCCACACCACCAGCTCCATCCAGCTTCCTCGATTCGCCTTCTTTAATTCCACATCCGTTGATACTATCGACTTAATCTGCTTTTAATTAACTTTGTCAAAAAAAAAAATGGATTGAGAGTGCTCTCCATTCTTGGAGTGGTGGTGGGGGGTGCAGACTGGCAGAGGGAAAGGGCGGGACATACCAGGGCATCGGTTGTAAAACTGAAGGGAAGGAGGGAGAGAAAGAGAGAGAGAGAGAGAGAGAGAGAGAGAGAGAGAGAGAGAGGAGGAAGAGGAAGAAAAGGAGGGGAAAAACATGGCCCCCGTGGGAACTGAAGTGAAATGGAGAAAGTCAATGAAGATGGCAGAGTGCCAAGGCAGACAGACTCATCCAATTGCTGTGTGCATTCACTCACGCAACAGACTACAAACCTCACAGGGCTGGGTGTGTTGGGGGGAGGAAAAGGAGGTGTTTGCGCTGGATATTCTAACATTGTTAACATCAGAGAGAGGGGGGCTGATTACTTCCCTGTTGATGTTGAAAGACAAATAATAAAAAAATGCTGTAGGGCGGTCAATGCACCTCAGGGACAGAAGCACTACATTAAATATCCCTTTGATGCCTGAGTGCTGGTGTCGACTACATCATAATTGGAACATGGATGACTGTCTATGTCATATTTAACACTGATTGGAGTGTCATTTCTGCCAATGAGGATGTATGACTACACCTCTTAATCACTGGAGAAATGTGATTGTCCATAATATCAGAGAAACCAAGGATTAAGAGGAGGAGGAGAGGGAAGGGAGGATAATGAGGCAGAAGGTGAAATTGTAGGAAGCAAGGAAAGGAGGAAGAAGGAGGGGGAGAGAGAGAAAGCAACAGACAGACAGGCAGACAGAGACAGACAGACAGAGAAACAGAGAGAGAGATGGAAAAACAGAGAGAAATAGAGAGAGAGAGAGAGAGAGAGAGAGAGAGAGAGAGAGAGACTTTGCCCCTGCTGAATAGAACAGGCACGGAAAAGCATTCTAAACAGCCAAAGACACCAGGTTTCTGGGGACCGCACCGAGGGAAGTGCAGCCGTGGTAAAGAAGCGTGTCTTCAAGGCTGCCAAGCTCATCTCTGACTTAGGAGTCCATGTCTGAGTAGCATCTCTCACTCAGACCTCCTGCCCAAATGAACAGCACAATCCACGCTTCCCGGTCTGTCAGTAGCCAATGAATAAACAGAGCCAGAAACCCAATTCAGTAAAATAAAGGACTTGAGCGAGCTACACAAAGAGATATATTACTGCCCCTTTTAGATTTTCATAGCATGAGCAACTCTTTCGGCAAAGCCATTCTTCATAAAGATCAGCAAAATGGTAGCTCTCAAGACATACAAACTTAATGAGCTCACGCACAGCTTCCCAGCCACTCACACGCATGCATGCGCATACACTAGCTAATACAACACACCTCGAGATATTGTCCATGCGGCAATTTTTTCCCTTAAAAACCTGTTCCCTAGGCATCTATTTGAGATGAAAATATTTCTTGGCAGTAATGCTGATCAAAAAAAAAGCACTTTGACGTTTTGAAAGGACAACCTGAAAGAAATAGAAACCGTTCTTAACGGATGTTTGAAAAGACAGGTGCATTTTGGTAACCTCATGGTACTACACTTGTGCATCTTGCCAGTTTGGACTGGACTATTTCCACTGCGCTTACCTTTCATGCCGAATTTGGACCGTCTGCCATATTTGTTAATTAGCACGAACATGACGAGGAGCAGAACGCAGGCGAAACCGGCCAAGCCCACCGCGATGGACACCTGAGGAGGAGATACAATAGCCCCTTGAGTTTTGTTGCCATTTGCTGGGACGATACGCAGCCACTGGTCAAGGCAGTAACTTAGGATGTCACACTTACTTAAACACGTAACATTCAAACACACACACACACGCACACGCACACACACACACACACACACACACACACACACACACACCAAAAGCACAAAAACACAAACAAATCCATCTGAGATAATAAGCTTTGCCAAGTGTGCTGAACCCTCCCAAAGTGTGTGTGAAAAGAATGCTCACGGCCAACTGATAAAACTAATGAGAAAAGGCTTTCTGTAACACCGTGTGATTAAATGAGTCTGAACGTTGCATTCACATTATTGGGCCTTATGAGGACACTAGCGTACCAGCTCAGACCATGAGTCAGCTTCGATAAAGATTTTTTTTTTTTTTCTTAAGCGTTCGAGTCCTTGGCCAAACAAGACAAAATGAACTTTTCTTACACGCTTGATTGGCCAGGGAAGCAGTGCGGCAACATTAAAGCCCCTATTATCCATCCAGGGCCAATAAATGGACTTTATTAATAGTTTCTACAAGACGGCTCCAGCGCCAAGCATGGCAACTGGCATAAAATGCTTCACATAAATGTTTTCCATAGTTACGGTGGTACAGGAAAAGCCATTATTAGAGAAATGTGCTTTTTCCTTGTGTATGTAATATATGTGTTGACCTTGACAAAACCAAAGGAGATTATCTCGCTTGATCAAAAACTCTGGTTATAAGAGTCTGTTAAATGTTGTCATCACAAGGAAAGTAGCATGCATGTTCCAAGCTTTCCCTTTTGTCTGTTCTTTTTTTTTGTTTGTTTGTTTGTAGGAACAAAACGTTGCTTCAATTATTCATCCAGTTTTCATTATGTTTGGTTTAAGGACAGTGTTACACCTTTGAGACAGATACGTAGGCCTACCCCAAATGTGTCCTCTTCTGGACGGAGATTCTCTGAGATGGTCGGTGTTGGGCTCACTGTGGAGACAGGTGAGAGCGCAAAATGTCAACAAACAAATATTTAGGAAACATGGCACTCAAAGGCATGCCTCTAGTCTCGGCTGTGTCACGCTTAGTAACTTAGTAGGGATGGAACTGGCAGTGTGTGAGACTGGCGATGTGGACAAGGACACTCGTCCTTCTAAAGCTCACTGCTGGTCATCGACAATCAGTCTCTCTATGGATACGACCAAAGATAAGCAAAAATTCCTCTCTTTCAAGCTTGTCTTGTTGATTTGACAATAGTATCTGACTTGGAGTAGCCTACGAAAAAATAACAGGGGCTGGTTTCACACATCAGAGAAAACGTATATTCGCTTTACCTCTAAATAGGCTATAGGATCGCGCAAAGCGATGAGATTATGACAAACTGTGCTGTACAAATTGGAGGGGGAAAAAAAAAGGAAAACAAAAATAGAAAAACACATCTGAGCATTGCAGGAATGTTCTATTATATGTAAAGTTATGTGAATTTTTTTTTTTTTTTAACGAAGGCTTAACATCATTGGAATAAAATGTTTCCTGATGGTCCCACAGGAGCCGAACATGACCTGACAGAGAGCTGCTTAAAAGGGAATGAAATACCCTTCTGTATTCTCATTTCAGACTTCCCCCAAGAGGCTTGCTAGGAGATATGGCCTTTGGCTTACTCTCCCATCATGCCCCTTGCTAACGCAGCAATGCAGCGTGGGAATGGAAGTAAGTGGCAGAATGTTTCTGGAGGGCTCTTCTATCCCATACCCCTCGGACCTCAGGCTCATCGACGCCGAGCGGATATCATCAAACTTCATTCGGTTCCCTGACAGTAACAATCTGTCACTCTCGGCCCCCTGTGCTAAGGCCTGATTGTGCGAAGTGAATCGCAGCAAAACTCCAGCACTGTGTCAGTGTAAAAAAAGATGGCTACTGATGAAGGTCAGTGAGTGTGTTTGCCTCAACGTTTAACTCCTAAATTATAACAGATTAACACCAAATGCGCGCTGCCCCTTGGGTGGCTGAAACCGGCTGTTGAGAGCACTACAGTGACCTTGAGTAGCATGCTAGCACATACACTTAGTGGCCTCCATTAGTTTAGCCTTAGGCACCATGTTAAAACTAGTAGCTCATGCTTAAATCCAAACTATCATGAATAACTAATCTCATCTGCCAATCACGGAACATGTTACTATGATTGTACAAGTGGACCCATGTCAGGACCGGGGATCATGCATCATGCTATTTGACCTAGGAAAACATATTCAAATCCACCAGCTAAGTAATTACTTACTTCATTATTTGTTTTATCTTAAAACATAATAAGTATAATAGTGCATACATTAAGAAAATCAAAGAAAACACTTACCATAATCTCCATAGTCTCCTGAGGAAAACAAACACACCACATAGCAACCGGTTCATAAAAATCATCAGAATATATCAAATCCAGCTTCATTTAACTCAGTGCTTACAAATCAATAGTACAAATCTGACAAAATCAGAGGACATTTCAGCATATTTGATGATAAAATATATGGCATTTTGAAAGCACATCTCATAGAAACATTTCAGTGTTAAACCTTCTACAGAATTAAAGTCCTTGTGCCAATGTAGATGATAATAAACACTAGTAGTAATAATTACTACATATATCATTCAATTAGTTGCCTTCCCAAACTAACAATGATATAGTTTAAACATTGTAAGTAAGCAAGTACTACTGAGATGTGAAAATAGACTGAAAAACTGACAAAAACCCCCCTTGAAATATCTATATTTAGCGTTATGATGCTGGCAACAGGATCTTGAGGTGTTTCAGTATTCATCTGTACAGAGAAAAACGTTTTTGCATGAGCTATATCATGTCATCAGGGAATCTGATCTCTTCACAGTAAGGTGGTGCCTATATTTATCCAAGAACCTGTCAGAGTGTCACCTTCAATGTGAACAAGTCATTGTCACAAAGTTCCTCACAAGACTTTTTCCACTACACTGTTCACAAGCAAAATGTCGCGACTAAATCAAACAAAGCTCTTCCCCAACCCTTATAAAATCAGAGGTTTCCAACCTTTTTTTCTCACCTGAATCCCTTCAACCCAAGTTATTTACCTCAAGTACGCTCTTAAAATTTTAACTGAGTACATTTAATGTGATTTTGACATTTCTGTCACAATCTAACAAACCACCCTACAGTTCTGCCATGAATCCCTAAGGGCTTCACACACACCCAGGAAAAACCTGGCTGCTCTAAACGATCAGACAGACACCTACCAGTAAAGGGCGCGTTCAGGAAGTGGGCGAACACTGTTTTGGTGGCTACGCCCAGGAAGTTGGTGGCTTCTAGAGTGTAATTGCCGTTGTTGTGATGGGTGGGGTTTTTGAAGGTGAGGCAGCCCTCCAGGTTGTCTTGGTAGATTTCCATCTCACTGCGGATGTACTCGCTCTGTGGAATGGCCTTGCCGTTGTAGTAAAAGTTCAGCGTGGGGAGTGGGTGTCCTCGCACCGTGAACAGCATACACGTATCGTGCCATTTTTCAGGTTCCTCAAACTTCATAATCATGGGAGGGACTGGAGGAAGACAAGAAAGGTAAACCAGCATTATTATCAGGGGCGCCCTAAGGCAGGGGAAGTTAGGACGATTGCAAGGGCCCAGCACTGACAGGGGGCCCTCATAGAACACTATTATTATTATTTAGCATTATTATCATTATTATTATTATTATTATTATTATTATTATTATTATTAATAATAATAATAATAATAATAATAATAATAATAATATCATTAGTATATTATATTCTTTCATAGGGACCAAATAGGGCTCTTTGACTTGTGAAGAATTTTATCATGTCTCAGCACGCTGAGGGGATTCTAGCCTTTCACTCATGGTCAAATCTGCGTGCCCTTTGACCCCACAGTCTGTCAGACAGGACGTTTGACTGACTCCTTTCTCTTCCACACAGACCAGTCAGATGACAGGCAGACAGAGAGGCCAGTAATTCCTGCTGGGTTTTTTGTTCAGTTTTTTTTTTGTTTTTTTGAGTGAGTGGCTCTATTGCCAGGTTAAAAACAGGAGCCAGAGGGAAGAAACACTCCATAAACATGTTGGCCATTGAACTCCAGTCTCAATCTTCTGCAGCTCCCCGTGCACAATTATTGTATCATAAATGTGTCATAAGCGGCCTATAAACAATATCTATCAGTGCTCAGGAGATTCTCACACACACAGAAACACACACACACACACACACACATACATTTAGCATGATAATCCACCTCCAACCTCCAACGCTGTGAATAACACTTGAGTTTACTCCACAGGAAAATAAATATCGATTCATCAATTATGACTTGCAAAAATGCTCTGAGGGTTCATGATTCCCAATCTCACACAGATGTCCTTTGTTTATTGCCACAGTATGGCTTTTATAGCGGGTGATCTACTACAGCTCCTTGTGTGAGCTGACACTGGCATCCGCCTGTGACTCATGGCTTATTCCAAAATATTTCGATCACAATGGCTCTTTCTAATAACAGAATAAAGGAGGAAGAGAGAGAGAGAGAGAGAGAGAGAGAGAGAGAGTTAGAGTTCTGTTTCCTCTTAATTTGTAGCCCACAGCATAATCTCTAACAGTCAATATATATTGAGTTTGGGGAGAATTGTGTTGCATCTGTGTTGGACAACACTGCTCACTATAAATGTAAATACAGACACAACAGATCTGCCTCGTGTTACAGTGTAATTGTATCCAGTTGATGGTAACAGTGCGGTCTAATAAAGGCCTCGCTGATTGCCTGTTTCAGTCGAAGCAGAGAGCCCCTAAACCAGACACTGCCGTGGCTTTTCTTTGCAGTTTATTTAGTGGCTACGCACCATTTAAGTCTGTAATTATTTCAGAAACATATCCAGTCCCTACCCCCACCCACCCACACACACACACAAACTCCTACCCTAACCCAAGCTCATTTTGCTGCTTTTTTTTTTCTTTTAAGAGTCATTCCCCGACCACCTCCTGCCTTAAATCTATGGATTTTTTCTTTCCTTTGGAGATGCCACCAGGTGCTGACACATGCATATATTTGTGGAGCAAAAACAGCAACAAACATTTAGAATCTGAAGAAAAAGCAGAGATAGGCTGCACTATCAGCTAACACTCATTTTGTTTGAGAGGTAAAACAAATGGGATTGAGGCGCGGATAACCGACATCCTGTCATCTCGGCACAAGGTACAAATGAGAGATACTCCGTCAACCGCAGTGGAACAAATCTCAAACAGGCTGCCTTCTCTTCTCCATTTTACCGTCAGTTAGTCCAGCTAATCACCACAGCTGTTAACACTGTTTTATGGCATTTTCAGAAGCGAGGCGGCTGTTTGGATGATTTCTAATTACTGAGAAGGTTAGAAGCCCAAAGAGAATGTGATTCTAGGGGGGAAAAAAGCACTAATGTAGTGGACAGAATAGATACAAGCCACAGAGTTCCCCACTCCATCCTGACTTTGTTTCAAATCAAAATAAACTTTAATCTTTGTTACATGCATCGAGTGATGAAGCATTTGATAAAACTACGTTATCTTTTTCTTTAAAGAAGCCCAACCTGCTTTGTCAAGGATGAAAGTTCAGAGTCCGAAAGCAGCTACCACTTTGAATGTGTACGATTTTGCTTGTGTGGATCAGTGCAATGACTTGTTTTACCACAGTGCGGTGCGTCAATACAGGACTCCTATGTGTTTGTTTTTACCCCTATTTACCCCAGTTAAGGAGTTAAAGCTCCTCTCTCCTTAACAGCACAGTATTTTTATTTTTTTATTTAAAACAAGTTGAAGGCACTGCCCTTTTTTCCACACCAGATGTTCCTAACCTCTAGGATTAAAATAAAATCTAATCTTTGTATTCCATAGGCCAATGATGCTATAATTAGGGCACAAGCTCACTGTGGGAGCACTTGTTTGTTAGCATCATATACAGTCTGGTTGACCCATAATTTGAAGCAATCAGAAGGCCGTGCTTGAGAACACAAAACAGGATGTTACAGATGGAGAATGGCAGCTGATCTCTTAGAAAAACATACAGAGATATGCAGCAATCTTAAAAGCAGCTCTAGACTGACTATGACTAATTTACACTTGAATGCAAATTAAGTAATTTCCTCATGTCCTAACGACTGACGAATTAGCCTGGAAAAATAGAACTAAATTTAATATATGGTGTTTATCAACAACTTGAGACAAACAGTTTGTTTTAGTACGATTTTATCAGCGAGGAAATAAAGTAAGCACATAGAGACTAACATGAAGTAGGAACAGTGATGAAAGGGCACTTACACTGCACAGAGAGCTGTATGGAAGCGTTTGTCATCCCCACCACGTTCTCCGCGATACAATTCAATACAAAGCTATTGTCGTCGCGGCTGATATTGACCAGGGTCAGATTTGCGGTGTGGACGCTACTGGGCCAGTGCATGACGGACTGGAACAAGCGACAGGAGAGTGAAAAAAAAAAAAAAGGAATCTCGTTAGTTTGGCACATTTGATCACAAACTAGTCGTCTCGTCTCGTCCTCCTGAACAATCACATTCACTGTACTGTTTTGCAGAACACTCTACGCCATTAGGTTTGATCCATGAAAAGTTGCGGCTTCTTTGAATCCAGTTCACCTGGTGTGTGTTGATAGAGTGAAGGCCTGATACTCTCCAGTCGACATCCGGAAGGGGAGAGCCAGATCCGTTACAGGTAATGGAAACCCTGTCACCCTCCGTGACAGTGAGGTTGCTGTGGGACACACTGATTTCCGGCAAATCTAAAAGAAAAGGAAACAAAAACAAAAAATCGTCTGTATGTTCCTTAACCCAACATGATGTTGATTTGGAATGGGCACCAAGCAAGTAAACTGTTAAGTATTGCTGACAGAAAACACTTTTTTGTGTTTAAGTCCTTACTTAGTAACTGTGTGTTTAAATTGTTCAAATTGTTTGCCACAATCAAAAATGGTTCAAAAACGATGATTTTTCCGTCAGTGAGATGCTTTGGTTTTGCAGTATGAATGCTTAATAGAGGTGGATTCTTACCACAGTTAGAGATGTTCATGAGCTGCAGCGGGATCTTGGAGTAGCCGTCGTTACAAAAGAGCTGCTGGTTATGGAGACCAGCTTCGCCCCTCTGTTGCCAGAGCTGAATCCAACGAATATCACAACCGCAGTCGAACACAACTCCCTCCAGCCTCCTGCCACAGGGAAAAAAAAAATAGAGTTTTCAGAGACAGTGCCGTGCCCGACAGCCCATTCAGCGTCAGGACAGAAGTAGGTGAAGGACACCGTTATCGTCCAAACCAGCCCCAAACATTCATCACATTATGCCTGGAGAGAGGCTGGAGTGTTTCTGGGCATCTATGGGCAGGCTGGGGAGACACCACGAGGGATGGCTTTGTGTGGACACTTTGTGCCACTCGCAAGTTAGCGCCAAATGTGTCTTTGGCTTCCACGGCAGACGAAATCTAAAACAGCTGCTTTTTGTTGTTGTTGTTGTTGTTGCTTTTTTTTTCTTTTTTTTTTGCTGCCCAGCAAAACAGGACAGCGAAATATGTGTTTAAATGATATTTTGTTGAGGTTAATTAAACTTTGTAAGTACTGTGCGCGTGCGTGTGTGCATGTGTGTGTGTGTTTTGAGGGGAGGGTCTGTCTGCTGTTAGGACCGTTGCCATCCAAGGACGGGGTGATTAGTAGAGCATATGGGCTCATCATCGTGGCTGTATCACTGGACAGACGGAAGGGTGTTAGGTCAAACCCACACAATGCCAAAGCATAATACCATCTCCCCTACCATTCAAAACAGTTCTGCCCCTCTCACACACTCGTCCCATTAACCCTCTCACCGTCATCATCCTCATTACTGCAACAACACTCTTTCCAGACAACTTCCAATCTACGTCCACAAAAAACTAGCCACCTCACACAAGGCTAGGTAGAACTCTGTGTAACGAGAACCTTCCAGAAGCATTTATGGAACATTTCAAGGATGCAGATCCCAAAGTGGGAGACAGTTTACAGTCAGGATACCAAACAGACAACAAATGATATGTAAATATGTACATATTCGTTAGAAGAGGTACACAGGTAAGTCTGAAATGTAGTAATGCAGTAAAAACACCAGAGACGATGGATAAAGACACAGATAACTGCTATATAAAGTAAATCTGATGAACTGAGACATCCCATGATTCTGTGGAGTTACTTGTTCTATCACTAACTAAAAGCCACAGGTGAAAATTTGTGTCCTGCACCATCGCTGTTGTAATCTTCCCCTTTTTGTACGTTTAGTATCTTACAAGATAGTTGCCTGAATCTTTCTTATCTATTGCGGGTTTTGGGGGAGATTTTTTTGTTGTTGTTTTTTTAGAGAGAAAAGCAGTAATCTGCTTCATAATCAACTTTGTTCCACTTGGTGTGTGTGCCGACTCTCTTAAAGAGCCTCCAGCAAGGATGGATCTGATCTTGGGGGGGGGGGGGGGGGGGGGGTGGGTTCTATACTCCCCCCCCCACCCCCTCCATTCTCTTTACCTTTAACTGTTGAGAGCATCTGGGGGGGTGGGGGGGGGCACCCTCCCACCTGGGCTCCAGTCTTAGGCAGTGTGGTAACCTAAACAGCGGCCTGTTCATTCATTCATCAGTTGACAAAAGCAAGATCACCCCTTTTTAATTGGAAGATACGGAAAAACGGCGCTGCATGGGTGGGGACATGGCGCATGTAAGATCTACATACAGAGTTTCTCTCTTTCTCTCTCTCTCTCTCTCTCTCTCTCTCCCATACAAACTGATGAACAATCCTCAAGTACATTTTTCTGTCAAGGATAGTGTTAGTTCTTCTACGTGTCAATGAGGTTTTGATGAATGTGGATCAAAGGCTGCCAAAAAAAGCAACTTCTCTGCTGCAGGAGTAATTAACAAGTCTAAGGGGACTTACACAAACACACACACACACATAAACAGTATCTCTTTGTAAATCAAAGTAAATACCTATTATCGGATGATTATAAACCAACCGCCACAAAAAAAAAAAAAAAAATGGTCACACTATACAACCATCATTCCCTTACTGTATGCAGATCTCTTTGATATTGAATAAAACATTAAATTGACCTTTGGGAAGGTGAAAGTTAAAGGCAGCTGTGAATGATACCACTAAAGTCTGATGCAGATGGAGCAGAGAAGACATGCAAATCACAACCACAATCACACTTACTCTACAGTCAAACCTTTGCAAAGTCCATGCATTAAACATCGACTCCCATTTTCATATATGGAAACATCGCAGAGGGAAAATGGAGAAACAAAGACATTGAATAGGATTACTGAACTAAGGAGGACAGAATGAAAAAAATGCACATATCAAATGTGGCAGGGTGTAAAATGCCTAGAGATTTTATATTAAAGGAAAAAAATTGCCTCTACACCATCACTATGGTTATTCTTTACCAAGGACAGTCATGACAGCAGAGAGGCTATAAACACATCAGATCACATTAACCAGCTATTTTGACTTGTTTGTGACGCATCAGTGACATCTGTACATAAGTGATCAGAAGTGGGCCTGGGTCGGGCGGGTTCGAGGAGGTCTCCAGGGGAACCGGTTCAGTGCCAGCCGTACGTGTCCCATAATGAGTCGGGTCATACTTAGTGATGTCCCTGCACTGGACTAACAGGTTTTCTCTGACTGCTAGTCTTTTCACCCATCACTTTACCGGAGACACACAGACGGAGC